>NW_026526754.1:0-1200000 GCF_024362965.1 Panthera pardus | reverse complement strand
TGAGCAGAAAGAGGGGTGCTTGAGTGGCTCAGTTGCTTAAGCGTTCGACTTCAGCTCCAGTCATGATCTCACGGTTTGTGAGTTCAAGCCCCACACCGGGCTCTGTGCTGACAGCTCAGAGCCTAGTGCCTGCTTCAGAGTCTGTGTCTCCCTCTCTCCCTTCCCCTCCCCCACTCGCACTCTGTCTCTCAAAAATAAATAAACATTATTTTTTTTTTAAATGAGCAGAAAGAAAAGCAAATAGTAAGAAAGGAGAAGGAAGAATATGGTAGAGAAGAGGTGGTTGCTCTCTTTCTGAAACAGTTACTCAGGACATACGAAAGGTCTGCCAGATTCATTTAATCTACGGGCTCCTGTGGTAGTTAATAAAACCAACAAGACACCAATGATGCCATTATTTATGTCGTGGGAAGGAAATTGACGAGAGAAAAGTGTCACTTCTTTCTTCCAGGACCTGGGAATTTGGAAGAAAAAAAATTAATTCTGGAGTAGGAAAAGGATAGCGAGGGAGAGTTCAACTAATTTGATTCAGATTTCTGAATATGGCCTCAGACTCTTGGCAATAATAAGTTGTGAAAGGATGTGGTAAATCTTATTCCAGAATGGAAAGAATATATTTGAGCATAGCCTTACTGACATGACATGAAATTTATAAAGTAAATATAAAGCCACATATCATGAAATAACCAGAATGACATGTAAAAAATGCAGTGCAGAATAGAGATGATTATTTACATAATAAAACCATTAAGGAAAAAAATAGGAAGGCAGGCAAAAACAAGACATAACCTGAACTAGTACTATATCAACATTGAATACTGAATAAGGCAGACCTGACATGTTAGTACAAGATGGGAACTGAACATGGCATGTCTCTCTCCCTCTCCATCTCTCCTTCTCTCTCTCTTTATAAGACACCAACTGTAACTTTGAAGAAGTGACTTGCCGTATTCCACAGTCAATTCATTAGTTTGTGCAGATAACTGTTTTGAAGATCTAACAAAGAAGTCATGTTAAACAACTTAGCATAGTGCATGAATATCATATTAAGCAAACAAAGGGTTTTTGTTAATGTTGTATCATAATCACTGTCATACTCCTCCTCCCCCTCATCATCATCCGTAACAGCAGCTGCAGTCTTGGTATAGGAGAGAACACACCCAATTAATCAACTATAGACACAGGAATATCTTTATTCACTAACAACATTTATCAAGGGCCTACTACAAGTCCCCTACTACCAGTCCCATCCTGTCTGAAAAGTGTTGTGAGGGCAAGTATGGTTGGGGCAACAAACATAGTCAGTTATACTCAACTAATGAAAGGCAACAAGAACCCAGACATCTCATAATTAGAGATACTAAAGTTCTCGCCAATTTTTAGGAAATAAATAGAGCTATCATACCACACAGCACTTCAACTTTATTATCTTCATAACACTTGGCCAGATCCAGAGAGACTATTTACCATTCCCAGTCAGTAGTCTACCCTTCTCTTCAAATTCTGGTGGCAGTCTAAACTTAATTCTTCATCCAACATTAGAATCACCCAAAACGCTTCCTGAACATCCAAACCATATTTGGAATCAAATGGGTTTGAGAGGAAGCATAGGAATAACAACTACAGCTGACCCTGGAGCAATCTGATGGTTAGGGGCACCGACCCTCACGCAGTAGAAACTCTCTGCATAACTACTGACTCACCCACGATGTAACTCCTAATAACCTGTTGACTGGAAGCCTTACAGATAACAAACACAGATGATTAACATATATTTTGTATGTTACATGTATTATATACTATATTCTTACAATAAAGCTAGAGAAAAGTTATTAAGAAAACCATGAGGAAGAGAAATACATTTATAGTACTGTATTGTACTTACCCTGCCAAAAAAAATCTGTGTATAAGTGGACCCATGCAGTTCAAATCCATGTTTTAAGAGTAAACTGTACTGGGGTGCCTGGGCAGCTTAGTCGGTTAAGTGTCCAACTGCAGCTCATGTCATGATATCACAGTTCGTGAGTTCGAGCCCCATGTTGGGCTCTGTGCTGACAGCTCAGAGCCTGCAGCCCCCTTCAGATTCTGTGTCTCCCCCTCTGTCTGCCCCTTCCCCACTCTCACTCTGTCTCTCTCTCTCTCTCTCAAAAATAAATAAACATTTTTTAAAAAAAAATTTTTAAAAAGAGTAAACTGTCCTTAAATTCCAGTCAGTTTAGGGAATTTTTTTGTAGATACTGTTTATCATCTTAATCATCTCAAGACTTAGAGGTAGAATTGAATATCCTTATTTTACAGGTAAGGAAATTAGAAATCAGAGAGGTTCAGAATCTTGCTCAAGGACACAGAGCTAATAGGCTAAGGGATGAAATGAAACTCTAGTCTGTGTAACAATCTGATTTTCACTCTAGCACCGTTGCCTCTCTAACCCATAAGAGATGCCATGATCATGATCCATTACATGGAATTATTGAGTCATGTAGGTGGTTAAATATTTAAACCCTTACAGCAAAGTTCACTTGATGCATCATAATTAGCAACAGAGATTAGCTAATCAAAGTACTAATGATAACCTAATTGGTGCAGTGTTTTACTGCTTACAAAGCGCTTTCAGGTAATTATATAATTTGATTCTTATAATGATGATGTGTGGCAGAGAGTTTCCTCCTAACTTTACAGGTTGAGAAATTAAGGCTCAAACAAATGTATTGACTTTCCCCCAAATCATTAAACTTCTAATGAAGGAAAGTTGGGGAATGAATGAATTCCACCTCATTATCTTGTGTTTCAAATGCCACCATCCCACATGACAAGATGGTCAAGAGCAGTGTTCTTAGGAGTCCTTCCCCTGTTCAGAAGTAACATGTGGTACATTCTTTTAGTGGGTAATTACCCTTCCACCTGCAATCTTGGATCCTTGTTATGATTCTGATCTGTTCTCCATGGAAAACATTTTTGAAAGACCATGGCATTGCTCTGTGAATACAGATTTGGCTCTGACTTCTTTCATGCCATATACAACCTGAGAAAACTTTTGTGAACTTAAAGAAAATACAACGCAGGGGTGCCTGGGTGGCTCAGTTGGTCAGGCGGCCGACTTTTGATTTTGGCTCAAGTCGTGATCCCACGGTTTGTGGGATCAAGCCCCCTACCAGGCTCCACAGACAGCCCAGAGCCTGCTTGGGATTCTCTCTCTCCCCCCCTCTCTCTGCCCCTTCCCCAGGGGTGTGATCTTTCTCTCTGAAAATAAGTAAACATTGAAAAAAAATAAGAAAGAAAACACTGAAAGCATTCTCCGCTATCATCTCCCATCCATAGTTTCTGTAAGTTACCATAAAAGGAAATTTTTTTTTGTTTCACTAAAAAAGCTTTGCATTTTAGCTATTGAGCAATTGTACTTTATATGTTTTCCATACTTTAAGTAGGCTTCCATTGTTCAATAAAACAACACACATAGACCTAAGCATTTTATTGTAGTTTGATTTCTAAGATTGGTTTCAAATAATTGATGTATTATTAGAGTATTAAAATGCTAGGAGACTGAGACAGAATTAAATCAAATAATAAAGAAAATTTGGTATCTACTTCCTTGACTTCTTTACCTGTCCAAACAAAATTTTCAATTGGTGGATTTGAATTTTGGTAACAGATAAGTCCTAGCTGAGCAAAATATGATTTATTAACCTTATTTCTTGAAAAAGGAGAGGGAAGGAAGGAAGGAAGTAAAGAAGGAAGGGAGAGAGGGAGGGAGGAAGGAAGGAGAGAAGGACAGATGATAATTTATATTTTGGAATTTTTTTTAGAATTTTATTTAATATCATTTAGAATTAAAATGGTCTGTAACATTTTGTGTTTAAAAACGATTCACAGGGTGCCTGGGTGGCTCAGTCATTAAGCATCTGACTTTGGCCAGGGCTCAGGTCATGATCTCATGGTTTGTGAATTAAGTCTCACATCAGGTGAGCTCAAGCTCTGATTCAGGTGAGCAGGAACCCTGCTTCGGTTACAACATGAACACTGCTTCAGGTGAGCTCTGCTTCTCTCTCTCTCCCTCCCTCTCTGCCTCACTCTCTCTCTCTCTGCCCCTCCTGGGATTCTCTCTCTCTCTCTCTCTCTCTCTTTCTCTCTCTCTCTCTCTCCGGCCCTCACTCACTTGCATCCTTTCTCTCTCTCAAAAAAAAAAAAAAAATCACAAAATGCTATGGCCTGGTACTTAACTCTCTTGAGAGGAGTAAAGGTCAAAATAGTAAATGAAGTAGACTGATTTTAGATTTGGTCTATCTTAATAATTGGGTGGAGTCGCATAAAGCCATAAATGCTCTAGACCCTCATGTGCTTCTACAAATGAAGAAAATCTCACCTTCTTTGTACCACTGCTTTTAAGATTAGATATAATAAATGATATATTCTATTATTTATTAGACTCTGTATTTATTCAGTACATTCTCTCATTACGTGTGATGGTTAAAGAATAGTTATCTGTTTTGGAACACATACAACAAAGGATTTATACTAGAATATACGAACAATTCCTACAGATGTATAAGAAGACAACTGATTTTTAAAAGTGCAAACTAGGTGTCCCTGGGTGGTTCAGTCGGTTGAGTGTCTGACTCTTGATTTCAGCTCAGGTCATGATCCCAGGGTCATGGGATCAAGCCCCACATTGGGCTCTGCACTGAGGATGGAACCTACTTAAGATTCTCTCTCCCTCCGCCCCTTTCCCCCTCTCACATTCCCTCACTCTCTCTCTAAAATAAAAATTAAAAAAATTGTGTTAATTAAAAATAATTAAAATGTGAAAATACCTGAGTAGATATTTAACAGAAAAGATGTACATACATATATATATTCCCTCACTCTAATCAAGGAAACACAAATTAAACTATGATGAAGGTACTTTGGTTAGAGTTGATCAACTCAACACATGCATGCAAATTTTCTTCCTCAAAGACTTATATAATAAAACTAAAGGGACAAGAATAACAAAAGGCACATACTCATTTTTTTGTTTGTTTGGGGCTTGAACCCATGAACCATGAGATCATGACCTGAAAAAGGCACATACTCATAAAGACAAAGAGAACGTATAAAAAGAGCAACCAGTATACTACTAATGGAGGCAGAAATGAAGTAAAAGATTCCATGTTGAATTCTAACAATTTCCCAAGCTTTTCCCTTAATTGTTCTCAAGATACCAGCAAAAGGCTTCATATGCCAACTTGGAAAATGGAAATGTCTTCTCAGAAACCTAGCCAGCTCAAGTAAAATCTAAAACTAAAACTACTAGTGTCCAACATTAATTACCCAGGGAAATGGACTAGCCAGATCGCCTTTACGGTACAGTCTCCACTAAACAAGTCCCTTTCAGAGCTTCCCATCACCTTGCCTGACTACTAATATGAGAAAAAAAGTCAACAATCACAGACTTGTGAAAATTCTCTAACATGAGTAATGGAAGCCAAAACAAGTAAAGCAGATAAAGCTAGGATAGAGGACAAACAGACAAAAGCAACCTGGAGGGAACAAGCTATGGAAAGAGAAGAAAACTTTAAAACAACCATTATTAATGTCTTTGGGGAGAGAGAGAGGAAGAGATTACAGACTTACAGAACTATCCTTTCCTCTGTAGTAGAGAGAAGCAAATAGAGGGTCATCAAGGAAACTGATAATGTTCAGTTTCTGAAGCTAAAGGTGATTCTTTCCACTTTAAGGAGTTGAAGGTTCTCTTTACAATTCCACTATGTGGCACGCAGAATGGCAATACTGGTAGAGACAGAAGGTAAATGAAGGGCATCTTCTAAGTTAGAACTAGAAATAAATACCCACATATATAGACACACACACAATTCTCTAGAGTCTATAAATGCAGAGAAAATAAAAAGTGAAGTTAAAACAGAAGCCAGGGGCTAGTGCACTATACACATTCTTCTTTATATTGTAATGTAAGAGGGTGAAGGCTTTGAGGTTGGAAAGATCTGGAATCAGATCGTGGCTCTGCCATTTGACACCTGGGAGAAATTGGGCAAGCCAACATCACCAAGGTTTACTCACTTCACACATGAAATGGAACAATAAAATACATTCTATAAGATTACTGTGAGTGTTCAAGATAATGAATACACAGTTTGCAGCAAAGTGCTTGGTTCAAAGTATAAATTAAGTCAATATCAGTTTTTCATTATACTAAGATATACAGAGTTCTCATTACACTTGATTGTTCAGCTATTCTCATCAAATATTCTTCTTGTTTTATTACTTTGTTAATTAAATAACCTCCCCAGTTTTCTATCTACATCTATCAACAGATCAAGAGATATATATGTATACACATAATCTACACATATATATCTATATACACACAGATGAATATTTGTGTCTATTGAAATCTATTTTATATATATATATATATATATATATATATATATATATAATTAGATATATCAGTCTTCATGGACCCCATATTACTATGGAAGCTTCTGTTTCCCAGAAAAAACTAAACAAATAATTCCCCTTATAGAGTTCTGCCTTTATAATTGATTCTAATGTAAGTGTTCATATCTTATAGTGAGTTTAAAAGCTTTTTTCGGCTTTGTTTTTCTATCTAACATTTGCTAAATGGCCTTCAATCATGTATGCCTATTTTAGGATGTTTAAGATGTTCTATGTGTGATTAGGAAACCTAATAATTGATTGTGTGGGAAGGAAGGATATCAAAAAGAAGAGGAAGAGAAGCTGAATTATACAAACAAAAACATTCCAAGAGCAAAGATTGCTCTGCTGTGCCAGATCAAAATGTGTCTTGCAAACATTCACTTCTACTTGAAATTGCCAGGGGAAATGTGCCTGCATTTTATATCATTCAATTGAACCAAGATTACATTTTGAAAACTCAGGATGATCTGTGGTTACAGTCATTTGGTTTCTTGTGGATGCTGTGTCTTTTTTGTTTCTTCATTCAGCAGCCGGATACCTGAAGCTGGTGGCAAAGTCATAAACCACAAAGCTGAATGAAAAGGCAGTTGGACTATAATTCAGTTCAGTTTTAATGGTGTCTAGAGCAATTAGGCCCGGTGACAACCACTTTATCAAAGAGTACAATTTGAATCCATTCTTCCTCATCCCAGGAGTTCTAGACAAACTCCTATTTGAACATGAGCAAGAGATCACCAGACTTCCTTTAAACATTGGACGTTGAGACTTTTTGCTTGTTTTTTTAATGGAAGCCTTTTGAAGCACTGAATTCCTTTGAACCTTTGCTGCTGTGAATCCTATATCCACGCATTAACTACACTCAGTAAAGGTGCTTCTGTTTCCTAGAAATGATAATATAGTGATGGCAGACATTTATTGAGCATTTATATTACATAAGGAATAATGTGAAAGCTTTACATTGATTAGTACATCTAATGCTCATAAACCCCTGAGGAAAGTATTAATCTCTTTATCATACAGGGAGGAAAAGTGAGGGCTTAGGAAAAGAAATGACTTGCTCACTTCAACGAAATCAGTATGACTGAGCGACTTGTGAGTTAATCAGAATCCAATTGCTTCATTTATGGGGTGCTAGCCTACATTTTCCATCTTTCCCTGCAGTTAGGTGTAGCAATGCAATTAACTTCTGGGCAATGGGTGTGAGCAGAAATAGAGTGAACTCTTCCAGGTGAACATGTTTAGAAGCAGGTGGTCTTCCATATGGGTCCTTTCCTTTCCTTACTTGTGGTTGACTGGAGAACACACAAAGTCCATTTGCAAATGGTGGACCCACCAAAGAGTAAGAGAATGGGTCTTGGATTGATAAAAGAAAGCACATCTGACAACCTTAGCCACTCATGAGACATTAGCAATAAATGTCAGAGGCTTAATACAATAAGATTTATTGGCTACTAGCTATAATATTTACATAAATGTTAGCTGCCATCAGGGGCATAGGTGAGTGTTTAACTCATATTTTGTGATTCTGAAGAACAATATATTAACCCCTGTGTTATACCACTTCTAAGCCTGTTGAATAAATCCTCCTCATTAGAACTCTGAACACTTGCATTATTCCATCTTACTTGACAAGTGTCTTGTTATTGTGTTGACTGGGGAAATCAATTAGTAATTTACCTTGACTGTATCTCTAGTAAAAATATAGATGTATATCCACTATTTGAAAAACCATAAATATGATATGTTCAAGGCAAAGAAATAGGGAGATCATCTTTTTTGAGCCCATGTTTCCAGCCTTGGATACTTGGAGATTAATGACTCAAGCAATCTGACAATTCTGATAAGGTTTATGTGTACTTGAGTCCCCCAAATGCATATAAACATAATATTTTGCATAAAATCCTTGAGTATAGAAATGGATTTTGGACCCCTGACACATGTGATTTCATATAATTCACACAGAAGTTTTGCCTGACAGTAGTTTTATTATCCTCATTTTACAGATGACAAAACATAAGATACAAGTGGTAAGTGACTTGTCTAAGCTCAGACGTTTGGTAGATGGCAGAATCAGGATTTAAATTCAAGACAGTTTTACTCCATGGTTCATGTCTTTTTGACTTATGATTGCCTAGTCCCTGTGCTCTAGTCCCTGTGTTATTACCTAGTTTCTCACAACTAACTTAAAACCACTCTTCTAATATTAAATTTTGTAAAATATGCCAGCCTTTACCATTCAAAATATCTACTCTTTGTACAATTGTGCAAATTCAGTATGTGTGTTTAAAAGACTAATGGAAATATTGAGATTGAGAGATTAAGAAAGAACGAGAAAACTAACACCTTCATAAATTATTACGTGAGGCATTATCTACAAGTGACATTTTTTATCCAAAAAATCTTACAGAAATCTACTGGTAAAGGTAACATAAAATAGTCTCCTGTACTTATTCCCAAAGTTCACCTAACTTCCAGCTGTAAGGAGCTGGAATTACCATATGGTGCCTGGCTCTCTTTGGTGTCAGGTGGTCTTTACTGAGAAATTTCTTCTATCACAAATTCTTTTCCCTCTTTGCGTTCAAAAATCCCACCATATTATTTAACACATTCTCCAGCCAATGACAAATTTCTCTCCTTAAAACAAAACAAAATAAATAAACCCACTATTTTCTAGTTTGTGTAGGAGTAAGAACAATGTGAGGTATCAAAGTCTAGTTTGTATATCCAGGTTGTGATGAGTAATTGCACATCCCTTAATAGCAATTATTTATTTGAAATTGTTTTGCTTATTGTCCCTTCCCACAATAGATTATTTTCTAAACAGGCAGTGATTCTCACCTCCCTTTTTCTCTATTACATTCCCTACACCAGTACAGCTCCTAATACAGAGTAGATACATGATATTTGTGGAATGACTGGAAGGTGGATGCTTTTCCCCAGTTCAGGGATTTGGGGAAATCTCTAATGATGGCAGACAGAGCAAGTTCTCTAGTTTGCATTTTTCCTGAATGGCTTCAGCACACCTCACAGAATTATATTTCTGAGAATGTGACTAATGAAACCAGCTTAGTGGGTCTCAGGCTAATGAGAAACATTTCAACTGCCTAGCTGGACTAGACCACACAAACATTTTAAATTGCTTTTCCTCCCTGTTCAAGAACAGCTGAGCTGGGGACTTGCAGAAGGAAGGGCAGATGGCGTCCCTCTGCCACATTCTAGAGGTGCCTGCCTCAGTTCCACACCAAGAACATCTGCTTCTCACCACCCCTGACCATGGCAATCCCTCCCCTGGGCCTCAGTAGATGCCAGGAGGCACTTTCTTCTAGTTCAGAGAGATGTCACAGGGAGCTGGCAGACGAACCCAGTAGTGTGCACACCCTGAGGCAAAGTACCATGGTAAGCTGCTGCTGGACCAGCAATGTGCCTTTATTTCCACATCTAAAATAAAATAAAAAAATAGCTAGAACAGCTATCTAGTCTTTATCTCAGTGCCTTAATTAAAGCCTATTTCATAGACACCTAGAAAGAACCATTAAATCTTTGAGTTAGGAAGACTTGGCTTTGAAGCAAGTGTTCTCCATTCCTTGACACTATTACCTAAGATTCCTTATTATCTCACATCTCAGAGGCAGTCTCCTTGTTTATAAAATGGCAATAAGTAGATCTTACATCATAGGCTGCTATGAAGATTCCTCTTTCTCCTTTACCTATCTCATTGATCCACTACAGGGATTACCCTTGTATGCACGTCTTAAAATGTCTACAGATCTCCTGCATCAGAATCACTGCTCAGGTGATCCCAAAGCATACTAAAGGTTGCTATAAACAACTTGATTACATCAAAATCCAGATTGCACTGACTTGGTTGCAGGCAAAAGTATCTCTTTCTTAATCAGGTAGTTATCTACCTTAAAACTTTATGTAGAGTATTTTTATGATCAAGAATTTTAGGACCTTATATATTAAAAAAAAAAAAACAGTTTAGGAATGACTGAGTAGCTCAGTCGGTTAAGTGTCCAACTCTTGATGTCAGCTCAGGTCATGATCTGATGGTCATGAGATCAAGCCCCATGTGGGGCTCCACACACAGTGTGGATTCATTCTCTCTCTTCCTCTCCCTCTGTCCCTTCACAATTCACATGACGGCACACACTCAATAAAGGGAAAAAAAACTAGTTTGGAAAATGTATGCTCTGAATAATGCCCCCCACAGAAGTCTTCACAGATTTTTGATATGAACATAAAAGTGTTCCATATGAACAGCACACATTAAATATAACATTAACAACAAAATTTCACACATCTTGAGACATCTTGATGGTGGTATTCTTTTTTTTAAGTAACAATTCAATGGTTTTTATTACACTCATACAGCTGTGTCACCATCATCATTACCTAATTCCAGAAGTTTCATCACCCCATAAAGAATATGTTTTCAATTCTGTTAGGTATACACCTGGGAGTGGAAGAACTGAGTCCTATGATAACTCTCTGTTTAACATTTTGAAGAACTACCAAACTGTATTCCAAAGTGCCTTCATCAATTTACATTCCGCCCAGCAAAGAATGAGGTTTCCATGTTTTTCACATTTTTGCCAACACTTATTATTGATCATCGTTTCATTTTAGCCATACCAGTGGGTGTGAAGTGATAGCACATTTGGAGTTTGATGGTGGTATTCTCCATATGCATTTGTCATTGATTGTTTTGTATGTACGTAGAGATACCATTTTCCTACTTTTTTTTAAGAAACGGTAAATCCATCTGACTTTGTAGCAAACAGTTAGCTCATGATGTGATGCCTCTTTGTAGTGTTTCATATGATTATTATTTTTAAATAAGATTAGAGTTTGTAGAATTTAATGTTCACTAACAATTACATATATTCAATCTAACATTCACATGGTTGCAGAAAGGATAAACATTGGTTTAATTTTCATGAATGCCCAGTAGTTTGCAGCTGGGAAAGATCACTATCTCAGGCCAAATCCAAAACACACACACACACACACACACACACACACACACACACACAGGATTAGCTGACAAGCAGTATGATGGTAAGCAATAGATTTAGAGCAACTGGAAAACTGCAGTCTGGGGATTAAAACCAGATCTAGGACAGGGGGCCAAAGCTGGAGGAGGAAAGGGGGATAGGGGAAAGAGAAAAAGCAGCAGCAACTATCATTTACTAATTTCCCCCTTAATTATTTTACCCCAAGCCTAGAGGAGAGGTACTATTAGCAATTCCTTTTTGTAGGAAAGGAACCCAGGTCTTAAGCTATATCATACATTAGCTAGGTTAAGAAGGAAAACAATTATTAAAATCTGTTCTGTTTTGTTTTCACTTCCAGAGTAAACCTATATTATTGTAATGAGCCACGAACCCATCTCAACTTTAACAGGAGTAGGGAGAAAAAAGCACCTCTTCAAAGAATCAGGTAAACACACTTATAAAATGAAACACAATGCTAAACAAAGTATAATTTTCTTCAGATTCAACAGCTAAAAGTGACTCGACAGATTCACCCAAATGGAAAAATGTCTAGCTATACATGGAATTTGAAGGATCTATTCAAATACCTGTACAATAACAATAGCTGAGAAACTAGAATTGCTTAAGGATCACCACTGCTTTAATAAAAAAAAAATAAATAAAGCAACAAACCTTCATTGTAATTTATAGTTTTGAAATAATGAATGTTATAAGTTGGGTAAATACAAATGAAAACATGAATAAAGAGTCTTAACTTGCAGACAGAGTATCTTTTATATTGCATTAATTCAAACTGAACATTTATTTCACATTTTAATGTCTCTGAAATCAAGATGAGTCACATAATAGATGGCTCCATACAGTCACTCTTAACAAGATGAAAACTGTCTGATTCCAAGGTTAAGAATCTTTTTTTCCCATTGTACGTATAGGTGCCTATAGATGAGCTTTTTTTGATTATAGCTCCTAATGGCATAACTCAATAATAGCAACCCCTATATATTTCAGTCAACAAACCAAAAATAACAAACTATTTCAGAAAATAATTTGAATCTGAGTCATCTGACAACATTCCACTGACATTTTCCAGTAAAATCAAGAAAGTGCAAGCAAACAGACAAAACAAACCCCTGAGACCGATGTAACAGAAAGTGTTGCAATAGAAAGCTTCAAGAATTGCTCCTTCCACTGAAGCAACTATTACATTGAAAACACTAATAGAATCAACATTTTTGAAAACTCTGGAATCTAAACAAAATCTTACAGAAACCAAGGTGCTTAATGACAAAAGAGGCTACTAAGTTTTGGTAAGGAAGCATTGTGGTGATTTTACCTATTCACCTATTATACCCTATTCCCCAAGTCAATGATGGCCATAGGAATGATGGATCACATTCCTGAAGCACTGAAACTTGCCTTTGCTTTGCCCTCGTCAGGTGGGAGCAGCTTACCAGGCCTATGGAAACATTTAAAGACATATATTATTTATCTGTAGCTGCCTGGGACAAGGGTGAAGAGTGTGGCAAGGGAAGCAAGAAGCAGATAGATTGAAAATCCTGAGAATAAGGTTGAGAAGGAAAGAACTTGGGGAGAAAGAAGTTTTTAGGGCTATTAAGTATACCATGATGCTCAGGGTCATGTACATTCTTAGAGAAGATGTTTAAAAGGACCCTAGGCTTGACCTATGGTTGACATTTGAGTTCTGTGCAAGCAGGGGGTGAAGTAAGTAAGAGTCTCAGGTGTCCTGGCTAAATATTTCACAAATTCCCCAGCTCAGAGCTAATCTGCATAGGCCAGGAGGATTTTTCTTTTCTTCTTTGCTCCAAGTGTTAAAGGAAATCTCTGTCAGGTCACTGGCTGACCACTAAGAAAAAACAAGAGACTTTGGTGACCACACATAACAAAAAATACAGCCTTTATATATACATTCACACACACATATATATGAATATATATATATATGTGTGTGTGTGTGTACATATATGTATACATATACATATGTGTGTGTATATATATGTGTGTGTATACACACACACACACACACATATACATATATATATATATATACATGAAAAGGCATTAAATAAATTGATGACTATAACACCATAACACTTAACAAGCAACAACAGAATATTCTGGGGAGGAGACAGAGAGAATTTCCAGATATACCACATTGGTTTCCAAACTTAGCACATAATATTTTAAATTTCCAGTTTTCAACCAAAAAGTAGAAGCATCCCAAAAAATAGGAAAAAAGGGTCCAAACACAGGGAAAAAAAAAGAATGGACAGAAACCATTTCTGATAAAGTCCAGATATTGGACTTATTAGACATAGACTAAATCAAATGTCTTAAATATACTCAAATAACTAATGGAAACCAGGAGAAATAAACTAAAGGAAACCAGGAGAACAATGTATGAACAAATAGAGAAGAGCTATAAAAAGATAGAAATTACAAAAAAGAATAAAATAAAATCTTAGCAATGTAAATAGGTGAAAAAAGTCAATGGCTGAAATTAAAATTTTACTACAGTGGTTCAACAACAGATTGGACCAGGAAGAAGAAATATTCAGTAAATATGAAAGTGATACAATCAAAATCACTCATTCCGAGGACCAAGACAAAAAATCTTTAAAAAACAAATAAGTAAACAGAGCTTAGGTTATCTATCAGACACCATCAAGTATAGCAATGTATGCATTATGGGATTCCCAGAAAGAGGAGACAGAGAAGGCAGAAAGAATATTTAAAGAAATAATAGATGAAAATCTCCCAAATCTGGTAAAATATATGAATCTACACATTCAAGAAACTCAACAGACAAGTAAGATAAATTCAAAGATTCATATCAACACACATTATAATCAAACTACTGAGAACCAAAGAAAAAATCTTGAAAGCAATGAGAAAACCAACTCTTCACATAAAATGGATCCTATTAAGATTAACAGCTAATTTCTCATCAGAAATATTGGAAGTCAGAAGGCAGTGGGAAGACAGATTTAAAGTGCTGACAGAAAAAAAAAAAGTCAAGCAAGAATTCTTTAACTGTCAAAATTAACCTTCAAAAATGGAGAAATAAGATATTCCCAGATAAACAAAATCTAAGGTAGTCTCTTCACTGGTAGTGACTCCCTATAAAAAATGCTAAAAGGAGTCCTGAAATGAAAGGACACTTGACAATAACCAGATGCCACATGAAGAAATAAATAACTTCAGGAAAAGTACCTATAAGGAAAATATAAAAGCCATTATTATTGTGTTTGGGGGTTGTAACTCCTCTTTTTATTTACCATATGATTTTAAAAACAAATTCACAAAACAATAACTATAAATATATGTTAATGGGAACACAATACATAAAAAAAAATTACTTGTGACAATAACAATATAAAGTGGAAGCACAGCTGTATAGGAGAGATTTTTGCATGCTATTTAGGTAGGTTGATAACAATTCAAACTAAAGTGATATAAATCAGGATATTATTTTAATCCCATGGTAATTAGAAAGAAAATAACTAAAGGATATGCAGACAAAGATATGATGAAGGAGTCAAAATGGCACAGTATGAAAAAAATTTAAAAAAAGAAGAAAGCAGTATTGGAGGAATTAAGGAAACTAACATAAGACATAGAAAACAAATAGCAAAATGGCATTAGAAATTCCTTCTTCATTAGAAACTAGTATAAATGTAAATACTAAGTCACCATTTACATAACACAGAATGGGTTAAAAAAACATGTTACAGCTATATGCTGTCTTCAAGAGATTCACTTTAGATTCAAAGACACAAACTGGTTGAAAGTGAAAGCATGAAATAAGATATTCTATGCAAATAGTGACTATAATAATAAAATAGTAAAAATGATTATAGTATAAAATGATTAGGGACAAAGATCATTATATACCAATAAAAGGGTCAATTCATCAAGAAGACAAAACAATTATAAACATATTTGCACCAAATAACAGAGTCCCAATATATAATAAAGAAAACATTGACAGAATTAAAGAGAGAGAAAGGGATGGCTGGGTGGCTCAGTCAGTTAAGCATCCAACTTTTAATTTCAGCCCAGGTCAGGATCTCATGGTTCATGAGTTTGAGCCCACACCAAGCTTTCCAGTGACAGCATGGAGCCTGCCTGGGATTCTCCTTTTCCTCTCTTTGACCCTTCTCAGCTCATGCTCACTCGCTCTCTCTTTCTCTCTCTCTCTCTCAAAATAAATAAACTTTAAGAGAGAGAGAGTTCTACAGTAATAGTGGGAGACTTCAACAATCCACTTTCAGTAATGAGTAGAATATCTAGACAGAAGATCTATAAATAAATACAGGACTTGAACAACGCTATAAACCAACCAAACCTAACATATATAGAATATTCCACTGTAAAACAAGAAAAGACATATTATTCTCAGGTGGTCAGGTGCACATGGAATAGTGACTAGGTTAGACCATATACCAGGCTGCCAAAGCAGCTTGAAATAATTTTTTTAAATCGAAATCATGAAAAGTATCTTCTCCTACCACAATGGAAGAAATCTGGAGATATAGAAAGAAAAAAACCTGGAAAATTCACAGATACATACAAATCAAATAACACAGCCTTAAGCAAAAAAATAGGTCAAAGGAAAGATCAAAGTGAAATGAAAAAAAATATTTGGAGAGGAATGCAAACAAAGAACACAACATGCCAGAACTTATGAAAGGTATGAGCTCACTGCATAGAGGGATATATATATAGCTGTAACTATTAATACTAACAAAGAAGAAAGATTTCAAATCAACAACCTAACTTTATACATTAAGGAAGAAGAAGAGCAAACTAAATCCAGAGCTAGAAAAAGAAAGAAACAATAATAATTAGAATAGAAAATATAAAGAATAGAAAAATATTACCCAGGATCAATTTACCAAAAAAGTTGGTTCTTTTTTTTTATAATTTTTTTTAAAGTTTATTTATTTTTGAGACAGAGAGAGACAGAGCATGAATGGGGGAGGGGCAGAGAGAGAGGGAGACACAGAATTGGAAGCAGTCTCCAGGCTCTGAGCCATCAGCCCAGAGCCCGAAGCGGGGCTCTAACTCACAGACCGGACCGCGAGATCGTGACCTGAGCTGAAGTCGGACGCTTAACCGACTGAGCCACCCAGGCGTCCCCAAAAGTTGGTTCTTTAAAAAGATCAACACAATCATCACTTTAACCAAGCTGACTGAGGAAAAAAAGAGAGAAATGATAGATTTTGGGTACTAACTTATCAAACTCAACACCCCAAAACCAAATAATTAATTAAGAAATGGGCAGAAGATATTAATAGACAGTTTTCCAAAGACATCCAGATGGCTAACAGACACATGAAAAGATGCTCAACATCACTCATCATCAGGGAAATATAAATCAAAACCATGATGAGATACCACCTCATACCTGTCAGAATAGCTAGAACAACAACACAAGAAACAACAGGTGTTGGTGAGGATGCAGAGAAACGGGAACCCTTTGCACTATTGCAAACTGGTGCAGCCATTTTGGAGAACAGTATGGAGGTTCCTCAAGAAACTAAAAATAGAACTACCCTACGATCCACCAATTGCACCATTTGGTATTTACCCAAAGAATACAAAAATACAGATTTGAAGTGGTACATGAACCCCAATGTTTATAGCAGCATTATCAACAATAGCCAAATTATGGAGGGAGTCCAAATGTCCAATGATTGATGAATGGATAAAGAAGATTGGTATATGTACACACACACACACACACACACACACACACACACACACACACTGAAATATTACTCAACCATCAAAAAGTGAAATCTTGTCATTTGCAATGATGTGGATGGAGCTAGAATGTATTATGCCAAGCAAAATAAGTCAATCAGAGAAAGACAAATACCATATGATTTCACTCGAAGGTGGATTTTAAGAAACAAAACAGATGAACATATGGCAAGGGGGAAAAGGAGAAGAGAGGGAAACAAACTACAGGAGACTCTTAATGATAGAGAACAAACTATGGGTTGATGGAGAGACGCTAGATGGGTGATGGGTACTAAGGAGGGCACATGTTGCAATGAGCTCTGGGTGGTATATGTAAATAATGAATCACTGAATTCTACTCCTGAAACCAATATTGCACTGTTTGTTAACTATCTAAAATTTAAATAAAATAAAATAAAATATAATATAATAAATAAAATATTAAAAAATGTTTTCCAAGTTTATCTATATTGTGGAATATATCAGTACTTTATTCCTTTTTATCGATGAATAATATTCTATTCTATATACATATCATAATTTGTTTACCAATCTATTGGTTGATAGATATTTGGGTTGTTTTTACATTTTGGCTACTGTAAATAATGCTGCTAAAAAAGTGTATACAAATTTTTGTTTGAGTACTTGTTTTTAGTTCTTCGGAAATAAGAATGGAATTTCTGGGGCATATGGTAATTTGATGTCTAATTTTTTGAAGAATCATGAAATTATTTTCATCTTTGGTTGCACCAGTTTAGATTCCACCAGCAATGTACAAGGGTTAAAATTGTTCCACATCCATGTCAATACTTATTGTCCCTTTTATTTCTCCAATTATAGTCATCTTAGTGGGTGTGAATTGATACTCATTGTGGATTCGATTTGCATTTCCCCAACGACTAGTGATATTAAACACCTTTTAGTGTACTTGCTGACCATTTTTATATCTTCTTGGGAGAAACTGGTATTCAAATCTTATGCTTATTTTAAAATTCTGTTGTGTTTGTTGTTGTTGCTGTTGTTGTTGTTGTTATTGAGCTATAAGTGTTCTTAAAATATTCTGGATTTTCATGAGGTCCCAATAGTTCATTTTTGCTTTTAATTCCCTTGCCTTTGGAGATGTGTCAAGTATGAAATTGCTGTGGCTAAGGTCAGAGAGGTTTTTTTCTGCTTTCTCCTCTAGGGTTTTGATGGTTTCCTGTCTCACATTCAGGTCCTTTATCCATTTTGAGTTTATTTTTGTGAATGGTGTAAGAAAGTGGTCTAGTTTCATTCTTCTGCATGTTGCTGTCCAGTTCTCCCAGCACCATTTGTTAAAGAGACTGTCTTTTGTCCATTGGATATTCTTTCCTGCTTTGTCAATGATTAGTTGGTCATACTTTTGTAGGTCCAATTCTGGAGTCTCTATTCTATTCCATTGGTCTATGTGTCTGTTTTTGTGCCAATACCATGCTGTCTTAATGATAACAGCTTTGTAGTAGAGGCTAAAGTCTGGGATCGTGATGCCTCCCGCTTTGGTCTTCTTCTTCAATATTACTTTGGCTATTTGGGGTCTTTTGTGGTTCCATATAAATTCTAGGATTGCTTGTTCTAGCTTTGAGAAGAATGCTGGTGCAATTTGATTGGGATTGCATTGAATGTGTAGATAGCTTTGGGTAGTATGGAAATTTTAACAATATTTATTCTTCCAATCCATGAGCACTCACTGTAAAGGAAACAATCAACAAAACTAAAAGGCAACCAATGGAATGGGAAAAGATATTTGCAAATCACATATCGGACAAAGGGCTAGTATCCAAAATCTATAAAGAACTCACCAAATTCCACACCCAAAAAACAAATCTATTGAAGAAATGTGCAGAAAACATGAATAGACACTTCTCTAAAGAAGACATCCAGATGGCCAACAGGCACATGAAAAGATGCTCAATGTCGCTCCTCATCAGGGAAATACAAATCAAAACCACACTGAGATACCACCTCACACCAGTCAGAGTGGCCAAAATGAACAAATCAGGAGACTATAGATGCGGGCGAGGATGTGGAGAAATGGGAACCCTCTTGCACTGTTGGTGGGAATGCAAACTGTTGCAGCTGCTCTGGAAAACAGTGTGGAGGTTCCTCAAAAAATTAAAAATAGACCTACCTTATGACCCAGCAATAGCACTGCTAGGAATTTGCCCACGGGATACAGGATGCTGAGGCATAGGGGTACTTGTACCCCAATGTTTATAGCAGCACTCTCAACAATAGCCACATTATGGAAAGAGCCTAAATGTCCATCAACTGATGAATGGATACAGAAATGGTGGTTTATATACACAATGGAATACTATGTGGCAATGAGAAAGAATGAAATATGGCCTTTTGTAGCAACATGGATGGAACTGGAGAGTGTTATGCTAAGTGAAATAAGTCATACAGAGAAAGACAGATACCATGTGTTTTTACTCTTATGTGGATCCTGAGAAACTTAACAGAAGACCATGGGGGAGGGGAAGGGAAAAAAAAAGAGAGGGAGGGAGCCAAACCATAAGAGATTCTTAAAAACTTAGAACAATCTGAGGGTTGATGGGGGGTGGGAGGGAGGGGAGGGTAGGTGATGGGTATTGAGGAGGGCAAGTTGGGATGAGCACTGGGTGTCGTATGGAAACCAATTTGACAATAAATTTCATATTAAAAAAAAATAAATAAATAATCATTTAAAAATTGAAAAAAAATATTCTGGATTATGTACTCTTATTAGATAAATGATTTGCCAACATTTCTCCCATTCTACAGGTTGTCTTCAATTTCTTGATAATGTTATTTGAAAAATGAATAGTTTAAATTTAATGAAGAACTATTCATCTATTTCGTTGCTGTTGGTGGTGGTGCTGTGCATGTTTTTGGTATCATACTAAGAATCCATTGCCAGAATCTAAGATACAGTGTGAGGTAGGGGTCCAACTTTATTATTTTGCATGTGGATATCCAGTTTCTCCAGCACCATTTGTTGAAGACACCGTTCTTTCCCCATTGGCATCCTTGTTGAAATCAATTTTCCATAAGTATATTGGTTTATGTATGGACTCTCAATTATTCTTTATTGGTTTATATGTCTATCCTTCTCATGCCAGTACCATGTTATTTTGATTACTATAGTTTAGTAGTAAGTTGTAAAATTGAGAAGAGTGTGACTTCCACTCTGATGTCCTTTTCAATGTTGTTTTGGCTATTAAGGACTCCCTTGTAATTCCACATGAACCTGAGGATTAGTTTTAACTTTTGTGCAAAAAACAAAAAGTGTGTGCTTGGAGGGGTGGGGAATGCACTGGACTTGAGACAGACATTATATTGAATCTCTGGATGACTTTAGGTAGTATTGCACCTTAACAATAGTAAGTCTTTCAATTCATAAACATGGGATATCTTTTTTATGTATTTAGGTCTTCTTTAATATCTTTCAGCACTGTGTTATGGGTTTCAGTATACAAGTTTTTCACCTTCTAGGTTAAATTATTCCTCAGTATTTTTTATTTTGGGGTGTTATAAACAGAATTGCTTTCTTCATTTTCTTCTTAGTATAGAAGCACAACTGGCTTCTGCATGATGATTTTGTACCCTTGAACTTTGCTGAACTCAATTGGGATTTCTATACATAAGATCCTGTCAATTGCAAATAAAGGTAGTTTTACCTGCTCTTTTCCAATTTAAATGCATTTTATTTCCCTTTGTATTTTTTAGGATAAATCACACTTGGTCATGGTATGTAATTCTTTTAACATACTGTTGAACTCAGTGCACTACTATTTGTGAATTATAGGGGGTATTGGTTTTTTGTTTTGTTTTGTTTTGTTTTCTATTTTCTGATGTCTGTCTGGCTTTGATATCAGGATGATGTTCACCTCACTGAATAAAGAACTGCTTTCTCTACTATTTTTTTTTTTTTTTTTTATTTTTGGGACAGAGAGAGACAGAGCATGAACGGGGGAGGGGCAGAGAGAGAGGGAGACACAGAATCGGAAACAGGCTCCAGGCTCCGAGCCATCAGCCCAGAGCCTGACGCGGGGCTCGAACTCACGGACCGCGAGATCGTGACCTGGCCGAAGTCGGACGCCTAACCGACTGCGCCACCCAGGCGCCCCTCTACTATTTTTAGATGAGTTTTAGATGGAGTGTTTTTCACTCTTTATTCAATATTTGGTGTTTATTTGGTGTCCATTTTTAAATTTTTTTTTTTAATTTTTAAATTTTGTCTGAATAAAGTTAGCTAACATATAGTGTAATGATATCAGAAGTTGAATTTAGTGATTCATCACTTACATATAATAGCCAGTGCTCATTCCAACAAGTGCTCTCCTTAATGCCCATCATCCGTTTAGCCCATCTCCCCATCCAACACCCTTCCAGCAACCCTCACTTTGTTCTATGTATTTAAATAATCTCTTATGGTTTTCTTCCCTCTCTCTTTTTATCTTATTTTTCTTTCCCTTCCCCAATATTAATCTGTTTTATTGCTTAAATTCCACATATGGGTGACATCATATTTTTATCTTTCTCTGACTGACTTATTTTGCTTAGCATAATACATTCTAATTCCATCCAAGTTGTTGCAAATGGCAAGATTTCACTCTTTTTGATTGCCAAGAAATATTCTATTGTATGTACATACATACATACATACATACAGAATATCCATTTATCAGTCGATGGTGTCATTCCTTATCAAATATTTTGTGGAATTTATCATTGAAGCCACCTGATTGTAGACTCATCTTTATAGGAGATTTTTGATTATTGATTCAATCTCTTTACTTTTTGCAGATCTGTTCCAATTCTCTATTTCTTCTTGAGTCATTTTTTGTCATTTGTGTGTTTCTAGGAGTTTGTTCATTTTATCTAGTTGATCTAATTTTGTATGGAATCATTCATGGGCTTCTTTTATAATTATTTTTATTTCTGTAAGGTGAATAATTCAAACTTTATTTATTTCATATTAAGATTTTTCAAAAGAACTAGAAGCATTATTGTAAACTATGAACTACTAAATAGGCAGTTATCAGGTACAATGTGGGTAAACAACAATACTGTCCCTTCCTGGAGATTTATAGGAGGCTTTATAGAAGCAATAATGTTTCAGTAGCACCTTATAGGACACACAGGAGTTTTGAGTTTACCTCAACAGAAAAAGATAAGAAGGCCATTCCAGGTGAAGGAAATTACAATGAAGAGGAAAAGGTATGAAGCAATTTGTGAAGAGAATGGAGGAGGGAAGGGGATAGGAAAAAGGTAACGGAGCAGGAGACAAGGACAGAAGCCAAGCCAAGATTCTTTTAAAACATTACATTTCTGGATATCACATTAGTAATCATTTCCTTATCTAGCCCTCTCAACAGAAAGTTAAATGCATTAGGCCATGTCATTAATCTTTAGCGATCTCTTTGATAAACCAAATTTGATATAGTACCAGGACCAAAAAAGGTTTAGATTTGGCCTGTATCCATGCCACAGTATCTTTGCAATCTCTAATTCTCTATTAAAAAAGAAAAAGTCAAACCGTTCACCCTATATAAGAATTCCCAATTATGGAGTACAATCTAACACACACAGGTGCATGCATGCACATATACGTATACACATACAAGGTTTTTTCAAGCAATATATTCAGATGCTCACTTAAAAGATTAAGAAATGGAGCCTCTTAGACATTGTTTTTCTAATCTCCATGAGCCAACAATTGATTAAAGCCAGATATTCCATTACCCCATGATCTCAACCTTAAATTACCTTGATTATTTGTGTGTGTGTGAGCATGTGTGTATGTGCGTGTGTGTGTGTGTGTGTGTGTGCGCGTGTGGGGTGTATATGAGTGGTTAATCTAGAAAAATGGGGAATGAAACATCTTCTACTTTTTTATAATTTGTCTTCAGTAATGGCATAGAATATACTCCAGGGAATATTGGCTCATATCAGAATTAGAAACAATGCCATCTTTGACATAAGCATGTCATATTTGTTTTTGAGAGTTCAGAAAACAATAAATGATTACACCTATTACTTCTTTGGAAATAAATTATTTAGTCCTGCAAGTATATCCTTTCCTTGGAAAGTAGAGATTCACTGAAAGCTGTGGTTAAATTATCAAAGAAAAATAAATTATCCATGACATATGTGTTCTTGTCCTTGATATTGATATTGACTTTTGTCCAAACATATTTAATTTATCTTGGAATCAATGCTATTATTTCTTTTATCATCTGTTCTGCAAATTTGGCGTACTGCACATTTCAATTTACTTCACTCACCTCCCTTCCCTTTACACCATGAGTTGCTTGAAAGCAAGAACCATTTGGATTAACCTTTTTCTCCCTAGACCCGAGCATTCTCCCAAGCCTGGAGTAGCCTCTTGCTAATTGTTTGAATTGGTGAAAAGAGAATGAGAGAGTGAATGTATCAGTGAGTGACTGACTGAACATGTCAATCAATAAATAACTGACTGGGCAACTGTCCTTGGAGAACTTACCTAATTCTAAAAGGTCAGTTGCATTATTATTCCCATCTAACAAATTAAGAGTTGCAACCTTGGGGAATTTGAGTGATTAAATATTACACACCACTGTTATTGTCAAGAAATTGCTATGCACTGGGCACTCTGCTAAATACTTTGTAGGTGAGATTTTTAAGGTTTTGGAGTTCAGATTTTAGATTTCAGTTCCTTGAAATCTAAATAAGATGGACTTAAATCCAGGGTAGAAATTGTTTATTTTACAAACTGCAACAAATGTGAAGGACTACAGAATTAAACCAGGATTGTCCCAGGAAAACTGGGATATAATATCCACATAGCTTAAATCTCTATTTCATAAGAATTTCCAAAAACCTCCATGTGGTGCATTAGAATCACCATGCTCATGTCTGCCTATGTTCTGGACTTCTTCTATGTGAGGAAGGAACTAAGTATAAATTTTGGGCAAATTTAAAAAGGAATAATATCTCTATGAAGTATTTGCTAGCAAAGTAGACTAAGTAATGATTTGGGGAAAAACTGAAAGAGAATTTTAGCAAATCATAACACAGACATCTGAGTTGAACATCAAGCATTGAGGATAAAATTAATCCACCAGCAAATTTATACTGGCTACTTTCCCATACAGATTCAACCTCAAAGAACCTTTCTTACTCATTCTTCTCCCTTCCCTTTTCCTCCTTCAACTCTATAGATATAAAAATACACACCCCTCTTTTTTTTTATGCATGTCGCTTTATCACCCTTTAGTTTCTTGAATTTGTGAAGCAATTCCATGATCTCATCATGATCTTTCTTCTCAAGAAATATCTAGCATTTCTTGCCTCTAAGACTTAATAATCCCTCTCTTCTGGAAACAGCACAGAATCATTAGTAAATATCAGTGTTAGCAGGATGGAAAATATTTGTGACAATAACTTGTAAATACCTGCCACTTCTAATGTATCTTAGCTGTATGCCCCACCTAAGCCCTTGCTTAAGATCCCAACAGAGTACCTGGGGGTCTGTTTCTTTCCTCTTCCTTAAAGGTTCATGGATTGGGGTGTTTTTATTTGCAGGCTGTTTCCTGGAGGGACCTGCACTCCCTGACTTCTACTTTCATTCTACTTTTACAATGCAAGTCTGAAACTAAGCTTCAGACCATCTTTTGGAACTTGCCTGGAACTGGTCTGGGTTTATTACCTTTTGTTGGATTTTCATTCTCTCTATATAAAATACTTATCTGTTAGTTAGTTAGTTGAAACTGGGAGAAAATCAACCTAAACTAGATTAAATAAGGCAAAGCAAAAAAAATGTACTCCCATTGGGATTAAAAAGTTCATGTTTTTTTTAAATGTTTATTTATTTTTGAGAGACAGAGCACAACCAGCAGGGTGGGGGACAGAGAGAAAGGGAGACACAGAATCTGAAACAGACTCCAGGCTCTGAGCTCTCAGCACAGAGCCTGAGGCAGGATTCAAACCCACGAACCATGAGATCATGACCTGAGCCAAAGTTGGATGCTTAACCACCTGAGCCACCCAGGGGTCCCAGAAAGATCAGGGTTAGGGTTACATTCAGGATGATGGTATTAGGAACTGCTCTATGTCCATATTTGGTTCACTCTCCTCTCTTCCTTCTGTTGACTTCCTTCTTGGGTGTAAATGATGTTAAGATGACTGCAGAAACAGTATCTTCAAATTGTCTTCAGATTCAAATTCAAATTCCCCCAGGTAGAAGAACCTCTCAGAAAGGAGATCCTTTTTCTATTAATTCCTCCAAAAGTCATGAATTTCACTGTATTTTGTTGGCTTGGGCTATGTGTATACCAATCACTGACTTAATTTCTGTGGTCAGCAAAGTTTGGGTCTCTGATATGCCTGGACTGGTCACACGTTCAGGCCTGAAGCTCTACAGAACAGCATGGGATGGACATAGAAGAATGTGGATAATTATACAAAGGAAATAGATGGCAGAAGGCACACAGTAAATGTATTCTCCACTCTCATTTTGGGAAGATTATTTTATTCTCCTTTTTTTTTTTTTTTTTTTTTTTTTTTTTACATTCCTGTTCATGTCCCTTCCCTGTGGATTGCTTCTCTTCTTTCTTTCTATCAAGCCACAGGGCCACATTCTGGAAGTCATTAATCCTGAGCGCTATGGAGAACATGGTGTATAGAATAAAAAATTCTAAGTTTAATAATAAAAATTTGCTAATTTCTAATAAACAAATCTCTTCCCATAATCCCTCTCTATAACACGTACAAATAATGCAGCAGTACAGGAAGAATTTTGCAAGATGTTCACAAGGCAATATGTTACAAAGTAGGCACTCAATAAATATTTGCTGATAGATTTTAAGTCCCACTAAAGCACTTTCTCAGAGCCTCTTTGGCCCAATTAATATCTCTACAAGAAAAGACAAATCCACAGAGAAATGCTGAAAAAAATAGATTGATTTTGTATATAGCTTAGTCTATAATCTTCAAGATATATATTGCTTGGAGAGGTACTCAAGGTGGTTTGTCATTCCCATCTTGTCTCTTTAGCATCAATAAGGGATATGATGGCAAAAAGAACAGAATTTTCTACCAAATATTATAGCAACAAACACTGAGATTTACTAGAAAAACTACAAATATCAATTTGTTTTCTATTTTAAGACCCTTAGTCAAAGCAAGTTGGGTTTGTGAAGAAGGAGAGGGTGTTTTTATTCTTTTGTTTTTGTTTTTGTTTGATGGAGGAAGTCAGACATAAAAGAAAAAAATATATATATATTTTGCAGTCAGGAATAGAATGTCACAAGACAGTCGCATTTGAGTCCACACAGAAGTGTGCCTGTAGTCCAGGTTCACCATATATTGACCATATAAACTGAGGAGTTTATTTCCCCAGGATGAGTCTCAAATTCTTCATTTATAGATGGCGGGGGGTGGGGGGCAACCATAGTTACTTAGACACAATTATTATGAGGATCACATGCAAGGTATTCTTTCCTTTTACTTCTATTTATAATAGGCTCACATAGTAATTAAAGACACAGGCTTGAGTGTTAGGTTTTCCTGATTACAAGTCTCTGCTCCATATCCTATTAAATGTGTGACCTTTGGGAAATCACTTAAGAAGTGTATACAACATGGGGCGCCTGGGTGCAGTTGGTTAAGTGTCCGACTTCGGCTCAGGTCATGATCTCGTGGTTTGTGGGTTCGAGCCCTGCACGGGGCTCTGTGCTGATAGTTGAGAGCCTGGAGCCTGCTTCGGCTTCTGTGTCTCCCTCTCTCACTCCCACTCTGTGTCCCCCACTCCCACTCTGTGTCGCCCACAGAGGGGCTTCTGTGTCCCCCACTCACACTCTGTCTCTCAAAAATGAATTAAAGTTAAAAAAATTTTTTAAAAACTATGTACAATATGTTTCCATTTGTGTAAAAATAGTTACTGACATATATGCCTGTACATGCTTAGGCTATTTCTGAAGGGACACAGAAGAATCTGTCAAATGTTGTAGCTTCTAGGGAAGGGGACTAAAAGAAAAAAAAAAAAACTATGTCAAAAAAATTCAAAGAAATAAATTTAAAACTATTTATAACTAAATCAAATAATAGTAACAATAAAGACACAATAGAGTGGAAACTTGATAATGATTCTTTATGAAATGTACAAGGCTATTTTCTTATGTTCTTTGTCTTCCAGAAGAGGAGTCAGACAGAATTAGGTTTTGTTTTGCCTTCACTATTACTTGCTATAACCTGCACTAAATATCCATCTCTTTATGTAGAAATGGTAATAATACCTGCATCCTGAGACGATTTCAGAAAGTCAGTGATGAAATCCTTATAAAATTTTAGCATAATGACTAATGAACATCAACATTATTTTACTCTTAACATCTACCATTATAATCAACAGGCCAAGATCATAAATTGATGATCTAGGAAGATAAACTACATCATCTCCCTAGCTTCCCTGCACTGGAAGTCCTGAGCATCCCTGCAATTTACTCAATAAAATGTAAGGAGAGCTGTTCCTAAGGAACATCTGCTGCCCGTCCTCTCCGAGGACACTGAGAGACGTTTCTAACTCAGGCTGGAACTTTCTGTCCCATCAGCATTTAAAGCTATTTAGCACTCAATGACTAGTTAGTGGAAAAGTGGTAAACAGGTTCATTTTGAAGAGCTCCTTTTAGGAGGGCTCCTACAGGAAAGCAATTTTTCTTTGGCCACTGATACTGTCAAAACCTTCCAGAAACTCATGTGGCAGAAAGTCCGCAAGGCACTCATGTCTGCTGTGTGGATGTTAACAGGAAACATTGAGGAACATGTACTTTGCTCCTCCAGAATGGTGTTCCTTGCCTTTCTACAATTGTTCCTCCTTTCTTCTCACTTCCCATTTTGATATGTGGGAGGAAGAGTCGTAAAATAGTGACATCTTTAGTCATGCTGGTTAAATACTACTTCCTTTCTCTATGTATCAGAATAACCCCAGGCACAGGTAGCAAATGTGGTTATCAAAACCACAAAGCAAATATTCCTCTATTTTTTAAACATTGTGACCACAAGAGTAGTTATTATCACCACTTGCCTTGGGGTAAATTTGCCCTAGAAGCAAATAGTTTTGAAAAGGCCAAAAAAACAAATGTAAAAAACACAACATTGAGTTTTAAAAAAATGGCAACATGAAAAAAATAAACATTTACTGATGACAGAAGTTACTGCTCACGGTAAAGTTTACAATATGGAATTTGAATTGGACTTTAAACTCTGTTCTTGTGACCTTTTTATGATTAATAGCCACAAACAGGGTCTCCTGGGTGGCTCAGTCGGTTAAGCATCCAACTTTGGCTCAGGTCATGATCTCGTGGTGTGCGAGTTCGAGCCCATCGTCAGGCTCTGTGCTGACAGCTCAGAGCCTGGAGCCTGCTTCAGATTTTCTGTGTCTTCCTCTCTCTCTGCCCCTCCCCCACTCATGTTCTGTCTCTCTCTCTCTCTCAAAAGTAAATAAATATTAAAAAAAAAAAAACAACCACAAACAGTCCTTTGTTTTGTAACAATTTAAAACCAGCAAGTTTCTTCCCCAGAGAGGGACTTTGTTTTCCATAAAAGAATATCTCTGGAGGTGCCTGGGTGGCTCAATTAGGTTAGCTTCCAACTCGATTTCAGCTCAGGTCATGATCCCAGGGTGGTGGGATCGAGCCCTGTGTCAGGCTTCATGATAAGCATGGAGTTTGCTTAAGATTTTCTCTCTCTTACCTTATGCCCCTCTCCCCTCCATTTGTGTACTCTCCCCAAAACAAAAATATATCCTTGAATCTACTTAGTTTAGTATATCCCATATCAACTTTTGCTTTGGTGTGAAGTACAAGCAGGTTTAGGAATCAGAAATCTGTCTTTGAGTCTTAACATTGATGATCATGGGTTATAACAACTCAGGTGAACTCCTTGATTTTTTATACCCAGGTAAACTAAACAAATAATTAAATGAAAGGAGGAGGAGGATAAAACATCATATATATATATCTATCTATACATCTACAACTATTTCTATCTATCCACATACACAAATACACACAACACACACACACATTGATGATGCCTACAAACACTGGAAACATTGGAAGGCCATTTTGCTTTACTGAGCAGTCCCCTGACTCAAATGCTAATGCCATCCAGAAATACACTCTCACAGACACACCCAAATCTGGGTACCTCATGGCCAGTTCAATTGACATATAAAATTAACCATCACAAATGGAATATTGAAGCAGTGGCAACTGGAGTCTGATTTCTACTTGTTTCTAGTAATTTCCAAAGCAATCCTTGAAGGTCTTTGAGGAAAATAGTCTAAAAAAACTCTGATCCCCTTCAATTCAATCCTTTTTGTGATAGGCTAAAAAAGTCCTCTGTCCTCAAAAATACCCGTATCCTAATCCCTGTAATCTGTAAATGTTATCTTAATTTTAAAAGGGTAGGGGGTCTTTGCAGATGTGATGGAACTAATGGTCTTGAGAGGAAATTAACCTAAATTATCACATGGACATTAATGCTATCAAAAGTATTCTTATAAGATAGAGGAAGGGGGAGATCACACCGACAAAAGAGGAGAGGATACGAACACAGAGAAAAGGCAATATGAACTCAGAGGCATACAGTGGAATGAGATGTCTACAAGTCAGTTTAGTTGGAAGAGCTAAGGGACAGAGCAGAGCTTTAAAGGGAATTACAGCTCTCCTGATACCTTGATTCTGGCCAAGTGATACTAATTTTGGATTTCCATCCACAAAAACTGTGTGCGGTTTTTGGCATGAAACTTGTGGTAATTTGTTATAGCAGCCACAGGAAACTAATACATCTTCATGTTGCTTTTAAAAAGTAAAGGTCAACTGAAGAATCGATAAACCTGAGGTCAATCAGCTAAGTAGTGATGGATCTGTGACTGGATTACAAGTTCAGGGCACTTTTCACTTCACTGAACTGAGATATACTTTCTTTTTTTTACTCTGTTGCTATCACCCTCATTCCAATGACTATAAATTTCCCTTGGACTTGTTCCTAATGTTTCTGTTTCCATTCTTACTGACCACTCTCCATTACCTCCTTAAAAACTACCTATTCTCCTTTCAACATTTTAAGTATGAGATGTCACTTTTTATTGGCTAAAACGCCAAGTCTGAAAAATTTAAATACTTGGAGGAACTTGGCAAGTAATGTAAATGAGCAACATGAATAGATAAAGAACTACAGAAGTCATTTTCTGTCTAAAGCTGTAAATTCTTAACCTTAGGGTGCATATGAAAATCACCTGAGTAATCTCTATAAAAATAACACCAGCATTTCTCACAGAGGTAGAATAAACAATCCTAAAATTTGTATGGAACCAGGAAAGATTCTGAACAGCCAAAACAATCCTGAAAAAGAAAACCAAAGCTAGAGGCATCACAATCCCAGACTTTAAGCTATATTATAAAGCTGTAATCATGAAGACAATATGGTACTGACACAAGAACAGACACATAGGTCAATGGAACAGAATAGAGAACCCAGAAATGGAGCCACAAATGTATGGCCAACTAATCTTTGACAAAGCAGTAAAGAATATCCAATGGAAAAGAGACAGTCTCTTTAGCAAATGGTGTTTGGAAAACTGGACAGCAACATGCAGAAGAATGAACCTGGACCACTTTCTTATGCCATACGCAAAAATAAACTCAAAATGGATGAAAGAACTAAACCTAACACAGGAAGCCATCAAAATCCTAAAGGAGAAAACAGGCAACAACCTCTTTGACCTTGGCCATAGCAACTTCTTACTCAACACATCTCCGGAGGCAAGGGAAACAAAAGCAAAAATGAACTACTAGGACCTCATCAAAACAAAAAGCTTCTGCACAGTGAAGGAAACAATCAGCAAAACTAAAAGGCAACTGATGGAATGGGAGAAGATATTTGCAAATGACATATCAGATAAAGGGTTAGTATGGAAAATCTATAAAGAACTTACCAAACTTAACACCTGAAAACCAAATAACCCAATGAAGAAATGGGCAGAAGACATGAATAGACACTTTTCCAAAGAAGACATCCAGATGGCTAACAGACACATGAAAAGATGCTCAACCTCACTCATCATCAGGGAAATGCAAATTCAAAACACAATGAGACACCACTTCACATCTCTCAGAATGGCTAACATTAACAATTCAGGCAACAGCAGATGTTGGCAAGGATGTGGAGAAAGGGGAACCATTTTGCACTGCTGGTGGGAATGCAAACTGATGTAGTCACCCTGGAAAACAGTATGGTGTTTCATTTCAAAAAATTAAAAATAGAACTACCCTACAACCCCACAACTGCACTTCTAGGTGTTTATCCAAAGCATACGGGAGAGCTGATTTGAAGGGGCACATGTACCCCAATGTTTACAGCAGCACTATCGACAATAGCCAAAGTATGGAAAGAGCCCAAATGTCCATCGACTGATGAATGGATAAAGATGTGGTATATACATACATACATACATACATACATACATACATACATACATATATATACATATATATGTGTGTGTGTGTGTGTGTGTGTGTGTGTGTGTGTGCGTGTGTGTGTGTGTCGGCAATCAAAAAGAATGAAATCTTGCCATTTGCAGCAACATGGATGGAACTAGAGTGTATTATGCTAAGTGAAATAAGTCAGTCAGAGAAAGACAAATATCCTATGATTTCACTCATGTGGAATTTAAGATAAAAAAAAGATGAACATAAAGGAGAGGAAGTAAAAATAATCTAAAAACAGAAAGGGAGACAAACCATAAGTGACTCTTAAATAGAGAGAACAAACTGAGGGTTGTTGGTGAGGTGTTGGGTGGGGGGAAGGGCTAAAGGGGTGAGGGGCATTAAGAAGGATAATTGTTGGAATGAGCCCTGGGTGTCATATGTAAGTGATGAATCACTAAATTCTAAATATAAAAGATAATAAAATAGAATAGAATAAAAAATAACATAACATCACATCACATCACATCACATCACATCACATCACATCACATCACATCACCTGGGAGTCTTTCAACAGACCAAATCGCAGACTAATAAACCAAGACTTTGGTGATGAGAACTAGAGATTAGTATTTTTCAGATCTCTGTAGCTAATTCCAATGCATACTCTAGATTAACCTATCTAAATAGAGAGATTCCTATTCAGTCTCAGCAGACTATCATTGTGGTGAAACGCAGGCCAAACCTATCTTCACCAGTTGTTCTAAGATTTCCAAAGAAACAGCAAACAGAAATCTCTGTATTTTATATGAAATCTCCAGATTTTTAAATACCAAAAATGGAATTTTCTGGTTGCAATGGACTGAATGTTTGTATCCTCTCTAAAATTCATATATGGAAATCCTAAACCCCAGTGTGATGATAATAGAAGGCAGGGCCTGGTGGGCTTGAACTTACAGCCCTGAGATCAAGACTTGAGCTGAGATCATGAGTCAGACATTCAACCAACTGAGCCATCCAGGTGTCCCAACGTTAGTACCCTTATAAAACAAAGCCCAGAGATGCCTCTAGCTTCATTTCCAACATATGAAGATACAAAGAAATGTTGCAGTCCATAACCCAGAAGACAGCTCTCATCCAGAACTCACCATGTGGCACCCTAATCTTTGACTTCTATTTTCCCAGACTTTAATAAAAACATTAATTTGGCTTATAAGCCAGCTAGTCTATGTGTTTTATTACTTTAGCCCTAACTGACCAGGACATTAGTGAAACAAACATGCCTGTAGGTCAGACTCAACCTATGTGCATCACTTTGCAACCAATGGAAGACATTAGCTTGGTTTTGCCTATTGAGTATCTTCTTTTTACTAAAAGGTTGTACATATTTTTTGTTTCTGAGATGAACTTGGAAAAACAATGAACATTTAATTAAGAACAAGTTTTCACTAGATAGAAATCAATATCTTCTCTGTACAAAAAGGAATCCACATGAGTAAAGGCATTAAGTTATTTGGTAATTACATTCTAATAAATGTTATCATACATAAAAATTTTAAATAATTATAATATTGGAGGAAATGTATTTTTGAATCCTTAGTGTAGATGAAATTTAGAACTTATATGATTATTACTCTTTTTCTGTACTAATTTTGAAAATTAATGCCATTTCTGGAAGATGAAAGAAGTATATAATACATGTCAGAAAACTGATTAAATATTTTTGAGGGAGACATTCCTTTTGACATCAACTCATCTTTGGGATAATCTTGATTGAAATATCTATCTTATATTGTTTCAAGAATCTAAGTCCTGGAAGTCAAGAAAACCAAGAGCTAGGTTCTATCATATTTAAAATCTAGAAGTCCCAACAGAGACTCATTGTTGGAATTGGCATACATGATATTTGGCCAATAATTCTTCTCACTTTTAGAATTTTTTCTTCTATGTAATTTTAAAAAGTGAAATGACTCATAGAGAAACACTTCCCCTAGATTAAAAAACTAGTTTATTCATAAACTCCAATATTTAATTCAACATAAGTGACATATAGATTTTAAGGATTTTTATTATCTATATTTATAATATAAATGAGTATTTTATTTGTTTAACTAGATTCATTGATATGTAATTCTGAATGTTGCCATAGAGAAAGACTCAAAGCATACTATTTTAAATACATTAAAATAAAAGGTTGAGTTACTCATCACAATAGTATTTCAGTATCGTTGTTCATTTATTTTAAGAATAACTAAAAGACTTTAGAAGCATTTTGGAGACAATTTCCCCATTAGGAATTTAATAAGACATTATGACTGACACATATTAACCACTCAATAGACACTTGATGAAAATATGATTGGCAAAGTAAAACTCTTGAGATTCCCCCAAATAATGGAGTCATTCCCACATTTTATACAAGACTATCCTCTCAGAACTGTGTTATGGTTCTTCCCTAAAAATACTTTTGTCTTCCATCTTCTCTGAGCATTTGAACAACCACTATATGAATTATGATAGTCTTATTATTTCCTGTATCAGTCAGAAAACAGAGAATAGAATACACTTTACTAACCAGAGGGATTTATCACATTAAAAAAAAAACAACAAAAAACCTGGCTTAAAGAATTTTGGTGGGTGGCTGAAGACAAAGATTCCTAGTTGAGTTTCCAGTAGTGACTACCAAAGCAACAATGAAGAATGAGGCTATAATTCTAGAATTTGGGCTCATGAGATCCAATTTCAAATGAGGGGAGATTTCCCTACACCAAAAAACAATGCTCTGGACCCTAAGTGGCTGTCGTACAATTTAACTCAGTCTGACACTACCTATCTGCTGGAGATAGCATCAGATTCCATAGGTTAAGGGTTCAGTCTCGAAGAGTGCCCCCATTCCCACTTCAGATGCCAATTGCAAACCCAGGTTGTTACCTGTGCTTTAGACCTACCAGCTACAAATTGGAGGTTCCAGTCACTCCTTCCAACTCAGCATGCCAATCACAAGGTCAAGTTGTTACCTGTGATTCTGTCTGACTGGTTATACCAGAGGTTCCCACAACTCCTTCCTTGGGTTTGATCAATTTGCTAGAATGGCTCAGAGATCTCAGAGAAACATTTCACTTACTAGATTACTGGTTTATTACAAAGGATGTAACTCGGGAACAGCTAGAGGGTAGAGATACATAGGGGAAAGTATGGCAGAAAGCCAGAGAACTTCCATACTCTCTCCAGGCACACCAATCTCCCCAAATCTCCATGGGTTGGTCAACCCATGAGCTCTTCCAAATCCCACCCTTAGGATTCTTAAGGAGACTTCATTACATACTCATGATTGATTAAACCATTAGTCATTGGCCATCAGTGCAACCCCCATTTCCTCTCAGGATTGAAAGTCCTAACCCTCCAATCACATAGTTAGCTCCACTGACAACCAGCTCCCATCTTTAAGGGCCCTCCAAAGTTGCCTCATTAACATAACAAAAGAGACATTTATCACTCTCAACACTTTCAATATTCCAAGGGTTTTGTGAGGTATGGGCCAGGAGCCATGAACATGAAGACCAAATATATATGAGAAATGACCAGATACATCTCTTTCTTATAAATCATCGTATCACAAGCTACAAAAGGAGCTGTTGCCCCTGACAAAATCAGGAAGCCTTAAATGCAGAAAGTTATCTGCTAAATTTGTTGTTCTAAATTCAATTCAGTCTTATTTGATTGGCAGAACCTAAACCCAGTGACACCCCTACCTGCAAGGGACTCTGGGAAATGCAGTTTTTAATGTTTCCACCTCTGCATGTTTGAAGAGAGTTGGAATATAATTTAAGAAGTTTGTTTTTAGTAACCACCTTTCTTCAGAAAAATGTATTAAATATACTTGTATAGCCTTTTCTGTATTGAGTCTAGAAAGAAGATATATAGGAATTTTAAATGCATTTGGAGCATATATTTTTATCATAGAAATCCTTTGGTATAAAAAGAAAGTGGACTTTAACCAGAATGGCATACACAATGGAAAAAAGAGGGGAATGAATGGGTATTAAGCTCCTATAATATGTAGACTTTACATAATTCATCTTATGTAATTCTGTAACATCCTTATGAGATGGTAATGACTATCCCCATTGGAGAGATAAGAAAACTGAGGCTCAGGCAAATGTCACAACCTCTCAACATTCAAAACACTGTTTAATATCAAAATTGTACTTTCTATTTTATGACATCTCAGACCTCTTGATACTCTGGGACTTTAGTTCACCTATTTTGGTCAAGTCATGGAAGCCCTGTGTTTGACATTCTGACATTTATTTCACCCTTGTCACTCAATAGCATGAGCCTAAAGTGCTTGTGGTACCTAATCTGCCCTTTTGCCAAATCACTGAACAAAACCAATAAAGGTAGAAATGTATGCATACTCCCAAATTACCACAAGAGAATCTTCAGGAAGATAGATTTCCCATAAAGTCATTTCACTTATTCTGGAAATATTCATAGTTGAAAAATAAAGCTGAAAATAGCAAGAACTAAAGTGGAGACACTTGAAAGCCCACGTGAGAAGAGGAGATTTGCCCAAGAGACTTGGAAAGTAGAAAGTATATTAGAGAAGAGTACAAATGTGTCGTGAAGTGTGAAAATAAATAAAGGAAGCCTCATTTAAGAGTCTGGGGCACCTGGGTGGCTCAGTTGGTTAAGCACTAGACTTCGGCTCAGGTCATGATCTCACGGTTAGTGAGTTCAGCCCGAGTCAGGCTCTGTGCTGACAGCTTCAAGTTCTGGGTCTCCCTCTCCCTGTCCCTCCCTACTCATGCTCTCTCTCTCTCAAAAAAGAAATAATAAAATAAAATAAAAACATAAATAAATAATTAATTAAATGAAATAAAATAAAATAAAATAAAATAAAAATAAATAAAATAAAATAAAATAAAATAAAATAAAATAAAATAAAATAAAATAAAATAATAAAATAAAAAAGTGGAGTCTGGAATGCCTGAAGGGGGCGCTCTCGCACATGCATGACACCTTGCAGCCTGAATAACCCAACAGAGAGAAAGATAAGAATCTTTCAACAAGGGAGGGCATTTTTCACATAGGGATTGTATCTCCTGACTTTAAGAAAATGAAAATCCCTTTGTCTCAGCAACAACACACTAAGCACTGCCTGAAGCCAATGTAACCTCAAACTTTTTTTCTTCTCCAATACACTTTTGTTCAAAACATCCCTCCCCAGTCTCCTCATAAAATCTAATAAAAGCTGACCTTGCTTTGGTTTCTTCAAACTTGACTATGGTTCACCAGAGCTTGCTCATCCTGAATTGTGATTCCTTTGCTATTTCCAAATAAATTCATTTTTTGCTTAAATAAAATTGATCTTTGCTCTGTTTAAAGTTAAGAGAAGTACACTTTACCTGAGTAATGATTCCATACCTATATCTGTGTGTGACTGATTTATAAGTGTGGGTTAGGGGACATGGAGGCCTACTTAGAGGACATTTTAGGGTCTGAATGTCACTAAAGTAGAAGGACTTTTGGATATACAGAAGAATATGTATATTCCAACATATTGGAGCTGAGAGATGTTTCCATGGTAAAATTAGTTCAGGAAATGCTATTTCAACCATCTTGTTTCTCTGTGAGCTGCCATTCACACTCCCCAGGACTTCTTAGATCCTTTAAGCTGGAAATGCTTACATAAACTTAAGAAAGTAGTCCTCAGATCTGAGGACCAGATGTGTGTGTGTGTGTGTGTGTGTGTGTGTGTGTGTGTGTGTGTGTTGTATCTGATTCTATATCTATATCTGTATAATATTTATTCACAATCTACAGGTATTATAAGGAACCTACATAAATAATTTTGACCTGACTCAACCTCCAACCCCATCAATTAACCAACAAAATTAGATATGGTAGATAGAAATGCCTTACAGGAACATAATGCAGAAAATACATGAAGGCAAACATTTCATCCCAGCTAAAGCAGGTAGAAAACAAGCATGTAACCCTAGTTGGAAAATAAGATTTTCAGTATTCTTTGAAAGAGCCACAATTGTTAGATTCTACTTCTCCAGATTAAATCCTCAATGAAAGCACTTGCTTAGACTGAGACCTACTGAAATTTGAAAATGCACAACAATCAGCAAGTTTTAAAATGTATGTTCTACATTCTGAACAAGATAGGCAAGACAAATTGATGACAAATTATTATCGATACCTGAAGAAAACTGTCTACAGGACTTGGTGGATCCACAATACAATATTTTTGAACTAATGAGGCAGACATCACATGTCTGTTGAGTTTTCATTTAATTGTGGTAAATATGTGTGTAGGTAATGAGTTTATTACCTAACTGCAACACACACATCAAACAAAATAAAATTGTAGTATCTTCAATGCGTTTAAAAATCACATTTTTGCCAATAAACAGCACTCAGTCCTTAAGAAACTATTAGCAGAAGATGAAACGCTAAGAAGGGGTTTTTTCAAACTGTTAACTTAGGAATTTTTTTTTCCTTTTTTCTTTCAGTGTACAGTTTAGACTTATTCTCGATTCCTGAGACGTATTTTTTGCAACGGTTGTTGATGCCTCTTTGCACATGTTGTCTCTTACTATTTCCCCCTCCCATTGCACAAAATAGCTGGACTTCTCTCTGCCTACATCGTCAGTTCATCTCAGGGTTTTGGGAGATAAGATTAGAGGCCTTGATCCCCCTGCTGTTAGAACAAGACCTCAATCTCTCACTGTCTCTATTTAATCAGGTCCCTATTTTAGCTGCCACAAAGCTGTCAACAAAAGAAAATAAGCTATCCCCCATCAAGGGGTTAAATTGGATTTCACAGTGTGCGAAGGCTCTTCTGAGCAAAATTCCACCTGCACCCTCCGTCAGGCAAATTACTTCTGACTTTTAATTTATTTCTCTAGGAAATGGAAAGGTATGGCATAACCAAAGTCAACAGGGAATAAAGTACAAGGTGTAATCAGGTGCTCACCAATCACAAGCTCCCTTCCCTGTCAGCTTTAATAGGTTCTCAGAACACACAATTTATAGAATGCATGATGTGTCCTCTCTGTTCTGAGTTTTATTTTGGACTTGTCTGGTTAATGGCCCCAATAAGTGACAGCTGACGTGTGCTTGATGCAATGGTGCCTGGAAGATGTGTATATTGTACATTGAGGTTAGGTCTGAGAGACTGCAAAATAAGATTAGTAATTGAACTGGACTCTAGGCTTCCTTATATAATGCGTAAACTGGGAAGAAATCTGATTCAGGTGATGGCAATATTTGCCTTTCAGGATTATGGGTATCAAGTAAAGGGGTGCATGTTGCAAACCAGGGAAATACCTTTTGAGAGGAGCTTACTATTTTGTGACTAAATCAATTTAGCAGTAAATTATTAAATAATTTAAATGCTATGGTGTAATTCAGTCTCTTTTCTATAATTAACTGAATGTGGGGGTATTTCTGAGACTGAATTTCACAAGACCAATTTTAAGGGATGGAGGAGATTTATATAAATTCATAACCTCAAGTATACATTGCTATGGGGAAAATAGGAAACATTTTTGTCTCAGAGATTAAAAGTCAAAAAAAATGTTTTTAAGATACAAATTTAATAAGTGTGCAGGGAATGCCCCTTCAATAAAAGGAAAAAAGGGATAGTGATGGAAAATTTCATTTTCATTATAAGAGTCAGCTATTTATTGGTAGATTTTTCTTTTATGATATTATTTAACATTTAATTCAAGCTAGCTTTGGAATGAGTTTTATATACAGGCATTCCTCAGAGTTATTGTGGGTTCACTTCCAGACCATCACAATAAAGCAAATATCGCAATAAAGTGAGTGGACTGAATTTTTTGGTTTCCAGTGCATATAAAAGTTGTTTATACTATACTGTAGTCTATTAAGTATGCAATAGCATGTCTAAAAACAAACAAACAAACAATGTGCATACATTAATTTAAAAAATACTTTTTTGCAGGGGCACCTGGGTGGCTCAGTCAATTAAGCTTTGACTTCAGCTCAGGTCACGATCTCATGGTTCATGAGTTCAACCCCTCATCGGGCTCTGTGCTGACAGTTCAGAGCCTGGAGTCTGCTTCAGATTCTGTGTCTCCCTCTCTCTCTGCCCCTCCCCCACTTGTACTCTGTCTCTGTCTGTCTCTCTCTCAAATATAAATAAACTTTAAAAAATATTTTAAATGAAAAATTTTAAAAATACTTTATTGCTAAAAAAATGCTAGCCATCATCTGAGCTTTCAGTGAGGTATAATCATTTTGTTGGTAGAGGGTCCTGTCTCAGTGTTGCTGAACTTCTACATCAGCACATGCTCCTTCATCTTGAATTTTTTATGTTACAGAGATGGCTTCTTTTCTTAAACTTCATGAACCAACCTCTGCTAACTTTCCACTTTTTTTCTGCAGCTTCTTCACCTTTCTCAGACTTCACAGAATTGAAGAGAGTTAGGACTATGCTCTGGATTAGGCTTTGGCGAAAGGCAATGTTGTGGCCGGTTTGATCTTCTATCCAGGACATAAAAACACTGCCCATTATCAGCAATAAGTCTGTTCAGCTTTCTCATCCTCCATGTGTTCACTGGAGCAGCACTTTTAATTTCTTTCTAGAACGTTTCCTTTGCTTTCACAACTTGGCTGTTTGGCACAAGAGACCTAGATTTCAGCCTGTCTTGACTTCTGAAATGTCTTCCTCATTAAGCTTAATCATTTCTAGCTTTTGATTCAAAGTGAGGTACATGAGGCTCTTCCTTCCACTTGAATAGTTAGAGGCCATTGCAGGTTATTAAGTGGCCTAATTTCAATATTGTTTCTCAAGGAATAGGGAGGCTTAAGCAGAGGAAGAGAGACAGGGGAGTGGCCATTCAATGGAACACTCAGAACACACACATTTGTTGATTAAATTCACTGGCTCACCTGGGATTAGTTCATGGAGCCTCTCAACAATTACAATAGTAACATCAAAGATCACTGATCACAGATCACCATAACAAATATAAAAACAATGAGAAAGTTTGAAATATTGCAAGAATCATCAAAATGTGACACGGAGATCTGAACTGAGCAAATGCTGTTGGAAAATGGGGCGATAGATTTGTTTGATGCAGGGTTGCCTCAAACTTTGAATTTGTAAAAAACAAACAAAACGCAGTATCTGTCAAGTGCAATAAAGCAAACAGCAGGAAAACAAGGTGTGCCTATCCCTCAAGAGTTCAGCTCCTTTTCTGTTATAAAAGATTATTAATTTCATATTTCTATGAAACAAAATCAGAAAAATGAACCCAAGGATGTTCATTTGGTAATGAATTAGGGGAGGGCTGTTGGGCAGGAATAATTTTTTCAAGCCGTATATAAACCAGGCTTGTTGGGCTGACCTATTGTAATCTACTTTGAAATATTTTTTTCACCCTTATAATGGTTTCACTGGTCATTTAAATCAACCTTGTCAAACCAACTCTAAATTATGTATTTCAGGAGAACATGGGCCTAGGGTGAGGGTCTAGGAGTATCATAAAAATGATATTCATTATAAATAAAGACTTTGCTAGGATCACCAAAACCATACATCATCATGATGTATCAGTACTGTTATGTGTATTTTAAGCAGTGGGGCACTTTTAATGATGGGAATCTGTAATAACCACTCTTGTACAGAGTTCCAAGGAGAATGCAAGAATAGTAAGCCCTGATCTTATCGGTTATGGTAGTCAACAAATCTCCAGAGGACTTACTCCATTTTGGATAGGATTTTATCTTCCTTGCAAACAACAACAAAAAACCCTAACCAATTTCGTCTACTGTTTTCATATGGGGAATGGAAGATGTATTCCCATTGCTTATTCTTTTTTTCCTTGCCTGTTTCTTGTTCATAGAAATTGCCACCAGTCCTTACATTTCCCACCAAGATGCTCCACCTTGGATGGGTTTCTTTTGACTTGGCCTCACAAGAGTTAAGCCTGAGGCTACTATTGGATTTGACAATGGTAAAATGTCTCCATTTAAGTCAGTCACATCCATATTCTTTTAAACCCAGGTAGTATAATACAAGTTAAGACACCTTACAAGTAACATGTGATAGAGGTGTTTTGACCATAAAATTTACAACCAGCCAATGAACACGTTTTTCCTATCTTACACTGACAGATCACTAAACCATAAAAAATAAAGCACAATGTCCCAAAAGTGCAGTATAAATGCCTAGAGTTCTCTCTGCTCTATTCCTCGGTGTTATGTGTGAAAATAATCGAGCAGTAAATAAACAAGGAAACAACTACAAACATTTTAAAAATTAGGCATTTACAGAAAGAGTTAAATATTGATGATATCAGAATGGAAAGAACACCAAGTACTCCAACTTCATCTTCCTGTTTCCCAACTATTGGATAAACGTTTGCTTTTCCCTTTAAGTCCCTTCAGTTCTTTGTACAATGATCTAGCTCTATTTTCCACCAGGTTTATAGATAAGCCTTTTCACTTTAAATCTGTTCATCTTGTTTGTGATCCAAATGACAGAAAGCAATTGCACTAAATCCTTAACTTAAGTCTGTTTGCATACAAATGGCGCCTTCCAGGCCTGATTTACATTACCCAAGCAGGTTTTTTTCTGGGAAATTCACTTTCCCCAAGACTTGCATGTGGGTGTCAATTTTCATCTTGGGCGAATCCATTAGTCTCCTTCATTTCCTGATTACTCAAGGCTTTATCAAGTAGAGGGGATTTAACTTCCTTGAAAGATAAGCAATCCATTCATTTCTCGAGATATGGTAAATTTTCTCTCTCGACCTAGCCAGACAATCACAAATCCAGGTACCTAGGCCATAATCTTTTAGCCTCTGATGGAATTGCTTATACTGAATTGGGCTTTGCTGTTCCATGGACTTGCCTTAAAGCACTTTGTTAAGAGTCAGTCTTAAGAAAATATAGCCCTTAGCTGTACTGAGGCCTGAGAAAATTTGTCAACAATGTGTCTTCTGTAATAGAGCTTTCAACCAGTGTCCAGGGCACACTAGTGAACTTGGCTGTAGATCAAAATACTGGTTCAGTCAGTCTTCTGGGACATATGGCAAAGCCCCAGGGCTCATCCTCTGGCTAAGTACAACCTTATCTATTTTGATCACTGTGCACCTTAAAGATCTGTCATTTTCCTTTTGCTCTAATGATATGGAAAAGGGTGGGAACACTGCTACTAGAGCCTCATAACAAGCACATCAGATTTCCTAAATAACTTGTATTTCTTTGTGTCATGTAGGATCTAAGTTTTATAACTAGACTAGTTGGTTCCCATTAGATCCTTGGAATTTAGCATTGGCAACCCCGCTCTGGCTGCTTTAGAGAGCCTTAAAGAAATGATCTGAAGATTGACCTTATACTTACCTTTGTTTCATGCTTTATATTTATTTTACTTTCACTACAAGTTTATCCCAGTCGTGTGTGTGTGTGTGTGTGTGTGTACCTTTGAGACAGGCAAACTAAAGGGACCCCCCCCCCAAAAAAAACACCTTTTTTTCCTTTGCTTCTTTTCTCACTTCTATTCTTGCTAGGACCTGCACACATACCCTGCCCTACACATACCTTTTCATGCAAATAACATATGTCCCCCTTGTAATGGACAAACCATTCTCCAAGACCACTGACTCCCAACACCATGATGGCAAGACCCCTGACTTCAGGGAATGAGTGACTAATGAAGGACAGTTGGACCTTATCCTTTGTCTGACCAGTTCCTGGATGCCTAACAGGACATGTGCACCAGACCCCAAGCAAAAATGAGACTCAATTCTCTTTTCCTTTCTGAGCCGCCAGGATGCTCCATCTGTAACTCACTCTCTCTCTCTCTCTCTCTCTCTCTCTCTCTCTCTATATATATATATATATATATATATATATATATTCATTCTTGGCTGGTCCTCTGGGTCCTCAGATCTGCCTGCAGTTTTGCCTGCCTGTGTTTGTTCCTTTTCCTTTTCTTTTCGTTCTGTTCTATGATGTGTCATCATAAAGCTGGCTGGGAACACATGAGACATGGGGATAATATGACATACACAAATATAACAGGACAAATACATATATGATAATTAATGACTTATGAAACAAAAGTGTCGATTTCATCTCAGGTCAATTTAACATGTAGTAAAATTCTTTTTTTTAAAAAAAAATTTTAATGGTTATTTATTTTTGAGAGAGAGAGGGAGAGAGAGAGAGACAGAGTGAGAGGGAGCCACAGAATCTGAAGCAGACTCCAGGCTCCTAGCTCTCAGTACAGAGCCTGACGCGGGGCTCAAACTTATTAAACGGGAGATCATGACCTGAGCCTAAGTCAGATGCTTAACTGACTGAATCATCCAGGCGCCCCACCTCTAGTAAAGTTCCACTAAATATCATCTTTTAGATAGACGCAGTGGTACAACATAGAGCAGTGGAAACATAATCACATTAAAGAAACATGCAGAAAGTAAACTGACTTAACATCAGAACATTGTTAAGTTCAGGAAATCTACTTACCATCACTGCTGAGAAAGGACAGTAAAGCAAATAGGGGAAAAAAGCTACTATGGGTTCCAAATCCCAGGGTTCCTTTTGGGATTACAATTATTGAATTTACAACATTGAGGGGGAGGGAGATATATTAGTTGAGGGAAAACAACGTATTGGGAAATTTATTTGCTTGCCATTCACTTCGTTTCTAACCATCTTGTGAAGTATTATTTCCCACATTTTACAAATGAATCAACTGAGGCTCATAGAGTTTCAGCATCTTGTTCAAGAAAAAAATCTTGTTCAAGAAAACAGAGCATGCAAGTAGCATAGCCAGAATCTGAACCATGGTGATTATCTGCCACCAGGGGCAGATTGCCATGCCAGTGTAATTGCCATGATTAGGAGTTACTTCTAACAAATCCATGACCAATCTTAAAATAATAAATCTTTGTGGATGCCAGTTATGAACACACCTCGCCACTTTGGTCTAGAGAAGACAGGGAGGACAATGATGCAGCATGGAAGAGGCTCCTTATCACAGCTAATTTTGATCCTCTGAGTCCTAATCTAGACAGAGGAATAGATTAGCAATAGAATTCCAAGGACGATGGAGAAAAGGGAATATGAACTGTGTGGGAAAGCCACACACCCTGCTTTCCAGCCATGCCCAGACATTGTTTTGAAACCCTTGGATGAATCCTCTGAAAATTCTTTCTGGTTTTTGTACATGTTGTTCTCTTTGTCTGGGATGGTTTCACCTTAACTCCATCTCACTGGCCATGTAATTATCCACTTTCTATTTTCCTGTACTTATTAATGCGGCCATTGTTTTCTGAGAATCTACAATATGCTCGGTGGTCAACTAAATCCTAAACATTCAGAAATGGGCAACCTGTGGTTTCCACCATCATTGTGTTTACAACTCTGTGGAGAAATAAATACATTAATTTGGGCTTATTTGCTTGCGATCATTGTCCCTTATACATACTTGTTTATAGCACTTAACCAATTGTTGCAGTTATGGGTGGTGGTTTTCATTTTTTTAATGAGAGTTTCTGACTTGGATAATGTTAGTTCCTAGGGACTCAGCAATGTGCAAGACACAGGTTCAGCCCTTGAGATATTCAGAGTACTTGGTTACTAGGTGCTTGATGCAGGTTAACAAAATAAATGAATGAATGAACATTAAGACTTACCAACTCAATATTTTGGGAAAGTTAAAGAAGGAAAGGTTCAGACAATGATGTAGTGAACTATGGCAGTAATTGACGCAAACAGGAGGAAAGTCTTCTAAATATTTCTTTGCACACTTATCTGAAGCCAAAAGCAAAGTATCGATGCTGCGGAAAGAGCAGAATGTTTGCAAGATGCAGCAGAACCACTCCTGTGCGTGGGGCATATTGACAGAGGCAGGGAAAGAGGATCAATTCCTTTACCATTTTAATGTACACAGTGATTGGGAGCCATTTTAGTTTTCTTGAGAAACTATGAGACAGATTGTACTTACTCTGTGCCAACATAAAAACTGGCTTGTGAATGGGCTAGCACATCTAGAGAAGGCTGAAAAAGTCAATCAACCTCTAGGTATCAATGTAACTGGAGAATAATTGCAAGAACTTGCGCCAAAATGCAGGTAACCAGGCCCAGCCCGAGGATTTGGCTTTCTTAGATCTGCTGTGTGGACTCAGAAATTGTCTATTTAGGAGCACTTCCCCGAATTCCCATGCAAGGGCTCTGCAGTCCTAATTTGGGAAGTATTTCTTCATGCAGGCAGGGTCTGTCCGTGCAGCGTGATTAGACTGATAGCTGTCCAGGGCACTCTTGAAGTAAGCGACTAAGAAAAATGCAGATTTCCAAAGAATATTTTCCCTTTTCAGTCTTGAGAAAGAGCTGCGAAGCTTATTCTGTGCATCGCTAATGAAGGCTGGGCTTTATATTAAAGGCTCCCTGCTGTGGAACTATCAACTTCAGGACTAGCCTCAGCTTTCAAGTGTTAATGATCAGGAGCTCCTCTTTCCCCAGAGGAATGAGGCAGGCTCCTCTGTCCTTTAGGGGCTCATGATGTGGGCTCTGATGTGGGTCTGACATTCTGGGAACTGTCAGATGGTAGAGATATTCCTCTAGAGCACGGATTTGACTTTTTTCAAAATCACTTTCTCACTTCACCTGTTTACTGCATATAATCCAGAGCTCAGGTTTTCAATCTTTCTCCACAGCCATGTCATTTTGTGACAATCTGTGAGTACACCTGGGGTATGAAGACTGAGAGAAACATGTGGGGTCTGGGGGACCTGGGTTCAAGAAGAGGTGAGCCACTTACTAAGGGTCTAATATTTGCTGCTTAATACTTCCAAGTTTCCTCATCTATGAAATGGGGATAATAAATCTGCCAGGGTGGGGTAATTCATTCAATCTACAAACATGTATTGAGCAACAATTAGGGGCAAGTACCCTGGTAAGAGATGGCTGTAATTTGACGAACAACATTAGGGTATCTGCTCTTTGGAAGTTGGGCGAAAGACAGTGTACATATAAACATCCAGAAGCCCAATTACAAATTGTGATAACCTCCTGTGAAGCAAACAGAAGGTTTAGTGAAAGATAGTAAAGATTAAAGGGGAAGTTGGGAATACTGCGGTAGAATGGCAGAGTCTCCCTGGGGAAGTCATCTAGAGAAGTATATTCAAGCAAACAAAGAGCTAGAGGGAGTCCATCAAATAGAAAAAAAAAGTAATAAGTTTCTGAGTTAGGCAGAACCTCACCCGCAAGAGGCTGGTGACACTGGAGAAAAGCAACATGAGATGAAGTATGGAAAATTGAATATGGACCAGATCCCACATTGCTTAAGTATCCAGACACAGGAATTTGGCTTGTATTCTAAATATAATGGAAAATTATTGAGAGAGAAAGGCACTTTCCAATTATGAAACGTATATAACATGACAATTTCTGGTACATATAAGCTCTCAGCCCCAGAACATGACTGAATAACAGAATTTTCTTGGTTATGGAGCTCATCAAATTATTGAGTGTCACATAGATTGAATGACACAATCTGTACAATAACCAAGTTCTTGAACCTGTGGACTGAGAATAACATTTCCTGCAAGTGTTGAAAAAGGTTAACAGGCCAAATTTCCCAAAATGGGATAGGAAAATGAGGGCTTAATAAACACTGAGTGAAACAAAATGCTTTTTGAACAAAAAGATCCAAGTACACTATCGGTTTGAGTCCATAAGGAACAAAAATTTCCTCAACTTATACCCTATCAGCTATTTTTAAATAGTTATGTTAGCTATTTTTACCCTAATGTTTGTGAATGAGGAAGGCATGGTTCAGAGCAGTTAAGCAACTTTTCCAATTACATCCAGTTAGTGCTGAGGGATCTGAGAAGACTGTACCACATAACTCTCATGAATTTACCACTGTTAATTCCTAGACTGCAGACTTCCTGTAGTTCTTTTTTGAAATATTAAGCAACATAAGTAGTAGAAAGAAGAGCAGGTCAACTAGGTCATGACATGTGAAGTTACCAACCATTGACAGAAGATAAAAATATTACAAAATGGAAATATTTAATATAAGAGGCAAGAAAACCTACACGTGCAGGGGACTAAGAACCAAATCACATGCAATTCAACAGCAACAAAAATCAAACATGATTAAAATTTGTGAGGCCATCCCAATTAGAAATTAAATCTAATGTTACATGCCCTGGGAAATAGAATGGAATGAACCACGAAGGTACTCTTAAAAGAACACTTACACCAACTCTATGGGTTGGTTCATCTTTCTGGATTTAGTAAGCATATGTTAATTCATCATCATAAGCCACAAAAATAACGTTAGCAAGCATTCCCTTCTAACACATAGTGAAATGCAACCAGGAGATTTAGTACAAAGGAAAATGGTGACTGAGATAGCTGAGGGAGAACAGGAATGGCTGCTCTTTTATCAGAAACACAAGTTCTGCCCTCTACATAGCATAGGTCCTTCCTTTGCCACCTTAACACCTATCTTCCCTCAACTGTGAAATTTAAATAATACTCTCCTTCATAAGGGAATGAATGTGAAAACACTTTTTTTTTAAAGATTTTATTTTTAAGTAACCTCTGCACCCAATGTGGGGCTCAAACTCACGACTCCAAGATCAAGAGTCAAATAAATGCTCCACTGACTCTGCCAGCCGGATAACCCTGAAAACACTTTTGAAACAGCATGATGGGGCTTATTGGCACACTGTGTGGTTCTGATTCACTTTTTAAAAAACAACTCATTTAAAGGGAATATGAAAAGTTACATAAAATATAAATGTCAGCAAGAAATTAAGTAGATAACATCATGCATTCTTTCATGAAATGGTCAAGTCTTTTTAAATGATTTGCTTACTGCCCTTATTGTTGTTGACCCCCTCCCCCCTCTTTTTTCTTTTTCTTTCCAATTGCAGCTATCAGAGATGTGTTTCTTTGTGAAAGCCAGCAGGTGGCTCTCTGGTGTACAGCTGTCAAAATAAAATAAATAAATAAATAAATAAATAAATAAATAAATAAATAAAGCACTTTTCCCAACTCCCTTAGATACTAACAAAAAGGAACACCTTGAAGCTCATATGAAACCACTGTTAACGCCATGTCATGGCCATCCTGTCTCGCCTTAGTCTACCAACTTCAGTGCTGAAAATGCTAGTTTAATTTTTGTTCGAAATTACCAGTCAACAAGCTAGAATGGAGTTTTCACCATCCTGACAGCTTCACATAAGGAAGTAGTTTGTTTTCCCCTCCCCAGAGTAAGCAGTATCCATTAGAACAAGCAAATGACTACAAGCTAGTCAGTGTAAGAAAACAGATGGGAATAACTTGAAAGTGGTTTAAAATAGCAGAGCTGATGTTTCTGGAGGACCAGTATCAGCATGTTAAGTGATACATACATTTAATATTGATTTATTTCGACTCAATACCATTCATAACACATTAATTTCATAACCCCCTCCCACACCAAAAATAAAATCACTTGAGCCAAACTCTACTGAAGCCATTCAAATATACATCAGGATTGCTATCTAGTCTTAAATCATGGATTAGGATATGGCTACTGATAAATAATCAATTTATTCTCAGGTTTCACAAATATTTCATTCTCTAATTACTATTTAGTTGAATACATTATACTAAGAATTAAGTTTTTGGTTTACAAGATACTAATCTAGGAGAATAAATTATGATATTATACCAAGGATCTCTGAAATTGAACCACAAACTTCTGTTTTGGTAAAAGTTGCTAAAAGACCTTTATTATTTACTTTTTTAAACATGACTAGATAAAACACATTATCTCCCATCACACATTTGTTTTTGCCAAAGGAGTTTACTCAGAGTTTACTGTAAATGTGGTTTATTAGGAACGAAATTGTACAGTTAGGAGAGTTACTCAAGGCTGGTAACTGAATGAATTAATTACTTATCATGGCTTTAAAGTTAATTCTTACTTGAGGCTCCATAATCATACATATTTTAACATCAAAAGCTAGATGGTGAATATTAAAAAATAATTTAAAAAACTCCTCACTGTAACCCAAATTTGAAATGGAGCAAGTTGCTTGGTGTTAACTCTCTATTAAAGAGAAAATCAACTTTAAGATAGGACCACTTTAACAAAGAAAGGAAAGGAAAGGAAAGGAAAGGAAAGGAAAGGGAAAAGAGAAAAGAGAAGGAAAGAAAAGGAAAGGAAAGGGAAAAGAGAAAAGAGAAGGAAAGAAAAGGAAAGGAGAGGAGAGGAGAGGAAAGGTAGAAGAAAGGAAAATAAAGACCTAGGATTCCCATCTATATGTGAAAGGTAGTGTTACAGTTACACATAAGCAGGTTTTTCAAGATCCACAACCGTGTTATTAGAATGGCAGTTTCCTTCCCCACCCACTGGCCCTTTTGCCTCAGAACCATGGGACAATCTTCATATAACAAACATTACCCATTAATTTCCTCCTTATTAAGGCATCTAAGAATTATATAATACATGTCTGTAAACTCAGTCTTAATTTCAGGCAAAAGCCTATTCCCACTCAGATCATCTATGAAAAAAACAAACAAACAACAGAACAGATATAAGAGCAAATTAAAAAAAAAAACAAAAACGAGAGAGCAAATTAAATGTCCCATACCTTAGTTAAAATTGTAATAGTCCCCCTCTTATCCCTTCTTATCTATCCAGATCCTTGGATCTGTTGCAAGACCCCCAGTGGATGCCTGAAACTGAGGAAAGTACTCAAAGTCTATGTATACTGTTTTTTTTTCCTATACATATATACCTGTGATAAACTTTCATTTACAAATTAGGCACAGTAAGAGATTAACAGTAACTTAAAAAGAGAGAGAGAGGGAGAACATTGCAACAATGTACCATAATAAAAGTTATATGAATGTGGCCTCTGTCTCTCTCTCTCTCTCTCTCTCTCTCTCTCTCTCTCTGTGTCTCTCAAAATATCTTATTGTACTGGGCACCTGGGTGGCTCAGTCAGTGAAAGCATCCAACTCTTGATTTCAGCTCAGGTCATGATCTTGTGGTTCTTGAGTTCGAGCCCTGAGAGGGCTCTGCACTCTCTCTCACTCTCTCTCTGCACCCCTCCTTCAAAATAAATTTAAAAAATATCTTATTGTACTGTACTCTTGTGGTGATGTGAGATGAAACAGTGCCCACGTGATGGGTGAACAAGGTGAATGCAGGCATTCTGCATAACATTAGGCTACTAGTGACTTGAAAACTCGTCAGAAAGAGGAGCATCTGTTTCCTGACCAAGGTTGACCACGCAGCTGACTGAAACTGTGAAAGTAAAACTGCTGATAAGAGGGAACTACTGTAGAGACTGTATTTGGGTGAAATGTGTATGAACCAAGGAACGTATGACCAGATCTCTCCCCACCCTGATTCCACCCCACCCCCATACACACACACCTACTCTCTTCCGAAGTTTTAATTTTTTTCCCCTGGTCTTGAGGGATTTCTGCCTCTCAACTCAATTGTGGTTATCACACACTAATCTACCGAAATCTAAAATGCAAACACATCCAAATTAACTGTGAAAGAGGAAAAGCTTATCGGTGCCTGACAGCCTCCTCAAATTTCCTTGCACTATTCCACTCCTCCTCATTATGCACCATTTTTCACGTTTACCTAGAGACTACAGACGCGACTGTCAGTCTGTCCGGTACCTCCTGCTGTTGGTTGTCGATCTGCAGCTGCCTTCCCACTGTGCTAAATCATTCAGTTCCTCTTCGAGCAACACCTCTCATTGATCACTCCAGAGGGGCTGCTTCTGAAAATGTTGATTCAACTCAGTAGGGAAGATGGGCTGGTGCAGCTGGAGGAGGAGGACTGGCAGAAACTCTTGAAAACAACACACCTCTTAGTTTCCATTGGCACAGAAAGCAATCACACCTCCTCCCCTGCCTTGTAAGCAAACTTCTGCCAACATGGCAGATGACTCCAACTTGAAAGAAAGAAGGGCAAGTACAAAAGCAGCTGAATGGCTTCACAGGAAACAATTGTTTATTTCTGCCCTTGCACTCCTTGCATGCCCCCAAGAGAATCTAAAATCCAGCTGCCTTCAGACTTCTCGTGCTCCGCCTGGATTCTAAACCTGGAGAATTGAGATTAATGAAAAGTACTTTTGCCACTAAAAATACCTTTCCCAAAGCAGTGATTTCCTAACCCACAACTGTTTAGAATGGCATCGTTTAACAATGTTTATAAGTCATAAAACATGCATTGGGCTGATGTATGAGTTTGTATCTTTAGAGGAACTAGAATTGCAAACAAACAAAAAAAAATGCAGGGAGAGAGAAAAGAAAAACATTCTAACAGATGTGTTCACTACTAAATAGAACACACAACATGTGCTGCAAAATAAAAGAACCATTTGGCAACATAAAATATCTTGGCATCTGTGTTAGATTTGTAACCACAGTAAAATATTGATATGGACCATAAAATCCAATTCTATATTCCAGTGCTTCTGGGTGACTCTGCTTCGAAAGACTTTTTGCACTGTGGAACGTTCTTGTTTATCAAAGACACTTTATGACAAACCTATTTTATGACATTGCTTTGACTGGCTCATTTTCAGAAAAAATAGACGCAAAAAATGGGAACACCTATTAATTCCAAGCAAGGTGTAAATTTGACATCTTAAATGATTGGAGAGGAAACTGCAGCTTGGATCCATTGATGAGAAGATGTACTTAGGGAAATATGTGCAGATAAAAGGTCATTGACCTTTGAGGGGCACCTGGGTGGCTCAGTCTGCTGAGCGGCTGACTTTTTATTTTTTTAATTTTTTTTAAGCTTTATTTATTTTTGAGAGAGAAGGGGAGAGAGAGAGAGAGTGAGAGCAGGGGAGGAACAGAGAGAGAGGGAGACACAAAATCCAAAGCAGACTCTGAGCTGTCAGCACAGAGCCTGATGTGGGGCTCAAACCCACGAAATGTGAGATCATGATCTGAGCCAAAGTCGGACGCTCAACCGACAGAGCCACCCAGATGCCCCCTGAGCGTCTGACTCTTGATTTCACTCAAGCCATGATCTCGCAGTCATGGGATGGAGCCCCACTGAGCATGGAGCCTCTCTTTCTGTCCCTCCCTGCTGTGCTACCTCTCTCTCTGTCTCAAAATAAGTAAATAAATATTAAAAAGAAAAAGGTCATTGGAACTTGACACTGAGTTTTAATATTAACCATATATTTACTAATACATTATGGAATTGGTTATTTTCAGAAAAAGTGACATGATAAAAGGCAGTGTCTATAAAGTTATGTAAAATATAGTATTTAATAATTAAATGTTTTTATGTAAATGTATAATCATTTAAATGGTATGGTAAATAATATTTTAATAAAATATTATTAAATATATGCCCACATATTTTATCAATTTTATAACCAATATAATATTTATGTATAAAAGTGATTTGAATATAGATAAGCAGTACGGAAAACATAAATAGTTGATGAAGACAAAATAGTATGGTTAAATACAGTTTTTTAGACAGAGCCCATACTGCTTATGAATGCAGCTACTTCCTGAAATGGTTTTAACTTTTTCTTCTGGTAGTTACATCTCTCTCTGTTTCTTAAAAGTATTTTCCAGGCTATTTCTTGTCTCATCAACGTTAGACATTAAATTCTCAGTATGAAACATGAGCATTTAGCATTCTTACACCAACCCCTCATTACAGTTATTATATCGCATGATATTAAATAATGAGCAGTTACAGTTATTTTTTGCACGGCAATATCCACAGTGTAGTAGTAAAATAATCAGAGTATACTGGTTATTGACCAGTAAGTCATGCCTTTTTTAAAAGTTGTACTTTGATTGCCACTTCTCATTAATTTATCCCAAACGCCAGCAGATATGTAATTTCCCAAACTCTCTCTCCCTTCCATTTCCACTTGTCCCTTGGCCCTGACCCATCCTTTCTGAAGCCCCTGTTCTTCCATGCCTGGACTTAAGCTCCCTTCTCCTCTTTGTAACTGTCACGCTACAATTAGCCTGCCCCTCTTCTCGGTACTCCCTTTATTTCTCTTAGGTGTTGCATCTTCCACACCTGAGCCATTGTCTTCGTGCATGTTGCTTTACTTTCTTGTTTGAAGAAATTTCTAGGATTTCCCTGAGAAACGGCATGTGAGAGACAATTCCGTTTCAAGACTTTGCACATCTAAAAGCATCTTCATTTCTCCTTTCCACTGGATTCAGTTTGACTAAGCAAAATAAGTCTAATTTGAATATCAAAATCTCCACGTTCAACATTTTTGCTCCACGACTGTTTGGCTTTCAGATTTTCTCTGAAAAATCCAAAGTCCTTCTGTATCACAAGGCTTTCTGAGTTCTTAAAGATCTTCTCTATGTCAGGTGTTTAAAATTTCATGATGGTACACTTTACTGTAGGACTATTTTATCATTCATTGTGCTGGCCCATAGTGAATCCTTTTAGTATGGAAACATGTCCTAAATTCAGAGTTATTTCCTTGCACTCAGTCATTTTAGAGAAATTTGGTAAAGACAGAAAAGAGAAAATGGACTATGGAATTTTATCAGTTGGATATTAAACCTCCTGAACTAGTTTTCTAAATTGTCCATGTTTTTTCTTCAGATTTTTTTTAATGTCTCTTGCACTGTACTTGTTTTCTGCTATTTTATTTTTAATTTTCAAGAGCTCTTTTTTATTATTGTTTTCTGATTCTTCCTTTTAGAGAGAATTTTCTTCTGAAGTCATGCCTGTGATAACTTCTTACCTCTCTGAAGATATTAATTGCTAAATTTTTCTAACATTTTCTCTGTTCCCTTTATTATGTCTGTTCCCTCTGAATCCATTTTTGTTGTGGCTCAGTTGGTTAAGTGTCTAACTTCAGCTCAGGTCTAGAGCTCACAGTTCAGTTCGTGGGTTCCAGCCCTGTGTCGGGCTTGTGCTAACAGCTCAGAGCCTGGAGCCTGCTTTGGATTCAGGGTCTCCCTTTCTCTCTGTCTCCCTCCCCTGCCTGTGCTCTGTCTCTGTTTCGTAAAAATGAATAAACGTTAAAAAAATTAAAAAATAAAATACAAATAAAAAATAACAACAGAAAAATTATATATCTTTGTTCCTATGAAGCATTGGTTGAGTCAATCTTTACATTTTATCCCTAAATCAATTTGTTCCATTTCCTTTAAATTTCCTGTAAAGGGTATATTTATTCTGAAAATACTGAGAGCCTTTAGGGGTGATAAAGCAAAACAAAATATGTCCCCAGAATAATTTTCTGGTGTTAAATATAATTAGAATTGGTATATGAAGTCCCAAATATGAATATGAAATATGAATACACAGAACCAAGAAAGACTGCATTGTTCCAAGACAGAACACTGTCATGAATTGTTTAAATCAAAGAAACAGATGGTATTTTGAGAATTAAACTAACAGAATATACATAAAATGCATGATACAAGTCATTAGTAGAAGGAAACCTAGTCTACCTAGAAAGGTGTAAGTTGTTCTGAAATAGCCATAGTTCTAATCATGTGAACTAAATGCAATCTCAAGAAGGCAGAATTAAAGTATAATTGAAATGTAGTGAGGATATGTCTAAACAGCTGCATTAAATTTGTCTAGAGACAGTGTGAACAAAAGAGGAGGATGCCTTGGTGAAACACAAATAGGAAAAATCCAAGGAGCAGAGGGCATCACCAGGAGCTGACTACCAATCTACCAAAGTGCTGAATTGCTAAGATGGATATCCCACGGTATGAAAGGAATTTTACCATCATGCTTAAGAAGCTCATGCCCAGATCTTCAACTGTTGCAGTATTATACCAGAAAATTATTGTCATAAATTCACCTTCCCTTGGAAATGTCTCTACAATTATTCTGCCATAACTATGTTGGCCCCAGGGAGACTGTGCCACAGTTGATCATTTGCCCAGATGTGGCCAGCAGCTTTTCCTTTTTTTGTTTTGTTGCACAGCTGAGATCAGGACAGAATAGTAAATAAGACCTTACTAAATATTCCTATAAACGAATAAAGGATGTTAGTGGGGTAAGCAAAGAAATATTTATAAATGGATTTTCTGGTTTATTAGATTCAATGGACTTAGGTTTTGCTTGGTGTGCCCTACAGTATTATCTATGTCTCTACTGCTGCAAAGTAGAGTTCAAGTTTTTAAAGGTCAAGAAAGGAATAATAAGTGTGCTCATTTTCAGGCTTAGTATGGAGCTCCTCCCAACTTCCTACATTCTTTCTTTGTGCCTGAGTACCTACCTTCCCCTGGGTTACTGGCAGTGGGAATATATACCCTTGTCAGGAGATTACTCTGATATTTACTCATAAGGGTTTGATCTTTTTCTGTAGTCAGGAAGGAAAGACTTATCAGAAGACAGTATAGTAATTCAAACTAAAAAACGTGCATACACCATAGCACCAATGGCCTTTTTTAATGGTAAATAAGCAATACAAGTCAAACACTTAAAAACATCTGTGTTCAGTACTACCTCTCATGCTCTCATTGAGTGATCATAACAACTGGCTTTGAATTAGAGGAATGGATGTTACACTGACACTCCACAAGACTATTTGCTTTTCCACATGCATTTTAACCATTGAGAAGGACAATATTGAAAATGCCAGAGAAAGCAGGATCTTAACAAAATAAGTTAGCTTTAATTGAATATTTACATGTTATTTATAGGTATTTTCTGGATTGTGCTATAATCTTTTAAGTTGTTCGTTAGAGTTAGCCTCTTCAATCCTATCCATCTGGGGACACTGACAATATTGAATTCCATTTCTTGCCAAGCTGATGACTAAATCGGTCACAGTGACCAAAATAAGATAATGCCACCCTAGAATCTTGAAATACAGTCCGCCTTCTTTAGTGATTGTGGGAAACAGTCAATTGCATCTATCACACTATATCAAACAGAAAGATGATGTAGAAGACACCACCAATGGACCACGTTTAAGAAAATGCCAATGCCACTTCAGAGCACAGGAGGGGATATGCTAGCATCAGTCAAAGAAAAAAAATAAGCAATATCAGGTGATGTAACAAAGCAACTGAGGCCTGAGAAACCATATTTATTATGGCCATTAAGAAAGAGAAGTTGACCCCCAAATGCTATGTCTATGTTTGCTGTATGACAGGTGTTGGCTCAATAGCCCTGAAGTCCCTTTACTGGCAGAAGAGGAGGCATGTTGGAAAAAGCACTAATGTCTCCACCCCTCCACAAACCATGGCAAAGCTACTCATGAATGACTCAAGGTCTGTGAATACCCAGAGGGGATGACAAAACCATGTATTTTAGGTTGTTATTAATTTCAAGACTGTCCTATAGGGTGTTTTAGCCTCTGAGGTTCATTCTCTCTTAGGGATCCACTAAATCTGACAGCAGGTAACAATTAGAACAATCTGTGATATGCAGACACCTGTCCATTAAGAATTGGACTGGAACCATCCACTCGCTTTACTGAGGCTACAGAGTGGGAAATAACTATTATAAAACAATGGCTTCCAGCCGCTACTGCTCAGGGCCAGTTTTGGATTAGTGATGAGGAACTAAAAAGGCCCTAAGTACTTTTACAAATCCCAGCAAAATGATCTCCTTAGTTAAGTATGTAACGATACACTGACACACGAAGAATAATGCAGAGATGATTTGCCTACACCAGGCTTTCATCTTAGATGTATGTGGTTCTTACGATGTCTTTGAAAATTACAGACATTCATCTAAGAAAGATTTGAGGCCATTTTCTCACGACAAATAACCACTTCATAGTAAACACCATCTCTTTTAGCTTTAAAAACAATCATTTCTTTCATTTGATGTTCTTCCTTGTCATCACCCCCATATTTTTTTCTTTCTTAACTTTAAAATTTGGATGCTGTTCTATGAGTTTTAACACATACTTATACTCGTACAGCCACCACAACAGTCAGGATACAAAATAATTGTTCCACTCAAAGAATTCCATTGTCTGAAACTTTCGATTCAAATGCTCTCATCACCCCAAACTCTGGCAACACTTATCTGTTCTCTGTCCCTATAGTTTTGCCTTTTCTGAAACACTGCATAAATGAATTCATACAGTCTATAACCTCATGAGTCTGGCTTCTCTCACTTAGCAGAATGCATTTTAGATTCATCTATGTTATTTGTGTATACATAGTCCATTTCTCTTTATTATTGAGTAGTGCATCATTGCATAGAGTGTCCACAATTTGTGAATTCACACAGTGAAGGACATTTTGGTTGATTCCAGTTTTTGGCTATTACGAATAGTGCTGTTATACATATTTCTATATATAAATTCATACTTTCTGGGATAAAACCTAGGAGTGAGATTTTGGGGTCATGTTGGAAGTATAAATTTAACTTTTGGGTCTTAAATACTTGTTTGTATCTGCAGGTAAACAGATGGATAGATTCTGACTGTGTCTCTACATAATTACTCTATCAGCATTTTATTATTAAGTACATATTCTGTTCCAAGCAGTGCCAGACACTAAGGACCCAGAGGTGAATAATGCATTGTATATTAAGTAAATGCATGGATGCATGGACAGAAGCAATGCATTAGTTTCCTAAGGTTGCCATAACAAAGTACCACAAATTGAGTGGCTGAAAACAACAGTGTTGTCTCATGGTTCTAGAATCTGGAAATCCAAAATCAAAGAGTCAGCAGTGCCATGCTCCATCTTTGACGTGGAGAAAAATCTTCCTTGTTTTCTCCCTAACTTCTGTGGTAGCCATCAATCAATTCTTGGCTTTTCTTGGTTGGTAGTTGTAGCACTTCAGTCTCTGCCTCCCTCCTCTCTTTCATGTTCTACTTTTAAGAACACCAGTCATTTTGACTCCATTATGACTTTATCTTTACTAATTATATCTATTTACTATCATATGTATTATATGATAGTATATATATATCATATATATATATATTTACTATGTAGGGTAAAGACCCTATTTCCAAGTAAGGTCACAGACGAGACTGTCAAAACAAGTTTTAGGAGACACAATTCAATCAATAAAAACAGGGACAAAAATGTATTATGTACTGATCATTGGCCAGCCATTGTGCTAGCTGTGGAGGATTGAATGGTCAGCAGATTAGGCAAAGCTCTGAGTCTCACAGACTAGAATTTAGTGGTCAAGATAGACTTTAATGTAATTATTATACCGAATCTGTTTATAAAAAGCATGCTTCTTCTCAGAAGAAGCCTAGGACACTCTAGTAATGAAAATAAGGGGTTTCTGGGACACCTGGATGGCTCAGTCAGTTAAGCGTCCAACTCTTGATTTCCACTCAGGTCATGATCTCAGGGTCCTGAGACTGAGCCCCATGTCCAGTGCAGTGCTGAGTATGGAGCCTGCTTAAGATTCTCTCTCTCTCCTTCTCTCTGCCCCTCTTGTGTGCACGCTCTCTCTCTCTCTAAAAAATAAATAAATAAAAATTAATTTGAAAATAAGGAGTTCTAACTTGGTCCAGGGTTTAAAGAAAGCTTCTCTGAAGCAGTAACATTTACGATGAACACCAGACACACAGAGGAGAAAAACAGCATCCTAAGCATATAGGAAGGACCGGAAGCTGGAGAGAGTATCACTTTCTAGGAATTCAGCATAAAAGTGTCGAGGAAGAGTATCAGGAGATGCAGACAAGTTGGCAGGGGTTTGATTATGTAGAACATCATAGACCTGCCTTGGATTTGCCCCTTAAGGGCAATATGACATCATTGAAAAAGTTGTATTCTAGAGGTTGACCTGATCAGAAATGTACTTACAAAGATCCTCTGATCTGTGGAGAATAGATTAAATGGAGATCAATTTCAAAGGAGACAATTCACATATTTAAATGTTTAAAACAAGATCTACAGGCACCTGTGTGGCTCAGACGGTTAAACATCCAACTCTTGATTTCTGCTCAGATCGAGATTTCATGGTTCATGAGATGGAGCCCTGTGTCAGGCTCTGCACTGACAGTGTGGAGCCTGCTAAGGATTCTTTCTCTCCCTCTCACTGTGCCCCTCCTCCACCCACACATGCTCTTTCTCTCCCTCTTTCTCGAAATAAATAAATAAACCTTAAAAAATTAAAAGTAAAACAAAATATAGTGACTTGGGTCAGAAGGGTGTTGATGAAAATAGAAACATGAGGCTGAGGCTGAGAAATATACTGGACACTCACTCAAAGAAAAATTAAATCCAGTATGAAGGTAAGGGACAAAGAGATATAATAAAAAACAAACAAGCAAACAAAAACACACCTGTCACATTTTTAGCACGAGCTACTTGGCCAGTGAAAGTGCTTTTTTACTGACTTAAAAAGACCACCAGTGGATGCTCACATGTGAGGTGTGGGATGCACCAAGAATTCTGTTTGTGACACACCAAGTTTTTGGTGTCTGGGAGAGATTCAAATGATTATATCAAGCCAGGGGTTGGACAGAAGACTCTAGAGCCAGAAGAAATGTCTGGGCTGGACACATAATTTTTGAGTCAACAGCATTGAGATAGTAATTTAACTGAGACAATGAATGAAATTATCTATGCAAGGCATATAGAGTTAGAGAGCTAAAACTGAACCCTAAGGAACTCCATCATTAAAAGGTCAGGCAGAGAAGTTCTGGGAAAGGAGGCTGAAAGAAGCTAGCATCTTTGCTGATAGATACAACTCCAGGATGGAGTTGGGGGTGGGGCTGATGGCAGACTTTGGATGCAGAAGGAACAGCAAAAACAAAGGGCAAAGCTGCAAGTAATTAAGTTCAGAACATATTGGCAAGTTGGTTTAGCTTGGTTGAAGAATAGGATATATGAACTGATGGAGGAAGAGGGAAACCTTGAAAGTTAGGTTGAGATCAACTCAAGGAAACCCTTGGCTCAAACATTTTGCTTTTTAGCTCAGTGGTATGTGTTCAAGAAAATGGCTTTAGAACAGAATGTTAAAAGGATTGTTCTTCAATCAATCCCTGGGGGTGGGGGCGGTGGGGGGGGCAGTGGGAGTTAATTCAGATTTTATTTCAATGATGTAGTTTCTTTCAATAGGATAGAAGCTGGTCCTACTACAAATCCTCTTTTTAGAGACATATATCCCATACCGTCTTCCTATGCAAATGGGTGGTTTCTATTTATTCACAATGAAGCGAAGAGTGTAAATAAAGCTTTCCCCCTCCTAATTGAATCAACGTTTTCTTGAAAGGCAGTCCTGGGTAAACCCAGTTAAAGAATCTTTTTTTTTTAAAAAAACAAATGTTGCAATCAACCTGCGGTTTAATTTCTAGCAGTAACACATGCTTTCTAATTCCCAAAGGTGTACTTTTCCTATTCCACTGAGCCAGCGTAGGCCATCTTGGAAATCAGTCAAGAGCTGGAATTGACTCAGTACCCAGCACAGTGACCGAAGACATTAGCTACAGTGGCAACCTAATTGTAATGTAATTCCAGTAATATACGCAGTTAGCACTGAGCACAATTTAGGGTTCCCTGCCTAGAGTTTCAGGAAAACCATGCTGTTATTGTAATGAACCCACTGCTTTGCTGCTCTAGTTTTAGTCCTTAGTTTTATTACTCGGGATGAGTTCCTCAGTTGTTTCTAAAACTTCTCCAACTGAAAGAGGCGATAATGACTCTGTGCACCACTATCATATTACTTAGGAAGACTTCATAAATGTTAGCTATTCCTAGCTATTTCATTTTCATTACTGAGCTTTTTGCATGGATTATATAATTTAATCTGCTCAACAACTGTATGGATAGGCACTATTGTTAACTTTCAAGTTTAAAAAATTTGAGCAAAGTCACACAACCCATATACACTAGTGAGTGGAGGTGGGAGGATCCTGACACCAGATCCTACATTATTGTTAATATCCTGTATTCTTACATTCAGTAGAGGTGAATTTGCCTTCTCAATTAGATTGTAAATTTCTTCAAGAGTTCTGTTTTTGCCAAGTCCTTTGTAGACTCACCAAATAATGTTTCTGTGGGGAGGAGAAAAAAAAATGAAGAACAAAAAAGAGGAAGGAAGGAAGGGAAGAAGGGAAGGGGGGAAGGAAGACATTGCAAAGAAAATGAGTGAGAAATCTCTACCAATAGAGTCTTTTTTGAGGCTTCTAGTTGGTTTAGTCAGTAGAGCATGCAACTCTTGATCTCAAGTTGTGAATTCAAGCCTCATGTTGGACAAAGAGCTTACTTGAAAAGAAAAAAAAAGAGTTTTTTTTTTTTCTTAAGGTAAAAAGTAAAACAAATCAAAACAGATTGTGAAGTGGGGACATTCTCATTCATTTGACTGTGGTTTTTTAGCATTATTAGAAAAATAACTGCAATATTTCTTTTAAATGTGTGAGATGATAAAACACTGATTTATAGTAATTCTGTCATATTTATCTAGTGTGAGAATTTGTGTTGTGTGAAATACATAGCACAGATTTGAATTTGGGTTCCACTGCTTCCTAGCTGTGTGATCTTCCATAAATTGAAACAGCCTCAAATTCAACTTCTACAGAATGGATAGGATATCAGGTACTTAATAAAGCTTTGGTGAGGATTCTACCTTATTAAGTTCTGGTGATAATTCTCAAATAAGATAGATGACTTGGGCTTCTCACCCCACCATATTGACCATACCACAGGGATCCCCTACCCATCTTTGTTGATCTGAGTCCACAATGGAATAGACTTTCCCATCACGGCAAAGACTGGAGATTATGACTTCCTTACCATGATGCACTGGGAAATCAAACCCCATGACAACACAGAGAAGGAGGTGTTACAATCCCTATTTTATACATGTGAAAATAGAGACCCCAGTTCACACAGAAGACTCAAGATTATAAAAAGATAATGGTGAAAATTCACCATACGCTTGTATTTTGTAATGTCTTTTATTTTCATCCTCTCACAGAATCTAACTCATGGGGTGACTGTGAGGATTTGATGATTTTTCTCATTTTACAAAAGTGAAGATTCAGTATTACAGAATTTAATACGCTTGCTCAGAGCAAAGCAAGCAAGAAGCAAAGCAGGGATTGAACCAAGGCCTTTTACTACATATCCCCTACTCTTGTGTCGTGTGGAAAGTCCTCTCTCAGACCCACATGCGGCCAGTGACTTAAAAAAAGTGGTGATAGGAACACATTTGGAATTCTATTTCATTTTTTCCACAGATGCTGGTCTACATCTCTGGTCACCCCTAGGTCTATATTTTTAGGATGTTAATTAGTAAGTGATATTAGTTACCTATTGCTACATAACAAATTACCTCTAAACACAGAAGCTTAAAACAAAATGACTATCTATCATCTCCTGGTTTTTGTAGGTTGGGAGTTTAGAAATGGTTTAGGAATACTTCTAGCTCAGAGTCCCATAAGAGGTTGTAGTTAGGATATTGGCTGGAGCTTCAGGCCTGGGAATGCTTGACTAGGCCTGGAGGATTTGCTTCCGGGGTAGTTCACGCACATGGATGACAAGTTGGGGATGGCTGTTGGCAGGTGGCCTCAGCGTCTCCCCATTTAGGTCATTTTACAGGCTGCTTGAGTGTTCTTATGACACAACTGTCTTTGTACCCATTCTCTACCCCCTTTCCCACACACTCTGTGATCATTCACAGATTAAAAGAAGAAGAAGAAGAAGAAGAAGAAGAAGAAGAAGAAGAAGAAGAAGACAAAAACATGAAACAAACTGTGTGTACTAATACCTATCTCTTCAAATAAAGGAGATCAAATAAACAGGGTCAATCAAGGGAGGCCAAATAAGCAGAAGCACTCCAAAATGGTAACTAGTTTTATCAACAGTTACTCAGCATTCTACAGTTAACACAGCACTTTTATTTATAAGATCTCAGCTGAGCCTCCTGAGACCCCTGTCAAGAGGAGAACATGTGTCTTCAGGGCCACACGGAGATAAGAGTAATAAAGTTGAGGAAGAGAAGCAATTAGATCTGGTACTAGTCCTGTTAGGGGGTGCCCACATTTTGACAGGGGTTTCCAGTTTGCAAGGCTAGTGTGTTTCCACGATTTGGTAGATTTTTAGGTCTTTTACTTGAAGAGACCATTCTCCATATTGAAGCCTATTTAGTTTTGCAAACTAAAACTTGAGACTTCTCTGGTGCCCTGCCCCCCATCCACTCAGCTCCATTTCCAGGATGGACCCCAAAGGACTCTGTCTCGTTCCTAAAGGGCTACTGGACCCAGCTGAAAACCACCTCACTCCATCATGCTCAAGAAACTGCTCTGGCAGGAGGTCTGTCACCTTACAGCACAATCTAAAGGAACCCAGCAGCTCAGAATGAAAAACACAATCACTTCCATCCATCACCAGAGAAAGGCAGGAAAATGATTGGATGGGTGTCCTGAGCACCTCGGTCCCCACCAACTTGTTATATCTGATGTTATTACTAAGGGAAGAAGGAGAGAGTGAATGCCCTACTGTGTATAATACCAATGGCATGAGTCTTGATAGATAAATGTAACTTTTATGAAGTTTATGGATTAGCCATCAGGGAGAGCCTCCGCTGTGTTTGCAGACAGGTTTTCAATGCCACCCTGGATAGCTGGGCACTAAGGTAAGCAAAGGAAACACCAGTGCTCAGGGGAAGAGCTGCAGTTGATCTTTAATGCTTGGGTCAGAGGAGACCTTCAGTTCAAAGGATGAAGAATGAGGGTCTGTAGCATTTATGGTTTCCCTTTGCCAGGTACTTTCTACCTGTTATTGCAGGCAAGGCCTTCATTGATCTTTTCTCCCAGCTGTTATTTATTCTCTCCTTTTAGCCTCGCGAAGGAGGAAGATGAAGGGGCCAGGTACTTTGTCATTTTCCAATACATCTCAACGGTGTAGCACTTTCTAAATAAGAAAACCAATAGTTGTTTCCTTCAGTGCTGCCCACTACATTTTGCTACCCTTGGGAATCTAAGGGCTGCCCCTTGGGGAGTGAGATTGGGCAGGCTTGGAATTGGGAAAGCATGGGATGTTTCTTTTGTTTTTCCTTCACTTCCTATGAGGTCTGCACTGGCGAGCAGAACTCAGCTACTTATTACAGCTCCCCACATACAACATGTCCCTTCACCTGCATCGTAATCCTCCCACTTTTTTGGTGCATGTTTCGGTCCCTTCTTTCCCTGGTCATTGTCTTTGATCATAGGGAAGGGCATCCTTGTAGCACAATAGTGAGAGCAGAAATACCTCTGGCACTAGAAAGGCCCATGTTCTAACCCAGTTGTATCTCTTTTCAGATAGGTGACCTGGGGATAGGTTCATAACCTCCCTGTGCCTCAATATCTCCCCCTCCCCCAAGCTATAAAATAGCAAAGCAGGGCTCATTTCCTAGGATTGCTGTGAGACATAAGATAATGCATGTAATGAACTTAGCACACAGGAAGCCCTTGGTAAGTCACTCAAGAGTAATAATTATTGAATTTTATTTAAATATAATTAATAATAATAGCAAGAGCCACTCAAAGGCCTATACTTTGTCCCCAGGGTACCTTCCCTGATTCTACAGCAACCTCATTTAGATAGCTTTCTCCGGGCTGACCTGGTACCTCTTGTGCTTGCCTCCATCGTACAATTATGATAGTCAATTTTTACATATCTTTTCTCCTTTATATCTTAAACATCCAGAAGCAAGGCTTAGGCTAAGAATGTGGAGTTCTATAGCAGCTAACATAGTGCCTGCAACAGGTGAACACTCAAAACATAGTGACATTGTTTTCTTTGCTTTCTTTAAACGCATCAATCATTTCTAATAAGCATTTAATAACGTGCCCGTGCTTCAAGCACAGATTTGCTGGAGATGCACGTATGGATTAGACATGGACTCAGGGATTTATTGTCTGGAGCAAGAAACATATTTATGAGTGGATGGCTTCAATACAAGGTAGTGATTCTGTGATGGAGTGATGCCTAGGGAACCAGGGAAATATAAAAAGGACTTTATTCTCATGTGACAGTGAGGAGGTAGAAAGTATGATGAAGGCCACCCAGGGGTAGTGACACTCAAATGGAACGCTGGAAGCTGAGCAGTTGTTCAGGCAAGGTACGAGGGTAGGGAGAGGGCAGAGTCTTATAAGCAGCAAGAATGGCCTGTGCACAGGGAATAGATATGCAAAATGACATGGTGAATTTAGGGCATACTTCACAGTTACATATCTTCCAATCATAAACATCAAGGCAGTGGCAGAAGATGAGCAGAGGCCAGATCACGGAAATCCTTGAGTGTCATGATAGTAAACTGCCAGGAAGTACAATGAAGTAACATTTTTAAACAACTCAGCCCACAGTCTTGACCAACTATTTAATGTAAAAGAATGACCTATATATTAAAATCCTCCCCCTCGGGTGGCATAGACAGCATTCAGCCAGGAGAGCAATTGAAGTGTTGGTATTCAAAGTGCAGTTCCCATCATGAAATACCTTACAGGTTGGAGCCACAAAGCAGAGGAAATAACAAAGTGTGTGGATAGCAAATTGCCTCAGTAGGCAGAGTAAATGGAGCATGAAGTTGGAATTGTTGCTAACTTGTCACAAAGTACATGACTAGGAAGAAAACTTACCTATGGTGAGGTTACAGGAGAATGTCAACACATAGTAATGAAAATGGAAGTAGTGTGGTCAAGTCCAGCATCCCCATGAACCCATCATTAAGGAAATGTGAACTCCACAGTCTGCCTTGTTTAATGTGTGGGTATTCATTTATAATTAGACACATGAACTGAATCCTCAGATCTAATTGTTATGAAGGATATACTTAGAGTAAGACTTTCTTCCATGTGTTCTCTTCCTAAAGTATCTATTATGAGCCTATTAATGAGGATTAAATGGACAGTTTTAAATTCATTGTTTCTCTGCTTGAAACCACATACTTAGTTTTAAAATTCTGTTCAGAAGCATTAATACATACTCATTCATCGTGAAGACTTTTTCTATGTAATACTCTGACACCACAAGACCTTGGGAAGAATATAGGCAAAATTAGAGTCACAGAGTGCACCTGATTTGCAGCTAGCTATTTTGACCATTTCAAAATGCAACTAATATACGGTAACTGTGAGACACCAGCGACTGTGCTGTGTACATTTTTACTTTATCTCAATTTATTATTGCAGTGAAATTATTAGTTCGATCTCATCCCCAAGAAGCCTGAGGTGCAGAGAAGTTAAGTAACGGACCGGTGCCACAAAGCTGGTCAAAAGTAGACATGTAATTTGAATTTAGGTTTGTTTGATTCTAAAAGCTGTGCTTTCCCAATCTATAGCATTTGATGTCACTGTGGCAGATCCAGGAGACACACTGGGCCAAGATAAGCCTCAGAAAGAGCCGCCCCCCTACCCGCCACTCTGAGAAAACCTACACCAAGAGCTAATTTCCCACCACAGTGGCTGTGAGACTGCATTCAGTTACCGCGCCAGTCTTACCATAAACCAGACTCCCTGGTTGGGAACCATGGGTCCACCTTAGCCGTCATCATGTCTCATCTAGACCACAGCATCTGCACAGAAATACATTGCTGGTGCTCACTTTCACCTTCCCACCCCCTCCATTCTCTCCACAGAAGCCACAGCAAACTCCTTAAGACGTAAAATCAATAGTGCCAAACATTCCTCATCATCTTTATTTTTAAGCAGTCATTGCTTTGTATTTCTGTGTAAAACACCAACTCTTAGTTAGCAGGACCCGCACAGCCCTGCAATAATCTGACAGCTACCTCCCTCTACACATTTGTGTGGCAACCCCAGTGACTTTCTTTCCATTTCTTGGAGACACTTTGTTTCCTCCTGCAACAAGGCCCAGGCACGTCTACAAAGTGAAGTCCTGCTCAACAGTCAGATCCAAGTTAACAACGCCTGACTCTCCAGCAATCATTTCCTCACCTCTCAGTCTAGATCAGCTCTTCTGATGTTTGCTTTCATTGACTCTGGCCCCTTTCCCTCCATGCACTCATTAGCTTTGTACTGTAGTCTCACCAACACAAGATGTGATTGATAGGGCTTTCCAATCAGACTACATAGATCCATGTAGCAGGGACCTCTCTATCATGTTAGCCATTACATCTTAGGCCTATCAGAGAACCTGGCAGTTATCTGTGAATGAATAAATGAATAAATTTTAAAAATATGAGATCTATGCCAAGAAAAAGTTGCAGCAGAAGGTGAAATTCTTTGGAATCAGATCTTAGTTGAATTATCTCTGGCACCAACTAGCCTTGTGCATGTGGACACCAGTATTGATGAGTGTATTTCGTTCTGCAAACATTAATTGAGTTGCAACTTTTCCCAGGTACTGGGCTAAACCGTAAGGATATAATAATGAGCAAGAGAGAGGCAGTTCCTGACTCATAGTGCTTACATTGTGAGGGTTTCAGGTTTTTTCTTCTTTGCTCTAAATTGAAATTTTTATTGAGAGCACTGTAGATACACATGCAGTTTTAAAAATAATACAGAGATCCTGTGTGCACTCCACCTAGTTTCTCCCAATAGTAACATTTTGCAAAACGATAGCATAATATCACAAGTTGGATAATGACACTGATAGCGGGTTGCAGTTTTTAAACAAATAATTACAAGGGCAATGAACATTAAGAAAGGGGAGTTTCAGAAATTGGAAGAATCCCTAAATAGCAAGATCAGAGAGAACAAAGTGAGGAGACATAAATTAATGAGTCTAGGGAGTTACTAGGGGACTAGTTCATAGGGGATCTTGTAAACCATATAAAGGATTTGGGACTCCATCCAACACATAGTGGAGAGCCACCATGAATTTTAAACAAAGAAAAGAGATAAATGTAGAAGGATGAACATGGTAGGACTCCAAGAGCAGGACAGTAAAAATTCTCATTTCTGATTTCGAAAAATAAAGATCTCTTTGTTTCATAAGATCTTTTTACCTGTAGAGGAGGACCTGCCCAACAGAAAATAGGAACCTCTGATAATCAAGCTTCAACCTATACCTACTTTAACCCTTTCGCAGCATACTGAGTACATGTCAGTTATTTCCTATCATTGACTAATGCTTGCACCCAATCCCCTTACCCATATAAGGGGAAATTCTGCTGCCTTCCCTGGGATAGAATATTGCAATGCCAGTTTAGGACATTCTCTTGAAAAAGGGTAAGTGGTTAGGATAAAATGCTTCTCCCTTTGCTCTCCCACCACTGTCTTTTTAGAAAGTTTTGAGAAACAATAACCTAAAAATTAGACTTTGTGGAAGAAGAAAATATCACTATTATACACTTCCAATATTTTATTTAAACTATGCATTGGGAATATTAATCAGAAATAAAAAAGAACGAAGTACTGGGGCACCTGGGTGGCTCAGTTGTCTAAGTGTCCGACTCTTGATTTTAGCTCAGGTCATGATCTCCTGGTTCATGGTTCAAGCTCGCATTGGGCACTGCACTGATAGTGCAGAGCCTGCATGGGATCCTTGCTCTCCCTCTCTCTGCCCCTCTCCTACTCATGTGCACTCTCTTTCTCTCATTCTCTGAAAATAAATAAATAAACTTAAAAAAAGAATGAACTACTGATACAGGCTACACCATGGATGAACCTCAAAAGCATGAAAGACACCAGGCACAAAAGAACAACACACAGGGTATGATGCCATTCATGCTCAATGTTCTGGAAAAGCAAATCTACACAGACAGAAGGTAAATTAGTGGTTGCTCAGGAACTGGTAGTGGGAATGAGGCTTAACCATAAACTGGAATGAGGGATCTTATTGGGAGGATTAAAATCTAAAACTAGATTATAGTGATGGCTAAGTCAGGTCATGTGCAGAAAATCACTGTACTCATGTAATTAGTGAACTTTATAAGTAAAGTATACCTCAATAAACTTGTTAAAAATTGGGAATTTATCTAATTTAAAAAGAGTATTGAACAGAAAGGGGATTAGAAAGGGGATTAAAAGGCACAAACTTCTCATTATATAATAAATAAGTCATGGGGTATAACATATAGCACAGAGAATGTTTTAATGACCATGATGACAGATAGTAGCTAGATTCGTCATGGTGACCGCCTAGTAATATATAGAAATACTGAGACACTAGGTTATACACCTGAAGCTAATACAATATTGTATGCCAATTATACTTCAATTAAAAAAAGAAAGGAAAAAAGTCAAGAAGTACCTTTTCGATGAGATCTAAGAATCATTTATTTGGCTTCCTTAAAAATGCAAAGAAATATAAGACATGGAAAGAGTCCTGCTCTCCTTAAGGTATATATACAACTGCATTTTTCCTATGTGAAATAAATTCTTTGTTCCCATTATTCTATACGAGATGGCTACCTTGTTTGAACTGCTTTTCTTGGGCAATTTCCAGAACATAGATTTTTCTGTTGTTTGTCCATTGACTTTTTAATTCTCAGGTTCTTGACAATGAGGAGTCAATATGTGCTAAAGGTTTAAAAATACCAGACAAGACAAACAGCACTTCTTTGCTTGCTGAGTTTGAGTGAAATCTGATAGAGGTGGGGATGCGGTTAACACTGTTGCCACAAGGTAGAACTAAATAATTTTCACTGAACTTTCTCTCAGAAGTGGTTAAGGCAGATGCTGCATGGCCTCTGTTTCCATTTCTGAGGCACAGAAGAACAAGTGGCCATGAGGCATCATAATAATACTGTTAGCTTCCCTACAGAACCATCATGGGACATCTGGGTGGCTCAGTCGATTGAGTATCTGACTTTGTTTCAGGTCATGATCTCACAGTTTGTGAGTTTGGGCCCCGCATTGGGCTCGATGCTGTCAGCGCAAAGCCCACTTTGGATCTTCTATCTCCCTCTGTCTCTGCCCCTCCCCTGCTCGTGCTGTCTCTCAAAAAATATAAATAAATAAATAAATAAATAAATAAATAAATAAATAAATAAAACAAAACAAAATAAAACATTAAAAAAAGAATCATGATAGCAACTCTAAACTACAGATAACAAGCCCCTTTCCAAAGTATATTCAGAATAAAATTAAGAGGAACAGCAGCATTCTATAAATCAGTGTTCTCAGAGTGGGTCCTCGGAGAGGACAGCAACACCTGGGAATACAGTAAAAAATACAAATTTTTTAGCCATACCTGAGACTAGCAGTGGCAGAAACCCTGGGGTTGGGAGCCAGACATATGCATATTAAAAAGCCTCCTGGGTGATTCTGATCTGTGCTAAAGGTTGAGAAGAACTGCCATCAACACAAGAACACAGTGTGGGCATAAGCAGACTGGGTAAGACTCATTGTATTAGACCAGCGCTGCAAGCCACATTTTTACGTAATATATTTAACTTCTCTGAGCCTCAATTTCTTTCAAGTTAAAAGTGCATGACAGAACCCATGTTCGTTTCCAATTGCTGTCATTACATATTATCACAAATTTAGAAGATTAAGCCACACAGATGGATTACCTCGCAGTTTCCATGGGTTGGAAATTCAGGTCTGGGTGACTGAGCTGGATTCTCTGCTTAGAATCTCACAGGGGCCAAAATTAAGGTGCCAGCCATCTAGCTGCTTACCTGGAAGCTCTTAAAGGAAAAACTGTATTTTCAAGTTCATTCAGGTTTTTGACAGAATTCAATTCCTTGTGATTGTGGGACTGAAGTCCCTGGCCCCCTCCATGTTCAAAAGCAGCAACAGAGCATCAAATCCTTCTCATGATTTGAATCACTCTGGTGTTCCCTTCTGCCTTCCTCTTCTGTAAAAAGCCAGGGTACGTTCTCCACTTTTGAGAGCTCATGTGATTATACTGGGGACACCCAGGTAATCCAGAATAATCTCCCTATTTTCAGATCAGCTGGTTAGTAACCTTAATTACATATGCCAAGTCTCTTGGCTACATAAGATAACATATTTACAGGCATGCTATCTCATCATATTCCCAGTGTAGAGTCTTCTTGGGCGCCATAATTTTGCCTATCGTGAAATCCATCCTGTAGGTCCCAAAAGAACATCACACATCATGAAAGTACATAGATCCTTTGGAAGGGCTGGAGTATAGGAAGCTGAGTAAGCCCCAACTTTAGCGATGCTTTGAGAAAAGTGGTAATAGACTGAGAGCTATGTTTTCTTAATGTGTTGCAAATAAAACCTCTTCAGCTGACTACAATGATTTACTTACTTTTTGGAGTTCTAGAACCATTTCTCTCTGAGCACGGTCTAATGTTTGGATATGACTGGATAAAAGATAGTGTGTCATAATAATGGATACGATTGGAAGATTGGAAGATTAATATCATAGGATTGGGCCATGGCTAAGTTTAAAAAGCCCAGAACCAGCTCTCTCAGGTTTTAGAGTTAGATTTTCACTGATCACTAATGAGAGGTAATTTGGCCTGAAGATCTATGCTTTATACTCAATCTCACATAAAAACAAAGGGATACCTAAAGAACAATTTATTGGACAGGGGAAATAAATACCTGTAGTCTTCTTTAAAATGCTTGTCAAACATGATTAATGCTGTAAATGCACGTTAATATTAAAAATTAAAAACACAGTGAACATTATAAAATATAATATTTTCTGTCCTTCTCCAATCTACCATCTAGATCTATCCACTCCCTAGAGGAAACCAATTTAAGTTTTTAAAACTATTTCTTCTGGTTATTATTTGGAAGTTTCTTTTTAAACCCCCAAGTCACATAGTTTCATCAGGTGGAGGCTAATTTCTTTTCTGGGATAATGGTAGAGCCATATGCCCCCAGTCCTTTTAAATTTCCTGTCAAACCATCTTCCTTTGGTGTGTCATTATATTCCAGCTGCTTTTAAACATATTTGTAAGACATGGTACCTATGAAATAAACCCCAAATACAAAACCACAAATTTGTAAACTGCCTCCAAGTTACAATATAGGATGGATTCCTCTTGAAGGTTGCATAGATTACAATCTTTCCAGAGTTGTGTGTGTTTTTTTTTGAAATATACATTTCAAAAATTACATTTGGCAAAAATGTAAAAATGTATATCCAGAAAAAAAATACATTCAATTCTGAGGTAAATATTAAAGAGGAATTTAATCTCGAGGTTATGGTGTTTTCCTAAAATTTTGCTTCAATATGCTCTTATTTGCAACCTGAGCATTCGAGTCCCTCTGTTGACTGACACTGTGAAAATGGTACCGCTTTAACAAACATTTATCAAATACTCCTGTATGCTTCAGTCTTTTCTAGGTATCAGGATCTAGCCAAGAAGGAATCAGAAAAATGCCTTGACTCTGTGGGGTTTACATTCAGCACCCAGACATGTCATGGTATAGTAGGAAACAGACAGATAAATAAAAACCTTTTGGAATCCCCTGACTCTGACACATTCTCCAATTCCAAACCTGCCATCCATCATCAGGTTCTTAGAGGCAAAGGGATTAATCTCTCTGGGTTTTTTAATTCTTTGACTGGAAGGATCCTGGGACTATCTCCTTCTTTCAGGTAAGCATCCCACAAATAGGAAATAAAATAATATTTAAAGTAGGTTCTATGTTGTTTTACAAAGAACGAGAATTTTAAAAAAATAATCTAAGGAAAAGAGGAGTATGTCAAAAGCTGAAAAATATGTACATATAAGGACTGAGAAAAACAGACTGACTTTAATATCAAGTGATACCAATTGACCTTATGGATATTAAAAGTCACTACTAAAGATGACCTATAAGGCACAAAGTTGCTTACAGATCGTCTCTAAATTGACAGGCATGGGTAGGCAAAGGATGTAACTACAAATGTGGTTTGGCACGGACATTGGTGGTACTCAAGGTAAACTCCATTTGGCAAGAAGGACTTTCTTCTTTCTACTCTATACAAAAAAAAAGGATCTTTTGGGGAGATAGTATAATTTGGAAATCTAAGCCTATATATTTGCCAATTCCTTGGGCACCATTGCTGGCTCTATACTAATCATTACAGTTAATGAATCATATAGTTGTACGCTGCCCCTGTTCCAATTAGTGGATATCTTGATATGGAAGAAGCCATGGACTGGAAAAGCCTTGCTCTTTTTGTGCTTAGGATAAATGAGCCTGGGATCAGAGCAGTCCAGACAGTTTGTGTTCTCGAATGCACTCTTTTCCCTTACTGGTTGAATGCCTTATTTTAGACAAGTCCCGAGGGGAAAACTAACATTCCCAAGGCCCTTCAGGAAGACAGACGCCTGGGATTTGGTGTGAGGCAGCCATGGTTTTCTGAGTTCTACTCTATGACACCACCAAAAGAAAAAGAAAGATCCACTTGCCAATGATCCTCTTTTACTAATGATGAGCGTTACTTCTCATATGCATTAAAGTATTTATAATTGCAATGTTCACTCTCAGTGCTTATTTATTATTCCTACACTGTTTTCCCCCCAGAATACCTAGATATGCCAGGATGGCAAATTTGAGGCATGACCCAGTAAAATAAAGAACATGTATTATTCGTTTCCCAGAAATTGTAAGGAGCAAATCTTTGATTTACTCTCTGTCCCCTTCTAAGCTGTTATTCAATATCAGAGAAACGTCCCATCAGAGCTTGAGATCCATACTGATGATTGCACAGTTGCGTTGTATGCTCTGCTGTTTCTTGATTATAATTGAGTCACTTACACAAATCTGAGTAAAGGCAGGAAATCAACCATTTGTGATGAATAATTCCTGCAAATTGGTTGGAAGACTACATTTTACAAATGCAGATTAGGTAACAGTTCAGATTCTCAAGAACTCTACAGGTAGGTATATTATATGATCTCACTCAATAACACATTCATTATACAGAGTTAGGGTGTCTGAACGTCCCAATACGTCTGCAACAGTCTTATTTCACACCTGTTGCTCTGCTATCCTGTCTAGTATTTGTCCCAGACAAAAATACCTAAGTTAGAAAGACAAATTATGTGATCATCCTGCACAAAGCACAATTAGCATTTGTAGCACTCAAAAGGTAGTGCAGCCTCTTAGAATTGGCTTAGGTCTAAGAGTTAGGCAGTCCTGAGTTTAAGCTCAGCTCTGCCACTAGCTGGTTTTGTAATCTTGATAAAGTTGTTATTTTTTTTAAACTTCTCTGGGGCTCTGCTTCTTCATAATTAAAATGTAAAAAAGCTAGTCTTGACTTCCACAATAAGATTGTTGTGAAGATTAATTAAATCTTGCGTACACAATGCCTGAAATATTAGCTGGTATGTATGGTTTTCAGTAAAAGGAAGATGGACACTAAAGGTACATGATCAACTAAATGTGATATCCTCTCTTTTGGCACTTGCCTTTGAAAAGAAATTCTACTTACATTTCAGATAAACACAAGATGCACACCCAATCTCCTGCAAAACATGCAATTTGTAATACTGCTTAGTTTTATAAATGAAGAATGGGGCGCCTGGGTGGCTCAGTCCGTTAAGGGTCTGACTCTGGCTCAGGTCATGATCTTTCGATTCATGAGCTCAAATCTTTGGTCGGGCTCTGTGCTGACAGCTCAGAGCCTGGAGCCTGCTTTGGATTCTGTGTCTCCCTCTCACTATGCCCCTCCCCTGCTTGTGCTCTGCCTCTCTCTCCGTCAAAAATAAATAAACATTAAAAAAAAATTGTAAGTAGAGAAGGATACATATATAAAGTTAAATATGGGTAATGCTCAGGGCGTGTTTGGCCAAACAGTACAAAGTAACTCATTCCCTGGAAATCTTGGCCTGCAAACTCTATCCCCAATCACTTTCTTCTCCCTCTTTTTCTTTCTCCTCTTTCTATGAGCTCTGAAGGCGGCAAAGGAGGACTGCTTCCCTGTATATCTTTCAGATGCTGGTGTGTCATGAGCCATTGCAATTAGAAAGGTTCCCAGCCCTCTGTGACAGCATGAGCTGTTTGCCCCAGAGAACAGGATACGGATTCTCGGGCCTTCAAGTTTCTCCTTTAATGATAAACAATCCTCAGCTTCATTGAAGGGAGATTTGCAGAGATTTATGGAGCTTCAGAACCCAAGTCAGCCCTAGGCTACTCCATCTCCCTCAGCAACCTCTTTCTCCTTTTCTCCTGAGAAGTCAGCAGCTTATTACTGTTTTTCATCTGGATTCAACCTTTCAATTACCAACCAAGATACTAATAATTGTATTCAAGCTTGTTATCAATCTGAAGATCTATGCACGCTGCTTTTTCTTTTAATTTAAACACAGAATGCCACTTGAAAGAGACTTCAATGATAAGCATTTTACAATCTTCCATAAATACTTTATCTTGATAAACATGTATTTCTGGAGTGTAAGCCTAATGCATTTTTTTATGTATATATTTCGAAGTGTCTCCTAATTGACTTCAGCTACTTCTTACACAAAAAAGTTGTACTTTAAACAAACATATTAGTTACTGTGATTTTCTGGGTTAATATATTTGGAAATAAAAATAGATAAGATGCTTACATTCCTTTTTAGATAAAACCAACCATCCTCATAAAGATATGAAAATTTCCTTTGAAATCAAGCATGATATTTACATAATATATATATAATTATATAAAATATATGTATTGTCTATAATACAGTTAACCCTTGAACAGCATGGGGATTAGAGGCACTGACCCCTGTAGTCAGAAATTTATGTATACATTTCGATTCCCCCCAAACTTAACTACCAATAGCTTATTGTTGGCCAGTAGCTTTATCAATAACATGAAGAGTCAATTACCACACATTTTGTATATGTGTTATATACTGTATTCTTATAATAAAGTAAGCTAGAGAAAAGAAAATGTTATTAAGAAAATCATAAGAGAAAATCCATTTACAGTACCATGTTGTATTTATCAAAAAGAAATTCACATGTAAGTGGACTCATGCAGTTCAAATCCCTGTTGTTCAAAAGTTAGCTGTATATGACACATATATATCAGTACATGCATATATATACATGTATATATGTATGTGCATACACACACATACAGAATCCACAGAATTAATCATTAACCCTTTCCAGCCCACAAATCATCCTGTAATTGCCAATCCAATCACCCCCTACTTTTGTAACCTATACAGGAAGATAACCCAGGTCCACATTATAAAATTTTTAGAAGTTGAGAGGAAGAAGAATGAAGTCTTGCAGTCTGAGAATAAAAGGTCTAACATGGCATCCAAAAAGCTACAGAGTGTTTAAGGGGTAGATGAGGGCAACTTTGTCACACCATTGTTCAAACAAACTAATCGACACTGTCCTTGACTACTCTGTTTATTTTCCCACAATGCCACAGCCAAAGCATCACCAAATTTTGTCATATCTCCTTGCAAAATATGCACTAAGATCCTGGTTACCGTTGCCAGCCTTCCACATTTCCGGCATTGCTTTTCTGCCTCTGTTCTTAACCCCCTATATTACTTTCAAGGGAGCATACAGAGTGTTCCTTTCAAAAAAGGATGCTAAAAATGCTTCCAGTAGCTCCCTGTCTCACTCAGAGTGGGGGGTCAACACTCTTCCTGCAGAGTAGGCCTCCAAGTAAAGTGGCCAGATTTAGAGGATAAAAATACAGAATACATAATTGAAAATACAGAACGACTGTATTGAACTTGAGCAAAATGCACCTTCTTGCTTTTCCTTTTTGTCTATGGTACTCTGTGTGTATCTCAGTTGGTGAACAGGTGTGGGCTGAGGGACGTACTCAAGTATCTCCTTATCAGAAAGGCCCTTCCTAACTAGCACTTATCAGAGTACTTATCACCACCTGAAAGACGTCAATAAAAAAATATTATAATGTCTCCTTCCTTTAGAATGCATAGCTCCCATAACGCAGGGAATCTGATTTCTTACTACCATGCTACTGATACTAAGAATATTGTTTGCCACAGAGTAGGTACCTAATAACTGATTTGATGAACACTTGTTTTTTAGAGACTCAAGTATAAACAACGGCAGTATTAAAAGTTTCAGTGCATTGTTCAGTGCTTGGAAATAGCATAGACACAATCCAAAGCCATTAAATCCAGCCTCTTGACCACTATCCTGTTTTTGTCGTCATGTTTGAAGTGGGAAACAGAGGTCTCTTGCCTGTGCTGTCTAGATCTTTATTCTTTGTTTATTATTCATGGAAATACATTCCTTCTCTGGGATAAACAACTCACAAACTGAATTTTTCTTACTTTCTTATTACATGATGCTGTTTGGAGTCCTCAATTTTCTGGTAACTCAAACAGATCAGAAAACAAGGAAGTGGTATTGATGGTGATTGAATTTAGGGTAACATTGACAATTCCCTAGAATCCAATGATAATGATTTTTACCATCTAACTCAATAATCATTCTCATACCTACTCTGCTACCATCAGCCTGCCAGAAACCCAACAGAATGGGAATGAGAGGAAAAGAAGGAGAAAATTCGTATAATTCCATAATCATAATTCCAGCAAGTATGCCATTCTGAAGTAAACTTTAATCTACTTATAATGTAAATATTATTTCAAAATATTCCAGCACCAAAGTAGAAGCTAAATTTTTCATTTACAAGCGAAGAAACTTAACTCACTTTAACATTTCCCTGAGACAGAAGCAAGGTTGAGTTCTCCTTAGAAATTTGAATGTGGCTAAAACATTATGCTCTTTTATTTTTAATTCAAGTATAGTTGACATACACTATTACTCTCGGGTAATTTGATATTTATATACATTATGAAATGCTCGCCACAAGCTTCCTACTTATATCTATGGCTATTGTGATTGGAGGACTATGACTCAAGCACGATAATATACAAAGGACGCTCCCAAGGAACTAAAAGCGAATAGATAAAAAATTCATCCTGATTATATCTTGAAGAAAAATAGATTTTTGTTACAAACATTGATTGATTGTTATGCAAGAAGTTGTGCCTATGTGGAGCAGGTTTAATGAGAAAAGCAAGTGAATATAGCTAGGTGAGGACGGTCTCCTAGTAATGCTGTTGGTGCCCTTGTAGGACACCTTGTAGGTAGTCTGAGAGTACCTGTTACATACAATTGTTTGAGGTATATAAAAGGTAAATATATATAAATAATTTTGCATAGTGCTTGACATATATCTCACACTCAATAATTAATATAGTGGTTATTTTTAATGTCCTACTGTATCATTACATTTCCAGAGTAGAAAGTGTTCAGATACCTGCTCCAATTCTTGGGAGAGCTCAAGGTCATGTTATAGAAGTGCTCACTGGGATCCCATTCCCACTGAACTTCAGCTTCTAGCCTCAACCATTTATGGTTTGTATAAAAGCTACATTTTATTTTGGGAGACCATATGCATGGGATCCCCAGGGTTTCTTAGTAGAGGCTGTACCACCTCTAGTTTACCAGCACAGATAATTATGTGATGTATTTTGTCATCTAAAAAGCTCTCATCTAGTATATTCAGTCTTTGAGAGATGGAATGATTAGAGTCTTGAGCTCAAACAGTGAGAAATGCTACCATATTACCAGACTTTCAATTTGGCTTGATAAAAGTACATAAGATTTTTAATCTAACATAATAGGCCTCAGACGTAGCAGGGAATTCTAGACATCAGAAATCACAATAGTAATGAGGCACTCACTCCCAAAAGGTAAGGGGGAAAAAAATTAACTATGATTCTGAAAGTAGAGTTGAACAGAAGAATATATGTGAGAATCCCAGGCAGTCAGGCTATTTCTGACAGAACATTTTTTTATACCTTTACTTAAAACCAAAGGATTGTGTCAAGTGTCTTCAAGATGAATAGGCTATTGGACATTTTATTAGAATAGTATCACTTTTGTTCACAATTCTAATATTAATTGTGACTATAACACAGAAAATGATTTTGCAAAAAATGTGTTGCGATATTTGAGGTCAGGGGACCATATCGTTCACCTTTCCATTTGCAGGGACAGTTCAGTTGTGTCAAATCTCTTCAAGCTACCAGTCCAGGTTCATTTACTACTGCTTTGTCCCCTTTAATCTTCTGCCCTGGGTAGCTGATCTTCATAAACCACATGAATGGTTCTCCTTGTTCTTTGTGTCTTATTAAATTTGGTTAATGAGGATCTCTATCAGTGACCAAAGGATATCAGTAGGACTATGAGGCCAGGATATTTATTCCCCAGTGTTTCCTCTCTGAGATCACCTTGAGCTGGCTGTGTCCCAGGTCAGCTGAGATTACTACTTTCAGAGGGGCATCCTATACACCAGTATTTTTCAAACATGAAGCTGCCTGCAAATCACCTTGGGAGCTTATGAAAATGCAGTTGTAATTCTCAGATCTAGGGTTGGAGTGATGATTTTCCCTTTCTATTTTGCCTCAAGGTAATACAAATATTGCAATTCTGTGAACCATATATTGACTAGCAAGATCTTATATGACTGTCTCTGTCTGCTTTCTGATTTTGCCACATTACTGCTGGCCCATGGGAGGAAACATCACAGCTGCTACTAACTTGAGAATTCTGTACTATCCCTTATAGCCTCCTACATCATAGTCTGATGCTTTTAAATATTCTATTTGGATATAAACACACCCTTTTTCAATTATCTAGTAGAGACCTTCTGATATACTATGTGTTAAGGAACACATAGTAAGAAATCAATAAATGTTCATGATATCAATCTTTGAATAATTCTATTAGATTGTGAAGGTGGAGTGTTTTTCCATATATTCTGCCATGTAATGAATGCATCAAATAATCTATAATGTATATGTTGAAGGCACAAAATAATAACTGGAGTTTTAGTAGTTGAGAGATCAGTGGAGACTTTAAAACTAAGTAACATGTCTCATTTAATTATAATATTCAACATAATGGCATCGAAAACTGATGCCAAGGTAAAGGAGGCAGTTACATAATTGCAACTGCTTTATTTAGAGAGAATATGACACTTCCCTACGCATGTGAACCAAATGGTAGCAAATCACACCAGTTGGCATCAGACCAGCGGTTTGGGAAACAATGTGATATTCCAGAAAGCAGTCATTATAAAACTTCTATACCACATTCAAAAATAGCTGAACTGTAACATATGCTATCTAAGGAAATTCCTTTTCCTTCAGAATATGTATTTAATTAACATTAACATTTATGAAATGTGGAAATGCTAAATACCTTAAAAAGCATATGTATCTATCAAGAAAGCATAGGTATCTGAATTAGTCTCATGTTCTAGCAAATGTCCACCAATGACTTGGGTTTAGAAAACTGGAAAGCAAAGAGCTGAATTTATTCAGCAAGTACACTGAAATTTTAGTGCATACCTGTTATCTACCAGGCTCTGTAACAGATTCTGTGTCTGAGTTGAATTTCATATCATTTTTCATGAGAAAAGGGTCAGCTAATTAGACTTAGACCCCCATCTCCATCACAGAATAACTAAATTACACTGGGAAACTGCAATCCACTTGTTGGAAGTGCTTTAAGAAGCTAGTTCATGTGAAAATACCTTTACCATAAAGTGTGAACTAAAACTGAGAATTTTTATAAGTACATAATATGCATGAAATGTTTTATGAATATGTCAAGGAGAATTTTAATTAAAATAGCAGTTTAAAAACTTTATACTGACATATACAATCTTGATTTTATTGACTCCTGCTTCCTGCTTCCTGTCGTAGAGGCAAGGGTAAATAAAGGAATGTATGGGTTTCTAAGGTCAACTTCAGAACCTGTTTCACCCAATTTTTTAAAGACAGTTTATTTTTTAGAGTACTTTTATGTTCAGAGTAAAATTGGGCACAGAATACAGAGAGTTCCTATATATCCCCTGCCATCCCACACATAGTCTTCCCCAGTATCAACACCCCACACTATAATGGTACATTTGTCATAATCGGTGAATCTGCGCTGTCATGTTGATAGGACACAACTGAAAGTTCTTAGTGTCCAAGACACCTGGTGTGTGGTGTTGCACATTCTATGGGTTTTGACAAAGATATAATGACATGTATCCACCTTTACAGTATCATACAGAACAGTTTCACTGCCCTAAAAATCCACTTTGCTCTGCATATTTGTCCCTTCCTCCACCCTAATCCTTGACAATCACTGACCTTCTTACTAACTCCCTGGTTTTGCCTGTTCCAGAACGTCATATAGTTGGAATCATACAGCATGTAACCTTTACAGATTGGCTTCTTTCACTTAGTAATACACATTTGAGGCTCCCCCATGTCTCTTCATGGGTTAGTAGCTCATTTCTTTTGAGCTCTGAATGATATTCCACTGTCTGGATACATCACAGTTTAGTTATCCACGTGTTTGCTGAAGAACATCCTGGTTGCTTCCAGTTTTAGCAACAATGAATAAAGCTGCTCTAACCATCCACGTGCAGGTTTGGCGTGAATGTGAGTTTTCACATCCTTTGGGTAAATACCAAGGGTTGAGATGGCTGGACTGTATAGTAAGAGTAGGTTTCATTTTGTAAGAAGTTGTCAAGCTGTCTTCTAAAGTGGCTGTACCCTTTTGTATTCCCACTGACAGCAAATGTGAGTTCCTGCTGTTCCACATCCTCACCTGCACTTCGTGTTGGCAGTGTTCAGCATGTTGGCCATTCTAATACATGTGTAGTGGTATCTCATTATTGTTTTAATATGCATTTCCCTAGTGACGTATGATGTGGAGCATTTTTTCAGATGCTTATTTGTCATCTGTATATCTTCTCTAATGAGGTGTCTGTTCAGGATTTTTGCTTATTCTTTAATCACATTGTTTGCCTTCTTAGTTTTTTTTTTAAGTTTATTTATTTTGAGAGAGAGAGAGAAGGGGGGTGCAGAGAGAGGGAGAGAGAGAAAGAGTGAGTGAGAGAGAGAGAGAGAGAGAGAGAGAGAATTTCTCAAGGAGGCTCTGCAGAGCCCGATGCAGGGCTTGAACTCATGAACCTTGAGATCATGACCTGAGCCGAAATCGACAGTCAGACACTAAACGGGCGGAATCACTCAGGTGCCCTCTTAGAGTTGAATTTCAAAGTTCTTTGTATATTTCAGATAACAGTTCTTTATCAAGTATGTTTTTTGCAAATAACTTCTTCCAGTCTGTGGATTGTCTTCTCATTCTCTTGATAGTCTTTTGCAGAGCAGAAATTGTTAACTTTAATGAAGGCCAGTTATCAATTATTTCCTCCATGGCACATGCCTTTGGTATTATAATTTAAAAGTCACAACCAGGGGCACCTGGGTGGCTCAGTCAGTTAAGCGTCTGACTTCAGCTCAGGTCATGATCTCACACTCCGTGAGTTCGAGCCCCGTGTCGGGCTCTGTGCTGACAGAGCCTAGATCCTGCTTCAGATTCTGTGAATCCTTCTCTCTCTGCCGCTCCGCCTCTTACACTCTCTCTCTCAAAAATAAATAAACATTAAAAAAAACATTAAAAAAATAAAAATAAAACTCACAACCATACCCAAGGTCATCCAGGTTTTCTCCTATGTTTTCTTCTAGGGGTTTTATAGTTGCGGATTTTATACTTAGGTCTATGATCCATTTTGAGCTAATTTTTTTTTTAATTTTTGTTTAATGTTTATTTTTGAGAGAGAGAGACAAAAAGTAAGTGGGAGAGGGGCAGATAGAGAGGGAGACACAGAATCCTAAACAGGCTCCAGGCTCTGAGCGGTCAGCACAGAGCCGTATGTGGGGCTTGAACCCACGGACCACGAGATCATGACCTGAGCCAAAGTTAGATGATTAACTGAATGTCACAGATGCCCGTGAATTAATTTTTTTGAGGGAAGAAACATCCGTGTCTAGATTCATGTTTTTGCATATGGATACCTGCTTATTCCAGAGTCATTTGTTGTGTTTCAAGTAACTTTAGAGCTACTATAAAATATCAAAAAACCCAGGCAGCAACTTAGTCTCAGGCTTATTTTCTTGGTGCACAGTGGAAGCAACAATACTCTACCTCCAAGGAAAATAATACAATATTTAGAAAACTGACACTTCATTCATTCTAAAGAAAACAAACAAACAAACAAAACCTAAATACAAATGGGGGATATCCAGCAGCAAAAAAATTAGTAGGAATAGAGGGATCCCAGAATGATCCTATGGGTCTTAGTACCTGATTATATCTATCCCACTTTGACTGTGGTTACTGTACTTGTAATCAAACTTGTGGGAACTTGGTTGCTCATAACACCTTCACTAAGGCAGACTACTCTGGGAAATACCGCGGAGACTCATTCATTCACTCTGGTGGCCTGATCAGCTTATTCCTCTGCATACGAGTGTCGACACTTTATGGTTTGAGAGCCAAAGACAGCCAGAATTCCCTCCAGATGGGGCTTCAACATTAAGTACTCAAAATGTAAATTATTAAGGAGTAAGAAAAATTTATCAATGTGGTTTAAGGAAGCAACTAAGTACGATTATGAGCTAAAATATTCAATATTGTAAAATGACAGGTCTTAGACCAGTGTCCCTAGACAAAAAGTCAGACTTAAGGAGGGAATTCTTATGAAAACCATTTATTGAGGAATTGTTCTTAGGAGAAACCTAGAAGAAAGTGAGGCAAGCAGTACAGAGCAGAGGAAGAAGCTAAAAAATGTATATAGTATCATCGGGAGTCTTGTCTCAGGCTGATTCAATGGCAAGCTCTATAGTCTAAATGGCCCCATCATTTTGAACTACCTGGAGGTAGGAGACAGGATTTTTTTACACTATCACTTAATTACTGGATGCAAGCTTCCCCAGGGAAGGACATAAACTCTCAGGTACTTCCTAGAGAGGTGGCCCCTAAAAGCAATTCTCCATAGAAGGTGCAGTTATGAGATGTCAACAGTGAATGCACTCAGCAGTAGGGATATGGGTATACTTGCCCAGTCTAAGTGATCTTAGGCAGGCACCAACAACATCTATGACAGAACATCCTTGTGCCACTAGGTCCAGTTGCTTCTCCCACTAGGTTGATTCTGATTGGTTATAGTCTGGGGAGAAATGTAAAAAAAAGGAACGTTCAAAGGACAGATTCCTCTGCTCCTACACTGGTTCGGAAGCCATAACTGACACATTGTCTCTATTTTCTACCACCTTTCTAGTTTCCCCTCCTCCTTGGCTGGCACTTCTAGTGGTCGGGATGGCTTTCCAGGTGGAATATCAGACATGGCGTTGAGTTGAATGGTGGTACTCTACGTGTTTTGTAAGGAAGAGTTACAATATGGAAACCCAGAAATCTAGACCCACAGAGCCTACACCCAGGGAAGGAGTAGAAAGTCCTAATATCTCAAGAGGTCAGTGGAAGTGATGGTGACAAGACAAGACAAATCTTGTCTCCCATACCTATTTTTCTACATGTTCAGGTATCTATCTCAATTTAAGGTATATGCTCTCTCCTGAGAGATGCAATGCACTCAGTGAGTGATAGCTCAAGGTCAATGTCTCAGATGCATATTTGAGTGGCAATTCTACTACCCTCCCAGGGAAGCAACTCCTAGATGGTGTGGTTTGCAGTATTAACACAGGATCTCAAGGTCATGTGTGCAGGGCTGATCCTCTTTTGCCTTAAAGTGGGTTCCTTGGTCCAAAGGCAAAATTATGCAGTATCTCATGTCAATAGGTCAGAAACTCTGTAAGTCCTTGAATAGTGCTTCGGCACTGAGGTCAGCAAAGAGAAACACATATGGAGAATGTGTCAATACTTCTCTGGATATCATTGCCCTTCCCAGGATAGAAGGTGTTTAATGCTATCAACTTTCTATCAAGTGACTGCCTGTTCTCATTGAATGATGGTAGTCTATCAGGGGCACAGTATGGGTCCCTTTTGCTGACAGGCTGATAGGCACTAATAGGAGCTAAACCAAATTTGATAAAAGGGAACTGATGCTATGAAGCCTATCTCAGGCATTCACTGGCCAAGTGCAGCTCTCTGCGACTGTGACCACTCCATTCATAAGCCCAATGCACAAGCACTGGGGTGACCAAGGACAGAGGCTTGCTAACATCAACTGTCTGAGTCATTCTGTTTTCTTTATTGTCTTTTTTTCTGGTGGATGCTCTCTGCTAGGCATTAACATGTTCTATCACGAGGCTTTGGGCCAACTCTCCTAGGCCCATCCATATGCCTAATATCATGAACTCCTTCTCCCAATCTCCCAGTCTTGATCTACAATGGCATTTAATAGGTTTGAGACATACAGTGACCAGGTTAGGCTATGGGGAGCAAAGGAGATTGGATTTATCTAAATGAAGCAAAGGAGACATATCGGAGAGTAGCTGAACCTTCCGTATGAAACAGGAGAGGCAAAAAGATGGTTAAATCAGCCTGTGAAATTCTGGACATTGGCATCCTTGTCTTAACTTTATTAACAACAGGAACTTATTCAGATGTATAAACCTTCTGGTGGAGCAGCACAGAACTGACTTGGTTCAGATTATCCCGCAGCTGGTATTGAGTTGGAAGATAAGGAGACCAGTGTCAGGAGTGAGGGTGAGCGTGATGGCAAATGTCCCAGTTCTGACATAGACTGGAGGTCTGTCAAAATGAGAAGATGATGAATTTGAGAGATATTAGGAAAGTTAAATCTAGAATTTGGTGACTGATTGGAATGTAAAGTTTAATGGAGATTTACTTTGAGAAAGTTCAGAGAGTTTGGGCATTATCTGGTTTCTCAGGATAGCAGGATAATTCTTTATTCAGCATGTTAAGAGGGCTGAACAGAAAAATACAGATGGTGTTCACACATGGTATTTAAAAGATCTTTCTTTCTATAATTATCACATTATGTATATTCCCTAATATTATTCTTGATAATTGGTACAGTATTATTGCATTAGTTTTTGAAATGTGTTTTTTAGCTTCAAATATACTGAACCACAGCCTCAGCTGCTTTAATTTTTCTCCCTTTCTGGAAGTTAATAATGCTCCTGAAAAAGCAATTAAACGAAAAAATAAAGCTTCATTTTGAAGAATAAGCAGCTTGCAACCTGGTTTAACGCTGAGACGGCACTAATAACATAGCACTTATGATCTAAGGGAGAAAATAAAAAGTCTTTATTATTTCCCCAAACACTAGAACAACCAGGGCCTAAAGACACACTATCACCATTTACTGCATTAGATAACGTGCATTTTTGTAAATGAAATGCTTACTTCTGAGCATTATATCCTCCACTTTAGTGATTTGGCTAAATAGTTAATTTAATCTCCAAACATAAAGAGTTCTAATGTCATTTCAAGACTCAGAAGCCAAGTGAAAAGGTGAGAAAGGGAAAGAACACTAAGCTGAGCCAATGAGGCAGCCTCTACTCCAAGCTACATGATAGGGCATGATGCTCATTTGATTTAACCCAGAGAAAATAATGTTTGCATTTTAAGATAGGGCTATTTTAAGAAAGACTTCTCCCTAATCCCAGCTCTGCTTTCCACAAGGCTGAGGATAAGGCAGGCAGGTTATTTCAGTAAAATAAAAGTGAAACCTGGCTTTCAACTGAGGGATTTAAGCCTTCCTTCTCTATTAGCCTCAAGAAATTGGACTCTTGTTGGCACACTCTTGGTGGTTTTAGCAGCAAGAAAAAACCTTTCACAGCCCGGACGCCCCAGAAATATGCACAGTCTTGTTCAATTTGACCCTTGAAATTGGAAACTGTTATCCTAAAGAGAAAGCTCCATGTTTAAAGTAAAAGCCAGATGAAACAAATGATTTCTACTTAGTAAAATGGCTACCATCACCCCCCAGGTTTCAACAACAACACTGCTGGCCCCGCGAGAAGTGGTCACTGTGCTCAGCTACTCTGTTGGTCAGTAGATGCTTGGGAGGAGGGTTGTAACTTTGGAAAAAAAGCAGTATGTCCTCAATGATCACACAGACCACCATGCCATATGGCAGGCACTACATTGATTTTGAGCCCAGAGGAAAGTATATAACATTTGTTTTATTTCCAGAAAAAAAAAAAAAAAAAGATTAAATCTTGATGTTAATGGAAAAGAGGAAATTCATACCTTATTCTGCCCTCACCCTTAACTTTTCTCTATTGGCTTCTGGGAAGCTTAGTTCCCTTGGAAGGCACTCTTATTTCAGGGGCCATCACTTCTTTCCCTAAATGACTTTAGGTATATTTTTATTCAAACAATTTTAATTTTCTCAAATAACAAGTTTTGGATTTTAATGTTCCTTGTGGGACAAGACTACTAGGAGCTTTCATATACATGAAACAGTACTTATTTCACTTTCATTTTTGAAAGCAGCAACTTCTTACAAGGCCATTGGAAGGGCGGGAAGATTCATTCAGGCTGTCATCTGTATCAACTTAATGAAGTTTTTATTGCTTTGTTGCCCATTTTCTAATTGGATTACTTATTCATTTATGGTTGTGTTTTGAGACTTCCTTATATATGCTAGACAGTAGTGCTTTATTAGATATATGGTTTACAAATATTTTATCCCATTATATAACTCATTTTTCACCCTCTTTAAAGAAGGATGTTTAAAAGTTTTTTTTTAATTTTAATAAAGTCCAATTTAGCATTTTTTCCCCCTTTAATGGATTGTCCTTTTGGTGTCAGGTCTTAGAACTCTTTGCCAGGTCATAGATCCCCAAATTTTCTATTTTTTTCTCAAATGTTTTTCAGTTTTATGATTTACATTAAGTTTATATTCATTTTGAGTTACTTTTTTTTGTATAAGATATAAAAGTTAGGTCAAAGTTCTTTCCTCCCTCCACATGGATGTAGAACTTCTCCAAAACAATTTTTTTAAGATAATCTCTCCTCCACTGAATTGCCCTTGCACCTTTGTCAAAAATCATTTGGGCATATTTGTGTGCGCCTATTTCTGGGTTCTCTATTTCTGTCCCCCTGCTTTATGTGTCTGTCTTTGCCAAAACCACACATTGATTACAATAGCTATATAGTAAAGTCTTGAAATCAGGTAAACTGACTTGTTCCGCTTTATTTTTCCAATTCAAAATTATTTTTGTTATTCTACCTCCTCTTCTTTTCCATATAAATTTAAAAGTTATGTCTATATTTATTTAAAAAATCACTGATATTGAATTATATTAAACATATATATCAACTTGGAGGAAGTGACATCGTAACAGCATTGTCTTCCAATCAATGAACATGGTACTTCTTTCTATTTGCTTACATCTTTGATTTCTTTCAGCTTGGAAAGTCAGAGCGGTAAAGTGTGGCAACTGTGAGGCTGACTTCATTTGCTCCTGTCTTCCAAAGATCACTGTATTTCTTGCTTATTTCAGGTGGGAGAACAAATTTGATCCCTGTTACTCCATCTTGGATAGAAGAGGAAATCTCCAAAAAACGTAACTATCCATGTACATTTAGTTTCAAGTTGTATGCAAATGGGAAAAAAAATAAACAAGCAAACAAGCAAAACCTATTTTGAAGTAGGTGGGGTAATACTTCATGATGATAAATCCCAGATAGTAATGATTTTGCGCATTCTTTATTAGATTAGATTTCAGTTTGGTCACATAAGCATTCTTCAATTTTTATTCTTTGTCTACAATGACTTCTGCACTTAGGAGGGATGCAGCTATTTTTTTTTTCCTTTTCTCTTTTTCTTTTCAACCTAGGTGTCTGAATTGAACACAGATAATAGACACTATATTTATTATAGTCATGATTATCATTATTATATAGAAAATACTGAACACTTTCCTATGTCCTGGCAATAGGCTATATAGTAAATTACATGGGACAATTAAAATTGAGTCCTCGCATTGACCATTTCATGTTGGTAAACGATAATGCCCATTACCTAAAAGACGAAAGCGGAAACAAAGAGGTGAAGCATATTACATCGGAATAAAAACCCAGAGGGCTTGACTCCAGACCCAGGAAAGCCTCTCAAAGTTTGCTTAAAAAAATAAGGCAGATTTTGACTATCTTACCTGCCTATTTGGCATTATGCACGTGCATATGTGTGGATACTACTGGCTGAATATTACTTAGACCTATCACCTTATTGACTTCTTTGCCAGGAAGACATTCTCACTTGTTATGTTAGGACATTTCATTACTCTGAAAACCAGGAACTATGGTTTTAAATCAGTCTTTTACCAGATATTATCTCAAATGCCCTACTTGGACTTTCTTTAATTAAATGAATACGATCCTAAACTTTTCAACCAAATTTGAACTAAATGCTTACAAAGGACTCTATGGGCTAGAGGACTGTGTGTGGGTGTCCTCATTTCACACTCTTTGCTTTTTCTAGTACATAAGCCCAGATAACAACAGACCATGACTTGGGCTTCCAGTCCTTTTCAAATCAATGGTTACCCTGAGAAATTCATTAACATTTCCACAGCAAACCCCCAAAAATGCCAGTATCAATTTCCATACATATGTGTATTTAGGACAAAATAAGATCAGCAACTAAGATGTAGAAAATCTGACATAGGTTGATCCAGAACTGTTAATGCATGAATATGTAGCTTCTGGAGAAGTCATCCTGCCCCCAGTCATAAGTACACTATATTTACTAAGATAATTCCCCTGCACCTGGGGGCCCCTGGTAGACATTACTACACGCAGAGAAATAGCAGTTATTAGACTAAGCTCTTCTCCAAGAGGAAGGGTCATGAGGAAGGAAAGCTAATCTGCCCATTGTTAAAAGGGGAAGTACTTTTTAATTTCAATTTTTATTTTTTGCATCCGTTTTTGGGCTTGCTCTTTTGCTAGAACGGAATTCTGAATTGTGGCCACCATGTGAGTGCTACCGTTGCTATTGTTTCAAGTTGCCTCTTATAGGATTCTCACTTCAAATTTTAAAGGAGCCTGTCATTGCAAAAAAGAAAAAAAAAGAAACTATTATCTATCTATCTATCTATCTATCTGTCTGTCTATCTATCTATCTGTCATCTACCCAGCTATTGTGGTCTACAACAAACAGCAGATTGACTGAGGATACTTCAGAGGTGGCAGGTAAGAAAACTCCACTCACAGCTTAACCCCAAACCCCAGTTCCCCAATTATATATTATATACCTTACTCAGGGAAGATAGAGCAATTGAAAGGAAACTACATAAGTATTCCTTTACCAAAATTAGTGACCTTTTTAGCATTCTTGAAGAATTCTCATTGTTTTAGCAAATCAAATATAAAACATTCTTTTTAATTGAGGCTTGCATTTAATCCCATCACTTGAATGATTATTGCCTATTTGAAAATACATGCATGAGCCTTACCAAATCACCTTCTTTTCTTCCCCTCATTTCCTTATTTAGCTTGTAAATAAATACATTTGGCTCAACATCTTTGGAACATAAATATGCCTGCAAGACTTTTAGAACTGTGCTTTATTAAAACATAACACTTGTGAGCTACAGAGAAAAAATTTTAAGTGTTAAGGCTCTTATTGTTTTATAATTTTTCTATTGACAGATAATCAGCTTTTCTGATGAAGCGTTTTGTAGGATTACTTAAACTTATAATTCTATAATTCCTAGACACAGAGAAGACTCATTTTTTAAAAATTTTTGTAAAAGCATTTTTCTTCTTCAAAAGCAACATCAAGTCATTGGACTTCCTATAATTAATGCATTACATTTAGTGTTTGGTTGATGCCAAAATGACAAAAACAAATCTGTAGTTTTAGAAGGTCTGTCTGCACAGTTTAAACACAGCTTTGGGGCATGGGGGGCACCTGGGTGGCTCAGTCTGTTAAGTAGTTAAACAGCTGGCTTTGGCTTAGGTCATGATCTTGAGTTTTGTGAGTTCCAGCCCTGCTTCAGGCTCTGTGCTGACAGCTTAGGGCCTAAAGCCTGCTTCAGATTCTTTGTCTCCCCCTCTCTCTGTTCCTCCCCGGCTCATGCTCTCTCTCAAATAAACATTAATAATAATAATAGTAATAATAATAATAATAATAATAATAATAATAAAGACTACTTTGGGGGACGCCTGGGTGGCTCAGTTGGTAAAGCATCTGATTTTTTATTTTGGCTCAGGTCATGACCTCATGGTTGTGAGATCCAGCCCCCTGTTGGGCTCAGGACTGAGCATGGAGCCTTATTGAAATTCTCTCTCTCCCTCTCTCTCTGCCCCTCTCCCACTCATGCTCCCTATGAATAAATAAGGTAGTTCTCTTTTCTGCTTAGACAGATGATTTAAGCGTAATGAGGGTTTCTTGGTGCATAATGGGGTGAGGAGACATTTGAATAAGTGCCCTGCCTTCATTGGAAATAGAAAATACTACACAGTAAAGAGATTCTGAAGTTAACATGTAACCATATCTAGACAATTTATAACCAGTTCAGCAGGGAAAAATTGATATTTTTATTTAACAGATGATATTTCAAACACTCTAGATGGTATATTATTTGTTAAAGGTGAAAAAGAAAAACAGTGTAAATTGACTTATATTACAGATTATACCTGTCTATATTTGCCATCTATACTGCATGATTTAAATCGACATATGTCGTCTTTCATCTGTGAAAGGACTTATTACCTTGTCCTTTCTAGACTCCCTCTAAATTTTATTTATAGATAGTGAGGAGAATTTATAGGAGAGGTCTGTAAGTACAATATGCAATTATTTTGAGAGCTATATCTATTATCAAGTGGGTGCAAGGGATGGTACTAATAAAGTTCCAGATTCTTTCCAACAACTTTTAAATGAAAATTGAGATGTGCCTAATTAATCATGACACTGTCATTTACCCAGGTAGTTAGTATTTTAAAAGTACCCACAGGATGCATATTATGTGTGGAGAAAATGTGCTAATTTCATTTAAAATGGGGGATGTCTGATATGGAAAATATTTTTCAAGATCTCACAATAAACCAGCCTAAGTATAACTATGGATACACGGAGAAGTAAAGATGAAAAAGAGTGGCTTCAGTAACTCCAAGTTTCCCCATGCCTCTATAGAAAACAATTCTGTAAAAAAAAGGAAAAGTTATATGCAATGATATGCTTGAGAGCTTGTTTTTAGTAAGTTTGTTGTTAACATCATTAGTATGAAGCTTTCTGGAAAGGATCTGTACTTCGTAATTAGGTATGGAAATCCTAAACTATGGAAGGCCACACAACGTGTAAGACTTTCATGATGATGTTCACTTAGGGTATTAACAAAAGTGGAGAAAAGGAAAACAATGTCAGGTTCTTAGGACCCATTCTAATGTTCTAAAACTCCCTAGAAGGCCCAGTTTGAAATATGACAGTATTTTTTTCTAATCTAGCACAATTTTCTGCATACTTACTTAATGCTTACTTATTGCTAATTGGACAGTTTTTCTTTCTATAGTCTTTGATTAGATGATCTACTGATTCTGAAAATTCTTGTTTATCTTAATGTTTGCTTTTAAAAGAGATGTGAAAAAAGTTAAACAACAACATTTTGACTTTATGTGGTATGAGACCAGTGCATAAGACAATATTCTTATATTCTACATGGAGCTTTGTCAGGATTTCAATAATCCATGAGAGAATTCAGGTCTGAGTAAATTTCATATTAACGTGTGCAATTTTTCCCCATTTTTGTGGTTGATATCTAACACAGATAACCCACTTTCTTGTCCATGAGCTGAGTATAAGAAATAGAATTATGGAAAGGAATCTGATAATATAATTTTTTCTCTACAAAGAATTCTGTAAAACAGTAAATTGATTTACAAAATTGATGTATTATTGACTTTGGGGATCATTTTTTTTTAAAGACAAAGACACTAGTTGAATTTAAATCATCAGAAAAAGAAATCGAAAAATATGTCACCATGAAATAAATGCAAATATATTATCAATTAGTTCAGATATAGTACTTGACATTTAAAGATGATTTCTCCTAATTTAGATACATAATATTCAGTTATTTTTTTAAAAGTTGGCTCATATAAGGAAACTAATAAGCATTCAATTATATAGAATGAAGACAGTTTAGAATAAAGTCTTGTAAGAAATCTAAAGTAAAATACAAACAGTGGTTAACTCTAGAAAAGAGCCCAAGAGTCGGGATGAAATGAAGGAGAGAGGTAGGACAATAAAAAGAATTTAATTTAAATTTTATACTGTTTGCAATATGCCAAATATATACATATTTTACCATGAGTACTTTTCAAAATAAAATATTTAGAAATAAATATAACAAAAAAGTAAAAACTTGTGCCCCCAGAAACTACAAAACATTGTTGAAAGAGATTAAAGAAGATCTAAATAAATGGCAAAATACCCTAATGGGAGTAAGGTAGCCTTTTCAACAAATGGCACTGGGAAAACTGGATATCTACATGCATAAGAGTGAATTTGGACCGCTACTTCACACTACCTACAAAAATTAATTCAAAATGGATCAGAGACTTAAATGTAACAGCTAAAACTCTGAAACTCTTCGAAGAAAACAAAATATAAATCTTCATTACCTTGCATTAGGAAATGGGTTTTTAGATATGACACCAAAAGCTCGAGTAACCAAAGAAAAAAACAGATAAGCTGGAGTCACCAAAATTAGAAATGAGTGCATCAAAGGACACAATAAAGAAAGTGAATAGACAAGGTACAATCTGGAAGAAAATATTTGCAAATTATATAATTAATTAGAGAATGGTATCCAGATTATTCATATAAAATATTATATGAAGAAAAACATTATATAAAATAAAACTGTTTCAAGTGAGAAATAAAAAGACAAATAATCCAATAAAAAATGTGCAAACAGGGGTGCCTGGGTGGCTCAGTCAGTTAAATTTCCAAACTCTCGATTTAGTCTCAGGTCATGATCTCATGGATCTTGAGTTTGAGACCCATATCAGGCTCCATGCTGACAGTGCTGAACCTACTTGGGATTCTCTCTCTCCCTCTCTCTCTCCCCTTCCCTGGCTCACTCTCTCTTTTTCAAAAATAAATGAATTTAAAAAAATTTTTTTTAATGTTTTATTTATTTTTGAGAGCAAGAGAGAGACAGAGTGTGAATGGGGAGGGGCAGAGAGAGGGAGACACAGAATCGGAAGCAGGCTCCAGGTCCGAACTGCCAGCACAGAGCCCGATGTGGGGCTTGAACCCACCAACTGTGAGATCATGACCTGAGCTGAAGTCTGATGCTTAATCCACGAGGCACCCAGGCGCCCCTAAAATTAATGAACTTTTTTTAAAAAAGGACAAAGAATCTGAATAGATTAAATAGATTAAATTCAGATTATAGAATCTGAAAATCTATAAGTAAGTGATATATACATGGCAATTAATGCACATGAAACAGTGTTCAACATCATCAATCATTTAGGAAATGCAAATCAACATTACAATATGATTTCACTTCACGCTCACCAGGATGGCTGTAATACAAAAAACAAAGTGCTGGTGAGGATGTGGGGTGATTGGAACTCTGAAACATTGCTGTTGGAATTGTAAAATAGTACAACCACTTTGGAAGACAGTGCATCAGTTCCTCACAATGTTAAATACAGAGTTCCTATATGACCCAGCAATTCTACTACATATATACACCCCAAAATGACAACACATATCCAACAAAAACTTGTAGATGAGTATTCATAGCAGCATTATACATAATGGTTAAAAAGTGGAAATAAACTAAGGGTCCACGAAATGGTGAATGGATAAACAAAATATGACATATCTATTCAATGGAATGTTATTCTGCCATAGCTATGAATTGCTGATACATTCTATAACATGGACGAAACTTGAAAACACTAAGCCAAGTAAAAAGAACCCAGGCACAAAAGAACTGACAGTATATGATTCCATTTATATAAACTGTGAAGAATAGACAACTCTATAGAAAGATAGATTAGCATTTGCCTATTTGGGTTGGAGGAAAATGGAAAGTGAAATACTGAAGTATAATGGGAATACAAGATTAAAATTATAAAACTTCTAAAAAAAAGAAAACACAGAAGTAACCTTTATCATTGTACGTTAGGTAACTAAAGCTTACATATGATATTATATAGATATGATGGCTTAGACATGCTAGCATTTCTTTTTCAAGTGATAAATGTTCTAAAATTGATTTTGATGATGGTCACACAATTCTGAATATACATACCAGGGAGCACTGAATTGTGCAATCCAAACTAGCAAGTTGTATGGTATGTGAGAGATATCTCAGTAAGTCATTAAAATATTTTAAGATTTTTTTTATATTAAACAATCATATATATAAAATCTACTCGGTAAATAGTGAGTCCTGGAGAAAATATGGGGCAAATAAATAAAATATTCTGGCTAGATAAAAAAATATATACCACTGAGTATATTAAGAAAACAATGTATTTTATCTAAAAACAAAATACCAAATAAGTCAGCTGCATCTTCAACTTTATCCTTTGTTTAAAAAAAAAAAGTCCTGTTTCTATGGCTTAGTAAGATAGATAGAGTTTATTCTCTCTAAATTTTGTCATTTTCTTTGTAAATTATGTTGGCCTCCACCTATTTAGTGACATAAACACAGAGCTCCAGAAACTTTGCTTAAAGAAGTAAATCGGATTTCATCCTGCCAGTGGTAACAATTCCCTTTGATTTGCAAGTTAATCTGAACCTCTCCTGTCAGAATAACCTCTTGTTAGTATATGCGTCTACTGGGCCAGTTTTGCCAGCAAACCTTGTCTACCCAAAGCAAATGAAGAAGAATGAATAAAACAGAACAGAAGATTTCAATTTATCACCATGCCACATCACATGCCTTCAAATCTCCCTTAAAGTCAAAGGTTATGTATTTTTTTTTTCTATTGGTTTAAGAACTCAAAGAAATTTCAGTGAGTATATGGTCATAATTTAGTAGCAGAAATGTCTGGTACTTTTGCAAACTAATTAAACCTTTTGGAATACATTCTTTGTTGTGGTAATGAGTGTACTTATATTGTTGAATTTATGCATGTTAATATCACACTTTTCATTACTTAGTTCTATTTTCTACACTCCTCTTTGTATATGGAAAGTGGTTTTCTTCCAATTTATATAATTTGTCAATAACTGCTGAAATTCACAATACATGATCTGAGGGTTTCTAAATTTATTAATAATAATACATATTGGCATGCTATGTCAAAATATGTGGACCTGTGACCTCCCTCTATCATTGTGAAACTGAATTATTACAAAAGCTCAATAACTAGAAATGTGAAAGAAGCTCTTTGGCATAATAAAATGAGCATAGGTTTGGCATCAGAGAGACTGGTATTTACAAAAAAAATGGCTCCCCCCCTTTATTATCCGGATGACAAAGTGAAGTACTTAAATACCATGAACTGTACATTCACAGTTTTTAAAACAAGGATCCTTATATCTACATTGTTTTACAGAGAATTAAATAAAACAATACATAAGGAATCAGTCCTATGCCTTAGCTAAAGTATAGAAGACATTCAGAAAGTGTTTATTCTCTTGTCACTCTCTCTTGTGAGTTTAAAATATTGTGTTGTTTGCAAAGGAAATCCACCTTCCACAAGCTTGTGGTTTAATATGGGAATGGGACAGAAAAAAAACATATATACACTAACCAGCAAACACATAAAACTGTATTTCAAGTTTGACAGAAACTTGGAGGGGATGATGAGAGATGAGGTAGTGGAGATTAAAATCTTAACTATTATTAACAAGGTGTAGAGAGGGTTACATATTAAGGAGAGAGGGGATACGGAGCAAATCGAGGCTAAAACATACACAGTGAGCTTAAGGAAGACAGTATAAAAATCAGATGGTCCAACTGATTATTTTGTGAGAGAACAATAGAGGAGGGAGAGGAATTGAATACAGAAGTGATTAAGATGATATGTTAAAGGGAAAAAGCAATGATCATTTAAAGTTTTTGAGTCTGAGGAGGTAATGATAATATCAGTAAATGTGAAGATGAAAACAGGGCTAATTTGGAGAATATTAAGTTTTATTTCTTACCTTCTCAGATATTTAATTAATCCATATAATGTAAAGGGTGTCAGATCGGGATCACTTCCACTAAAGTCTGCATTTAGATTCTGTCCTATCATTTGCTGTGTGAATTTGAGTACATTCTTTAAACCCTCTACTGTTCTTTTTCCTGTATAAAATGAAGCTATTGGGGTGCCTGCGTGGCTCAGTCACTTAAGCATCTGACTTTGGTTCAAATCATGATCTCACAATTCATGAGTTCAATCCCTGCATCAAGCTGTCTGCTGTCAGCACTGAGACTGCTTTGGATCCTCTGTCCCCACCCCCTACGCCCCTGCATCTCCCCTGCTTGTGCACGTGTGCTCTATCTCTCAAAAATAAATATAAAAAAAACGGAGCTATTATAACTCAATGATATATCTATTTGAGAGGATCATAATTAATGGATATAAACTGTATATCATCATTTGGGGTTCATGTTAGGTGCTTATTAACAGAAATATTCTGAGCCTTTTAAGAATACACAACATTCTTTTTCCTCTTCTAGAAAAGACTGATACACAGCATTTGAAATTACTAATGGGCTTTAACTTTGGTCAAATAAGCTGCCACGATTTAAATGTTTGTTTACAGTGGAATAATTTTCAGCTAAACTCTTGGCAAAACTCATCGTTATATGAGGCAAGGTGTATAGGAGGGGTCAACCATCTCCCTAGAAGGCTGCAGGCATCTTTTCAGCCATCAAAAGTGTTAAGCTTAAATTCAGGTACCCACAGGATTCCACAAATGGTTTCTGCCAACTACATCATCATGCCCTCTGGATAAACTATCCCTGGTAGAAACTCTGGTAGTTTCTTATGAGGAAAAAAAAAAAAAGTCCCTCAAATTATTAAGCAAGGTAATTAGAACTAGGTAGAACTTGGCTGATAATAGGCTGGAAATTTTTCAAGGGCATCATGTCAAAAACTTTATTTAATACAGGTCCAACATTTGTGAAAAATTGTACAAAGGGAAATGTTGCCACTTTGGATCCCTGAAGAGTTCAGTCCTTTGCCAACATGAATGAACCACATTGTGCACAATCCATTGCTCCATTTCTAAGCAAAACATTGAAGTGGTTAGTGTCAGTCTGTTTCTTATATCTTCAGAGTTAGAAACTTAAAAAAGAAAAAAAGAAAAAAAAAGAAGAAATGAATTCCAAGCCTTTTAATGTTACACATTCAGAACTCCAGCATGGGAATTTTCTATCTAAAAGAAAAAAGTATGATAGTTAAAATATTATGTAAATCGGAACTTCTCAAGGAGAACAAGAAAACATTCTACAGTTGTAGTATATCATGTCAGAATTTTTTGTTAGAATATCTTTATTTTTAATTGCTAGTTAACTCTTGATACTAAGTAGTATTTTTCAAAAATATTAAATACATGAAGAAATGAAAAGCCCTTAAGTAAGGTGTTTCTTTCACTCCTACACCTAATGACGATAAAAGAATGACTGTATCTGCAAATATCTTGGTGGGTAGGTATGGTGGTGGCTACTTAACAACAAAAACAGGGGCCCAGGGGCCTCTGGGTAGCTCAGCTGGTTAAACATCCAGACTCTTGACTTTGGCCAGGTCATGGTCTCAAGGTTGTAAGGTTTATGCAGAGGCTGCTTGGGAATCTCTCTCCTTCTCTCTGTGCCCCTCTGCTGTGTGCACTCTCTCTCTCTCTCAAAATAAATAATAAAAACTTAGGGGGGAAAAAAGACCAGCTGCGTTATAGTTGGATAAAATGAAAACAAAACAAACAACAATAAAAAAACACAAAAAAACAATAGCAAAAAACTGTCACATAGAAACAGGTTGTCATACAACAAAGAATTTAGGGAAACTTTAGTAGTTGTTCTCCTTCTTCTTTGGTGATCAGAGAGTTAAAACGTAAAATGTTCCTTTAACCATCTGGGGGAGAGGATGCAACGAGTGAAGTAAGATATATTTTAACTAAATCCTCTGATGACACTGGTATTCTTCAATGACATCATCCCAAGTTATTTTCTATTATTCCTCCACTCTTAACTTCAAGCCAGAAGACTAAGGTACTGAGAATGGGTTTGGAAGTTCCAAGGATTCATCTCACACGTCTCTAACCTACTAAACATGTCCTATGAACCCCAACAAATCATTCAACAATGCATAAATTTTGTTTTGCCAAGCCTAGAGATTCTTTGTACTTTCAAGCTATACAAATATTCAAAACCTTCTGTCACTGATGCTTATCAGAGGATTTATCCATGTTGGCCAAATAATCTAGTCCTTTTACTTGTATAAACAAAAGGAGACTTCCTACAGGAGGGCTATTACTTTAGGCAGGCTGAATAGGTTCCACAAAATTTAATGAGAAGTAAATGTAATTAAAATGGATTTCCAATTCTGGGGAAGACAAGAATTATGGATAGCCTCCATTTCAATTCTGTTGAAGACAAGAGTTATGGATAGCCTACATACATTCCAACCATAAACAACCATATCAATGGATAAAATTTATGAAGCAGCTATTTGTAGGCATTGGACAAAAGAAAGAATAGAAATACATGATGTGAACTGCCTATCTACCCTGGGTTCTGTCTCAAAGCATTTTCCAAACTTTATCATAGGGGAATAAGTGGCCAAAAGAGTGCCAGTTTCATGGAGCAGAAGGAACAGAGATCAGAGTTTGGGGGTGTTGAATAAGCAAAAATTTGTGGGACAGAGAAAGAGTGTCAGATATCTATATAGTGAAGTTCTTGGGTCTTTGGTTGAATACTAAATTCATATCTGTAGGATGAGACTCTGAGAGTTCTGGCAGAGAACAGCTTTCTTTATGGAAGTCAAACAGTACTGGAAACGATTTGAGTTCTAATCAACCTTTAGAGAGATATCAGTGAATATACATTTAAGTAAAATCCCAGAACCTTTCCTTAGAGTAGAGCTGATGTAATCTTAGAGTAACAGTTACTCTAGACTGTTCCTAACAAAACCCAAAACTAGTTCAACATAATTAAGTTGCTCAGTTAAAGTAAGTGCTCAACAGAACAAAAATGAAAGGTTTTGAGTATGAAATCTAGATTTTTGAACATATGGTACAATTAAAAAATTTTTAACACATAACCAGAGGAAAACAATCAATAGAAACAGAATGAAAGATGACACTATTGTAAAAATTAGCAGAGTAGTGATTTAAAGCAGCCATGTAAATGCATTCAAGGATTTAACAGAAAAAAAAATGGATAATACATGTGAAAAGGTATGCATAATCAAAGTCCAAAGTAGAAGTAAAGACAGGTTTGGAAAGAACAACGATGTCAAATTTAACATACGTATTAACCTACAGATTTAAGAGGCAAAATAAATCCCAAACAGTATAAACAAAAAAGACAAATCTAAGCACATTATTGCTTAAATCACTGAAAAATGAAGAAAAAGAAAATCTTAAAAATAACTAGATGGAGAAAAATGAAAACATACTCAAAGGAACATTGATAAGAATGGGTGCTGATGTTTCATCAGAACAATGCAAAGGAGGAGCCAACTAAATATCTTTAAATTGCTAAAAGGAAAAACTCATCTTTGAATTATATCTCCAGAGAAAATAGCATTAAATATAAGCAAAATAAAGACATTTTAAGTATAAGAGCTGAGAGAATTTGACAACAACATACTGGAACCAAAAACAAAGCAAGTTTTTCAGGAGGGTTTTATCTGACACTATCTCAGGTCCACATAAGTGAATGACAAAAAAGAAAACTGGTAAAAGGGTGTGTAAATATAGAGGACCACTCTTTTCCTATGGGGAAATAGAAATCTTTAAAGGATAATTGACTGTTGAAGGCAAAACAACAGCAATGTATTAAGATTTATAATAAATGTAGAACTAGAATAAAAACAACTGAAACAGAAAGGAAGATGGTTGGAAATTGAGGGTTTATTATGTAGAGCTGATAAATTCCAATAAAGGTAGACTGTAGATGTTGACACTGAATATTATAATCCCTAGAATGACAGCTAAAAGTAAAATAGATGAAAGTTAAAAAAAGGGAATAGATGAGATTTACAGAATAAAAATAAGAACTTGGTTAATCCAAAAGTCGAGAGGTTAGAATAAGAACAAATGGGACAGAGATATTTATTGCAGAATTATCTACAATCAGCTTGTACTGGAAACAACCCAAGTGTCCATCAACTCATGAATGGGTAAAGAAGATGTGGTATTTACACACAATGGAATAAGAAAGAATGAAATCTTGCCATTTGCAATTACGTGGACGGAGCCAGAGAGTATTATGCTAAGCAAAATAAGTCAGTCAGAAAAAGACAAATACCATGATTTCACTCATGAATGTACTTTAAGAAAAAAAAAAGAGCAAAGGGGGAAAAAAAGAGAGACGGGGGCAAGAAACAGACTCTTAATATAGAGAACAAACTGATGGTTACCAGAGGGAAAGTGGATGGGCGGATGTGTTAAATAGGTAATGGGGATTAAAGAGTGCACTTCTTGTAATGAGCACTCAGTGCTGTATGTAAGTGTTGAATCACTATATTGTACAGCTCAAACTAATATCATAACATCAAAATAATATATATATATACACACACACTAACAGGAATTTAAGTAAAAACCTAAAAAACAAAAGTGGGACAAAATCACATAATGGTAGACATAAAACAAAGCATGTCAATAATTATATTACATAAAAATTCTATCAAAGTCCAGTCAAAAGACAGATTCTCACACTACATTGAAAAAAGGGAAAACTATATGCTATATACAAGAGATATACTTTATTCATAAAGACAGGGTTCCAAGATGAGCAATGAAAATGATAAGCAAAAGAAAGCATATATATCTATGTTAATATCAAACCAAGTAGATTTCAGGAGGGAAGTCTTACTATCAGAGACAAAGGGCATTTCATAATAATAAAGAGCAATTGTATAGGAAGACAAACATTGCATGCTTAGTAATTGATAGAAAAAAAATAGAAATTCAGTAAGGATATAAAATATTTAAATATAACTAAGAACCTAGTTGATATTTACAGAACACTACACACAACACATGCTGAACATGTATTTTACAAGATCACATAGAATCTTGAAAATGATAAACCACAGTATTGGGAAAGTCAGTAACACACTCATAAAAAACTTACAGTTAAAATAAGAGCTAACAAAATTAGCAAACACTTAGGGGGTGTTAGGGGGGGCCTGAGTGGCTCAGTTGGTTAAGTGTTGACTCTTGATTTCAGCTCAGATCATGATCTAACAGTTGATGAAACTGAGCCCTGCATTGGGCTCTGTGCTGACACCACGGAGCCTGCTTGGGATTCTCTCTCTCTCTCCTCTCTCTGCCGCTCCTTCCCATGCATGCACCAGCCTGGGCTCTCTCTCTCAAAATAAATAAACATTTAAAAATAAATAAAAGGGAAATAAAAGAAATAGAAAGAGGAAAATAATAGAAAAAATCAATAAAATTAGTTATTAATGGTACGGAAATATTACCTGCAAAATACAATAAAACAACCTTAATAAAGCCCGTAACTAGACTAAGAAAAAAACAACACAGTATCAGAAAAGAAGGAAGTAGCATCAATATCAAGACTATAATTATGAGCACCTTAACATCTATAAATTCGGGAACCCGTATAAAAAGGACACATTTACTGAAAAACACACACTAATTCACTGATGTGTTTGTTAAAGATATTGGGTTTTTTAAATTAATAATCTTCTCACAAAGAAATCTTCAGGTGCAGATGGCTTCACTGTTGAATTCTAGAAAACATTATTGGAAGAAATACTATCAATCTTAAACTCAGAAAACAGTGGAGGAGGAAAGTCATTTTAATTTTATGAGGTCAGCATAACCCTGATAGAAAAACTAGACAAGCATATAATAAGTGAATAAAATCCCAAACTAATAGTCTCAGAGACAATTTACAAAATATTAGCAAGTTGAATCTAACAATGTAAATACAAATTATATATATATATATACATATATATATACACACACACACATATATATGTATGTATGTGTATACACACACACACACACACACACACACACACACACACACACACACACACATATACAAATGACCAATGTGGGTCTATCCTTGGATGGAAGTCTGCTTTAACACTGAAAAATCAATCAATGCTATTTACCAGTGTAACCAAATAAAGAAAATATGTTTATGTGAACAACTGCAGAAAAAAATTGACAAAATTTAACCTGCATTCCTGATAAAAAGTCTCCTGGCAAAGTAGCAAAAAAAAAAAAAAAAAAAAGGCGGGGGGACTTCTGCAACCAGATTGAGTCATCTATGAAACTTCTGCTATGAACATAATACTTAATATTGAAAGGATAAGAATTTCCTTCTAATATCCAGGAGTAAGATAAGATTGGCTGTCCTGACAATTGCCATTTAACATTGTCCTGGATGTCCTATCCAGTGTAACAATAACACAAGGAAAATAAAGTGCTTAAATATTAAAGTATAAAATTGGAAAAGATGATGTAAAATATTCTTTCCTACATATTCTTTACTCCAAAGTAACTACTAGAACTAACAAGTAAATTGATGAATACCACCAACTCCCAGGGCAACACTAAAATATCACTTCTATGAACAACTGGTAAATCAAATAAAAGAACATTTACAATAGCATCAGAAATCATAAACCATGTAGGATTAAGTTTACTAAAAAATGTGTAAGACCACTACACACATACACACACACACACACACACACACACACACACACAACTTACAAAAGGTTGTTTGGGGGAATTTATAAAAGAATTAAAATACTGGTGAGATTTACCATGTTAATCGTTTGGAATCACATTATTATTACTAGTGTGCCAGTGCAATTCCTACAAAATCCTACAAAGAATTTCCATAGAAATTTAAAATACGATCCTACAATTCATGCAAAAATGCAGCGCACTTATAATAACTAAAACAGTCTTTAAAAAGAAGAAAAGTTGACTACATATATTACTCTCCATTCAAAATTAAGTTGTAAATTTACAATAAGCAAGACTATAGTATTAGTTTAAGGATAAACAAATAGATCAATAGAACACAGTGGTAAATCTAAAGTATTAAGAATTGAGATACAATTGATATATAGCATGTTTTAAGTTTAAAGTGTACAACATGTTTATTTGATACACATATATTGCAAAGTGGTTACCACTATATTAGCTTATAACTCCATCATGTCGCAAAATTATTTGTGTGGGGACAGAGGCTGGGGTCTCCTACAAAGTCATTTTAGTGATGTTACCTCTATGCCCAACTGATTTCTTTTTAATTTTTTTAAACATTTTTTTAATGTTTATTTATTTTTGAGAGAGACAGAGAGAGAGAGAGACAGAGCACAAACATGGGAGGGTCAGAGAGAAAGGGAGACACACAAAGCGGAGCAGGTTCTGGGCTCTGAGCTGTCAGCACAGAGCCCAATGTGTGACTTGAATTCACAAACTGTGAGATGATGACCTGAGCCCAAGTTAGAAGCTTAACCGACCGAGCCACCCAGGCGCCCTTTGCCAACTGATTTTTTTTTTAATTTTTTTTTAAATGTTTATTTATTTTTGAGACAGAGAGAGACAGAGCATGAACGGGGGAGGGGCAGAGAGAGAGGGAGACACAGAATCTGAAACAGGCTCCAGGCTCTGAGCTGTCAGCACAGAGCCCGACGCGGGGCTCGAACTCACGGACCGTGAGATCATGACCTGAGCCAAAGTCGGATGCTTAACCGACCAAGCCACCCAGGCGCCCCTGCCAACTGATTTTTGATAAAGGTGGCAAGGTAATTCAATGGAGAGAGTCATCTCAAAAAATAGTATGGAAAAACTTGAAATTTGTATGAAAAAAATTTGTATCAGCCTATCAATTTACTCAAAATTGATCATAGATCTAAATGTAAATGCTATTATCATTAAATTTCTAGAAAGAAATAAAGGAGAAAATTTCTGAGTTAAGTCATGCAGACATTTATAAAGGATGAAAAGGAAGTATGAACTGTAAAAGAAAAAATGATCAAGTGCACATTTTGATCAAAATTAAAATGCTTTCCTATTCAGAACATTATCATCAGAAAAAGGAAGGTCATAGACTGGGATAAAATTTTTGAAAATCATATATCCAACAAAGGGTTTGCATGTAGAATATAAAGAATGCTTATAGGTCAACTATAAGAAGACAAACAATCTGATAATTAAACTGGGAAGACATTTGAAGACACCTTTATTCAAATGGACATAAAAGATGTTCAATATCAGTAACCATCATAGAAATGAAAATTAAAGCCATAGAGACCCTCCACTACTTACTCTTGTCCATTGCAATAGCTAACATTAGAAAGACTGACTATATAAAATACTGGCAAAAATGCAAGAGCTGGAAAGCTCATACAATACTGACAGGAACGCAAAATTGTACAGCCAGTTTGGAAAACAGTATGACAATATCTTAAGAAGTTACTATGTCCAGCCTTGCTTTATATGGTAATGCTGGACCGTAAAAATGACCATGAAACCGGAACTGTACAAAATGATCTTAACAATCAAAGAAAGATTATCATCACTGCTCATAACGTTTTAAGATTTTGTGAAGTATCTCAAACTCACTTTCAGTTATACAGTAGACCCTTAAACAACTTGAAGATTAAGGCACCAACCTCCTCCACACACACACACACACACACACACACACACACACACACACACACACACAGTTGAAAAACCATGTATAACCTTGACTCCCCAAAACTTAATTACTAATAGCCTACTGTTGAACAGAAGCCTTGCCAGTAATAGACACAGTGATTAACACATACTTTGTAGGTTATATGTATTATATATCATATTTTTAAAATAAAGTAAATAAGAGAAAAGTAAATGTTATTAAGACAATCATAAGGAAAAGAAACTATATTTACAATACTATACTGCATGCAAAAAAAAAAACCCCAAAACACACATAAAAGTAGACACATGCAGTTCACTACACCCAGCATGGGGCTTGAACTAACAACCCTGAGATCAAGAGTTGGATGCTCCATTGGCTGAGCCAGCCAGGTGCCCCTAGCCACTTGCAGTTCAAACTTGTGTTAAGTGTCAACTCTTATGCATAGGGAAATAAAAACCTCTAATAAAGCTAATACATGTTTTGTAGATTGCAAATTCAAACATCGGAACTCGTGAGAATGACAATATTTTATTCTTCAGAAAAAATATTTTGATAGTAATTTGAACAGTGCTTGCTTTCTAATTGTATAACATACACTCCAGAATGAAGGTGTTTTTTTTTTTTCTATGCTTTGGCAATGCGCCCTTTTTACTTAAGATCAACTTCCAACATTTTTTTCCTTTGCAATGTTAATATCATGTGAAGATTTTTGCCTCAGTCACTTCTTGTGGGACAAGTTCATCCAGTTCATCACGACACCTTCTCATTGATGTTGGTAAGACTCCTTCCTTCTCCTATAGTTGCTTATCTCAAATCTCTCGAATGGCAGCAAAAAAGCAACATACCCACAGGCAGCTCTTTCTTCTATAATTTTACTTACATTTCATTTGAATTTCACTTTCAACTTTACATTTTTTATTTCTTTGGTGTACTTTCATCTGTATTGGTCAGTTCTCTCAATTATCCATTTTTGTAAAATGTATCATGGTTTTATCGCTGAGAGACAAGAGACAACATGATTGCAAACTTTGCTGTCTGGGTGTGCCCTGAACAACGGAGGCACACACTTTGAAAGAAATGGCACAACTCACTGAATATTAGGTCCATCTGGCAGTTATATTTTAATTACTGCACTAAATAAAGTAAGGTATGAGTGTAGTTCATGGTTTATGCAATTATCACAGTATATGATTTTAACTAAAATTTGAACTGTAGTGTCAAGCAGAGTGGTGTGAATCAATTAAAACATGACGTCTTAGTTCATTAGATCAGTTATAACAAAAATACCATAGAGTAAGTGGTTTAAACAACAAACATTTGTTTCTCACAGATCGGGAGGCAGAAAAGTCCAAGATCAAGGCACTGGCAGATTCAGTGTCTGCTGTGGGCCTGTTTCCAGGTTCACAGATAACTCTTCTCACATGGTGGAAACACAGCTAGCTCTCTGGCCTCTTCTTATGAGGCCACTAATCCCATTCATGAAGGCTCCATCTTCATGACCTAACTGCCTCCAAAATGCCCCACCTCCAAAACCCACCATATTGGAAATAGGTTTCAATCTATGAATTTGGGAGACACACAAACATTCAATCTATTGCTCACGTTAACAAAAAAGTGTGCATGCATATTAGAACCCTGATAAAAGTGAGGATTGCCTATGTGTACTAATCAAATGACTGAACAATTCTACTTCTATGTGTTTACCTGAGATATGGAAACATAGATCCATACAAATGTGTATATGTGAGTAACAGCAGAATTGTTCATAATAGTTGAAAATTAGTAGTAAACCAAATGTCCATCAACTACTGAATAGATAGGTAAATTGTTGTATTATCCATATTTTGCAACAGTACTCAGCAATAAAAAGTAATAAGGTATTACTACATATAACAGTATGGATGAATTAAAACACAAACGTGTATAAAAGAAGTGCAGTATAGGGGTTCCTGGCTGGCTCAGTCAGTAGAGCATGAGATTCTTGATCTCAGGGCCATGAGTTCAAGCCCATTATTGGGCATAGAGTTTACTTAAAAAAAAAAGAAATACAATACAAGCATTTATCTTTAAGAAGAACATATTTTAAATCCTAGCACAGCTACTGAAAGAGAAAAAAAAGATCAAAGAGGTATAGTAAATAAGTTAATAGTGGAGATACAAGGAAAAAGTGAAATTTTTTGATTAATCCAAAAGGAAGCAGGGAAAAGAGGATGAAGGAAGGAAGAGCAAACAGATGGGACAAATATAAAATATTTGAGTAAATTATGGATTTAAACTCTGTCATGGATAATTATATTAAAGCATAAAGAGTCTAAATGTGTCAATTAAAAAGCAGATATTCTCAGAATAGATAAGAAAACAATACCCAACAATATGCTTTCCAAAAGCTTCTTCACATACAAAAAGACACAGATAAATTAAAAGGGACAGTATGCCAAAAAACATCATGCAAGCACAAATTATCAATGCTGAAGTGTCCATTTTATAATATCAGACAATGTAGACTTCAGAACATAAGGTTTTACCATGAGTAATGAAGGATATTTCATGTTAAAGGATCAATTCATCAAGACAGTACAACCATTCTAAACATGTATGAACCTAATAACACTTTAAAATGCATGAAGTAATAACTGACAGAACCTTAAGAAGCAACCTATAACTATAAAGATTTCAATACAACTTTCTCATTAATTAATAAAAGACCTCAAAATAAGAAATGAAACATAAGACTAAAATAATATTATTCAACAACTTTAGTAGATATTTATTGAATGCTTGACCTAACACCTGAAAAATATATAGAATTTTCACATGTACAAGGAACATTCACTAAGGTAGACCAGATGGGCCACAAAACAGGTCTCAATAAACATAAGAAGATTGAAATCAGAATATCCTCTGACCTCATCAATTTTAAATTAGAAGTCATTAACAGAAGGTTATCTGAAAAAAACCCCAAATATGTATATAGTGTTAACAGACTTTCAACAATGCCTCCAAAATATCTCAATTGGGAAAGAAAATCCTTTTCAGAAAATAATGCTGGGATAATTATACTTTCATGTGGAAAAGAAATGAACCCTAATCTCTACCTCACAGGACATGCGGAAGTTAATTTGAAATGGATTGCATACATTTATAGAACTAAATTTAAATATATTAAAGGAAACATAGAAGCATATCTTTGTGACCAATGGAATAGGCAACTATTTAGACGGAAAAAAAAATTAAATATGTGATCAACTGTACGTCATAAAAATTTAAAACTTTTCAAAACAGTACCATTAAAGAAATGAGTAAGAAAGGCACAGAATGAAAAAACAAAAGGATTTGCAAAATGTATATCTGACAAAGGAATGGTAACCAAATTATATAAATTCAAAGATCTGTAATACTTAAAAAGAAAAACCAATGAACAACCAAAACAGGGAGATATCAAAATACTTGAAAAGAAAATCCCATAAGAAAAAATGTGTAAATGGCAAATGAACCCATGGAAAACTTCTTAACATCATTAGAAATGCAAATTAATGGGGCGTTTGGGTGGCTCAATTGGTTAAGTGTCTGACTCTTGGGTTCAGCTCAGGTCACAAACTCACGATTTATGAGTTTTGAGTTTGAGCCCTGCATCAGGCTCTTTGACAACAGCGGGCAGCCTACTTGGGATTCTCTCTCCCTCTCTGCCCCTCCCTTGCTCATGCTGTCTCTCTCTCAAAAATAAAGAAACTTAAAAAAAAAAAGAAATTCAAAATTAATGTTCCAGTGACACACCTTTATATTTTCACTATAATGACCAAAACTGAAACACCAATAACATCACCTCAAAGCAATTAAGAGTGGAATATTCATTTCTGTTTTCTAAGTTTTTATTTAAATTCCAGTTAATTAATATACAGTGTAATATCAATTTCAGGTGTACATTATAGTGATTCAACACTTCCATACAACACCTAGCACTCATTGATGAAGTTTTGGGATGATGAGTTCATGGGGTCCAGAACTAATGGCCAAGAAAAAATTCTTGAAGACATCTTTGGTACACAAAGGTGATTTTATTAAAGCATGGGACAGGAACCATGGGCAGGAAGAGCTGCACTGTAAGTGTGGGGCGTGACCATTTTATGGAGTCCAGGGAGATGAAGTCAAGAGGGAGCTTCCAAAGAGACTTGCACATGCTAAAGAATTACTGGAGTCCTAGCTATTGTCAAGCTAAGGTTGTTTTTCCCTCTAGCAAAGCATTAACATTAAGATAGTAGGGAGTTCCTGGACTTGAGGCTATGATGGGATTGCCTTCTTCTGATAAACTGGTAGAGACTCTTATGTGTTTGGCCATTTGTTTTTTGTCCTTTCCCAGTTTTGGGTAGCCATGAGTGTCCAAGGAATATCATATATGTCCCACTGTGGGGGCAAGAGCAGGGTACACTACATTGTGCTTTGCCCCTCAGCCTGCCTCATGCTCCTTCATCAAAAGGGTCAGAGAGTGTTCATTGATAGGTGAATGGCTAAAGATGTGGTGTTCGTGTGTGTGTGTGTGTGTGTGTGTGTGTGTGTGTACATACATATGCATGTATATACATAACGGAATACTGCTCAGCTGTAAAAAAAAAAAAAGAATGAGATCTTGCCATGTACAACAATTCAGATGGACTTAGAAGATATTATGCTAAATGAAGTAAGTCAAATATCATATGATTTCACTTATATGGGGAATCTAAACAACAAAACAAATGAACAAACAAAGTGGAAACAGATCTATAACTGTACAGAACTGACAGTTGCAAGAGGATGGGGGAATGGGAAAAATGGGTGAAGGGAAATAGGAGGTACAGGTTTCCAGTTATGGAATGAATGAGTCACAAGAACAAATGGCATAACATAGGGAACATAGTCAATGGTATTGTAAGAGTGTTGTATGGTGACAGATGGTAACTACTTGTGAGCATAACAACTCTATTGTGGTTGAATAATTGTTATACATGTGACTGTAATGTAACATTGTATGTTAACTATACATAAAAATGTTAAAAATTACTATTATAATTTAATTATACTGAAACTAATGTATTAGTATACGTCAACTATACGTCAATAAAAAATAGTAACAATGATTTAAAAAATGGAAGGCTTTTATAGGTAGAAGGAGACAGGGATAAGGAAGTTGTAAACCAAAGAAAGGATTATTTCAGGTAATATCACCTTTCTTTGGGGGAAAGGTGGGAGTCTATCACATACAGAATGCCTTACTAGTGTTGATCAGAAAATTCCAGACTAAGTGGCTTAAAATCCTACTGCTGGGAGAGAATTAAACTACAATTAGATAATATATACTGCTTTGCTGACCTGGGGTTTAGCACTAATGACTCCATTTTGGGTCTCTTGTTTTTTCGTTTTTTGTTTTAAACATTAAGTTCAAAGAGCAAACTCAAGTAATCCCTCTATTATTCCTTTCAACATTACTTGCTCTTTTTTTTAGTTTCTTTCTTCCCTTCCTTCCTCTCTTTCTTCTCCTTCTTTCCTTTTTCTTTTTTCCCTTGCTTCCTTTCTCCCTATCTATCTATCTACCTACCTATCCATGTATCTATCCATGTTCTCTCTTTTTTATTATATGGTTTCCTCCAATATAAACATGCTGCAGTCAGAGAACTGAGTGGAGGTAAGTATTTTCAATGCATTGCCAGGCACTTTTTAAAACCCTGGTTACATATACATCAATATGGGAAAGAAACTAAAACTGCATACATATCTTCTCACTTCAGCCTATCAAGGACTCTATAACAGAGGTCTTAGAATTGTTTCTATGTAGCAGGTGATAAAATTAAGAGTTGGGCAAGCCATGTTCCTTTTGCAAAGTCATAAAACATAGAAAAAGAGAAGGTGGGATTCATTTCAGTTCTAATCTTGCCCAAACACTGCTGTTAGGGCAAATGATCCACAGGCTTGTCATAAAATCATCTATGGAACTGTTAGTATTAAGTCAACATTTCTTTTTCCATCAAGTCCAAGGAAATTCAGTTATAATGGAGGCATTTACCACAGTTACATTTTCATCATAACTAACACAAGCTAATATTCTGTATAAAATTACTACCATGAATTAACTTTATGTCTGCAGAAAATGGGATTGTATGTAATTACTGATTTCCATTCACAATAAAATAAGCAAATTATCTTCACCAACATAAATGTACCATAAATTGTTTTGAGGCATAATGAAGAAATGAATTTCTGAAAGAAATATGGACCAAATCTGCCAAATTATTGTAAATGATAGCCCTTTTAAAATTAGGGCATGTAATTGCAATTGGAAAATGTTATCCTCTTAACGGTTACATTATTATTTGAATAGACCAATAATCCTCTTTGCTGATGTTCCATTTCTGGAGTATTGACAAATTTTACACATTTTTAATATCAAAACACCATCAAATTTATATATAGCATGATTTACTGTTTTCAAGATCAGATTTGTCATAATGAAGTGTCATCCATGAGCACAACATAACGACACTGTAATTGAGAGAAGATGTTTTGGCAAATAAAAAAGAATGCTATTTTTCTTTGGATATTTCTGAGTTTGTTGACAATTTTCAGCTGAGTATACTTTCAATTTAAAAGATTGTTCTAACATATGGCCACTTGCATTTAATCTTAATGAGTGAAAATAACCTTTACTACATGACATTTTAAATCAAATAGAATAATCAGCCTAATTTCAGCATAGTATTTTATAACAATTATCTATTACATTTTGCATAAGAATGCAACATCTGCATAACAAAATGTCACAGATGATAAAGGTGGTGATCATTTGGTTGTAAAACTCTCATGTTATCTAATAGTGAGATAGAACCATCTATGTTATAAAGCCAATTCTGGTTAACTAACAGCACTCAATTAAAACGTTTTCAAAGCAAACTTTCATTGAACTCGTAGTAACTATGATGGGAAAGATTTTCCATTCAATGAATTAACCAGTAAGTGACCCCCTTTCTACAATGTGTGCTCATTTAACTAAGAGGCATGTATGTTAACCTTGGCACTTTGCTAGTATCTCCCCAGCATTCATGTCTTTGACTGCTACTTCTCTTTAAAAAATTGATACATCTCTACATCTCTATCTATCTATTTGGCAGACATGATGTTAAGCACTGTGTGACACTCAATTTAAGAAAATTCCCCTAGGGGCAGTGTTTTTAAAAAGTACACATATCAGAATATTTTGAAATATTTTCATAAATCTAATGTGCATCAATACATACAATTTTTTAATGTTTGTTTTTGAGAAAGAGAGACAGACAGTGCGAGGAGAGGAGGGGTGGAGAGAGAGAGAGAGAGAGAGAGAGAGAGACAGAATCTGAAACAGGCTCCAGGCTCTGAGCTGTCAGCACGAAGCCTGACGCGGGGCTCGATCTCTGAACAGCAAGACCATGACCTGAGCTGAAGTCAGATGCTTAACCAACTGAGCCACCCAGGCGTCCCAATACATATACATTTTTAAAGCATGATCATCCTAATAAACGTCAAAACATAATTCCAAGTGTTTGCCCTTAAAGTGAACAATGGGGAAAAATAAAACCATGATTCTCTCAAAATAGTAAATATACAGACCATTGGAAAAAAATTAAAAAAATTTTTTTAATGTTTACTTATTTTTGAGAGAGAGAGAGACACAGTGTGAGCTGGGGAGGAGCAAATAGAGGGGGAGACACAGAATTTGAAGCAGGATCCAGGCTCCGAGCTATCAGCACAGAGCCCAACCTGAGCCAACGTCGACACTTAACTGACTGAGCCACCCAGGCACCCCTGGAAAATGTTTTTTAATGAAATAGTAATTTCATGACAAGAAAATTAAAACAAATATTTTTATAGAGATCAATTTAATTTTGTAAAGGCAAACCAAATACTGGATAATTTATTTATGTATTTATTTTCATTTTAAAATCTGGATACTGATACCGGGATGAGGTTTCTCTTGTAAATTGCAATAATAATACTAAACGTTTCCATTTTGTTTTTCATGATAATTTCTCTCTTTGGAGGAGGGGGGCTGGATTAATTAGTGACTAAATTTTATTTTCCAAGTCTCTATTTTACCTAAAATTCCCCATCCTAACTACCACTAAACAGACATTTCCAAGGTTAGGAAAAGTTGACTAATGAAAAATTTATTTTTAGTCACTTATGTCTCATCTTCAGCCTTCAAAATCTTTCAAAACTCCTGCAAGGAGACAAAATTATGAGAAATAACACTTAGCAATAGGAGCACTTGATAAAGACAAATTATTTGAACTTAATTTTATTGATCAGAAAAACTAGGTCAGAAATAGTATATTCCTCAGTGGAACCTCTAGAGGATTGATTGACAGAATAGATCTTAACCAACTGATATACCAAGGGTTATATCTCCAAGAAAGTCTCCAAGGCCAAGAGTCATAATTCAGATTTAGTTTTGTGGAAGCAAACAACAGATGATCACAGGGCAAAGCGTCAATTTCTAGCTCTAGCTCTAGCTCTAGCTCTATTATAGGCTAAAACAGACTTCATTAATAAATATTTTAGGAATTTGTGTCATGAGGAGTTAGTTTTATGTTGTCTAGCATTGCCTATTTGATGCAAGTCCCTATAGCAAACACTAAGCTGAAAACAGAAGAAAGGGACAAATCATGGTGTACTGACTATAACAACTCATTTTATGGCTTGATAAAAATAATTTATTTCATGAATATCAACTGAGCAATTATGTGTGTTAGATCCTGGCCTGGACACCAGGGATAAACTGACAATAAACCAGATGTTCCCTGGACCTCTTTGTTTCTGAATATTGATCACCACTTTCATCTTGGAAAGAGACCTGGAATAAGTAAATTTCACAGATGTAACATGCCTTTATTTCAATTAGCAAACATTTACATTACAAGTCTCTGATCCAGGTAAGTGGGCTTCTAAATATACCATGTATATGAACACCACACCTTACAGCTCACCAACAACCACATTTAATAAGTGCTTTGTAAGAGATTTCACTCTGGGGTCCCATCTTTGACTTTGTCTTGATCAAAGATTTGGATAAAGTTATGGAAGCCACATACATGTGGATTTTAAATCAACAACAGAGCCAAGATCCAAAATAATCTCAATAAGCTTTAAGAAGAATGAAAAGCAGCAGGAATACCTTTGACAGATGAATATTTAATATTCATCCTCCTCATTGTGCACAAACATCGTATGGAAAGTCTGCTCTATAACATTGCTTTGTATGAAGTCTGGAAGTTCCCCTTACCTCTCATCTGGCTGTGGAGGCACTAAAAGCCAAGGTAGAACATTCAGAGACCACTGTGCCTGTCACCTCCCTCACTCTGCCTTCCTCTCAGTTGCATGGAATCAAAGACAGCGATGGACTTGATTCTTGGCTCCATTACTGACTACTGTGGTGCCCTTAATTGAATGAAGTTCTCTAACTTCCCAGCCAGAAAAATTAAAATCAAGAATTAAAATATCTAATACTTAGAACTTTTGTCAGAATTGAAGATAATGGGGGCGCCTGGGTGGCTTGGTCGGTTAAGCGTCTGACTTTGGCTCAGGTCATGATCTCACGGTCCGTGAGTTCGAGCCCCACATCGGGCTCTGTGCTGACAGCTCAGAGCCTGGAGCCTGTTTCAGATTCTATGTCTCCCTCTCTCTCTGCCCCTCCCCTGTTCATGCTCTGTCTCTCTCGTTCTCAAAAATAAATAAACGTTAAAAAAAAATTAAAAAAAAAAAAGAATTGAAGATAATGACCTTAGTTCTACTGGTAACATCTACACATATTTCCATTTATTGGGCATCTCCCATAGCCTAGATGCAACTTCATTTATCTTACTTCCTATGTAAGTAGAAACAGAATCAACAAGAAAGTGAGTACAAATTCCCAAAGTCCTACAGCTAGTAAAGCCAGAATTAGAACATAAATGTGTCATCCAAAGTTACACTCAATTTAGAAATAAATAAAAATCTTTGTTCATTCTGAAGATGGCAAGTATGGGAGAACATTTCTTTTTAAGCTTCTGTAAAGTGACAGTTCTTCAAATACTTGTCTTTTCCCAGTGCTTCTTTGCAAGTGCTAATAATTCTATTTTCTGAAGCAACAATCTTGGCCTACTCTAAAGATTGTGTTTGTTCGTTTGGTTTTTAACAATTAGAGATGTCTGATAATTCTACGGACTTCTTAATAATGGGAGAAGTTCCCCATCACTGGCAGTTTTCAAGGAACAGACTTTTATAATTTATTTCACATAGGAAAAAAAAAAAAGGCTATTTCCTTTGAAAACATACCAGTGACTTTTTGATGGATAACACTGAAGAGCTGCAAAGAAACCTTTCTGTCATATTTTTCTTTGCAAATTGAAACTTTACTGTTGTGTTGTTGCCCCCACAGCCCTATGTCAGAAATCTCTGAAAACAGAGCAATTGAATGTAGGCAAGGCCCTGTGTGTGTGCATATACATGCACACAAAGACAATGAAAGGAAATATGGGAAATGATAAAGACTTCATGTCAGAAAATAACATGGAGGTGGATTAATTTAGCACTAGCAAAGTGTTATAGTAGAAAGAACAGGCAGCAGGAATTAATGCAGTCTTCTGAGAGAAAAATGGGGAGAGGAATAAATATTTGAATACCCACTATATGCCAGAGACAGTGTGCTAAGTATTTTACTCACATTTTCTTTTCTATTTTTTAATTTTTTTTTAATCTTTTAAATTTATTTTTGAGGGAGAGACAGAGACAGAGATGTTTATTTCTGAGACAGAAAGACAGAGACAGAGACAGAGAGAGACAGAGTGTGAGCAGGGGAGGAACAGAGGGAAAGGGAGACACAGAATCCGAAGCAGGCTCCAGGCTCTGAGCTGTCAGCACAAGGCGTGATGCGGGGCTTGAACCCAGGAACATGAGATCATGACCTGAGCTGATGCTGGGCACTTAACCAACTGAGCCACCCAGGCTCCCTTTACTTACATTTTCTAGTTTAATTTTTCAAAAACTTTGGAGGTATGTGTTATATTCTTAAACAACAGCAAAAGAAACAGACTTTGGGAAATTTAAGTAATAGGCTTAATTCGAAGCTAAGGAAGCAGAGCTGAGATTCAGACCTAATTATGTTTGAGTTCAAAACTTAGGGTTGTTCTCCCATATCATGCCTTATCCCATCACCTGGTTTCAACACTTTGCCACCAGAGAGCATAGATTTGTAATTTGTTGTTTTCTGCTTCTTAGCTGTTTCCTTTCAACTCTGTTCTCTCACCTCACATTAGATTGGAAGACCTCTTTGGATTTGGAAATAAGCTTCAGCTCCATCAAGCTTATTTGTATTGTACCCTTGCTACTCATTCACGTGAACTTGGAAAGTGACCAATATATGGTTTAAATTCCTGTTGTAATCTTTGCAAATGATTTATTTCCAGTTAGCCTAAACTAAGGTATCAGGGAAGTTTAATCCTTTGACAAAACAAGTCTGCAGATTCTTTGGGGATTCTGATGACTACAAATTATTCTATAATGAAGAAATAGGTATTCACCATGATCAACATAAACAATATGCTGTTTGCCCCAAGCAAAAGAAAAAGCCAGTGGCATATTATGCTGGGACAGTCAGGGGGCTACTGAGCAGAGAGAACTAACACATCTACAACCAGAATAGTAGATGTTCAAGATTACATCAGAATCTGGAAGGTTTAACTATTTTTCCCCTCTTTAAAAAAGTTACTAAGTGACAAATGTTGGCCAATCTTAACATTTTTTTCCTAATGTTTTTTTGGTGATTATAAAGCAAACACATTTGACTTTAAGGTCAGGCTTACATTTTTGTATCTCCTGTCAGCTAACAATGCACTTTCAATACAAAGATGGTTGCATTCTTAAAAGGAGTAATTATGGTCTCTAGAGAAACAAAGCTGTTTCTAAAATTTACCTGCAATGCAATATAGCTCTAAAAGCAGAAGAGAACTGCCTGCACTTTGTTATTTATTTAATTATAACATAAATGTAATACACACTATAAAAACAAGCAATAAGTACAGATAGGTGTAAAAGGGAAGTGTTTCTATTTTGTATAAAATCAGAAAGTTGACACTTTGGTAATTTTAAAGAAATGCAATAGTCCTTTTGCCCCCTACTTTTAAGATGTCAGTACATTTCATTTTGGTACATGTCCTAATTCCACTGAAATATCTTTCCCAGCATTTTTGTTGAAATTCGAATATGGTGAACAAAAGCACCATCACAAAAGTATGCTCAAAATGTAAGATGTTAAAATCTTTGTTAGACTCTCATTATTATTAAACACAAATTGTAGACTTATAGTTTAGTAGACTTTGCTAATATGAAGGGATAAGTGTACATATAACTGCCCACTTCCCTCCAATAGGATATTGTATAAGGATAATGGAAATGTGTCACTCAAGTATATGTCCACACTGTTCAAAGCTGATTATGAAATTCTTTCATTTAAATAGTCACAATAATTAGAAAATACAAATTTGGTCAGGAATGTGTATTCTTCTCCATTCACCACCTGCCAGGACATTTATACTGACCTCTTTGTGGTCATGGAACTTGACGAGGTTTTAGCAAATAACAGAAAGGACCATCTCAGCTTCCGCCAAATACAAAGATAAGAATCAGACACAGGTGAGAACCAATAAATGTTGGGGAAATGGATATTGAGGAATCATCAGTGCCAAATAATAATCAAAATCTAAGAAGGATTTTCACACCTCAGTTGTTTTGTTAGTGAAATCAGTGGAATTTTTTTTCACAAGACATACTCAGGCAGAGGGGGATCTAAGATATTTCTTTCTCTCCCGTTACCTCATCTGCCAATGCGCAAGACTCAAGCTACTCACTCTACAGTTTTATTAAAAGGAAATCTGTGTGTATAGGAATGACTGATTGCCTAAGTCAGAGACAACGAAGAAGGTATGGGTCCTGGGAAGGGAGGGCGGAAGAAGGAGAGGCGGGGAAAAGAAGAGAGTAAGGGTCCAGGTGTGATCTAGCAACACACTGAGAGGAGGCAGTAGGGGATAAAGAAGAGGTTTTGTTGTTCCACCTTTAAAGGATTTTGAACTTAACGGGGTGCTGTCAAAGCCTAATACTGTTAAAGTTCATGACATTTTATAAAGCATTAGTCTCATGGAGCTCACCTTTTATATTTTACAAATATTAATTTCTTTCTAAAGCATTTTTTGAAAAGTTTATTTAGTTATTTTGAGAGAGACAGGGACAGCATGAGCAGGGGACGGGTTAGAGAGAGAGAGGGAAAGACAGAATCCCAAGCAGGATCCACACTGCCAGCTAGGAGCCATACATGGGGCTCAATCTCACAAATGTTGAGATCCCAACCTGAGCCAAGATCAAGAGTCAGATGCTTAACCAACTGAGCCATCCAGGCACCTGACAGGTATTAGTTTCTAAACTTAACCCTCACAACTACTCTAGGCATTACTCTTATAAATCCAATTTCACAGGTAAGGAAAATGATATTCAGAGTTCTTAAGTGAGCTGTTGAATGTCATATCTCTAGTAAGATGCTAAACCAGGATTCACAGGCAGGCCTAGCTGAATCTAGGTATGTACCTCTATACCACCGTGCAGGAACAGAGAATTCTACAAGTCTATATTCAGTAAGAGACAGAGAAATAGACACAGAAAGACAGAGAGATGCTCAGCCTTGGAACAAAGTCCTAGGGATGCTAGAAGACATGATGAAGGGACTGCTGATTCAGAAGGGTCTGAGTATCACTTGAGGATGTCAGCTGCTTTGATTAAAGTTCTCATCCATTTCAATAAGGCCTAATCTCTCTGCTTATTTGGACAGAGGACATGCCAAATTTGCTACAGTTTCCTTTACATAGGTAAAAGAAAATGCCTTTATGTACTTGGGCAAAGGGCGAACCTCTACCCAAGACACACGCTTTTTAAGGATAGCAGAAAAATAATAGTATGTAGCTGTCACCATTTTTCAGATGAGAATACACACTCAGAATACTTCAGTAACTCTCAAAGGAAACAGAAGTAGTAAGGAAAGAATAGGAATCTAAACACAGATATGTTTCATCACAGAGACCATGCTCTTTGCATGCAACTAGACAAAATGACAGGAACTACAGTTGTAAACTGGAGCAAATGTTATAGAATATTTGTAAAGATCTCTGTCCCCTCCTGCGAAAGTGATTTTTTCTGAAGTTAGAATTCTAACACTCAAATAATTATTAAAGGAAAAAATCTATCTCTTAGCGTAATTTCTATCAGAGCTTCCTGGCTGATAGACTTCAACGTTGACTACAATGAAAGCTGATGAGAAAAATGGTCGAATCTACCAATTTCACCTTCTGAATGAATGAACCTGAGAAAGAAGCTCAAAAACATTAAAAGATATTCTACTTGGGGTGCCTGGGTGGCTCAGTCTGTTAAGCATCTAACTACAGCTCAGGTCATGATCTCATGGTTTGTGGGTTCAAGCCCTGCATCAGGCTCTGCGCTGACAGCTTGGAGCCTGGACCCCACTTTGGATTCTCTGTCTCCCCCGCTTTCTGCCCCTCCTCTGCTTGCACTCTGTCTCTCTCTCAAAAATAAATAAACATTTAAAAAAATTTTTAAAGATACTCTACCCTTTTGAGAGTAATATAGAATATACTTGAGTGAGGAGTTTTTTCTTTTTTTTTTTTCATACAAATGCAATGTTAAGTGACTTGTGGAAAAGAAATAAGATTTTTCTGAAGCAGCTGTTAAAGTCTTTTGAAGAAGCACCAATGACCTTTGCAATATTTGTTTCAGATTTGTAAAGCACTTTCATATTCATTAAAAACACTAAAGTAATTAGTGGGTTTATCTATGCATTAATGTTAATGACTACTATCTAATCCCTCATCAGAAATAAGTATGGTGCCCAGTGTTCTCTCTTGATTTTATTTCCTTAACGATATACTTTATAGTAAAAAATAAAGAACATTCTTACACACACACACACACACACACACACACACACAGAGCCACGAAAGAGGTAGTTTGTGAGTGACAGATTGTAGGATAAAACACCATAATCGGTGAAAATGTATTATTTAGGGAAAGTAAATTCCTTCAGTTTCTGGTGGCTGCTCTAATCATCTGAATAAAATAACAGTATGCAAATGCTTGCTAGAGAGTTTGACAAGGCTGTCACTTTGCCTTATCGGACACACTGCTTTATCACAATGCAGTGGAAAGAAAAGAGGAAATGAGGTGGAAAATATTATTATAGGATTTTTAGGGTACTTCGATAGAAACTAGAGACAGCTGTTAAAACTACTGTATTTAAAAGCAAATGTGAGTAATAAACCATAAAGTGAAATATGTAAGGCAGGGAAGTATTTCTGCCAATACGTATACCCCAACATAAACTTTGCTTACGTATAAGGATGTTAAAGAGCAGGCTGAAGCTACATGGAGACACTGATCAGGCAGCCAGCCCTGCTGCTGTGTTTACACAACAGAATTTGTGTAGCTGTCTCTGAAGAGTTTCAGGTCTTTCCTGTGTCCTGTGATAATAACTGTGTCATTTATCTCCTCTCTTGCCCACATTCTCTGCTCTCCTTCCTTCTCTCTCCTTCTCTCCCTCTTTGCCTTGGCTACCAGGAAGCACAGAGTATAACATACTGAGCAAACGCATCAGCTCTGTTTCCTAGTATAATTATCACTTTTCCATTCATGATATCTATTTTTCTCTGAATCTCTGCATACCCTTTACAGTGGTATAAAAGTGATTTTACTGTAATCAATTTCAAACACCTTATGAAGAAGGAGATTGTTAATTCTAAATAAACACGAAACATATACAAGAGTTAAATAATCAATTTCAAAGCAAAGTCAAGAGTACACTCGGGTGGTGATCTGATTCTTCTCCTCTTGCTCATCTTATTCTCTTTACTGATTTTTACACAGAATGAGGGTGGTGCTAATGTTAAGAACATGTTCCACTGTGTTGGAAATCTCTGCTGACAGTGATTTTTCTTTGTTACTATTTTTTCTGGCTTCATTTGGGGGGAAAACAATTTTTTTAATTACAATAATATGCCTCCCATTTTGCTATGTTTTTGACTGTTGAAACAATATTTTGAGATTTGTGTAAAATACGTATTTAATACCTCAAAGAAAAGACAATTAGAAATACTTATTGTGCGGGTGCCTAAGTGGCTCAGTCAGTTAAGCATCTGAATTTGGCTAAGGTCATGATCTCACCGTCCGTGAGTTCAAGACCTGCATTGGGCTCTGTGTCAACAGTTCAGAGCCTGGAGCCTGCTTCAGATTTGGTGTCTCCCTCTCTCTCTGCCCCTTCCCTGCTCTCTCTCTCTCTCAAGAAAAAATAAATAAATAAATAAATAAATAAATAAATAAAATATTTATTGTGATATATAAAATATTCTCATCTGATATAAATTTCATATAGATGGCTGATATTGATGTTTTCTTCTATTTATTGTTCTTGTTTTGAGTTGTCTCAACTGTTTTTGTTTATTTGTTTGAAATATTTGTTGAGAGGTGGTAGGGGAAAATAACCATTTTACTGAAGGATTTACTAAACTCGAAAAGGATATGAGATGGTTGGTAGGAAGAAATAAAAGCAACAATGTTCACTCTTAAGCAAGTACAGAGGCTTTTTTTAGAGTAGGTTAGAGTGCCCATGAAAAAGGTGTCCTAGGGGTCGCTGAAGTGGTTCTAACACACACAAGAAAGGAGGTGAGAAATCAAATCTCGCTTGTATTATCAAAGACAGAGCTTCTTGGCCAGTTGGTAAATCTCTCTTCCCTCAGAGAAGGCGGAAGGCAGGAAACACTACCTTCAACTTGAACTCTGAATAAAACTTGATCCAACAATCTTTCAAGCCTTTGTGGTCAAAATGAGAAGAATGTGCAAAGAAATGACATTTCAAGATCGGAAATGTGTCTGTCTTGCAAGAGTCAGAGGCTTAAAAGCTCCCCTCCAGTGGACTGTCACTTGTTCCTAGAAGACAGCCCAAATTGCCCTTCTGCAGGGGCACAAATATGAAGGCAGCCAGCTCCTGCGAGGGCAGCTTTTACTTCTCCAAAGCTTGTCTTCTGTTACTCATCACGGCTCACAAGATGTTTGCATATGGCCTAAATAAACATCTTGAGAGTCTTTTTGGTGTGTTTTTTGTTTTATTGTTTATAAGCATACATACATTTCTTCACTAACCATTTATTAGCAAGCAAGTATTTAAGTAACAATTACCTGACCCACTCTTAGGGTGACCTTGTATGCTGTCATCCAAACCCAGATATGTTAGAGAGTAAAATAGGATACTATTAACAATTGTACAAGGGAAGCAGTCATAAACAGGGACTCCCCAAAGAGTCTAACTTGGGTTTGTTGAACCTCCGCTTTCATTTGTGATGCACTTTCAGTACCAGGTTCGAATGAAGCCAATGTTGATATTCCAGAGGAAGGATTTTGTCACTCTTTTAGTTGACAGAATCCAAAAGGTATGACTGGATATGACTGGACACTGGGATGGTTCAGGAGGTAGCCCAAGCCATTATCCCCAAGGTCTTGCTAGACACTCAGAAGTAACTTGTTCATTAAAAGATAGAGGATTTCTCCAGACCCATCCTCATAAAATTAATATGCATATTATCCACTGAGGGATCCTGTTAGAGTACAGATTCTTACGCAGCAATCATGTGGCAGGGCCTGACATTCTGCATTTGTGACAAGCTCCTAGGTTGTGATGCCACCACTGATCTGCACATTGAGTAGCAAATCTCTAAATGACTTGCGCCGATTCACAAATCTTGTTTATTTCTAATTTTCTCATTTGGAATTCATTCCATCACACCTAACAAGACATTACTAAATTCACCAGTAGAACTCCACACTGGATATGCAGTACACTAAATAAAAAGTATGGGCTGGTGGTGATAGACCAGAATTTCGGAAGGGCTTCTGTTAACCACCTCTGAGTACACTTCTCAAAACAACAATTTTTAAAATTCCATGCCTTATCTCCAGACTGCTTCAAATTGTACTTCTTCCTGGAAATAATTTGAGCTTGTTCTTATTTCTCTGATCCCTTCCTCTCAACCAGTTGTGAGTTTATTCTTTGGTTCAGAATTGCTCTTCCTTTGTTTGAAGTAGGTAACTTTCATCTACTACCTACAATCTCAGTTCTGAGGTTTCAGGACCAACTGTGTCCTTCTCTCTAGACAAAAAAAAAAAAAAAAAAAAAAAAAAAAAAAAACTTCAACGACACAAGCCCCTCCTCTATGACAAGAATTCAGACACCTCAATGCTTTGGTCAGACTCTTTAAGATGACTACTTTGGTCTTTCCTAGAAGGCAAGAGGTGAAGGATATAGGGAAATTGGAGGGGTGCAGATAGGAGGAGACATGATCTTTAATCAATGTAGGGGCTGTCAATTAAGGGACACTCCATCTGCAGACAACCCTGACATGTATTACAAAGCCATTTATTTGTGACTCTGCCCCATGGCATAGCCTTTCCCCTATAGAATTGAAGTCAACCCTAGAATCGACTCAGGCCATCTTTGAACTTGAATGCTCTGAAGCATAATCTTGAAAGTATATTCATAACCTTTTTCTGCCTATGACCTTGTAAGCCACAGAATATTGAAGAAATGAATTCATGTGAAGTCATCTTCATACACCCCACCACACACACACACTGCTAGTTAATACGTATTGAAACTCTTCAATCAACAAGAGGGTACTATCCCTTTCCCAGAAAAAGTCATTACGTTTGATATTATGTGCCCCACTTACTTCCACATGCTTGAAGAGTCCTGTATCCATATGCTTCTCAGAAAAGGCAAACACACAAATAAACTCACATAGAAATTCGTATGTACAGTACACAGAGTTAGTGCCAGGAAATTTATTAACCTCCTCATTTGTGAAATATTTAATTAGTTATAAAAAGAAATAACAGATATTTTCATTCCAGATAATTGCTAAAATGAAAGATGAAAGAATCAGGTCAAGAGATTTTAAAGATTTGTTCCTCCTTTATTCCAGTTCTGGTTTACTGTCAGAATTACAACAGATTATTAATCTAGAATGCCCTTCAAACATCATCTAACTATCATCAGAATGCTTGACTCACCCAAACATACCTCGTTCTGCCCACTTTTCACAATGTACTACTTATTACCTGTTTTTCTTAGACTAGGTACATTTATGAAATCTTGTGATGATTGAAAAGTCTTCTCCCATCCACTTTGTTTTCTAGTCATCCTTGCTCAACTGCAAGAGTCATGACCTTATAGAGATTCCCATTATTTATATATTTTTGTCTTTGTTTAAACATGATTTAGTCTACCTTTGCAAAATCCATTCTAATAAAAATGAAGAAGAGATCATATTATTGTTTCTCTACTGATCAAATTTTGCTTTGGCAAAATGCTATCATTTCTGAGCTAGGAAGAGAATATTAAAAAAAGATTAAATGAATAAACTTCAGTCATTCATTGTGTAAGAATAAGCAAATTAATAATAATCTTTCATTTCCCTATCAAAATTCAAACTTATTTGTGCATTTCTTACTTGATTTAATTGAATAAGTAAAATGGAGTCAAAAAGACTAACATTCACTACATGCCTTACTAAGTGCCAAGAAAGGTGAAATATTCCTTTGCCTAATATTTTTATTATGTTAATTTATTACTATGATTATAGATTAGGAGACATTTTCCAATAATAGCTTCCACTTATTGAAGACCTCCCATATGCCTACTAGCTGGGGACTTCATATGAATCATTTAAAATAGTCTTAGCTGGGTTTTATTATTCCCACTTAATGGATGATGGACCTTGAGCTCAGAGAGGTTAAGTGTCTTCTCCAAATTTAACACCTTGCGAGTGCCAGATTTGGAACCAGATAGATAACTCCTCATTTGAATTAAAATTTCACGTTCTGTCCATGATATTTGTATTCTCTTGGGAAATACATGCCGTGAATACACCTACATCTTTTATGTTGTGTATATACACATGTACATGAATATGTTTTGAAATCAGACAATTCAGAGAAAAATAACTCACTTCCCCAAAACATTTTTTCCTACCTTAGGTAAAGATATATTCAAACTTTACTTAAATTGTTGTTTCTCCTTCACAATTATTCTTTATGTTAAGCCATCTGTTCCATAATCACAGGTAACATTAATCTCATCATTTTGAATTGATAATTATATTTATCACCATCATCTCTACCTTTACTTCTGTGATAATTTGAATCACTTCTTATTAGCACTTTCAACTTCTTGCTACTACTATATTTCTGGGAAATAATGTCCTAGTGTTGCACATTAACAACTACAAAAATTATTGAAATACAGCATACAATAGATCACAAAACAACATGACCCCCGAGGCTTATATAACCTTCGGAGCACCTCTAGGGGTAAAATCAAGCTGACTTTAAAGAGTAACCTGGTTCAAGTCTATGAAGATTCATGTGCTTTAAGTCCACATATGGAGCTGTTCCCAGATACAGGATGGTCACTGCTATCAGTCCCTGTCATCTGATATACATGTGCATGTTATTTGTGATAAGCATATATGTTTATTTTTCCTCCTTTTCTCTCCTTCTGTCTCCTCTCTTTTCTTCATTTTTTTTAAAAGCAATATTTCATTGCCTATATTGGTGATTTCTAAACTTTTTTCATCAGGGATTCATCAGTAAAATATGTAAGCATGTATCACCAATGTGTGTATATTTATTTATAAAACATGTATAAGGACATCCCCACTAATATATCTATATGTTATAAAACATGCAGATGTTTTAAAAGATAGTAAATTCTAAAAGATGATAAATATATTAAAACATATTCTAATATTTTCTTTCCACAACCCAATAGATTCTATTTCTCACCTCACTTTGGCTCAGAAGATAATACTTAACCTCTCAAGTTCAGCTTTCAAAGTCTAATGTGAAATATGTGTTACCATGAAATTGCCCCAGACCTAGCTCCTATCTCTCTTTTGCCATTCCAGGTAAATATGCTTTCCTGTGCTTGGATTTGACATGGGACAGGAGGTAGGAGGATACTCACTGTGTGACCCTAAGCATCAATAACATATAATAGGACATTTGGCAAAGATCCCTTAGAACATTTTCAGCTATAAAAATGTTTTCCATGGTTTGACGACATAGGCAGGACCTAAAAGGGTATGTGTTGTAAATAAAGGGTGTGTTTGTATTTTCTCTCTTCTGCAAACAACCCAGAGCAATTCTTACATCCTGCGACATCTATACAAGTGAATAAAAAACTTTAGGAAGGCAGTAAATGACCTCAATGAGCAACCTTTTGGCAAAGCAATTTCCTTATACTTTTAACCAGATGACAAATGTTATTAATGAAATATCAGAATATTACAAGTATCTCATTTCATATTCTTTAAAATCAAAAATTATTATTCATATGCACTAGCTTTCCATAAATGTCATAAAAATTAGGTGAAATTTTATCCATTCATGTCTTAAGTACTCTTACTTTCTACATAAAGGAACATTAGTCTGAAAATAGAATAAACTTTAAGAACAAGGTACTTCAAAAAAAAGATCTTCCTTTGTGGTAAGTGCCAACAAAGAACACATTTTACATTAATTGGTTGTCTCAGTCCAGACCATCTGTCTCCCCAAATCTAATGAATGCTGGCATTCGTATTGGTATGTACTCAATAGCTCAAATTGGGTCTGAAATAAACCCTGCTCAAAGTCTTGTTATAGAATCAGCTTGTGAGTTGTGGAACAAATGTTAAGATGCCTCTCATCCGGGTCTCTCCCTGTGAAAAATTTAAGTTCAGTTGCATATACCCTGGGCATAGGCTCCACATAGATGCATTTTACATTTGCATAATTGTATCATGCGTTGTTCTCTCACTATACGACTCATGCATGTGTATGTGATCTTATCTAACGTGACTGCCTAACATTTTATGGATCAGATTAAAATACACATATGACTTTATATTGAGCGTTTATTGTTTTCTGACAGCTTTATCAAATACATAGGCAATCACCATTAGCTCCCTTTTATAGATAAGGAAATTGAGGCTTAGAGGCAGTCCATGATTTCATCCGTGACTACTACTTCTGTGATATTCTTCCCTTTTGTGCTATTGCATCAGCCACGTGGGTCACCTCAGATAGGCCAAACTCTTTCCTATCCTGGATCTGTATAATTTATGAGAGAGGAAGGGGTCAAGAAAGTTGTTCTGTGTTCTTCAAGGCACTTGAGTCCCATCTTAAGTGTCTCATCACCAGGAAAATCTTTCCACCTGTCTCAGACCAGCCTATGTCCTTGGTCTCTCTATATACTCTTACAGACAGACACTTATTTTCTTTTAAAAATAAAAGTAGTTAAAATGATAAATATATAAATATGTCCCCCAACAGAAAGTACATTCCAGAAACACAGAGACTTTGCCTACTTTGTTGGCCAAATTCAGCCACGATATTCATATTTCATACTCGTATTAACTGTTCATGACTGAACATTTAATTATCAGGTGCTATGCCAGCAGCTAAATCCTATAATCATGGACTGAGAAATATGAGGCTTCCTCTCAGTTAGCAGTCCTTTCCATGCCATATGCAAAGTAGAAATTGTGAAAGTAACTAACTGCAACTAACATTGTTGAACATTATAGAACTAGTGAGGAGCCTTTCGAATTAGATAGGCTTGGGATTACTACCTCACCCTCACTCGAAGGGTTAACGCTAACTCTGTACTAGCTCTGTAGCTATTATCATCTTCATACATTAGAAATATCTATTTGGGGGTGCCTAGGTGGCTCAGTCGGTAAGTGTCCGACTCTTGATTTCAGCTCAGGTCATGATCTCAGGATCGTGGTATCAAGCCTCGTGTTGGTCTCTGTGCTGACAGTGCAGACCCTGCTTGATATTCCCTCTCTCCCTCTCTCTCTGCCCCTACCCTGCTCATGCACAGTGTCTCTCAAAATAAATAAATAAACATTTAAAAAGATACATGTATCTGTTTAGAGGCTTGAAGAATTGTTCAACTCTTTGCAAACGGGCACACATGCACACATGCACAGATTGTATAACCATTTGATAGATGATAATTAATTATATATAAAAACATAAATAATATTTATATTATATACAAACATATAATATGTTTATATATAAATATATTTTATATATTTATTTATCTATCTAGCTATCTATTTATTTATTTATTTTTATCACCCAACAAGACAAGTGATCATGAGGTAGAAGGTAAGAAGAGTCTAGATTACAGATGGCAATCACTGACATGGATGAACCCAAAATGAGGTTTTGAAGAAACCTCAAAAAATTTGTGACTGTTTTAATCACAGTAATAAATAATTGCAGCAAAAAAAAAGGGTGGGGGGAGATTACTTAACAACAGGAAAAATTCCATCCAACACTCCAAAGTCTAAAGCACAGGATCAGATAGGCTAAGTGTGAAAGGCAGTTCATGATTTGGGCAAACTACTTTCATCCAGGGGTTATTTAGGTGTTCTAAAGTCCTTGCTACCAACATCACCTCTATCATCTTGTTCATAAAAAGTAGAACCAGTAGAAAGGATGGTGGCCTTTACGGGTGGGCAGTGATTATAAGAAAGAGGCTTCCATATCCACCATATGCCAAGTGCTGAGTTCTATTCCGTGATAATGGGGAACAAAACAGATGTGTGTTCTATTATTACAGAGTTTATAGTCTCAAGGGTTCAATGCAATAAACTGCCTATTACGTTCTAATCAATGTCTATGAGAAACAATATTAAGGAGGCTCTGATAGTGAATGATAGAGACCCAGATGTAGTCTGAAGGCTCAGGGTATTTAAGAAGCAACTGGAATAAATAGGAGTTATGTAGGTGAAAAGGAGAGAGGGATAGAGGGCATTCTAGACTGAGGGAACAGTATATGCAAAGGTTTTAAGGCTGGAGGGAACACAGCACAAATGCATGTAAAGCCTCATACATTTTCCGGTCACTTTACATATATTATCTCACCTAATCCTCATACCTATCAAATGAGGTAGGTATTTTTATCCCCCAGTGTCAGGTAAGTACACAGATGCTTAGAGAGAGTTAAGTAACTTGTCCAAGGTCACACACCTACTAAACTCTTATTTGACCTCAGACTTCCTATTCTGGTTGAAATTAGACTCAAGTTCAGTTGAAATACTGAGTTTACCAACAAACAATCATAGGAAACTTCCTTGGAAGTTTGGCCTTCCTTCCTTGTTTGGCCTACAAGTTGGATGAATAGGTACAATTTAAACAATCTAGCTATATAAAGCTCTTCTGCATTTACAAAGTCCAAATTATTTCCAAGGAGCTACTGTTCATGATTTATTTGTAGAACTAAAATTACAAGATGGTATGAGAAATCAGCCAGCATCTTACACTTCCCTAGCAAGCAAAGAGTAGCTTTGAAATTATTTAAGAAGGTTGACAGATGCTTCAAGATTATTCAACCTGTTTTAAGTAGGAAAAAACAGACACTACATTCCATTTATTTCACTTCTACATGTTAGACTCATCCTAAATTTGACTTCAAAATATCTACCTTTGAATGCGGAGCTATTTATTTCAAAATGCCATGCTGGCACATATGGTTTATATCAAGTAGCCTTTTCTTCTACACAAAAAGAACAGAGATGAAGTAGGCTAGATTCATAGTTACTATTTTCATGACTTTTATATATATATCTATTTTTTATATTGTGGGTGACAACTGCTCAGAAGATATGATATCATAGGAAAAGTTCAGCTACTCTGGTTATATGAGTTGTCTAAAGGCTTAAAAATATAAAGGAAGAAAAAAATACAGGAACATTTACCTCTCAAGATAATAGAACAGTGACTTTCTCAGGTATCCCAAAGAGACAAGTATCTGTGAGTCTCATTGGATTGACAAGTCTTTTTGCAATAGTCCATGATGAACTATTGTGCTCCTCTTTAAAGCCTTAAGAGTGTTTCCGAGTCTTCAGGAACAGGAAACTATATATGACAGATTGTATTCTGTGCTGCTACCAACAAACATTTTGTGCTTTTTGCTTCCTTCAAGTCATGCCCAATCATGTATCAGACAGGCTTCCAACCTGTGAAAGCCACACTAACGCCTGCCTCCATTATCAGATGCTGGAGTCCTTGAGGAGAGGACAGTTGCCGGACTCTATGCACTGAATTGCTCATGTAAGGCTCTCACCCTGCTGACACTTATGGAAATGCAGTTATGAATATGTGATAAAACATCTGGGTAGACATTTCCAAAAGTCATGGTCATTACACTTTCCAAAGCCTGCAGAGACAGGATGTCAGCAATGATGATTAAAATTCCACTTAAAGCATAAATCCTCATTGGATTTTTCAAATATTTTTAATTCATACTGTTGTACATACTAAGGAGATTTAAAAAAAAACTCTTCCTACATACAAGTAGCACAGTTTTACATTTTCTGCCTTTTATATTTATTCAGGCTAGCTGTCTTTTTCCTCCCATGTGAAATGCTCTAATTCCTCTCTCTGTGTTAAGATTCTTTGGACACAAGCAACAGAAACATAATTTGGCTAGCTTAATCTTTTCAAGCAATTGATTGAAAGGACACTGGGGCACTCGCACAACCAAATGTCAAGGCGAGCCACTGGCTATCTGGGAAGAGGAGAATTGTGGTATATTGAAGCATATTAGTAGCAGGTGCACAAACTCTTTGTAGCACTAACATTTGTAGAATATCACTCTAAGAATTTAATTCTAGGTATTGTCTTTTTTATCTCCTTTTGCCATTTTATTATTTTTTAAGTTTTTAATTTACTTTCAGTCAGCTAACCCACAGTGTATTAGTTTCGGGGGTACAAAACAGTGATTCAACGCTTCTATACATCATCCGGTACTCATCATGACAAGGGCACTCCCTAATCCTCCAGGGATTGGGATTGTTTTAATTTGGGTCATGAATTTACCCTGCTTGAGACGTGGGGGAAGAGCATTATTATGGAGATCTTCACCAGCACAATATGGAATCTGGGAGTAGAAGTTTCATACAGGATATCTAAAGTTCTATTACCAAAAACAAAAAACAAAAAACAAAAAACAAACAAAAAACAAAACAAAAGAAAAGGACCAAAGGAAGCAAATACCCTTAACATTGTTTTGGTTTGTTTGCTTGGTTTGATTTGCTTTTTTGTTTGTTTGTCTGTTGTGGTGTTATATCCACATTCTTTTTGCTCTTTAAGTTGGTATGGGAGGCTGCTCAAATGCCCGTTGGTAATAATAATTATATATATATATTATATATATATAATTAGGCTTCCACACACACCCAGTGATCATCCCAACAAGTGCCCTCCTCAATGCCCATCACCCATTTTCCCCTCTCCCCCACCCCCCCCCACAATAAACCCACAGTTTGTTCTCTGTATTCAAGAGTCTTTTATGGTTTGCCTCCCTCCCTCTCTGTTTATAACTGATATTCACACAGTGGAACACTTTACAGCAATGAGAATGCATGTCCCATAACTACACAAAAATATGGATAATCTCACAAACATAATGTCGAGCAAAAGAAGCCAGAAAAAAAAGAATATACGGTCTGATTCTAATTATATAAATTACAAAAATAAGTGAAGCTAACATGGTGTTCAAAGTCAGGAATTTGGTAACTCTGAGGAAAGGGGATCAGTGACTAGAAGAGAATACGAAGAGGCACCTGAGATATTGACCATGTTCTGCTTTTTGAACCAAACACTTGTTTCAAGGATTGTGTTTAATTTGTGAAGATCCATTGAGCTGTAAACTTATGTACACTATTTTGCATGTATGTTGCCTGAGACTAAAGGAAAGTTAAATAATACTGATTCTATCTTTTAAAAAATTCATATTGGGTAAACTGTGGACTTTTTAACATTAATTTTAATAAAAAATACTTTATTAAAATATTATTTACCTTAAAAGTTGAATATTTTGATGTCCCCTTGAATTTGGTCCCTGAGGCAAGTATCTCACTTTCCCTACCGTAGACCAAACCCTGTGCTTCACAACAGAGAGAAGGAAAACCAAAGCAAACAAGGCAACTGAAACAAAGTGACAGAAATAATTTTTTCCTTAGAAAGCATTTTAACCTCATCAGTTAGAGATATTTCCACATCCACTATGCTCCTTTATATATGGTTATACATAGTGGAATGAGTCTTAGAACCTTCCACATTTCCATTACCCAGCCAAGTCATACATCGCATTTCCAAAGGAAAAAAAAAAAAATAAACACCAAAAATAAACACCTCAAAATCCAAAACCCTTGTTTCTCAAGACTCTACATTAACGTTAATTCACTGACCAACTATTACATGCAGTTACTGTCCTAGTCACTTTATATACATTTTTTTCTAGAGCTTAGAACATGTAACCTTAACTTTTTAATGGTCTTATAAGGAAATGATAATAATCCCCACTTTAGTAATGAAGAGGGAAGAACAAACGATTTTATGTCTTGTTGAAAGTCACAAGCTAGGAAACGACGACGCCATAAACCAATACTGTGTGTGTGCATAACTTCATGGCACCTGTTTCCCAGACTCCTTTACTTACACCACTCAAGTACAGCCACACCTAGAGTTTGGCACCCATGACACTTAGTAGGGTCTTAAAAAGTGGGACTTCTCAAGGGTCTCCAAAGTCAATTTGGTTAAACTCAGAAAGAAAGGAAATTAAATCCTCCAAATTTACAATTTTATTCCCTGTTGATATTCCCAATGCCTAAAACAGTGGGTGGGACTCAGTGAATGCTCATAAAATAAGTGTTAATTATACTTTTTAAATAAGAGAAACATTTTACAAAGTTTGGTCCATGTCATGGGAAACTCACTCAAATGTCAATTTTTTTTTAAATGTCAGCAGCTCAAGGATATTCAGTTCGAATAAAGTCCAAGGTCAGAATAGCTTAAAAAAGAAAAGAAAAGAAAAGAAATCTACTATTCAGTTTTTCAAAGAAATTTAATTTTAAAGCCATCAACAATTTCCCAAGATTAATTATCTTACCCAAGAGAGATAATGATAAAAGTCAATTATCAAAAAAAGTTACAGAGTGCATGATTTTCCAATTATTGCCTTATGTGATTTTTTGCCTTTTCTTTAACAGCAATTTGTAATTTTGTTCTTTCTCTTAACACTTTAAAAGTCTATCAAGTACTTTTGTCACTCTTTTTGACTTTGCTTTTGGATTGCCTATTTCTGATTAACGGAAGCTTGAAAGTCTCTTGTTCAGAAGTCAATCAGAAAGCAGCTGTTTAATAATGGTACAGTGAACAGTTGACACTTTGCCGAGCTAACATCTTTTCGACAAAATGATTACATCTATTGCACATCAATCACTTGACATAACCAAAATAAAGCCAGCTTAATAGAACAATATCTCATGATAAATACCTTCCCTTGAAACTTCCCATCTTTGCCTCTACACTTATATATTGATAAATGATGTTCTTTCACCTTGATGCTCTTTTTCTCTAAGCAGGAGGCCCATTGTCCTATGACAGCTCCTACTGAGTTCACTACATTACCTAGATGTTTAAGGCAGTTTTCAAACAAAGTCTTCTCTGTCTCAGTAGATTGCCAGTTAAATGAATAAACATTAGGAGCCCAAAGTTTAGAAGGGCAGATGCTTGCCCTCATCCAATGGAATGAGGTAATGGGACAGCTGTTTCTTGTTCTTTGTCATCTTTATAGCCATGAGCAAAATCATAGGTTCCTGTCATGATCCTTGCCTTTCTTAGCCAGTTTCATAGGGGCTCAGATGAATGTGAACTCAGTCTAAGCTTCCACCGTCAATGGTCCCTTAGTGGAATGAGAGAAATAATCATTATCTTTTGGATGCTTTTAGTAAGACAATCGAACACAACTATTGGAAATGGCACAGACTCCGTACTGGAGACTTATAAGTTTTCAGGTACTGTACCACTTCTTGGTAAGTTTTTGTCTTCCTCTAAATAAGTTAATAAAGTCTTTTCTTGAATAAATTTTGTATTAGCCAGCAAAAATACCATTTCTGGAGCACCTGGGGGCTCAGTCGGTTAAGTGTCCAACTTCGGCTCAGGTTATGATCTCATAGCTCCTGAGTTCAAGCCCTGCATCCAGCCCTGTGCTGACAGCTCAGAGCCTGGAGCCTGCTTTGGATTCTGTGTTGCCCTCTCTCTCCACCCCACCCCCGTTTGAACTCTCTGTCTTTCAAAAATGAATAAACATTTAAAAAATTTAAAAAATGCCATTTTTAAAATCTGTGGCTTTAAAGAATAAGTGCTTATTATTGCTCATGAGCTCCTGGGTCATCAGGGTCAATCGGGCCAGGGTCATGTATCAGCACTCAGTGACAGGTCAGTTGGGGGTGGGCCTATCTAGAATGGCTTCACTCACATGCCTTTTGATTGGATGGCTATCAGCTAGGGCAGTGGGATGACTGGGTTACTTAACTCTCATCATCCCACAGACTAGCTTTAGCTCGCTTACAGGGCAATGGTTGGGTTCCCAGGGAGTTTAAGGAAGCACATACCAAAACACTGCATCTGACACTTTCTGTTGGCCAGAACAAATCACAAATCTAGCAATGATTCAAGGGACGGGAGATACATGTCACCTCTTCATAGGAGGAGATTCAAAATCACTTTCCATGAGCCATGGATATAGAGAAAGGAGAAGAAATTATGGCCAATTTTGTAATACATCTATGGCAAATTCAAGAGCTCCCAAATAGTCAAAAAAAATTATCATCCACTTTAAAATTTCAACTAAATTACAGAGAAACCAGCCCAGTAAAATTATTTCATGTATACAAACATGTTTGAAATTTCACTGATTGATTTGTTTTAATCACTGGATAAGCTAGGTGGAAAGCAATATTCACAGATTTGAAGCTTTCAACATAAATTTCTATTTTGATAACACCATTTCAAATTCATATAAAATAAATTTAACTGCATTATCATTAGAAATTCAGGATCTTAAGTTAGCTGTATCTGAGAATAACAACAACAACAATATAGATTCTATTTCAAGTAACATCATCCTTGGTATAGTGTGCAAAGTGTTCACACATCACGTAAGGCAAAATGAATATCCTGTCTGCTCGGGGCACCTGGGTGGCTCAGTTGGTTGAGCCTCATACTCTTGATTTCAACTCTGGTCATGATCACACAGTTCATGGGATGGAGCCCCACGTCTGGCTCTGCACTGATGGCTCAGAGTCTGCTTGGGATTCTCTCTCTCTCCGTGTGTGTGTCTCTCCCTCACTCTCTGTCTTGCTCTCAAAATAAATAAATAAACTTAAAAAAATATCCTATCCATTCCATTTGGTCACCATCCAGATGCTTTCAGTTTGTCTTTTAGTAAGGCCAAAGGAACATGTTATACTTAAATCTTTATAGCAACTTCATAAAGGAACAGTTTAGTTAATGCTTAGTTAACACTAAGGAATTTAGAAAAAATTAATGTAAGCAGAAAACATCCTTTACACTATTTGATTCATAAAAAGATTAAATAAAATTATATATATAAAGAACCATGAGAGTATCTGCTGTTGTTCACTGAATATATGGTAGTATTTTTTATTCTAGACTTTGGCATATTATTTTTTGGAGGCTAGCATGTATGTTTGAGTGAATTCTGTGAACTGATACACACATCACTGTGGCATATTTCTGATATTTATTTTTAACCAGTAAATATTCTCCTGCTCTATCAGCTGTAACAGCCTGACATCTTGTAAAGAAAGAGCTTTGATTCTTCCTTGTGGAAGCGGCATTATCATCTGTCAATTTAGAGACAGCTTGTTTCAAATAGAAACTACATTATTATATTAATGAATGAAAAATGGATGAATACTATTATTTCAGTGTTTAATGAGTATAATAACCTTAAATAAAACTGAGAAATGATGCTAGCCCCAGCTTCCAATAATCTGCAGAGACACAAGAACCCAATTTATTACAAAGAATTGTAGAATGAAATATTTGTGCAAATGAGTGCTTAAAAACTTAATTACTGCTTTGTGTATTTCAGTCATCTTTTACTTTAAGTGGGCTTGTAAAAACTTCAAGTGTTGATATTGAATTTTCATAGTTTACTACCATGAGGAGTAATTCTATAAAATGTATGATAAATTTTTGTTTGTTATTTCATTCTCTGAGATCAAGTCACCAGTAAGCAACAAAACAAACTTCTGGCAGGTTGATATAAATTGCTGCCAGGAAAGATAAATTCAGGGCATCACCATATCCATCACTATCACAAACCTTCTTTGCCTAATTGAAGGTTTATAGTGGAAGAAAAAAATACATGTAGAGAAAAATTGCTGGAGGAATTTTTGTAGTCAAGCTAGGTGAACGACCTTTATGTTGTACAGTTATTGTGAAAATTTCGTAAGATCATAGTCACAGAGCATTTCAGATAGTACATGCCTAATATGTGCTTTTATTATCAAGTGTTGTGAACATTATCACCATTATCATCATTAAAATACTTTGCACTTTTAAGACTTTCATGATGTTTAATTTCTTACAAAAGTACTGTGAAAAGCATTTTAATTCATTGTTCCTATTCACTACTGTGTTTTACTCCTTTCTACACAAATGTTTCATTGCAGCTGACATAAAAAAAAAAGTTTCATAAATATAGGACCTTAAACAATTATCATTGCAACCATAGCCTAGCCCATGAAGAGACAAAATGACATCACATCTTTATCTTATTCTATGTGCTCAGGTATCTCCAAAGCAGTATTACAAATTCTGGAGCTTGACAGAGAGTTGAAGTTTTCTTCAAAGCAAACATCAATATATTCTATGGTTCTTCACAGAGACATTTACTTTAAGCGTCAGAGTTGTATAAAGACCCAAAGCCAAGAGAGCCATGAATCCCCTATTCAATCTGTCTTCCTCACTCTTCAGCTTCACAAATATCATTTTCTGGGATGAAAAAATAGGATACCATGTGCTGCCCCAACTCCTTGCTTGAATAGTTGACCATTGGGGCAGCTCTTTCTGCCCATGGGTGCTATACCCATTCTTTGATAAAACCATTAAAAAAAAAAGAGTTGACCATTGGTAGGTCTCTTACGTGTAATGCTCCTTAAGAGAAGAAACAGTGCTGATTGAACTTGTTTTGCACAGTGTGTACAGGGAACAGAGCTAAAAAAGATCCTTGAATCAATATTAACTAAGGATGATAATTTGAAAGGTGAAGGAAAATCTATTAAGATTTCTTTGGAAAAGCCTGAATGATCAGAAACAATACTTCCATTTAGAGCTTAATCTGTTGTAACAAATTTATAAGAAAATAAATTTTTAAAGCACTCCACTATCATGTTGGTATATTTTTTAGTACCACAACAAGCTCAGCACTGTGTTTGTTACTTGAAATATAAATGTCATTAAGACACCCATCCTGTTCTGGAGGACTAGTCTATGGTAGCATTTGTGGGAATGCTCAAAATTTTGCATATTTAAGAATAACAGAAGTGATTTAAGCTTAAATATATGAATGAAAACTGAAGCCCAGACTGAATGTAAATCAGATCAAGGCAAGTACTTATGGTCTACTCATCTGACATAAAAATTCATGAAGCCATTAAAAAATATATTTTTTTTTACATTGAAGAATTGTATTAGGAATACTTAACATGAGTTCTATAATCTTAAATTAAAAAAAATTTAATGTCTATTTATTTTTGAGAAAGACAGAGCATACGCTGGGGAGGGGCTGAGAGAGAAGGAGACACAGAATCTGAAGCAGGCTCCAGGCTCTGAACTGTCAGCAAAAGCCCGACATGGGGCTCAAACTCACAAACTGTGATATCATGAGCCGAAGTCGGACGCTTAATCACCTGAGCCACCCAGGTGCCCCTACCCTCTTAAATCTTTAAGTGTATGATACAGTTGTGTTAACTATATGCACAATGTTGTACAGTATCCCTAGAATCTAATCGTCTTACATGAGTAAAATATATTTTCAACCCCTGATGAAAAGAGTGCCTTTGAAATCAAGGACAAAAGTGTTAATACCAATAACCAAGTATTTATCAATAAACATTTCGGGGAACAAAAATATGCATTCTACATATTCAAAACAATAATCTATTAACTAGTGTGAATGGGACTTCAATAGTTCGAGTATCAGGGCTTTACGTTTTTGCAGTTTCCCTAATGTGCCCAATGGCTGTTACACTCAAAGGAGTCTGGTCTGTGTGTATATATTGATGCCAAGGTATCTATGCAGGACATAAGTCTGCAAAATCACTGATTGTTATCTTCTCAGAAATTTTTTAATAATTTATTTTAGCAACATCTTGGTCAGGTTGGGGGGATGAAGAGTTAATTTCTCAGGTAAGTTCCATGGACCACATGCTATACACTTTGCTATGAAGATTTACTTTCTTCCCTCATTAAGTTGGTTGATAGTTTATTCTTGAGAAAAACAAAAGGAACATTGTCTCTCTCTCATTTCAATACATATCATGATGTTTAACAGCATTGTACTAATAGCTTCATATGGATTATTTCAAGAGGTCTGCACTAAAAATGTTAAGTTCAGATGAAATTTCAGTTGCATAAAATTGAATGTTGCAACATAACAGGAGTTGAAACAAAATAAAAGTCTACTTTACTCTCATGTAGGAGTCTGAGAAAAGTCAGCCCAGGGCTGGTTTGTTGGCTTCCTAGTGATACTAGGGACCCAAGCTATGCCATCTTTCTGCTCTGTCATCCTAGGGCATCATTTCTATTTTCAAGGTCACTATGGTTGAAGATGGATGCCGGAATTCCAATCATTGATTCCAATCATTCTGTTTTACATAGAACAGAAAAGTAAAGAGACAGGGTTCGTCCTACCTCCTCCAACTTTAATCTTTAACCTTCACAGAAGTCTCATGTGGCATTTCTGCTTATATCACATCCCCCAACACATAATCTTTTGACAGCACTGGGAAAGGTGGCACATTTAGCTCCTGAATAATATAAGGATTGTGTTCCTGAGGAGGAAGTAGAGAATGGAGGGAGTGAGCAAGAGACAGAGAGACTGACTTGGAAACAGGCAACTGGCTGACAGGACCAACAAACCTTATTTAAGAAGAGAAAACTAAGGTTAAACTCTTTAATTAGCTGGCTCTTTTCTCCTCTCATGCACTCATTTAGGCAACCAAAACTATTATTGGTTTTATTTTTTCTGTGTGTTATATACCATCCTCGAATCTGAAATGCAATGTCTACCAGTTAGACATGGTACTTGTTTTCACACTGCTTTCAATGCTGTAAAGTGGTTTGATAGAGAATAGGAAAATGCAATGTAATGTGACATGGTCTATGGAAGGACAAGGGACGACAATAGTAAGTAGACAAGACCCACTCAGTGTAGATTCCACTTAACAGTAGGAAAACTCTGATTAAGAGGAAACATGATTAGGAGTTTGCCAAGTGAGATCAGGAAATGCAAAAGAATATTAGAGCACAAGGACAGCTCACACAACAACTCAAGACCACAGGGATCATGCCATTTGTTTAAAGTTCAATGTGACTGTTGTTATAGGGATTTAACAATGTACACAGCAATAGAGAAGGCAGAGATGTAAATAGGATTTAGTGAGCCAGTGAGTTAAAGGTGTTTTGTTTCATTTTGTTTTTCAGAGTAACAAGTAGTCATTGAATGGTGGGAACAGAAGAATAACTACCTGCACTTTTACTGAAGTATATAGTATTCAAGAACCCATGAATGGTAGAACTGGTCTATTAACTAAAAACCTGACATGCTTTTCCACATTCTATTTCCTAGGTAAGATGATCATATTTTTTTTTTGAGTCCAAATTTAGAATACATTATGAAAAACAGTTAAAATTTCATCTGTCTTGGAAACTCTGTCTCATTTTTCTATATTTATTGAAAAGCTTTACTTCATATGATATGTGTATTGTTTGAAATCATACATCGGATTTATTGCCACTCCTAAATTCAATTTAGATGGTTTCTAAAATAATTTCCATATCTTTAATGAGTTTTGTAAATCACCTCTGAGAACACAGACTAATATTCTGTGTGGAAGAGCGATGGTCATAAAAGGAAGCTTTTCTTAATGAGTGAACTGCAGTGGAATATTCTTTCCAGTGTATGTTTTCCATTATTTTAATCAAGCAACTGACAAAGAGAAGCTCCATACTTATTGTGCAACAACAATAGCAACACCTGCAGAAAAATGAGGACTATAAAGGCTAACAAATGTAAAGCACTGTGTGTGCTAAAATGAGCAATATTTTATCAGGACTGAAAATATTCCTCAACATTACAATAGAAAGGGTTTATATTGTCATTCACAGCAGTTAAGCATATAATTATAACAGACCCTGCGATCCAGCCAACATAATCACTTTCCCGGAGGTGTCTAAGGTTAAAAAAAAGGAAGAAAAAAAACTATGATGGTATTAGGAAATATTTTTGTTCAGAGAGAATTATTAATCAGAAAAAAAATGTCCTCAACAGAAATAAAGAAAAAAAAAATGTTCTTACTAAAGCAGGATAATTTTTCTATTAATTATTCCCATTGAGACTTCCTCAGTGACACAGAAATGTACATGCTTATATGCCAGATAATTATAATACCCCAAGAATGAGACACTATGAGCCTTATTCACTATGTGTTCGGGTGTCAAGGCATTAGAACTACTTTGAAAAGAGGACTTACTTTATCTTTATGATGAAAGAGACATACATTAAAGAAGAAACTAATGATCTCAGAAAAACAACTTCCAGAGTGTGAATGGTCCTCAATAATTCTGATATGACTTATGTTTAGATGTGCCCGTACTTCTCACTTTGTGACATCACACCAAGTTGGATAAAAAATAATTCTTTAGCCCCTTCCGGGGAGTATTTGCTTGCTTGAAGGAATATATACAGGATGCTTACGCTGCCTCCCTTAAATTCAGTAATTCCTTTTTCTTAACTTCAAATAGTTAAATGAAGGTGAGACTCTGAAAAGTTCTTAGATTTAATCAGCACCAAAATATTATGAGAAATCTTTAGCATTAGTGTGAGCTGGAAAACTGGACTTCCATAACTTTCAAACACCAAATGGAAATTTTGATAAAAAGAGTTGGTGAGGGAATTACTTTAAAACATAAAATGCATAAAGGGGATATTCACTTCCATCCCCTTTGCAATCCCCCATCAGGTACATCAATAGGAGAGTCAAAATTCTATGTGTTCACAAATAGAGAAATTTGGATGACTCAGGCATCAAAGTAATTGTTTAGGATCCTTTTGTAACATTCATATCTCAATAAATTTATTTTTTCTTAATCTTTATTATTAATATATTTTAATTATTTTCTAAGTGTATATTTTGGTTTTACATCCTGAAAAGGGCCTATCTGTGAATAGAGAGATGTATGATATAGCACATTAAGGGGAAAAATAGAGTCCGTATATACAAGAATGTTCTGGGGAATCACAGAAGAAAAATAATTTTTTTGAATTAGTGTACTTAGGGAAAGCTCTTTGAAATCCATTGCCTATCCTCTCCTCCAAGCTACCCATACCCAATCTATCTTTTACTTTTTTAAAAAAGAAAAATATATATTGATTGGCTATGCTTAGTCTTTTCCTTACTCTGGGTATATAAGGCAAACCATCAGGAAGTCTCCAACAGCAGGGACATTTTAGAGCAAGTTAAATCCATCAGTATCCTCATCTGTAAGGAGACAATTAGATGTTTTCTCAGATAGTTTCTAGTACCTTAGTTATTAGAATCACAATGGAAAAATAACTAGAACTAAGTAAAAAGGAAGGGGGGATATCAGGATTATCACTTGAAGTCTGGTGATATAGGTTTAACATCTCACTAGACAATAGGGTATTCTATATAAAAATATTCAGTGTATTGAATATTATTCTATATAGTCTTCTACATGATTGTTCTTAGTTCATAGTAGTCATTTATTACACAAACAGTTAGAATGACTTGGTACATATATGCCACCTACCTGTCCCTGTGAAACCTGTTCAGCATCTCAGCCTTAATGCAGTGAAGGATGCACCTGGCATCAGGTAAACATCAATTTAATATCTGTAAACTTTCAATCTCCTAATTCTAGTCCTCTATCTATTTCATCTCTCTCTCCCATTACCCAAGTTCTGCCTATGACTGGAACCTACTTTTGGTAGCCAGTACCCAAGACCGTCCCTAATTATCACTGCCCCTTGGCACTGGCACATTCATGCTGTCTCCCACACTGTAGCAGGATTGGTCTGTGTGATCAGTAGCATATGGCAGAAATTGAGGCTGTATCACCATATTTTCTGAGACCACAGCTTGTGTCATGAGCACTCTTTCCTCCACACTCTCTCTTGTTCTCACTTAACTTCCAGTGTTGTGTAGCTCTATGGAAGAGCCCATGCCAAGGACCATGTGAGTGAACTTGCAAATGGATTCCCCATTCCCAATAGAGCCAACAGATTAATTGCAAACTTACGAGAGGCTTTGAGCCAGCTACTAAACTTGTAACAGATTCCTGATCAACAAAAACTGCACGGTAATACTTTTTTTTTTTTGTAAGTTCCTAAATCCTGGGATAATTTGTTATGCTGTAATAGCTAACCAATCCAGATTCTGGTACCTGGAAGTAGAGCTCGGCTGTTGTAAAAATATAAAATGTAGGTGTGTTTTGGAAGTGGGAGCTGGAATTTCGAAGAGCTTTAGTGAAAGCCTTGCCTCTTGAAGGAGTTACTGGAAGCCTCATGGTCTCTGATAAGGCTGAGGGTGAGGACTTGAGAGAGGAAGGTAAATGTTACTGGAAACTGAAGAAAGGGAGATGCTTGCTATGTAGGTGCAGAATATTTAGTAACACTGCTGCCTGCAGTTACATGGAATGTAGAAAATGTACCTAATGAAGCAAGCAATCTAAAGAGATTTCCAAACAGAGTGAACATGCCATATGGTTTCTTCCTGCCGCTTTAAGTGAAATGGGAGAGAAGACAGATAAAATAAAAGAAGAACACTTAAATAGACAGCAGAACTTGATGGTTCTGAAAATCCCCAGTCTCTAAAGTTAACAACACATGATCCAAAGACAAAGCTGAGGGTATGATTCTGATATCTTTCCTTTCAGACCTCAGAAAGATCAAAGGTGGTATCTCAGAGTACTAGTAGGTCAAATAGCCCCCTCAAGGAATTAAAGGTGTGCCTCATGTATCTTCTGAATGGAAAAAACAGGGCTTCTAGGAAGCTTAAGGACATTGCCCTCAGCAATTTTAGTAGACGGTAGTAGTAAAGGATTACCTCAAAGATGTGTGTGTGTGTGTGTGTGTGTGTGTGTGTGTGTGTGTGTGTTTCTAAAGGACTAGATCCTAGAAAGATTCACAGAGGGCCCACCAAGTTTTTAGAAGTCAAATGTTTTGACCAAATAGATTAAGAGTACAAAAGGAAAAGACATCTTTAGACACCCCAAATTCTACTGACACGAAGTAGGCTGAGAGAATTATTCAGTTGCAAACACGTAATAACTTTCATGAAAAGGGAAAGGTGACTAAGAGGTTGAAACCAAATCTTAAAGAGTGTTGAGTGAAGAGACTTGAAGAATTATCCCCAGTTCTTAAGTCCTAATCAAGGAAATTCCAACATTTTGATGTCTACAGCAGTGACCCTCTTTCAGGTCCATCTTTACATATTGTGTAGAGGGGTGCAGATAACTTGTTTCTTTATTTCTATAGGGTGAGAAGAACTGCATTTGAGTGGCTGTACTTAAGGAACTATACCTGAGGGGCCTCATCCATACCTGGACCTGCTGTAGTAGATGCTAAGATTCTTGAATTTGAGTGGACGTTTAAACAGGATAATAATTTGGGGGGCTGTGAGCGAGGTTAAGCATATATGGCAATTGTCAGAGAGATGAACAACTTTCAAGTATATAATACTCTGTCATTAATTATAATCACCATTCTCTACATGAGATTCCCCACAAGTTGGTCATCTTATAAGTGGAAGTTTGTATTCCTTGACATCTTCCCATTTCCCCCCAACTCACAGGCCCTGGTAACCACCATTCTACTCTCTGGTTCTATGAGTTTGATTTTTTTTAAGGTTCATGTATAAATGAGATCATTCGGTATTTGTTTTTCTCTGTGATTTAGCATAATACCCTCAAGGTCTACCTTTGTTGTTGCAAATGGCAAAATGTCCTTTCTCATATCTGAATATTACATGCACACACACATATATACATATATACACACACATAATACATATCTTCTTTGTCCACTCATTTGTCAACAAACACTTAAATTGTTTTCCAGATCATGGTGACTGTGAATAATGCTACAATACAAGAGGGCAGGTATCTCTTCAAGACCCTGCTTTCATATCCTTTGTATAAACCTGGAAATGAGACTGTTAGATCATTGAGTAATACTTATTTTAAAATTTTTTTAAGTTTATTTAATTTGAGAGAGAACATGAGTGGGGGAGGGGCAGAGAGAGACGGGGAGAGAAAATCCCAAGCAGGCCACACTGTCCATGCAGAGCCCCAAGTGGGGCTGGATCTCACAAGCCGTGAGAACATGACCTGAACTGAAATCAAGAGTTGGACGCTTAACCAACTGAGCCACCCAGGTGCCCCAGGATAATTCTATTTTCTAATTTTTTTTTGACAAAACCTATCATACGCTTTCCTAGAGTGGCTACATCAACTTATATTGCCACCAAGAGTACACAAGTGTTGTTCTTTTTTCCACATTCTGGCCAACGCTTGTTCTTGTCTTTATGAGAGCCGTTCTAACAGGTATGAGGGCATAGCTCATTGTGGTTTTGAATGCACTTCCCTATTGATTAGGAAAGGTATTTGAGAAGAATTGGCATTAATTCTTCTTTAAAATTTTGGTAGAATTCACCAGTGAAACCATCTGGTCCTGGGCTTTTCTTTCATGGGAGGTTCTTTGATTACTGATTCAATCTCCTTATTTGTTATTGGTCTGTTCAGATCTTCTATTTCTTCATGATTCAGTCTTGGTAGGTTGTACATTTTTAAGTATTTATCTATTTCTTCTAGGCTATTCAATTTGCTGGTATTGAGCCTGGCTTCTTTATATCCAGGGTCCTTATATTTTTCTGACTGGATATAAACCACTACTAGGAATGTATTTGAGTCTCTCTTGAGAAGTTTAGTTTCTTTATAGGATGGATAGCAATCATCTTTCCTGAACCTGAGTATGATTAGTGTCTTGGCAGAAGAACTGTTATCCTAGAACTTGAAAACTAATGGTTTTAGGGATGTTAATGCTTGAACTATAAGTCCAAGTTTTGTGACAGCTACCCATTGGTTCTTAAGTCCTGAAACTAAATTATCAGCTATCCCTTAAAATAAAACTAATATCTGACTTCGGGTATTTATTTAGAACATATGTGAGCATTCATAATAAAATGATAAAAGCATCATTTGCCTTAGGCTTTCCCTACACAGCTGAGGAAATGAGGCTACTAAATGGTTGGACAGTTCTTGCATTGAGTTTTAAATGCAAACTCATTGCTATAAATCCTTTAAACCACAAAGTGTACTCTGTGATATTCTTTCCAAATGCTGAAATAATTATTCTTAAAAGAATAAAGACTCATTCTAAAGGGCAAAGTAATTAGGATAAGAAAAGTGATACACAAACCATCACTAGGGATTGGGTCGCAAAATGAACTGTGCTGGGCAAGCGAGACCCAGGAACACAAACACAACCTCAGGAATGGCCGAGGCTGTGGCTGTGAAGGTGGTAGTAGATGTGAGTCTCGCTGTGCTCTAACAATGTTGGTTCGGATTGAGAGGAGCCAGGGGCAGTATCAGTATTATCGTCCGTGATACTACCCAAAGGAAAGCTTCTGTGGCAGTCACTGTGGGATGGGTCCCATAGTGAAACACTGAAGAAGTCACATTGATTTTGGTATTTAGCTAGAGCCAATGTTCTTACCCTTTTCTAGTACAAAACAAATGGCTTATTTTTACATCTATGAAAAGTAGATTCCATTACTGTACCTACTAATATGCATGTGCGTCTCTCCATTATTTTTCTCTTCTATTCAAGAAAGTATTACAGCAGTAGGCAAGTATATTAGAATGCCATTAGAGGTCTTACTTGCTTTTGTATTCATTTATTATGAAAAGAAATAATCTTCTAACATGAGTACTATTAACATAATTGTTTGATTTCTCAAGGTTCACCTTGCTAATAAAGGTTTCAAATCCTTATTTGTTTTTATTATTATTTTTTAAATAAATGCCTCTTAATAAAGGCTTCTAGAACTCCTAACGTCTTTACTACTCTCTTTTGCTTTCTCTTGTACTAGGATACTCTAATAGGCGATTTTGTTCTTTTTATTTAAGTGTAATTAACATACAGTGTTATGTTAGTTTCAGATGTACAACATAACGATTCAACAATTCTATACATTACTTAGTGCTCACTGTGAGTGGTAAGTACAGTCACCATCTGTCACCAAACAACATTATAATATCTTATCGACACTTTTTGCTGCGCTGGTCTTTTCATCTCTCTGATTTATTTATTTTGCAACTGAAACTTTGTACCCCTTTATCCCCTGTATCTATTTCACCCACCCCCCCCACATCCCCTGTGATTACCACCTATTTCTTCTCTATATTTCAGAGTCTGTTTTTGTTTGTTTATCCCCTTTTTCCCCTTCATTTTCATTTGTTTTGCATCTTAAATTCCACACATGAGTGAAATCATATGGTATATGTCTTTCTCTGTCTGACTAATTTCACTTAGCATAATATCCTCTAGGTTCATCTATATTGTCACAAATGGCAGGATCTCATTCTTTTTTATGGCGAATATTTCATTGTATGTATACCAAGTCTTCTTTATTAATTTATCTATAGACAGACATGGGCTGCTTTCAAATCTTGGCTATTGTAAATAATGCAGCAACAAACATAGGGGTGCATATACATTTTCAAATTCTTGTTTTTATTTTCCCTGGGTAAATATTCCATAGTGGAATTACTGGGTCATATGATAGTTTTGCTTTTAATTTTTTGAGGAAACTCCATATTGTTTTCCACAGTGGCTGCATCAATTTGCTTTCTGACCAATAGTGCACAAAGGTTCTCTTTCCTCTACATTGTCACCAACACTTGTTATTTCTCGTCTTTTTGATTCAAGACAGGTATAAGGTGATATCTCATTGTGGTTTTGATTTGCATTTCCCTGATGGTTAGTGATTTTGAACATCTTTTCATATGTCTGTTGGCCAGGAGTATGTCTTCTTCAGAACAATGTCTATTCAGGTCCTCTGCCCATTTTCTAATAGAATTTTTTGTTGTTTTGGTATTGCATTTTATAAATTCTTTATATATTTTGGATATTAGCCCCTTATTGGATATATCATTTGCAAATATCTTCTCCTATTCAATAGATTGCCTTTTTGTTTTGATGGTTAACATTAGTACAATTAACATTAACTGTCACATTTCTCAAGATACACCTCACCGATAAAGTGATACCAATGCTGCATATTTTTAAAATACAAGAAAATATCTTTAAAATACAAGCTCTTCTGTTGGAAGAGCTACTAAAGAGGGGCCTAGCTAAAGAAAAAAAAGGAGGATCAAAACAACTAATCATTGTGTGATAAGCTCAGAGGGACTTTAGTGGATAAATTAACTTCTGGCAAGGTGAGGCTTCTATAAAAAGAACTGTATACGTCCCAAGTCACACATTTCATCTTTATCACCCTAGTTGAGTCAGTGCAGTATCTGTCAATTGTATCATATTATTTCCCAGATATGTTGGGGAGAAAGTTTCTTTCTACACAGCCAGAACATAGAAGGTTCAGTGGGAGGACATTAAGCAGGATCTGAAGGACAAATTTAATAAATGGAATGAAAGTGATTAAGAAGCACAGTGTTTGGCACAGACTCTGGATCAAAGAAGGAACTAATAAATACATACTGGAGACGAAACCTCACAGTTTTACAGCTGAACGGGATCCGATAGAATTCCTACAGCAGCCAATTCATTTGACAGCTGGAGAAACTAAGCTTTTTTAATTTATTTTTTTCTGGGAGACTTAGAAAGGAAATTATAACATAGTTCAAAACCTAGACTGTGGAATGGATTGGCTACTTATTTACTCAATGAACTTGAACAAATTATTTAAATTCAATGAGCCTCGCTCTCTTCAGCAATAACAAATGGTTGCTCTGAATTCTAACATGTATGTAAAGTATTTAGCAAAGTGCCTGACACGTAGGGAGCATTCAATAAATGATAGTGGTAGTGTTGATACACAAAAGGCTAATAGACCAGAAGGCAGGATTTATGTCTCCTACATCCAACACTATTTACAAATCTATTTCCAAATTCTAAATGAATTATTATTTATGGACCTTTCATGCCTGGTGCATGTCAGTTTCACATATGCTATTCTTAATATTATATCATGATGCCTGAATATCAGTTTTCTATCAGAATTGGTATGTAATATTAAATGGCACTACAACCGGCTCATTTTTTCAGTAATATTCCTATTATCATTTCTGAACATTCTAATTCATCAATGTTAAAGATAATTTCCTTCCCTCATAAAATATTAACATCCTTTTTGTGTGACTAAGAATTGTCTTCAAGCAACTTCTTCCTGTCATTAATTAAAATAATGAGTAATGTAATATTAAATGTGTAATTCTCTGACAAGCACTCAAGTGTTTGCTGAGAAGTCCCTTTCTACCAAAAACATCTGGAAAATAATATGGTAAATTAAAAAGCTGATACTTTAATATACTACAGGGTAATCCCCGAATCTAGGTAGGCAAAGTGCCAAATTGGCAAAGCTCTCATTCCTGGCACGGTGCCACAGATTCTTCACTTTTCTTTTCTTGATGTGTTATATGAGGATTTTGCTCAACCCTTCTCTATTTCAACTGCTTTTCCTTATGAGACGAGAAAATGACAACAAACACATTCCACCATAGGTTAGCTCTTCTGCTTGCAATAGACAGTGCCTTACACAGACATAGCTTCCATAAATATTTTAAGAACTCTGATAGACTTGGGAACAGCCGTAGTTAGTAAAAACAGTTGCATGACTCCTGCCCCAGCAGTAAAAGTAAATTGCTCCTTCTCATTGGTTTTATGTCCTCTGCTAGATGCATTTTAATGGGCATTCAGGTCCTCTTCCAAGTAGCTGTAGTCCTTTCCTTACTTCTCCCTCTCTCGACTTTATGTCTCAGGGTGTTGAATAGTATATTAAGAGCTTGAAGCTTTAAAACTCAGTCATCCAACACTTTGTGAAATGAGTTACTTGATTTGTCCAGGACTTTACTATTCTGGGTCCCAGCCATATTATGTCTTACACTTTGTAGAAGCCTGTCATGTTCCTAACACCTTGGATGCTCAGATGTACACCAAGGATTAATTTCCCCAATTTTTGTTAAAAACAAAAACAAAAACAAAAACCCTGAAGCTCAGAAAACTGAGTGATTCCTCTCAAAATTAAATGACAAGTAATACAGCTGTGCTTATGAAAATGTAGAACTTGCAATAAGATAATCACTGTACATATTAGATACACACTGTAAAACAGAGAAGTAGGACTAGAATTCAGGTCTTGTGATACCACATCTAAGGATTTTTCTGTGGCAGCACATTGTACCAAAAAACCAAACTGGAAGAAGGAAAACCAGGGACACAATATATGAGAACACCATATGAAAAGACTTTTAGGTCATATTCAAATATTTCTCACCCCTCAAATCTTAGGTAAAATATCACTGAAGAAGATAAAATTTTTATCTGTCAGAAACAAAGAAGTCTTCAGTGATATTTTACTTGAGACTTGAGGGGTAAGAAATATTTAAATATGATCTAAAAGTCTTTCCATATACTATTTTTATTATCTTCCTCAAAATTCCTCTTCAGTATTTCTCCTTATGGTGGTATAAACCTTTTCCCTTATAGTTTGCAACTCAGATAATTTCTGAAAGTTTAACAGGAGAAACTATGACCTCATTTTTTCACATGCTGCAAGAACATCTTTTAAAAGTAATTTTCTGTTCTCAGTAGCAAGGGACAATACTCACTATGGAAAATTCCAATGATGGACAAGGAAATAGAATGGGGATCCATTGCAATCTGTGTTCTTGCCAATGAATGGCTGGTCACTTGACTGGCCTTCCTCTTTCTGTCATGCACCATATAAAAAAAAACTTGACTGATCTCCTAGTATCTGCAAGATTCACTCTGAATCCCTCAGCAGGGCTATTAGTCTCTAATCTTCTTCAGTCATGTTATCACTCCTTCCCTCCAATCCTACCAAATCCATGCATCGAAGCTGTTCAACCCCACTCTTGAATCCCCTTGTACTTTGAACAAATAGTCCCTTTCTCTATGCCTTATATAAAGAGAACTTTATATGAATTGCAGATTTATTGGTGTGTGCTTTCTGGAACAAAAGTAATTAAAATATGTCCAACTGGGTAGTGAAAGATGTCAAGGCTTTGAAATAGAAGCTTTAGCTCATCGTAGTCAGTACTGTCATTGAATGTAGTTATTGAATGTAGTCTGACTTGGAGGAGGGGGCATAACCTTGGGCAAGGCATCTTGGTATGTCTGAAAGCAAGTCACAGAACGATACTCAGCCATGAGCTATCAACAATCAGTGCTCTAAGCAGATGAAAGAATGAATGACTCAGTCCTAGGGGGGAGTCTGGAGGGTAGTACCACAGAGTCCACATTAGCTTGGGAAGCCGTATTATACGCTTCTCTACCTGTGACAAATCCTATTGATCCTTCAAAACGCCAAACATCCTTGCTTCTGTGACTCCTTTAAGTACTCACTTATTTCATTATGTCATATTTTATGTCTACAACAAGATAATATATTAATCACAGGCCTCCCTAGTCTCTGAGTTCCATGCAGAAAAGCCTTGCATCTTACTTATTACTTTCTCTCCAGGGCCCACCATAGCACCAGGCTATGGTAATTAATAAATATTGAATAAAAAACCCACATCAAGTTAACAGCATACAGGCCCTCTCCTGAATATTTTCCTCCTTTCACCTTTGATGTAGTAAAAATTAAGCCCTATCATATATAGGTATATATATGTATAACCAGAGAGGATCTGTTGATGTTCTGCCCTGAGGTTCTTGCATGAAACATTTTGTTGAGGAAGAAATTTGTACCATTTATACCCCAAGGAGGAAGTGAAATAAAAAGAGAGACAGTTGTGGTATAAATTGCATACAATGCAAAATTAGGAGAGCTAAGTTTTAGCCTAGACACAGCCATGTACTAATTGGGAGATCTCAGAGAGTTCTAGTCCTTTATGTACCCTGATTTCCTAGAATAGAAGGGTGTGATTTCATCAGAGGGTGTTTGAGCTAACAGGAAATTTGTAGAACTTTTAATCCTTGCCGTATGTCATCAGAATGGAGTGAAAAGGGTTAAGGGTTCTTCACAAAGAAAAGCTTTTTAGACAACACAGCTTTAGTTATTTACGGATGAAATGGTGGTATGTATGCGTCTTAGGCAAAAGAAAACGAGCGAAAGAGATAGTAACAGAAGAAGAATGAGACTCAAAAACATTAGGTATATGAGCGTCTAAGTGGCTCAGTCGGTTAAGTGTCTGACTTTGGCTCTCAGGGTTTGTGGGAGTCCCACATTGGGCTGTGTGCTGATAGCACTCAGCTTGCTTCAGATCCTCTGTATCCCTTTTTCTCTGCGCCTCCCCTGCTCATGTTCTTTCTTTCAAAAATAAACATTTTTTCCAAAAGAAAAAAAATGTCAAGTATATTTCCTAAATCAGTTCATATATATGGGAGCACAATTTAAAATCAAAGCCTAAATATCCAATATTCTTAGACTTATTCTTTTTTTTCAATATGAAATTGTCATATTGGTTTCCATACAACACCGAGTGCTCATCCATCCCAGCAGGTGCCCTCCTCAATGCCCATCACCCACCCTCCCTCCCACCCCCCATCAACCCTCAGTTTATTCTGTTTTTAAGAGACTCTTAAAAATCCTAGACTTATTCTTAAACTCATCCTTTTCAAAAAAACTGTTTCTGAGGAGATTTATCATTCTCTTATTTCATTTGCCTCTACCAGGTATGGTATGGCCCAATCTCTGGAAAGATGTATCAGTCCATATTGCTATTAAACTGAGTCTCAGCAACAGTTTTTTGCTGCCAACCAAAAGATATTTTGGAGACCAATTAGAACACTGTATGTTTAAATACCAGTTATAATTCTTGACTTTTTTTTCTTCAAGAGATATACACCCCTGGCTTTAGCATATTACCAGAAGAATCTGTGAAATATTTTATTTCCCTTTCTCTCTCTCTTTCTCTCTCTCTGAGACACACATACACACATAATTTCTCTGTTTTTCCACTGAAAAGGGTTAAAGGTAATGACATATCCTTAGTAACAAACACAATAGCATTCATATCCTTCCTTTTTAAAAAAAATATTTTAATTTGAGTCAAGTAAAGTACAGTGTAGTCTTAGTTTCAGGAGTAGACCCAATGATTTATCTCTTACGTATGAAATCCAGTGCTCATCCCTAAAAGTGCCTCCTTAATTTCTATTGTCCATTTAACCCATACCCCCAACCACCCCCCTTCCAGAAACTCTCAGTTTGTTCTCTATATTTAAGAGATTCTTATGGTTTGCCTACCTCTGTGTTTTTATCTTATTTTTCCTTCCTTTCCCCTATGTTCATCTGTTGTGTTTCTTAAATTCCACATGAGTGAAATCATGTGACGTTCGTCTTTCTCTGACTGACTTATTTCGCTTAGCATAATAAACTCAAGTTCCATCACATTGTTGCAAGTGGCAAGATTTCATTCTTTTTGATTGCTGAGTAGTATTCCCTTGTATATATGCACACCACATCTTCTTTATCAATTCACTAGTTGATAGACATTTGGGCTCTTTCCATAATTTGGTTACCTGCCTTTTAAATGTAACTGTTCTCCCAAAGGAGTCAGGATGGCTTGAGGGAAAGGCTGAATCCATGGTTGTATCAGGGAAAAAAATTTGGTGGGGGGGGGGAAGTCAGGGGAAATTAACAACAAACTTGGTACTCTTGATGTGCCATAAAATAAGGAACTACGTAAAGAAAGATAAGCACAGTACCCAGCTTGAAGAGACTTCCACTGGCCAAGATTGAGACAATTTGAACATCAAAATGAGTAACAGACCATTACTCACTGAGCAATAAAAAGATTAATGAATGTACACTAATACTGATAAATAAGTAAGCAAACAAATATGGAAGAGAAAGAAAGCTTTTCCTTACATATGAATGCCCAATGATTAATAAAGAGGGAATGCTGGATTTGGAAAATCATCAATGGCTGCTAAAACTATTGAGTTACAGTTTGATAAGAAAAAGAACAGAACGTTTCCCTGCAATGCCTTATTAATTACAAGGGGAAAGCAGTAACTTTATAGTGGAGAAAACTCAATGACACTCCAAGTAATCAAAATTAGCATCACCAATAATGGGATTAACTGGCATCACGTGCTTTATGATGTGATACACTGAGAAGAATACAGCAGTATTTCTCTGCTATTCCTTCAAATACAACAAATACATGAATATAATTATTAAGAGAAATTAGACACACCCAAATTTAGGACATACTTTAAAATAACTGTCTAGGACTATTCTAAATTCCCAGGCTTAGTAAATACAAAGAAAGATTGAAAAGCTGTTTCACATTAAAGAGAAAAGATACATGAAAGCTAAATATGATGTGTAATCCTAGATTGGATCCTGGATTAGGAATTAAATACTTATACAAAACATTACTGGGAAAATTGACAACATTTAAGTATGGACTATAGATTACACAATGGTATTGTATCAGTGTAAATTTTCCTAATTTTGACCACTATACTGTGCATATGTAACAGAATGCCTTTGCTCTTAGAAATTACACACTGAAGAATTTCAAGGAAAAGGGGCATGATCTTTACAACCTTCTCTCAAATATTTTTTAAAAAAGTATGTGTGTATATAAAATTATACCATGCAGCTGAGTTTTATATGTGTAACACGTATTTTATGCATACATTCACACACAAAGCAAAACAAGCAACTGGTGAATCTGAATATAGGGTTTGCAGCTTTCCTGCAGGGTTGAAGTTATATCAAAATAAAAAGTTGCAAAGTATTTGATTTTGATATATACATATACATATATGTGTATATATGTGTGTGTGTGTGTGTGTGTGTGTATGGCTTAACAGGCTTCTATTTCTAGATAAATATATTGGTTAATTTCAAAATTAAAGACAATGGAACAATGACAGGTACATTATTTCATAAGTATCCTCTAACAATGCAGATAACCCATAAAGTCCCAGAAATGTTGGTGGTTGATTTAGACTTCTATGGAACAAGGGATAGAGGTTGATATAAGCACATGAAAATCACAAAGACTAAGGACACATGACCTGTCTTCTGGACCACAGTGTCTTTGGAATGACATATGGTGCCATAAGAATTGCTTTAAAATACTGGAAATCTATGATACAAGAAAGGGAGTAAATTTTTTCTTCGTCTCTCCACAAAGTATAATGGAAAATGATTTTTACAAAGGTTACAAGGATACCAATTTCAGTTCATTAGAATGAAGACTATCTTAATAATTAATTCTGAATAACTTTTGGGGGGTATTGGACACCATCTGTTCCATAATTAACTTGTTTAAACAGAATAAAATGACCACTAGTTGGCATTGCCATGAGGGGATTTAGCCTGAGAGAGGCAGAAGAAGTAGTTGATTTTTGAGACTCTTTCAAAACAAACAAAAAACACAGAAGAAAAAACAAAGAAAGCAGCATTGGGAAGGAAAAAATAGTAGCATTTAGTAGGAAGTCATTCTGATTTTAATTTAATTTTTAAGAGAATAAATTAAATCGTAATGTAAGGGGAGAGAGTCAAGAATCCTAGCATCAGAAACATCTGAAAATAATGGGCACTAGAGAGAAATGGTGCAGAGGGGAGACATTTAACATTGTGAGCAGGGAGATACTCGTAGCCTAACAATGTTCTTAGGGCTGACTTCAAGGTGGGAGTATGAGGCTGGAAGCTAACAAAGTGAAAATGTACAGCAGAGACATGTGAAGGTGAAGTAGTAACTCTGTCACATGTGAGCAATGCAACCTTCTCTACACATTTTGGAAGATATGCAAAATTTTATGTAGTCACTCTCAACAATTATTTGTTGGACACCAACTAAGGTTTGGGGCTTGTAGTTGGAATGGAGAATTAAACATGAACAGACATTAATAGTTTTCTAAAAGTAACCAATTAAGCACACAGACACAGACACTCTGCTGTTCAGTAATAACAAACATCTTTGTCCTTTTACTAAAGATGTTTTAGAAAGAAGTACTTCCAACTTTCCCTATTTTCTTACAACTTGACTATTGTTTAGCATCCTCCTTAATCCTCTTTTGGAGAAGTCAGAATATAATGTAATATTTTTAATATCCTACTATTTCTTTCCATATTTTGGAACTCTAAATTTAAATGGTTTCTCTATGTCCTCAAGAGATCTTAGTCCATAAAACTACTATTATTCCAGGGTCTTCTGTCTTTCTATTTCACTCTTTCCTCTCACTTCTTGTTTCAGAAAATAACCATAAACAACTTCTTTCATCTTTTCAGATTTCCACATTCTCTTTCTTTCTGCAGAGCTTATTCAGACACCCCATATTCTCCTCCTGTTACTTCCTAGAGTGGTGAAGATTCTCTGATATTTCAAGCTTCAAATTACATATCACTTTCTTAAGGAGGATTTTTATGACACCTGGACTACATCATTCTCCTTTTCCAAAGTTCCAAGTATGCCTAAGGCCCATTGCACGTTTTATAGCAACTACCTGTTAGCTTGCCTCTGGTACTAGGGTATCAGTGAAACCAAGGCAGGTAGACCTTATTTATGTTTAGTTACTGTGTCCTCATTACCAATGGATATCACATATGGGAGATAATGACTAAATGAATAGATAGATGGAAAGATAAAAAGATAAATTAATCCTGTAAATCACAGTGTAAATCACAGGTAACAAAAGTATTCTAGATTATGTGAAGGTATTTTAGATTATATATATAAATGAGTGGGATATTGCCCTTTTAAGATGCTAAGGATTTAGAACAAGAGATACACATGTAAATGACTAAAAATAAGGCAGCAGAGTGAGATACATGCTATTTCAAAAAGTATAAACAAAGTACTGCTGAGCAGTGCAAAAGAAACAGTGAACCCAGCTGGAAGCATCACATAGGCATCACAGAGAATGGGTCTGACTTCAGTCTCGAAGCAAGAGTAGAAAATTGATAGAGATGAAGGTAAGGAAAATACTGATCCAAGCTATAAAGGCTTGGTCAAAACTGACATCATCAAGTGTATAGTCCAGGCTTTGTTGGAGTGAATCCCTATACATGATTTAAGCAGGAAAAACAAGTGTGTGGGACAGAACATGCATGGTTAGAGCAATTAGAGTGAAGAGTTTAGAATACAATCTGTAGGAAATAGGGATATATAAAACATTTTTGAGAAAATGAATAATCAGGGGTTTTTTTGAGGATAATAACCAGCAGTAATATAGAGTTCCTCGTAGAGATTGAAAGCATCTAAGTGAAATAGGAGGCTATTTTTAAATAACCAGGCCAAGGGATAAGGATAAATGTATTACCACATCAAAAGAATATAAACTTTATATCTCCTATTATATGTGAATGACCATCCTCAATGCATGTGTAGTAGGTATATCTACTTAGATGTAAGCTTGATAAGGCTATAGAAAAAGCACCAAATAAAATTTCCTAAAATTTTTATCTGGAAATCAAATTTGAAAAGAGACACGTATTCAAACACAGATTAAGGCAACTGAGCTCATTACAGGTATTTACCTGTTAATTGGAGCAATAATATGTTTATTTGTAGAGTTTATATATAAGGAGGTTCTATTATACCAACTTTTGCCTTTAATAACATAACTTATTTTGAAAACAATAGCCCATAACCTGAAATGACACGTTACATTTGTAGCTTGAAAATTTTAGCAACATATATATTGATTTGGGAACTTATTTAGTTTTCGATTGTGCGCGTTTTATAGGTTTATGAGGGGGGAAAAAAAACTAAGGAGAATGTGATTGAGATGGCTGTATTTATTTTGAGGTCCTGGATGTGTTTATCTGTTTGTTACATCCTGATTAAGCTGCAACTTGTGTTAACCTTGGTGAATGCATATCTTTCTCCTGATTTAATTGCAATTGCCTGGAGCTTCAATCTGGATGCAGTGCTGTGACAGTTTATAAAACAACAAAACAAACCTAAACCAAAGTCAGCCAGGGAGAAGGAGACAAGAGGATAGTGAGAAGTGGGAGGTTTTCATCTCACTGAATTTCATGGACTAAAAGTTTGTGCTCCCTTAAGCTCTAACAGCCATGGGATGGTATTTGGAGGTAACCTTTTGGGATATCATTAGGTTTAAATGAAATCAGGAGGGTATGACCCCAATAATGGGATTAGTACACTGAGGAAAGGCCGGCCATGTGAGGACATGAGGACAAGAAGGCAGCCCACTGCAAGCCAGAAAAAGAAATACATTGTAACTTTGATTTTCGGTGTCCCAACTCTAGAACTTCTAAGAATTAAATGTCTGTTGTTAAAGCCAATTGGTCTATGGCATTTTGTAATAGCAGACCAAACTAAGACGGTGGACATATTGTGTATTTTGTTCATACCTATTTCCCTTTCCAGAAGCTATCCTTGTCCTTTATTATCTAAGCAGTTTAGTTTTTATCTATGAACAAGGTAAGAATGTGATATTCGGCGGCAACAGGTTTTCCAAATGTTATCAACTATAAAATGGGACAACATCTTAATTTACATATAAACACTTAAAACAACAAATATATTTCCTTTAGGCTCTGATGCTTCAAATTTTGATTAACAAAATAATTATGTGGAGTTTTCCAGTTGTGTGTAGGCACTCTTAATATGGCCTTTGGTCTACACCTGTGTCCTCTGGAAATTTGTCCACAAGGACGGACAGGTGCAGGACACATTTTTAACTGAGAAATTCTTATAGAAGGCTGGTAAAACAACATGATAAAGGTGAGGAATAACCAGAAAAATTGTGGACAGAAGTGGAAATTGAGACAGAGGTAAAAAGATAAGAGACAGAGGTATAAATGATAAGCATCTAGGTTAGAAACCAGGTGGATCACAAATTGGATTCAACAGACTATTCTCAAAGAGTGGTCAAATAAGACAGTAAACTGAAAGGAAGGCTAGAATTTCCAACAAACTTGATGTTCTACTAGCACCCTGGGGTTCAAGTCACATTCTTGCATAAAAGGATCACTGCGATTATGTTTTTTTCAAAGAATAATTTGGCAGTCCTGACACCACCCCCACCCCCCATCTTTTCTGAAATCTTCTCTTTTGTGGTTTCTGTGATACAGCATTCACCTGGGTTCTTGTCTCCCCCCTTCTACTGGCTAACCTTCTCAGACCTCTCATGTGAAAGTATCTCCTGAGTCACCAGGTCCAACTCTGTTCTTCTCCTGGATCCTAAGAACAGAACAGCCAGGTGCCTACTGAATAGTGCCTTCTAGATACACTGTTGACACCTCCAAATCAATGTGACAGTAACTGAGCTTCTTTTTCCCAAACCAACTCCCTTTCTTGATCCCTGAAGCTTTTTAATAGCATCTTCAGCATATAGGACGGTATTCTCATTGTGGCTTTTTGGCCCCTTCATCTTTCTTGCTCATCATATCCCAGGCCCTCTTTGACCACTTGGGTTGTATTTCAGGAGAAGTTAGTAAACAGAATAGAGCTAAAGAAAAGGATTATGCTCTAAAAAAATTCAAAAATTTACAATGTTCTATGTTGTCATAGATGCAAATTTCATATGTCTATGGGATTTCCTCTGAGTGTGGGATTTAAGTTTCTTTGTTTAGATATATTTGCTTTAGTTTATCTACCTGTCTCACAGATGCTCTCATGGATTTCCTTCCAAAGAATATTTTATTGTGTTTATTTCAGGGTTTTTTTTACCCTGTGTGAACGCCACATTATTATCTTGAAACGTTTGGATTCTAGGGCTGTGTTAATTTGTATTCTCTCCTAATTTTCTGTAAACTTAATGATCTCACAAGAAGAAAAAAGAAACTAACATCTTCTTAGTCACAGGATTTTAGCAAATTCAATCTTGCCTCTGTGGAAGTTAGATCTCGAACATCCTCAATCCCAGAGAACTGTGAGGTAAAGTCTCTTGTCTCCTTTGAGCAAAAGTGCTTATCCTCAGGACTGGATGCTCCAAAAAGAGTGAAAAGGAGGTTTTATTTACTACCAACTTCTACTCTGGTTATGTGCAATGAAACCAAAATGCTTTCTTTGTCTCAACTCTCCAATCTTAAAAATTTCCTGATGTGGGTTAATAATAGAGCTATTGTTAGCTCATAAGTAATTGAGAAGGAAAATAAAGCACCAGCTGTAAAGTTTTTCATGGAGTTCTTGGACTACATTTGGCCCTGGTTAAGTGCTCTAGGTGGTGATTGTTACCACTGCTGCTGCTATTATAGCTGGTGTGCTTTAAGAAAAAGGGATGCCCATTTCTTTTTCTTAAAGAATGATACTAAATGCAGAAACATTGATATCAGCAAGCCAAACTGATAAAGAGCAGTTGGACCATAATGTAATAGAAGATGTTATCATTATTATAAAACAAAGCCAAGGGGTGCTGGGTGGCTTAGTCGTTTAAGCATCCTACTTCAGCTCAGGTCATGAGCTCATGACTTGTGAGTTTGAGCCCCATGTTGTGCTCTGTGCTGACAGCTTGGAGCCTGGAGCTTGCTTTGGATTGTGTGTCTCCCTCTCTCTCTAACCTCCCCGGCTCATGCTCTGTCTCTCTCTGTTTCTCAAAAATGAATAAATGTTAAAAAAAAATTAAAACAAAGCCAAGAGTTCATAAGACACTGACATATGCAACCACATAGCACAAGCAAAATCTGCTTGTGCATTGTTAATACACACCAATAAGGCACATTTCATCATGGTCTAATTATTGATAAAATAAGATCTTGGTCATTTAGAGAATAAATGTAAATTTGTTTTAACTTAGTTGAAGAAGACAATGAAGCATGCATGTCATTTGGAAAGGTTTCGATTCAAAATTAATACGTTAAGATTTAAAAATGCAATTCACTTTAACAGTTTAGAAAACTGAGGAGAAAAATCCCTAGGTAAAAACTCATGCCCTAAGAGAATGGCACCTTTGAAGAGAGGAAAACAAATCTTAAGTAGGCAGCCTGTTTTTCTACTTGGTTTGCATGACTGCTTGGTATTCGGGTACCAGGTCACAGGTGGAAGACGTTGAGGACCATTATACAACGTAAATGTTTATAATATATCATAATTACCAGCACACCTGTGGTAAATAACTTTGTGAGGTTGTGCAGCAAAGATGCTGAAAATGCTCAGTAGAGAAAGCAAGAAAGAACACTCTGCCTCTAGTTTTTAGCCTACCATTGGATGGGATCCAATTCACATGTTTCCTTAGTTGGAACAGCCACTTGCAAGGCTGTGAAGCAGAAGTTGGTCTCTAAAGTGTTCCATTTCTCCCCAGCTATCTCCCCAGCTTTCAATGTATTAGGCACCTGAGATCCTCAGGAACCATATTTTCTTTCATCACCTTCATTTTTATTCCAAGAAATACTTTGTACTTAGGTTTCATTTCAGAAACAAATCAATTAAGTATTTCCTTGAAAAGTCAACGAACTACTATTAACAAGTCAAAAATTACAATTAATTATTGTAAAATCTACATCAATAATTTTGGTAAAGTCTCCCAATATGAAATTGACATGTTTACTATTACCATATCACAAATTAGTTCATTTGCTTCCTTAGCTGTATGTCTTGTATCCAGTTTAATTTAGTGGTACCTTATAAAGAAACTTGGTCTAAGATGAAATGTTCTTTTTTTTTTAATGTTTCTATTTATTTTTGAGACAGAGAGAGACAGAACATGAGCAGGGGAGGGGCAGAGAGAGGGGGGAGACATAGAATCTGAGGCGGGCTCCAGGCCCTGAGCTGTCAGCACAGAGCCCGACACAGGGCTCGAACTCACAGAGTGTGAGATCATGACCTGAGCTGAAGTCGGACGCTCAACCGACTGAGCCACCCAGGCGCCCCTAAGATGAAATGTTTTAACAATCTAGGATTGTCCCCACGCATACACTTGGAAAGATTCTCCAGAGACCAGTATCACCGGAGGTGAATAATGCCTGCTTTCACCCATTCTTACTAGGTAAGATGATTAGAAAACTTCATATTTGAATGGCCTTACTGTATTCTTCCTTCCACTACCAACCCCATAGCATTAATGTTATTGAAATGTTTTGCAATCATAAACTAATGGGCAAAATTGAGAAAGATTCTCTGAAGTGGCAGCTGTACTGTAAGAATATTTTTGAAGGACTGTTTTCATTATAAACTGTAATATTCCCCTGGGTACCACTGAATATTGGAGAGCTAAGAACACAAACGGCATGCTTGTGAACACATGCTTTTGTTTTCTGTTTACTTTTTTATTATTCCCTTTAACAGACACTGAAAAGGCTCATGATTGCTGGGTTGGTTAAAGAAGAGTCTTAACCCAACTTATAGGCCTGCCGCTTACAGGTGTGCAGGATTTTAAGCTAAACATTGTGGGTAGTACCTTTGCTCTTCATTTTATCATCTGATTCTAATTTTCCATTTGTTCCAATTTCTTCATCCATTTGTTTTAGATTTTTTTTTAATTGTATGTGTTTATATATAGCAAGAGGCATATACCTCATATGAGTATTTTCAATCGATTAAAAAAGAAAGACAATTACTTAAGACTTTCCTTTGGCTTCATCTATCCCTTCTCATCAAACACGCTGAATGATAAAAGTCCCAAATCATCACACTTACCACCCTCTGGAGAAATAAGATCAATGACACAAACAAAGAAACCGTATCTCAGTTGTATCAAGTCTCAGAAATAGATGTTGTGAGGATCTCAGCCAAATCCCATCACATTTTTTTTTCTTCCCCTAGCACTTGAGTTAAAGTTTGAAATGGAAGTCACTTATGGGTCAGAGGTGCTCACACAAAGAGTTGGCAAATGCCGCACAGCCCCGCGAGGCTGGATGTTGATACACTTTTAAGGGGGAGAGGAAAATCTTTACCCCATGAACTCAGTGAGAAGGAAACACAGCCTGAGGCTATATCAACAGGGAATTAATGAGCCACAGGACATAAAACCTAATAGAGAGCAAAGCATATTAATGAGCTCAAGGCTCATTTTCACCCTCTACCAATTAGTCTGAGAAGACCTACCTCATGTTTCTGTCTCTGATTCCTCTTCAGTGAATCATTTGCACTGCTGTCAGAAGACCAGAGCATTCCACATTTCCGCCCCCAGTGGCCTAGAGAATGAAGTTCAGATTGCTGGTATATTCAGGTCCACCCATAATACACCCAGGGTGACTTTGCTAGTCATCAGACACCTTCTCACATTGCTCTCTAGCCACAGATTTTGCCATGTTGTTGTCTGAGTAAATCATTCGATTAGAAGTTCCAGTGGATTTTTTTTGTACAGATTGGTCTTTCATCCCAAAATATCCTTTCCACATTTTGCTCTGCCTGTTCAAATCCCACTCATTCTTCAAAACACAGCTCAAATGTAAAATCTCTGAAGCCTACCTCTGTATTTTAGTCTGGGTCTTCCTATGTACAACCTAAACTTTGTGGAAAATAGTAACTTGGTTTTTGGGTGCCCAGCACTTTTATAGATCAAGAAACTAAGCTAAAAGATTAAATGGGGATAACACCAGTGTTTGGTTCAAAGGGTCATTTGGGGAATTTAGGACAACATATATGTTAAGTCCTTAGTACTTGATAAATATTATTTGTTAAAATTCACGCTCGTTACTAAGCGACAACCTATGAACTGTAAATGTGGACTCTCCCTCTGAGAGTAATCTTGTATAGGTGAACACACTTGTGCTGAAATACTATGCTGCTCCAGTACTATAAACTCTGTGTTTTCAAGTTGGTTTGTTTTCTGTCTTGGTCTCTCAAAGACTAGCACTTAACAAATGAACATACTGGGGCTCTTTTATACTGAGTTTCAGAGACAATTGTGAGACTCATCCAAGTCTGAAGATGGAGATACAGATGGCCATGGAATAAAGAAGAATTAAGTAATGAAAAACTTGCAGTGCTTTACCAAGCCACAGGGAATGGCTAGCACAAGATGGAATTTATCAGATTTGTTTGGAGTTTTGACTTTGCCATATGGGTTCAGACAAAACTGAAAGGCAAAACAGAATTTTAAATCGTTCAAAGCTGTGAATGGAAATTGCCAAGTTTTACAATCTCAACTATGAGGTGGTAAGACCATGGTAAGGAAGAGAGGTGCCCTATGTGAAGAAAATGATCTCATTCTCTTCAACTCTATTTGCTGAGCACACACTGCAAATGAGATGTTTGAAAGATGATAGTGGGAAAAAAGGTGAAGGAAACATAGAAGAAAGCCCTTTAGTCTTCATCTATATCAAAAATTAAAGTGTGGTGGGAAGAGATTTGCTCTTAGAATGAGGACATGAATGTGACTCTGTAATCTAATAGTGTGATATCATGACATAAATGATGTTGTAATTAGTCACACCTCAAAATCACACAGAAGATAAATGTCCTAATTAATGCTGAAGTAAGTTCATGAAATAATTGTCTGTGTGGTATCTTACCAGCAACCCCTCCCCACACTCTGGTATTATTCTTTAGAAAACAAAATTAGTTTGTATCTGTAAGCCTCAGAGTTCTACTATGAAAAGGAAAAAAAAAAAAGAGCAGTCAAACTAGCAGAGCTTTGTATATATTTATATTTTTGAGGTGGGCTAAATAGTGAGCATCATGTAAGACACCTAGTTCTGCCTCCATCTGAGAGTGCCTTCATTTTCCCTCATTCCTGAAAGAAACTTGGCCACATAATGGGATTTTAGGTTCACAATTTCTTTTCTTGTTTGAAAAAATGTTGTGTCCCTTCTTTTTTGGCATATAACCTCTCTGAGAAAAATCACTGTGATTTGAATTATTTTTCCCTTATAGATAGGCATTATTTCTCTTTGTCCACTTTCAAGATTTGCTTGTCTTTATTTCTCAGAAGTTTGACTATAATGTGTCTTGGGATGGATGGTTTTGGATTTATCCTGACTGGGTTTCTCTCAGATTTTTGAATCTATGGGTTTTAGACTTTTGACACATTTAGATATTTTTCAGCCATATTTCTTCAAATACTTTTTCAGCCCCACTCTCCTTATCTTCTTCTGCTAGGATTCCAGTGACATGATTAGAGCCTTTATTATATTCTCACAGGTCTCTAAGACTCTTCTTATTGGTGTGTGGGTGTTTTCTTTTTGTTGTTCAGATTGTATAATTGCTGTTGTTCTATTGTCAAGGTCAATGATTTTTGCCCTTGGTCTCCTCCATTTGGCTATTGAATCAATTTATTAAGTACTTTATCTCAGTTATTAGATATTTTTATTTTTATTTATTTATTTTTTTAAATAAATGTTTTATTTATTTTTGAGAGAGAGAAAGCAGGGGAGGGGCAGAGAGAGAGAGGGAGACACAGAATCTGAAGCAGGCTCCAGGCTCTGAGCTGTCAGCACAGAGCCGGGCTCGAACTGACAAACCACGAGATCATGACCTGAGCCAAAGTCAGATGCTTAACTGACTGGGCCACCCAGGCGCCCCAAGATTTTTTTTTTATTTTTATAAATTTTCACTTGGTTTTTCTTTATATTTCTATTTCTTTACCGAGAATATTTATTTCTTACTGTGACTTTCTAACTTTTAAGTTATTTTAAGAATATTCTTTACTCATTGAACCATTTTTATTACAGATGCTTTAAAATATGTGTCAAATAATTTTAACATTCTGTCATCTCATTGTTGGTGTCTATTGATTGCCTTTTTTATTCAGTTTGAGATATTTCTAGTTCTTGGTACTACAAGTGATTTTTTATTGAAACCTGGAAATTGGGGTTATTATGTTATGAAACTCTGGATCATAATTGAATTTCTGTTTCATCTGGCTTATTCTGACATTACTTGGGAAATGGAAGGAGTGACAGTGTCTCATTACAATCAGGTAGATACAGACATCCAGGTTCCCCACTTGGCCTCCACTGATACCCAAGAAAGGAGCTCCACTTCACAGCTCATGTAAATGGGCTTTCCAGCTCCTCACTAGGCCTCCATTGATACTTCTCTGCCTCAGTAGTATAGGCATTCCTTGTTACTTTTCCCTACGTGACTTTCATTCATACCAAGGTTGGGGAAGTGGCCTTGTTATTGCTGACCAGTGGTGAAATTTCCTAATTATTTCAGAGGTCTCCTATGACACCACCCCAGTATGAAGAGTGGGAGGGGAAATCACCTCATTACTGCAGAGCTGCGATTAAGTCCAGGCTTCCCATGTGGTCTCACTGAGGGGAAGGAGGGCTGGTCTCCTTATTCATGGTAGGAATGAAACTCGTAGCTCCAGACTTGGCCTTCTTTAACATCACCCATCAGCCTTACTAAAGCCAGGTAAGTGTTACAAGGCTCCCCCATCTGGCCTGAAATAGAATGTGCAGCAGTAAGGTAACATCTTTTTCTGAGATTTTTGGATGAAATAAAATTACTGTGTCTAAATTTTTTTTTTTTTTCCATCTTGTTGGGTCCACCCTCCCTTTGTCTTCTAGCTACAGGGAACAGGTTTTTGTTGGAAGCCTTTTTTCTCTCTGTTGGCATTTCCAGATTGTCACATTTTTCAGCTTCAAGGCTGGGAAACATGAGGTAAAAAGAAAACCTAAGGAACTCACCATTGTCATTACATTACTTAGGTCCCAATATTCCTAGTCAGCCTGCTTTTTTTCTTTCCAACTTCCACAGTCTTATTATCTGTGTTTTATGTACAATATTCAGGGATTTTAGTTGTATGTGGCAAAAGAAATTGGAAAAAGGATATCTACTCCATATACTCAAAAGTGGAAATATTCCCATTTTGTTTTAGATGTTTCTGCTCAGAATTGCTTTTCTAATGTTTCTAATTATACTAGGCTCAGAAAAACTTCAAAAACTGCCATATACCTTTTCACCAGACATTCCTACTCTTGGATTGTGATTTTAAGTATTCTTAGTTTCCAAACCTATAAAATAAGGCATATGCTGGCAGGATCCTAGTGAAAATTAAATAAAATTATTTATTAAGCATTTCACAATTTGCCTCACACATAATCATTCAAAAATGATAGCTGTTATTATTGTTTTTATTGCTAGTACGCACAAAACCATATTTTTTCAATTAAGAGCCATGTGATCTTAAACTAAATATATATATATTTAATATATATTTAATTATATAAATATATATAATATATATATTATATGGCAATAAGCTACCACCTATACCGCAAAACTCCCCTTATTTTAGAATAGAAATTCATGAAATTTATACTTGGTAACCTGGAGTCAGAGTTGGAGAGGGGAATTATCTCAGAATGTTAGAAACAAATGTTAATTACACATTTTAGAGTCCACTGAAAGTTCCAGTCCGGATTCAGAGTGAAGCAAGACAGCTCATGCATTTAGTCTTGTGATAAATGACTTCACCCTTAGAGGATTCCACTACAGTACTGAAAGTGCATTATATTATGACAAAAAGGGAAATGTCAAAACTGTTTCCCAGATTTGAGGAGAAAATTTGCCATGTTGCATGTCTTGATCAGCCTTTTTATTGAATCTCTGAATATTGAGTAGTCTTGAGCTACAGTCTTGTGCTACTGAACTGTTTCTTTCCAAGGCTTAAGGAATGTTCTAAGGACATAATCTTTTTTTTTTAATTTTTTTTTTAACGTTTATTTATTTTTGAGACAGAAAGAGACAGAGCATGAACGGGGGAGGGTCAGAGAGAGAGGGAGACACAGAATCTGAAACAGGCTCCAGGCTCTGAGCAGTCAGCACAGAGCCCAACGCGGGGCTCGAACTCACGGACCGCGAGATCGTGACCTGAGCCGAAGTCGGACGCTCAACCGACTGAGCCACCCAGGTGCCCCCTAAGGACATAATATTGACTATATCTAAAATCCCAGGTTTCATCTTTCTGTGTTGAGAAGTCTTATGCCCTCCCTGATCCAGTGCAATCTACCAGGCTGAGAAGCCAAAATTGAAAAGCACAGACCTCAGGAAGGACCCTGGAACTGGCTAGAGGCTGTCAAGAGCTATATGCTACTGCTCAATACCAGCCCACAAGCAAGATTAAAGGATGTACCTACTTGTGAATCACAGTTTTGAATTGATCCTATTATAAAATCTCAATTAATTCAAATGGTTGTGAACATGGCTGAGACCTTGGTTACCTGGAAGTGAAGAGAAAACCCCTTTATTTATGACATCAATCTCTTGGAAAGTCTAAGTGACAGAATTCTATATTTCTCTGAGAAATGAGGACCAAAAGCTAAAGTGAAATTCTCATCATACAGGTCTCAGCAATAATGAGAAGCTTTCCAAAATAATTTTCTACCAGGACAGCTATCTGCCATCTCCTTTGTATTTTTCTGTCCCCTATCTCTTTCAACCTTGTAAGTTCACTTTGAAGTGAGGTTTATGACCTCCATTTTACAGATGAGACTTGTTGAGGTTTTGATATTTACTGGAACCTCTCTGTAAGTCTCAAGTGTTTTCTACTACATATTCAATGTCTTCCTGGGCTGTTCTTCCTCAGTTTACTTTCTGACTCAAATGTTCCATCAGCCAAACTGATAATGCTTTGAAAGAGATTTTGAAAGAAGCACAGTGCATCCCTGTGGCCAGCACAATAAACAGCAAGAATTAAACAGATTTCAAGAAAAAGAAAAAATCTGGCAGCGTGTCATAGTGACTGCCTTATGAATCCTTGAAATATGTTGTTCTTAACCTAAGATCTTGGAGACTAATACAGAAAACAGATTTCCTTTTTGGAGGATTAGTTTTTTGTTTTTTGTTTGTTTGGTTTGGGGTTTTTTTGTGTGGGGGGGTTTTCTTTTTTTTTTTTGGCTTTAAATTTTGTTGTTGTTGTTGTTATTTTGTTTGGGTGAGTATATGTGTACATTGCACAGTTAGATTTTTTCAAAAGCATTCCCTATATGACAAAACATAGTACAAAATCTTTTATATGCACGATTTTATTTAAACCTCAGAATGATTCAATGAGATCAGCACTATTAATTACCACCACTCTTCATTCTATAAGTGAGGAAATCAAATTTCAGAGATGCCATGTAATATGACTGGTTAGTTATGGAGCCAGGATTCTAGCCCAGGACTTTAGGACACAAAGCGTGGAAAACTGAATACTGTCTACATTTCTATCACTAATTTTCTCCGTCTCATCTTAATGGGAAAGATGGAGACAACATGGTTATTTGAAATTCTAATAAATCATATGCTCAAATATTTGATATCAGTGATTATTAATGACATCGCTCAAGCCTTGACTCTTATGTAGACTTTGACTAACTAAACCTATATGTACACTCCTTGAAGCCCTTCAAGGCACCTCGAAGGCCTTTTTGAACTTACTCTTCTATTGTTTCTTTTTACTTGTGTGTAGTATCTTAGAAGATTCTTCTTTTCTTAAGTAGAATATATCCTTGCTGGGGGCCGGAGGGGTGGTGATGTGTCGTTGGCTCAGTTGGTTAAGTGTCTGACTTCACCTCAGGTCATGATCTCATAGTTCATGAGTTTGAGCCCCATATCAGGCTCTATGCTGTCAGCACAGAGCCTGCTTTGGATCCTCTGTCCCCCTCTCTCTTTGCCCCTCCCCTACTTGTGCTGTCTCAAAAATAAACATTAAAAAAAAGAATACATCCTTGAAATCACTGGAATTCAGTAACTTCCTACTAATAGACTGTTTAATGTTGGGGGAGCTCATCAAAAAGATGTGACCACTGATTGACCCATGAGCCTGGACCCAGGCACTTGGAGACTCATCCTTCTCTCCCCTGTCTTAGGAATGTGGGTTCCACTTGCTATTCCCATTCCCAGAGGCTGCTCCAAGGTCACAGCCTTAAGACAGTGATGTGGCATTAAACTTTCAAGATAAGATGGGTGCCGGGATCCATCTGTCTTGCTGCTGCCCAAGACAAGCCTAGTATCTAAGTTCTCTTTGCTTATTAAAACTTCCACCCTACAACCTAGAGTGGCTGCCACTTGCTTTGGTCTCTCCCTGCCCTCCATATAGAGGTGCTGTTTCAGATTTCACCTGAGAAGCTTCTGAGAGGATTGGGAATCAACATCTGAAAACATCTCCTATCACTGTTCCACTGGATATTTTAACTGTTTGCCAAAACAAGAAAAATTCTGTCCTTTTTCAGAGAAGGAAACTGAAAGACAAAACAACTATCCCATGAGCACATCTCAAGCAAAACAGTGGAGAAGTTGTGTTTACTTCACCTTAACATGCATTAATTTTTTTTTAAGTTTATTTATTTATTTTGAGAGAGACAGGGCACGTTGGGGAGGGGCAAAGAGAGAGGGAGAGAGAGAATTGCAAGCAGGCTCTGCACTGCCAGTGAAGAGCCTGATGCACAGCTCAAGCTCACGAAACTGGGAGATCATGACCTGAGCCGAAACCAAGAGTCAGGACCTTAATCGAATGAGCTACCCTGGCACCCCATTACATGAATTAAAAAATGTTTATTTAAGAGGGAGAGACAGAGAATGCATGATTGTGTGCAGGTGTGGGGAGGGGCAGAGGGAGAATCCCAAACAGGCTCTGTGTTGTTAACACAGAGCCCCATGCTGTCAGAGCAGAGCCCCGCCATCAGGCTTGATCTCATGATGTGTGAGGTAATGACCTGAGGAAAATCAAGAGTCGACCACTTAACCCACTGACCCACCTTGGCACCTCCACTTTAACATACATTTATAGAGAATTCACGTGAGGCTGAGATTATACAATCTAGGTCTCTATCACTCTAAATCTGGCCCTCAGACCCCAGCATCAGCATTGCCTAAGAGCTTGTTGGAAATTCAGTATCCCAGACCCAATCTTAGACTTACTGAATCAGAATCTGCACATATTAACAGTCCCTCAGGGTACCTCTCTGCACATCATAGTTTGGGAATAACAGTTCTAGGCAGCACTAACTACCTCATGTGATTTTCATTATTTAGTCTATCTCCAAAATATAAATAGATTCACAAAATGTACTAGTTTGTTATTTTTTTTCTTTTCATATTAGAACTCTGAGGTTCATGGATACAAGCCTCTAATTTTGTTTTCTAAAGAACAATGTGGTTGAGGGGGGCATTGCTGGTAAGATGCCAAGTCACAGATAATTATTCCATTGACTTACTTCAGCATTAGTTATGCCATTTATCTTCCATGTGATTGTGAAGCTAATTCCAACATTATTTATCCACTTTGATCAAGTTGATAGAGAAGAATTTCATGACTAAACACAATTTGACTTTGAAAATATGCTGTAAGTATGCACATGTCTTTTCTTCACATAAGGACCAAAAGCAGGCTGCCCTAAGATGGCCCAGTTTGGCATGAACATTATTTTGAGTTAAAAACAATCCAAATCCAGCAGATTAAGAAAAAGCTCTTTATGCCCCCTTGGCTGCCTGTTTGTCTCAGAAACAGAGCTATTAACAGAGATTCCTCTTTACCTAAGCAACTTATCTGCACAACAGGGCAACCTTTGTTTTCCAAACATCTCCTGTTACCTTCCAGCTAGTGGTCTTTCCCCACTTTGTATACTCAAACGTCCATCCCTTTCCTTAGCTCATATAAGCATCATGTTGCCTGTCTTTGGAATTCCATGTCTACATGGATTCCCCATATGTACACTCTTAATTTGATTAAACTGTTAATCTGTCTCATGTCAATCTGATTCCTAGTCCAGCTAGAAGGACCTTGAAAGGTAGAGGAAATTCTTCCTCCCCAACATTCATAAACCAACCAAAGGTATTTCCTTTAATTGGGACAAGCGTTATAGACTTGGGGAAGAGAGAATAAAGAGTGAAAAATTCAACTACTTGACCAATGGCTCAGATAAAATTGAGTACAGTAGATTAAAACTACAGGCATAGAATTCAAAAAATCAAAGAATATAGAAACGTTAAAGCTGGAAAGAAGCTAAGTAGGCATTTGCTTTAAGACCCTCAAATGAACAAAGTAACCCAGAGTGATCAAGTGCCTTGCCTGAAGATACACAGCCCATAAATAGTAAAACTGTCCCAATTTTCCAGGCCACCAGTTCTGTTGTTATGAGAACTATTCAGTTCTCTCAACTGCCAATTGTATTGTAGTATAAGTGCTAGCAAATGAAATAGCAAATGAATAACTGTACCAATTCACCTCAACACAAAATACTACTTTTTTTCTTTCCTTCATTGCCTTCTTTTTGCCCCAACCTGTCATTTTCTTCATCAGGTTTTCATTATATGTTTTGATTTCCCTTGTTCCTTTCTCTTGTTGTCTTCCTGGATATCCCTCCTATTTAATTCTAAAGAAATATGTGTAATAGTTTTGGCTGAAGTGACTATTTCAGTCAAGAAGGCAGACATAGTAAAGCCATCTCAGCCCCTCCAACTAACCTAGTAGTCTTTAAACCTTAGCAAACATCCTTAGCCAGTGTGATTGATTAATTAACCTTCCTTTGTGTATCTACAGATCATGCATTCTTTTCTAGAAAGAACAGAGCACTGCCACAGTCATTAAACAGGTATCAGATCCCCTTGTACAACCTCTGAGCACTGAGTTAACATCTGTAGTTGGCACCACTGAGTCTGCACATAATCAAGAAATGTTACAGACCACTGCACTCCCTTTGTTGATTAATTAACTAACCCAAACTCTTTAAAAATCCCCAGGCCAGCAGGCCAGGCAGAAACCTCCAAGTTGGCTTTGGACAAGAGTTTACCTTCTCCTCAGGTGGCCAGCCTCCTGAATAAAGCTCATATTCATTTCCAATCAACACTCATTTCTTGAGTATTGGTCTTTCGAGCAACTGGCAGCTGAACTTGGGTTTTCAGTAACATTAGTAACTCCTTTCAATAAACAATATTATGAACAATTTCAGTTGATTCTGCCATATTCAGTGCTGGCTATGGGTCAGATACTGTGCAGTGTACTTTCTATGTTTTCCCATTCAACCCTCCAATCCCATTCCTATAGATAAGGAAAATCAAGGTCACAAAAGTTAATCATTGAATGACCTTGGTTAAAGGAGTGGGTTCAGAATTCAAATGCCAGGGGCACCTGGTTGGCTCAGTTGGTTAAGCATCTGACTTTGGCTCAGGTCATGATCTCATGGCTTTTGAGTTCAAGCCCCACATCAGGCTCTCTGCCGACAGCTCAGAGCCTGGAGCCTGGAGCCTGCTTTGGATTCTGGGTCTCCCTCTCTCTCTCACTCTGTCTTGCACTCTGTCTCTCTCAAAAATAAAATAAAAACATTAAAAAATATTTTAAAAAAAGAATTCAAACCCCAGTCTTGATGCATCCATGAGAAAACCCCATTTTAATGCTGAGTGCCTTATGATTTTCCATTCAAAAAGTATGCTTAGACAAGCTGTCTCTTTTCTAAGTCTCTGCAGGTTATGAATTTATAAGTAGATAAGAGAAAACATGACAGTAGATGAAGCTATCTCTACTTTCTATGACCATTTCCATCCTACTAGAATTTTAAACATATTAATTACTAATTAGACAAATCTAGATAGTAATCAAAGATATTTAATTTACCCAATATCATTTATTAGAAGGAGATATTTGTTACTTGGAAATGATAATTAACTCATCAGAAATGTTTTGTAATAAGAGACAAAAAATGAAAGGAAGTACTTAGGAATTATGCTAAAAAAGAAGGTAAGATTCTCATGGTTACTGAATATACTGATGCAAGGCAAAAAAGCCTCTCAATAGGTATCATGTTGGTGTCTCTAAAGGAAGAATTGTAAAGAGATACAATACTGGAAAGATCTTTGGATATTTTAATACCTTAATGTAAGTTTAATGGTCTGTGAATGTTGGTTTTCTAATGCCTAATCAGAATTACAAATTGATTTTCAAAGTTCTTTTTTTCCCTACTGTTTTTGTTTTTGCTGTCTTCTGTGGGAGAAATAAACTACATCTATAGCCAGTCTTTTTTATCTCATTTCCCTGTCTCTGTAACATACAAACACCAGAGTTAGACACAAAAAAATAAATTTCATTACCAGTGTTATTTAGCAAAGAAATGGTGACTTTTTTTTCTCAATGTTTATTGAAAGCTATGTGCCAGGAATTTAGATATTAACAAGAATACTGAGTCTATCAGGAAAGATGTATTTTCAGTTTCCATCAACCTATATAAAATCACCTATGTAGTACTAAACAAACTACATCTTTTTGCAAGAGATCTAAGTCCGACTGGATGAAGTGTAAAACATTCACTTGGGCTTGACTTTCTTAATTCTTTGGAAAATACTCTATAGAACATATAATATATTCTACAGAATATAAAACTATAGAATACAGAAATTTTTAATTGAAAAAAATAACAAAAGTCATCCTTAAAAATGAAAAATTTAAAAATACAGAAAATTAATAAGCAATGTGTAGGTAAATCCCTAGGTACAAGAAGTTAAAAAAAAATCTTGCATTGTTACCCAAAGATGTCTCTGTTCCAAGCTGTAATGGTAGCGAAGTCCATGCATTTTTGACACTATAGGACTCCTCTCCAAAAACATTGCATTTTCTCAGCAATGGTGTTCAAAGAGCTCTTTAAATAGTTGGCTTTTTCATTATAAATTTTGCATGTAAACACTTTACATGTTCTGATTTAATGAGGCCATTCAATGCTTTCTTAATACTACTGAAACTTTCTCCCCCAGGACTCATTTGATTGCTCAGAAATATCTTTGATTCATTTGCATTTACTAATTCAGGGAACCATGAGGATATTTTCTAAGCCCTACTAAATTCCTGATAGTAAGCCCTGGGGATACAGCAATAAACAAGACAAATGTGGTCCTTACCTTCACTGAGCTTGTAATCCACTGGCTAAAACAGATTTTTGAGGGAGTAATTACAAGAACAGTGAATTTAACAAAGAAGTTCAAGGCACAATGCAAATATAAATATTTTATACAATATAAAATGAACATATGTCAAAGTTTTTATATAATTTGTTAATTAATGAGGGAGCCAGATATATATTGAAGTTGGTTCAAATGAGAGTTTAATTTACAGAGATTTATACTCTATCAAACAGAATTTATTTCATTATCATGAACAGGAGTAAATTACATGGCTCTGGACAGGAAGCATTTACATTAAATTACTTCCATTATTAGTTTTCTTCTATCCCTATGTAGTGGTAAAATAGCTTAATCAATCAAGACAAAGACACCCCTGTGGAATCAGGCAATCCTTAGAGGGTTGACCCAGGAGTCTCTTTTAACCACTTCCAGGTTTTTGATGGGTTTGCTCTGGTAGCTTAAAAGGGATAAACTTAGAGAGAAGGCTGGTAATAACTGGGATAAATAGATATTCACTATATCCCTGTGAACCTCAACTAGAAGGCTTAATTAATATAACCATTGAAGAGAGTAGAAGAATCTCAAAATAAGGGGTGAGTGATTAGATTGAAACACAATTCTGGAACATGTGTCAGCTTGCTTTGTTTCCAGGAAAGTTACTGACAAAATCCATGCTTTCTTGTGATCCAGTATACCAGCCATAACTTTATGCCAATGATCTTTATTTACTATTATGCAGGTACTCACTTTTCAAATGCAATCACTGTATGATGGTTAGTTTTATGTGTCAACTTGACTGGGCCACAGAATGCCCAGATATTTGAACAAACATTCTAGGTTTCTGTGACAGCATTTTTTGACAATTACCATTAAAATCAATACATTAATAAAGCAGATTTCCCTAACATGGGTGGGCCTCACTCAATCAACTAAAGATCTGAATACAACAAAAGGCTGACCCTCTCCCAAATGAGAAATTTCCTCTTGCATGACTACCTTAAGCTGGGACATTGTTTTTTGTTTGTTTGTTTTTGGTTTTTTGGTTTTTTTTTCCCCTTCCTTCAGAATGGAAATGAAATATCAGCTTCTTCCTGGGTCTTGAGCCTGCCAACTTTCAGCCTGAACTACACTGTCAGCTCTCCTGGATCTCAGCTTGCTGACTGCAAGCAACCTTGGTTTTTGTCACCCTCCATGATCACGTAAGCCAATTGCACTCACATGCGCGTGCACGCGCGCACACACACACACACACACACACACATATACATATGTATATGTATAACGTATACATATATGTATATGTGTATATATGTATATATATATAACAAATGGAGAGACATTCAGTATTCTCTTGAGTTTCAGATAAGAGTTTAATTAATTCAGCTCCACCTCTAAGAAATATCATCCAAATTTTTCTCTCTGTGTGTATATGTATCTGTTAAATTTATATTTATGCTTGTTTATTTAACATGGAAAAATGTAGAATAACATTCATTTAAAATTTCTCAATAATATGGAGAATGTGTAACCATTAAAATAATGTGTGTACCAGAGTTTATTAAACAGCCTTCTGTCGATGGATTTTTAGGTTTATTAAAGTTTTTCAGTATTAAAATAACAGTAGCCTTATGTGTAGACATTTACTCATATATCTAATAATCCATCTGTAATCTATTTTTACTGATATTAACTCCAACAGAAATAATGCAGATTTTTAAGTAATTTGATGCATAATTTTGTCAATTAACATTTTTTCTTCTTTTCTTCCTTTCTTCCCTTTTTCCAATGCTTGCTGGAATAGATTTTTATTAAAAGAAAAACAAAATTTCTCGTCTTGCTGTTAAAAATAGCAAAGGTGTCTTAGGTTAAAAAGTGCTCTACCTCCCACTATGATTAGGGCCTAGAGGGGAAAATACCCTTTGAGAAAATATTTCTTTTTCCTTATCTCTGTTTGTGGGTTGAAAGAAAAATCATGGAGAGTTTGAATGGCAATAATTTAGAAGAATCCAGAAGGGAGAAAAATATTCTGCTTAATTTAAAATGAAAGGTGTGGGTGCAGAACTACCAGATATACTTTGCTAGCAAGGGGAAGGTTATCTAAACCATTCATGCCATAGAAGAAGGAATGTAGATCCTTTTACTTTCTTGAAGGATGCTTTACTCTCAAAATCACTTGAGAACTCTGGGAAGCATAAACAAAAAAGCAAGACAGTGAGTTGTCTATCTCTAAAACACAATTTTTAAGAGGATTTTGAGACCAAGAAACAAATCAATGTTTGTTATATACAATGCCTGATTGTGATTGCTTTTATGTAAGAATTGGCATGGGATACTTAAAAAAATCACTTAATATGTGAGGCCCCTATAATTACAGGCAGTCAGACATGTACGCACTCTAGTTGGTTACAAATTAGAATGATGGACTCCACAAATGTACACTTCCAGATGTTCTAAAGTTGATACTGAACTTTAAATTTATATCACTTCAGTCATCCTTTTTTTTTATCCTTTCTCAGCCATATGGACTCTTTGAGTTAGATTATAGCAGCAAATTTTGTTAGACCTCATTAATACCTCATGCTCTATACCTATAAATGATTTGACATGATGTTTTTTTAAGTTTATTTATTTATTTTGAGAGAGAATGAGATAAAGAGAGAGAGAGAGAGAGAGAAGAGAGACAACATGAGCAGGGTAGGGGCAGAGAGAAAGAGAGGGAGAAAGAGAATCCAGGCAGGCTCCATACTGTCAGCACAAAGTCCAGTGCAGGGTTTGATCCAATGAACCCTAAGACCATGACCTGAGCTGAAATCAAGAGTTGGGCACTTAACCAACTGAGCCACCCAGGCACTCCATGATTTGACATGATTTAAACAATATTAAAAAGGGAAACTGTGACCAAATAAGTGGTAAATGGTTGTCTGGGGACCAGGAATATAGTATTTATTACATTAATTATTATTACCAAATATCATTCTGTACTTCCTAGAAACCAACATCAAAAGGAAAATCTGTTGAATTTTATGAGTCTCATTTTCTAAAAGAAGGCAGTATTACCTGGTATGTGTGTATTTTTGCTGATAACAAAGTCTAGAAGAACTTACCAGTAAATGTTTATTTAAGAAATATTAGATAGTGCTATAGTCTGAAAGTTTGTGTCATCCCAAATTCCCGAGATGAAATCCTAATCCTCAGAGTTGATGGTATTAGCAGGTGTGGACTTGGAGAGGTGATTAGATCATGAGGCTGGATCTCTCATGAATGGGATTAATGCCCTTATAAAATAGTCCCCACAGAAATCCCTAGCCCCTTCCAACATGGGAGGACACAGTGAGAAAATGCAGCTATGAACCAGAAAATGGGCTTTCAGTTGACCATGACCATACTAGCAATTTCATCTTGGAATTCCAGCCCCCAGAACAACGAGAAATAAATTTCTGTTGTTTATAAGCCATCCAGTTTATGATATTTTATTATAGCAATCTGAATGGATTAAAACATACAGCAAAATACAAAAGCTATCACTATTGTATAATATTATTTCATACATTTAGGTTTATGATCATGAAGTTTTCAGCTTCAGTAGATGTAGAAGTGATCCAATACTTTTACTTAGCCTGATACCTGTTTTCCAAGTTTGCCAATTGGCCTATCAACATTAAACTCAATATAGCAAACTAGAGTATTTCTCCATTTATTTGTGGTTTCATTAATTGTTCTCAGCATTGTATATGCCTCTTGATCATACTTTAAAATACTGTAGGAACAGTATTTTAAAGTATGATCAAGAGGCATATACAATGCTGAGAACAATACTTCATATTAATTTTAAATATTTATTGTTTTAATTGTTAATTGTTAATTGTTAGTGTATACATATACTGTTAATTATATGTATTGTAATTGTATGTAATAGTATACATATACTATTAATTATATGTATATGTTGACTTTGCACTCTATGACCTTGCAATATTTACTTATTTACCTATTTATTTACCTCCAGGGAGCAGGCAGTGCAGAGGCAGTTATCCTGGCAGGACAACTCCCTGACCAACCCTCCTTCTCTCCTGAACCCACCCAGTGCAGACGAAAGAATGAATGCTGGGCACTGCCAACCAAGTATGCGTACCTGGAGACTCCCACTGAGTCTATGGAGAGAAAGGGTGCGCACAGGGACATTCTGCATGGCCACATGGTCCTAGTCCCCACCTGCCCAAGGGTCCGTTGGGCCCCTATGAGCTGCCGATAACATCTCTTGGAGGTGGTTGAAGCTCCTTCTGGGCTCCAGGCTCCATCCCCTTGTGGCACCTCATCACTCAGGGCCCCCCACCCCTTGCCTTTTTATTTTTAGTAGCTTGTTTATCGGTTTCTTAGGATTTTCTACGTATATTACCAAGTTTTCTGAGAATAAAGACAATTTTGTTCCTTTTCTTTCCATCTGTACGTCTTTTATTTCCTTATCTTGTGTTTCTGCACCAATAGGTCTTCCAGTATAATGGTGAATGGAGGTGGTAAGGGGGGGGGGGTATCCTTACCTTGTTCTTGATTTTAGGTCAAAAGCAATTAGTTTTGCACTATTAAAAGTCATGTTAGGTAGAAATTGTTTTTTTTTTTAAATAAATATTCTTTATCAAACAGAGAACATTCCTTCTATTCCTTGTTTACTGAAAGTTTTATCTTGATGTATATTGAAATTTACTAAATACTTTTTCTTCTGCCTCTATTAGGATAATCATATGGCTATGTTCTTAATTTTGCTAATATGGTTAAATAACTTAATCGATTTTTAAATGTTGAATCAAACTTGCATTTGTTGAATAAAGCTAACCCTAGATAATGCTGAATTTCAGCTTGTAAATATCATGTTAGCTTTTTTCATCTGTGCTCATGATAGATATTGGTCTATATATATATATATTTTTTTTCTTTTTTGTAACATCTTTGCTTTTGATATCCTGGTATGGTGGCCTTATCAATAATTTAGAAAGCATACCCTCTTCATCTATTTTCTGATGAAAAGAATGGTAATATTCTTTTTCAAATGTTTGGCAGAACTCACTAGTGAATCCATCCGAGTCTGGCATTTTCTCTATGAAAATTCTTTTATTTATGAGTTAAATATGTATTGGAGATATAACACAATTCAAATTTTGTATTCCTGAATCAGTTTTGGAAAAATCATGTCTTTTAAGGAATTATTTATTTCATTTCAGTTGTCAAATATATTAGCATAAAGCTGTTAATAATATTCCTGTATTATTCATTTTAGGTCTCTAGGATGTCAGGTAATATCTCTTCTTCCATATGTAGTACTGAGAGAGTCCTCTCAGTTTTTTGATCAGTCTACCTAAAGCTATATCAATTTTATGGATTTATTCACAGAACAAACTTCTGTTTTTATTGATTATTCCTATTGTTTGCCCACTTTCTTTATAACTTTCTTATGTAGTAAGATATTTGGTTTCATTTACTTATCCTCATTTTAATTTCCTTTTCCTTTTCTAGTTTAACAGAAAAGATTTTAACATTGATTTTAGTCATCTCTTTTGTTTTTATTTTAGCATGTAAACCTCTAAATTCCCTGTTAAGTACTGCTTAGCTGAATCCCACAAACCATGATGTGCAGCATTTTCATTTGCACTCAGTTTCAAATTATTTTCTAATTTCCCTTATGATTTCTTCTTTGACCCATGGGCCATTTAGAATTCTATTGTTTAAACTCCCAAACAGATAAAGATTTTCCAGATATCTTCCTGGTATTGATTTTTATCTTAATTATGTTGTGGTAAAATAATATGTTCTGCATTATTTCAATCCTTTGAATTTTGTTAGACCTTATTTTGTGACCAAAAATGTACTTTATCTTGATAAATTTGTGTGAGCATTTAAAAAGGGTGTGCATTTTTTTCTGTTGTTTTGTGGCATTTCTACAGATGACACTTACTTCAAGTTAGTTAAAAATATTCATAGACCTTCTATGTCCTGTAGATGTCAATTATTTCATATTAGTTAACAGTACTTACATCTTTTATGTCATTATTCCTTTTCTACTTTTACATCAATTTCCAAGAAAGGCATATGAAATACCCACTATACATCTAGGGTTGTCTACTTCTCCTTTCTCTTCTAGCAGTATGTACCCTAAGCATTTTAAAGCTCTATTATTATGTGCAGACACATTTAGATTATATATGTCCTTGTGATGAACTGACCCCTTTATCACTATGAAATGAAACCTTCATTCCAGATAATATTCCTTTTCCTGATGTCTACTTTTCATAGTAATAGAACCACTCCAACTTCAGTGTTCGTATGCTTTACTTTTTAAAAACCTTTGCTTTTAAGCTATCTGAATCTTTTTAAATTAGTTTTTCTGCAAAGCATGTACTTGAGTTTTGCTTTATATCCTGATAGCTTATAATTTATGTTTTTTAATTGGAGTATTTGGACAATAGCTGTGTTTACTTTCTTTTTCTTTTTATTTGTGCCAGCAATTCTTTGTTCTTTTTTTTCTTAGTTCCTTAGTTTCTTTTGGACTCAGTATATAATATATACAAATATATACAAACATCTAAGGGGTAGATAGATTCCTGAACTTCATAAGTATAGTATAATTTTTAACTGCTGTTTTTATTATCATTGTTAATGATAAAGAAACAAGGCCATCTAGTGCAATTCATGATTTTGCACACAGGTACTTTGTGCGGAAACTGAAGGTCATTGGTCATCGATTGCTTAGTCTGGCTTTTCATAATATGCTGTTTCTACTACAAGGCACAAATTGTACCATGCACTGGGTGTATGAAAATCTGCTTGGAGTATATATGCCTGAGAGTGATAGCGTTCATTAAGTTAACTGACTTGTGAACTTATTTTTGACTTAATTCCACATTTGAAAAATTATTGCATTCTAGTAAAATAGTAATTAAAAATTCTATCTTTAGCATCAGATAACTTGGTGTCAAATCTTAGCTCAACTATTAATTTGCCTAATATCACCCAGGTGGAAATTTTCTGAACTTCAATTTTCTTCATTTGCTAGATAGAAATAGTAATAACTCTTACAGTTTTTGCAGAGAATAAATGAGTTAGCAAACTTAGTTGATGCTCAATAAATTTATTCAATAAAGGATCATGTATAAAAAGCTTAGTGATAGCCCATATTTATTGAATGGTTAATATATGTTGATAGATGCATTATTACTTTGGAATTCAAAATATTTTAAGTATAATTTTATGAAGTTGAATTTTCAAAAGTAACACTTTATTTTTTAATGTTTATTTAGTTTTGATAGAGGGAGACAGAGCACGAGTGGGGGAGGGGAAAGAGAGAGAGAGAGAGAGAGAGAGAGAGAGAGAGAGAGAGAGAATCCAAAGCAGATTCCAGGCTCTGAGCTGTCAGCACAGAGCCTGACCCAGGCCTTGAACCCATGGACCACGAGATCATGACCTGAGCCAAAGTCAGACGCTTAACTAACTGAGCCACCAAGGTGCCCCTTAAAAGGTAACATTTTAAACTCCAAATAGGAAGCAACCATAAGGAAACCAAGGGGTCCATATGTTAGCATCAATTTGGTGGAACTTAGTATTCCATAATCAAAGACACAATCATGTGCATACCCTGAAGTTGTTCTGCTTTATAAAGTTATTGAACAATTATAGCTGCTGCTGTTGTTGTTCTGGATAATTACAACTACTAGAACTGACAAGTTCCATCCGTGAATCAAAGAATCACCTTCAAAGGACACTGGAAGGGCAGTAGTTACCATCACTCTCATTCCCTCTCTCCAATTTTCTCTGAACCAAGCTGATTAGTCTCTCTTTAGATGATGCTTTTTCTTTCTCTCTCTCTTTCTAGATATTTTCATAGAAATCCCAGTCTATTATTGATCTAGAATCAGCCTGCCTTTCTCAAGTGACTTCAATGGTTTGTTACATGTTCAGAGGAAAACTGATAAAGCATATTCCAATGAAAAAAAAGGTGGGGGGGAGGGAAGCAAGATAATTTAAAGTGAGGCTGATCTGGATGTAGCTTTATGCAACTCAATAAAATTATATATTATATACTTTATGTTACACAGATAGTTGGTGTGTATTTCTCATATCTATTATCTTTGGGTAGATATTTTAATCTCATATTCTCATGTACTATCTCCATGATTTAATATTTAAATTAAGCTACTAATTTTAAGTACAATTATAAGATACCCCTTGACATTTCTATCTTACCCCATCTATGACTACTAAGCACCTCTTGGGCAGTAGTAAAAGGCAAGAAGAACAACCAAATGATCAGTCTATCACAAATATGAGTTTATAAAAGTAACTTGGAGATCATTTCTGGTGACTTCTAGTGTAAGGATTGAATTGGCAAGATGGAAAATTTGATTTATCTTCTCTGGTTTCAGTATCTGCTGGTATAGAAGCCAAGATGCTCTTGAGTTCACAAGCTCACTGCCTCTCTGTGCCTGCTCTACAACTCTAGCCCTTTCCCATGGTGGGATCCATATTCCCTGTTTGCCTCTCCAGTGCACTTCACCTTTGTAACATTTGCCTTTTTAGCCTTTATGGACTGTATCAAGGCACTCTTCACCTCTTAGCATTTAACCAATGAAAGCCATTGGCAGAAAATGGAAAGGTGGAAGGCAGAAGAGACAAGTTGAGGTGTTATTTCTCAGTTTCTTTCCTTGCCAGGGTATGATTTTGCATGGGCTGTCCTTGCCTATCCAAGTAACGAATCCCACTTGAAAGCTTTCAATGAATAAAGAAAGTTCTCACCAGATTTCAGTGATGGCTTACATCTTCCTCTATTCTGTCTCCCCAACTTTCTTACATATGTATAGAGAGAGTAAGTTTTACACACACACACACACACACACACACACACAGAGTAAAACCTTGGATTGAGACTAACTTGTTCTGTGAGTATTCCTCAAGATGAGCAAACACTTCTAATAAATTTTAACGTGGTAAACGAGTAATGTCTTGCAATACAAGTAGTTTGTGACACGGAATGTCACATGATCACAACTGAGGCAATGATTCTTCTCTCTCTCTCTTTCTCTGCTGGATTGTGGGTGATTGTCTCCCAGGGTATCAGGCCCCAGTGTTTGGCAGAAATCAGTGACTTTCAGAATGTTGGAAGGTGCCCACAGCTGGCAATAGTGTATTTTTTGTCACTTCAAAGTACCTATAGACTGTCCTTTGCTTTTCCATACAAGAGTAAAATTAGAAATGCTTTGCTTCATTCTAGGTCAGGCTGCCTGCAGATATAGTCCCTTTCCTCTGCTGCCTTATTGCCAGTTACATTAAATACAGTATACACAAGAGTTTATTAATACTGTACTGTAGGCAACATCCATTAGTGAGTGTGAAAGTGGTTCTATACAGTAACCCTTCTCTCTTGTCTCCCTCACGTCAGCCACAAAGGTTTTCAAAGGTAAGTGCAGGTTAATTTGTTTATTTTTCTTTATATTCTGTACTTTCTTTATTATTTTGTATTATATTACAGTATTGTAATCATTTTTATATGAATATTTTGGGGTTGTGGAATGAATCATCTGAGTTTCCATTATTTCCTATGGGGAAATTTGCTTTGATATACAAGTGCTTTGGATTACAAACATGGTTCTGGAACAAATTATACTCAAAATCAAGGTTTTACTGCATATAATTTCTTACATATATTATAAATACAGGTATATATTTCTTATACCTATATTTCATATGTATGTGTAAGTATTTCATATCTATGTGTGTGTGTGCATATAACCTCATCAGATCTCTAAAATCATCCCTCTTGAGCATGCCCTTTTCTTTTGCAGCTTTGATACATTTAGACCCTCAATTCAAATCCTGCTTATAAACTAACAAGTTCATTCAGTCCATCTTCCTGTCTTGTTACCCTAAGAGCATCCTAACTGTACTTAATTTTCCTATTATTGTGCCTGGATCTCCAAATATTCTACTCATCTGCATTACTGATTTAAAATTGTTCCTGTTTCTACCAGGAAGGTATGACAGACACACATTAACACTAATATAAATTAATAATTCCAAGCACATGCTAACATGTACAAACCTCCTTACAAAATATATTTCCTATATCAATTATTTTTTTTCAACTGTATTTTAAAATAATACATTTTAACTTTGATCAAAATCTTAAGGCAAATTTAAGTTCTTTTTTTTACATTCTCTGTATCTGCAAATTATTATTTTTTCTCTGCAAGCCCATACAAGTATGTAGATAAAGTTTATGGTTTCATGGTTTCAGTATTCAAGTATTTCATAGTATGATCAAAGAGCACAAGAGCAACTGTTATATTACTTCATACAACAAAGCGTTTCTTACGCAACAGGTGGTTCATTGGATTGAGCAGTGATTATAAATCCTGATTACAACTGAGAATTATGTAAGGAATACCAATAATTTATTCTAAGGAGAAAAAACAGTAGTGTTGCATTGGTTGTTACAAGTTCAGAGGCAAAACTGTGGCATTTTATACATGGTGATATATTTGCAGCTTACACAACTGAATTCTGTACTGATAGTCAGTACCCATGCTGTCATCCACTCGCCAATGAACTGCAACGTGTAGGAGACTGGGAGTCAAGGAGAAAACTCAAGTTTAAACAGACTGGGCCATGCTTGATGGCCACACAGATACTCTCTCCTTTTGGTGCTATTCAACACTGGGGGGCAAAACAACCAGAAAAGTTATTTTTTGTTCTGGAATATCTAGAGATTAAATTCTCAAGTTGTTTGTGATGAAAATGTCCTATGCATGCCTTTCATCAGTTATTATGAGACATATAGTTTCCTTCATAGATTTGATTGACTTGAATTCTTTAAAATATTTCAAACACTATTAATTCATAAGATAACGATATTTACAATTGGTTTATACCTTTAACAATGAAAATTAATTTGCTTTGGAAAAATCACTAAAGCACTTAATAAGTATCATACACTGCTTTGTATATATCATCCTGATATAGACCCTGTCAAGCATTTTTGTTTTTGTTTTTTTAACATTTATTTACTTTTGAGACAGAGAGAGATGGAGCATGAACAGGGGAGGGTCAGAGAGAGAGGGAGACACAGAATCTGAAACAGGCTCCAGGCTCTGAGCTGTCAGCACAGAGCCCGACGTGAGGCTCGAACTCACAGACCGCGAGATCATGACCTGAGCTGAAGTCAGCTGCTTAACCGACTGAGCCACCCAGGTGCCCCGCTGTCAAGAATTTTTGGAAGATCTATAATAATTTGTCTGTTTTTGCTCACCATCACAACCTGGATCCCAGCATAATGAATGACATGTAGAAGTTCTTTATTATTAAATATTTGCTCAGTGAATTAACCAATCAATTTTTTAAAAATTATAAAGGTTCTTCTGATATCCCATTTCCCCCCTGAACTTCTCCCTAACTTTCTCAATACTATTAATGGATGAAGGCAAGGGGGGCCCGGGGGGGGGGGGGAGAGTTGGAGTGGAAAAAAGAAAAACAAAAACAAAAACAAAACTATCATTTTCAGTGCTTGTTATTTAGAAAATAATATTATATTTATATTTTAATATGGGGGCATTTCATGGGTTAAAACTGGCATCAGTAAGTGAACTATATTCCCCAAATGGGATAAATTTGGATAAATCAATGTACTTGACAAGACAAATATCAATGATGACTTAAAGCAAAGGAGAATCAGTCAAACAAGACTAACCACTAAAAAGGGTAAACAACGCCTTTATAGAAGGAGAAAAGCATGATGAAAACACACACACATCCATCATTCGTGCACATGAATTCAAGGTTATTTGATAAATGTGAATATATTTTTCTGATGAGACATTAAAATCAAATGATTTACTCTTTTACTCAAATTCATACAAAAATCCCTTCTTAGTTCAGAAATAAAAATAGAGGCTCCATGAAAACAATTTTTTTTCAGTCACAGAGGAAAGGAGACATGACGGTATAATGCAGACAACTTTGGCTTCTGGGGTCAGACAATCTGTGTTCAAATCCTGACTTCACCATTTACTCACCACATGACAGTGTTCATCCTACCTTGAAGAGTGGTCCTGAAAACTGAAGTTAATATATAACAACACCAAACTCACTTCTTTCCATATTGGTGGTTCTCTTTAGGAAACTTTTCTTCTAGGAAATTTAATTCTGTTTTGATTTTCTTTCTCTCTCTCTCTCTCTCTCTCTGTGTGTGTGTGTGTGTGTGTGTGTGTGTGTGTGACTATGCCATAGTTTGCTGATATATGGATCATAGCTGTATTACCTTTCCTAGATGAAAACAAATTGAAGTCTTAAGTACTTACCAGTCTCTAACGGAAACTTTTGTTTCCTTCTGGCCTGAATATCTAGGAATGGATTTCCCTTGGTATTGTTTCTGGCTAAGATAGGAAGCAAGGGGGAGAGAAGAAAGATAAAGAAAACTTCCAACATCCATTGGATGCCTTGATGATAAGTATGGGTTTTTTTTTTTTTTAATTTTTTAATATATGAAATACTGTCAAATTGGTTTCCATACAACACCCAGTGCTCATCCCAAAAGGTGCCCTCCTCAATACCCATCACCCACCCTGCCCTCCCTCCCACCCCCCATCAACCCTCAATTTGTTCTCAGTTTTTAACAGTCTCTAATGCTTTGGCTCTCTCCCACTCTAACCTCTTTTTTTTTTTTTTTTTTTCCTTCCCCTCCCCCATGGGTTTCTGTTATGTTTCTCAGGATCCACATAAGAGTGAAACCATATGGTATCTGTCTTTCTCTGTATGGCTTATTTCACTTAGCATCACACTCTCCAGTTCCATCCATGTTGCTACAAAAGGCCATATTTCATTTTTTCTCATTGCCACGTAGTATTCCATTGTGTATATAAACCACAATTTCTTTATCCATTCATCAGTTGATGGACATTTAGGCTCTTTCCATAATTTGGCTATTGTTGAGAGTGCCGCTATAAACATTGGGGTACAGGTGCCCCTATGCATCAGTACTCCTGTATCAAGTATGGGTTTTAAGTATACAGATGGAGCGCCTACTGACAAATGTGGCCTTTCCAATATTTATTTTGAAACTAAACATTGCAGTACATAAAATCCTGAAAATTTTATTTTTTTGAAAACATAAGCATTTAAAATAAATATGTCTCTTGCTTCAGTGAAGACTCAATAACCTAAATGTTATAATTGCTTTTAAGTGCCAAGCAAGTTGAAGAAATAAAAGATAAAATTACAGTGACTGCTTCCCTTATGAAAAGTCATTCTTTTAGTAATTCAGTAAACAGAGGCACTTATATAATCCTGTTCATCTGTGAAAAATACTTTATGACAAAGATGTCTCTGTGATAAGAATTAATTAAGATCAACCATCTGGTTTGAGGAGTTTTTCTCTAAAAGCAAAAGGAAAAAGGATTCTTGAATTGTTTAAAAAAGGCAGCATTCATTAAAGATAGAAAAGTAAAACATATTATTTTGATCAGTTCAGGCAGAAATGTGTATGTTTAGGAAAGAAGGGAGTTACCCAGTTGACATGAAAACCAAATAAATATCTGTATCTATATCTATTCTCTGTCTCTCTCTCTCTTTCTATATCTATCTATATCTATCTATATCTAGATATCATTGTTATAACATTTTTTTTAAATAATGCAGATTATTTACTGACAAGGAGGGAAAAATTTTTTTAAGTGGCAACAGAAGAGTATGTGTGGTATAAAATTTCTTTTAAAAGATGGGACAATAGGGGCTCCTGAGTGGCTCAGTCGGTTGAGCATCCGACTTCGGCTCAGGTCATGATCTCACGGTTTGTGAGTCAAGCCCTGTGTTGGGCTCTGTGCTGACAGCTCAGAGCCTGGAGTCCGCTTCAGATTCTGTGTCTCTTTCTCTCTCTGCCCCTCCCCCACTTGTGCTCTGTCTCTATCAACAATAAATAAATGTAAAAAAAAATTTTTTCAATAAAAAAAATAAAGGCTGGGACAATGGAAGGACTTCAAGTGCTGCTTCTGGATATGGGACTTGGGATAATTTGCCTTTTTACTTGTGTTTTCTAGTTTTCTAAGTTTACTTATTTATTTTGAGAGAGAGAGAGAGAGAGAGAGTGAGCACAGCAGAGGGGCACAGAGAGACAGAGAGGGAGAATTCTAAGCAGGCTCCGCACTGTCAATGCAGAACCTGATGTGGGGCTCAAACTAACCAACCTTGAGATCATGACCTAAGCTGAGATCAAGAGTCAGACCCTTAACTAATGAGCTACCAATGCATCCCTGTTGTAACTTTTCATTTAGAGTTTCAAATGAAATATTTGGGGCCTTGAAAATTTTTGTGTTTAGGATTAATATTTTATTATTCTCCTCCCAAACCCCACACAAAACTCAGCTTACCGACCTTTTTTGCCTGTTCTGTCATTTTGATCATATCTTTCTTGAATCGTACTAGTAATTTCACTAAAGAATCACTGAACAACCTCCACTATCTTGAAATTCTTCTGTGTCCTTAGTTTTAACCCTTCATGACACAGCTACATTATTCTAATCCTATTAGTAAAGATAAATGCATCTTTCAGGATGACATAATTCTACATACATGATACCCCTGAATATATTTCTAGAGTATGTGTCTTGATACGATCAGGTAATAGTAGGGTAATTGACCCCCAAAGCCCATATTCTTTCTAATCCACCAAGTAGACCTGGATTTAAGTCTCTCTTTGTCATTTACTAGCCATGTGGCCTTGGACTGGTTCATAGGACTGTTAAAAAAATGAATTAATGTATTATTTTCCATGACAATCTGGCTATACGTTTATGAACTATTTAGCACAGGGCATACAACGGAGCAGGTACTCAATCAACGGTAGCCATACAGTAGAAATAGTTTCTTAGAAAAGCCTTTTGAAGTAAATTTATAGTCCTATTTCTGGGTCTTAATAATGAAGAATTTATGAACTCAGCTTTTGTAAGAAAGACTTGATTATGTGGAGGGACACATCCACACTCATGCAAACATACATATTCTCTCTAATTTATAAGATATGCATAAATTTATTAACATTTTAAAAATTATATATAAGATTTTAATGCACATGGTGCTATTTTTTAAAAAAGGGGATAATTCAGTACCTATTTTCACAAAGCCTGACAAGTTTTGGAGGTACATGACTTGACTATTCTGTAGATGTAATTTTATTTATAAGTTTGTACTCCTAATGATTAGCCAGCAACTTTTAATAGCTCTCAATGTCATTAAGAGAATATATGATTTCCTGGGCAGATGTGTTCTGTGATTTAGGGTTTTTCTTTTCTAAGAAAATTCTACAGCAATTTCCTTTCCAGAAGTTTGAGCTGGAAACAGAAGTGTTTGGGGGTGTGAATGCCTGAGGTGGTTGATGTGAACTGTAACAGCATTGGGATAAATTACTTTGGTCAGGTAGGAGACAGTCAGGAAACAGAGATTATATCATTTATTTTAACAAAGAAGACGTCATTTACTCTCCACTATTGTTAACTAGGTTTTGACAAACAGAAAACAAAGAAGAGAACACTAATGTATCACTTTAGGAAGCAGCTACCATCCCTAGGGATGCAGGAACCAAGGAAAGAGCCTGAAAGTACTAAAACTTAGAAGCATGAGAGTGGGATCCTATGGAGCAGAGACTGAGCTTCTGAGAGAGGGTACCGGCCCAAGGGTGCTGTGTATCTCTGAACTCAGAGGAAGGCGCATGTGCTTGGGATCCAGGTGAGTACCAACTGGTTGGTTCTGTAGCTTCAAAAGAGGGGGTGATGGGGTTGATAATGCGAGTGTTGGAAAATATGGAGACTGGAAATTGGCTGGGTTGATACTGACACAAACAGCAAGTAAAAGAGGAAGAAACAGAATCCTTCATCCTCCTCCCCTTCAACTTTCTGGGCTTCTTCTAGAGATGCTGAGGGCAGAACCTAATAGGTAGCTGCCTCGCAAAGGTACAGTGTTATCTGAATGAATATAACCTAACGGCAGAATTTTCATTATCAATGCCATTTTATTTTGAGGATAATTTCAGTGTGTCTCTACTAAATATTCAGAAATGAAATAATATATAAATCAGAGAAAGAAAATACTATGTGAAATAAAATAGAAAAATGTAAAAGACACAAGGGTGGCCTTAAAGGAAGCTTAGAGAATGGAACTCATAAGTAAATGGAGAATTTATATAACGCAGCCCAACTAGTGGACACTTCCTAATGGGTCTGTCTGCTCAGCATAGCATCCTGCTTTTCTCAAATGGATCTCTTCATGTTTTTCATCAGATATGATACTGTTTGGGGATCAGGGATAAGAGTCAGTGAGGCCATTTCCACGTATATTATAAACTACTCGAAGAGAATGAAAACTTAGCTCAACCAGGGAGAATAATTTCCTCCCGTAAGTCCCAGTTGATCGACAGATTAGTACTTTTTGTTGTCGTTGCCATCATCATCATCTTCATCATCATCATTTTTGGCTAAATTTAGAATCAAGAACACTATTGAGTTTCAGTTTCTTTCAACACAAAGGAAGATGTGAACCATGTGCCCATGCATACAGAAGAAGCTAATCAGAGAACGGATCTACTCCAGGGAAAGACAGTCAGCAGAAGAGGGAGCGACTTGGTGGGTTAAGTCCCTTCCTCTAGGATCCTGATAACATCCTGTTTTCTTCCTGTTCCTATGACTGGGTGACATTCAAAAATAAATTCCATCTTCTTCAGAATTTACTCTGACTTTGGTTTTTCTCTTGCAAGCCAGAGTCCTCCCTGGTATAGGACATCTTCCCTGATTTAAAACCTGACAATTTCTATTACAAGGTCTATTAAGCATACCCGCCCCCTTCAACACTGTTTTCACTAACTCATACCCTGACATCCTCTTTTGTGGGGAGACTAAACTATTTTAAGAATAACTGATTTTGCTCTAATTTATAGTTTAAGCAATCTTCCACAAACTCCAATATCCTAACAAAAATTTTTTGTGAGTTATTTAAGATAAAACTCATGGTATATTAACATCATGCTTCAGAACTGCATCCAAACTATTAGCACATTTCTCTTTATTTTCTTTCTTTGCAACTGGAATGCTCTGCTCTCTTTTTTTTTTTTTTTTTTTTTATTCCTTTTCTCTCTGAGATTTTATTTAAACTCAAGTTAGCTAACATATAGTGTAGTATTGGTTTCAGGAGAATTTAATGATTCATCACTTACACAACACCCAGTGCTCATCCCAACAAATTCCCTCCTTAATGCCCATCATCCATTTAGCCCATCCCCCCTCCCCTCCAGCAACCCCCAGTTTGTTCTCTGTATTTAAGAGTCTCTTATGGTTTGCCTCCCTCTCTGTTTTTATCTTATTTTATTTTTCCTTCTCTTCCCCTATGCTCTGCTATTTCCTCTACCTGCACTCTGAAACTCTGAACAGATTTTTGAAGCACACACAGAACACAGACATGCAAATGCCACTTGAACTTCATACAGTCTTCCTGGAGTCGTCTCAAGGCTGGAATTTATGAGTCTTCTTGCTTCTCATGATTATTTCATTATATAAGGTGGGAAGTACTTCAAAGTTCAGCTAGACATTTATACAAGAGACATCTCCTTCCTACGATACTGCAGAATTTTAGGTGTGGGTATGAGCTGAGTCACAGTTAACCCATATAATGAAAATCATGGTGACCAGGTAATATATTTATGCAGAATGGCTTTGTGCCTTATAAATTATCTATTTTTGATGTGGCCTGAATGTTTTCTAAACATGTATGGACTAGTTTTTGTATTTTAGATTTGGCTGTTATTATTGTCTGTGAGTTGAGATCAGATAAAGATTATTTTTGTAAAGACGGTCTTCCTGTTTTAAAGGATGAATCTACTATTCTAGCCCTCTTCTCTCTTCTCACTACCTTTCCCTATCTCTCTCAGCTGCTCCCAGATTGCCCCAGCTGTCTCTAAATTCTCTATTACCCTGGTTTTCAGGCTGTTTGAAAAGCATTTGAAAGCATTTAAGTAGCTGGCAAGGATTGGTTTTGCTCCCGGACATATTAAATAGCTTCATTGCCAAAGTTGTTATTTTATTATTAACTGATTAAACAACAGCATTATGAAAGTTATGGTGTTTTTAATTACCTATATTCCTTACAATGTTTCTCTTTTTTTCCCAGTAATATACTAGGCCCTTGGCCTTCCATGATTGAACAGTGTAGTTTTCACAAGGCACGTCCATCCCTGAAGACACAGGACATGTGGGGATTTGTCATTTTCCTGGTGCTCAAATTTGACGTGTGTGCATTGTGATGCTGTAGTTCGAGAAGAATCCCTTAGCTGGTGAAGGGATCTTGCTGAGCACTGAGACAACACAGCTCCACCGGGCTTTGCTGTAGTGGCATTTAAAGTACAAGTTCAATCTTGCTGAAAATAGGTATTATTATGGAAATGTTCAACTTAAAGCAAGGACTTTTGTGTAGCATCCCTCTCTGAAAAGGGAATTATTGGAATTTAAAAGACAAGCTTCTTGTATATTGATAGAAAAAAACTTTCAAGTCAAGAAGATCCAGGTTCATATTTTAATTCTTGTATCCCCCTTGTCATAGTTGGAAAAGTAGTTACTGTCTCTTAATTTATGTCCAGAAGACCCACAGTGTACTTCTGGAGATGGCAGGAAGGATTAAATTCAACAATAAAAGCATATTAATCCTCTGGCTCATAGTAGATCCTTAAAAACTGAGAATTATTGTTAAATTTTATCTTAGTACTTTTGCCAAGAACTATAGTTTTTTTTTTCTTTTTAGATACTGATGTTTGATTTTCAATATTTGCATGGTTATCAGTTGAACTTCTCCAAGAGAATAGTATCAAACATCATGAAAGAGGTTAACCTGGAAGTTTTCTCTTTCCTGAAATGACTACATAGTCTCTTCAGAGTCTTTAATTGGATTTCAGTTGGTGAGTATCTTTCCTGAATTCTAACACTTCTTGTAAGATACTGGTATAGAATAAAAATCAATTCCAAAACTAAAAATTAATTTATCATATTTTAGTTTTTACATCTCATTTTTCTTTTTTTTTAAAATTTTTTTAACATTTATTCATTTTTGAAAGGCAGAGAGAGACAGAGTGCAAACGGGGGAGGGGCAGAGAGAGAGGGAGACACAGAAACAGAAGCAGGCTCCAGGCTCCAGGCTCCAGGCTCCAGGCTCCCAGCTGTCAGCACAGAGCCTGACGCGGGGCTGGAACAAACGGACCGCGAGATCACGACCTGAGCCGAAGTCAGCGGCTTAAACCACTGAGCCACCCAGGTGCCCCTACACCTCATTTTTCAAATATATTCATTTGCATGAAAGCATTTTAATGTTAAAAATATTCTGTAAAAAGATGCTTTATTCTTAACTGGTGTTTTTCACTGACTTTGTAAGGACCAAAGTACTTGCTCTTTAAAAGCAAAGCAGGCCGAGGGCACCTGGGTGGCTCAGTCAGTTGAGCCTTAGACTTCAGCTCAGGTCATGATCTCATGGTTTGGGGGTTCGAGCCCCACGTGAGGCTCTGTGCTGACAGCTCGGAGCCTGGAGCCTGCTTCAGATTCTGTGTCTCCTTCTCTCTCTGCTCCTCCTCAACTTGTGCTCTGTCTCTGTGTCTCCTAAAAAATAAATAAACATACAAGCAAAGCAGGCCCTCTAGTTGCGTAAAGAGATTTTGCTGCATTAAGATGATTTTTCATCCCATTCTTGTATTCTAAAATAAATTCTATTCTATGACAGTGAAACTTTTTAAGACAGCTTTATTGAGGCATAATTGATATGCAAAGAACTGAACATATTTAATTGGCACAAACTGATGAGTATGGATGTATGCAAACCCCAGTGATATTGTTACCACAATCAAGATAATAGATATATATAACACCGCCACAAGTTTCCTTGTGTCCCTTTTTTAAAGATTTATTTAAGTATAATTGATGTGCATAAAATCTGCTCAATGTGATGAATCTGAATACATTGCATACACCCATTAAATTATCGCCAGAATCAATATAATAGACATGTCCATCACCACCAAAAGTTTCACTGTGTCCCTTTTTGAGTGTTTGTTGTAAGAACACTTAACATAAGATCATTGGTCTTAATATATTTTCAAGCGTGCAATATAGTAGTATTAACTGTAGTCATTGTATTGTAAAGCAGATCTTATTTATTTTGCATTTAGTTATCTTGCTTAACTGAAACTCTCCACTTTCCCCTCCTCCCAACCTGTAGTAGCCACGGTTCTATTCTCAGGTTCTACGAGTTTGACAATACAAATGGAATTCCTACAATATTTATCCTTCTCTGATTGGCTTATTTCACTTAGCATCATGTCATCCAGGTTCAGCCATGTTGCTGCAAATGACGAAATTTCCTTATTTTTCTTCTAAAGTAGGCTTCAAGTCCAAGGCATAGCCCAACCTGGGCCATTGAACTCACCACCCTGAGATCAACACCTGAGCTGAAATTAAGCATGGGATGCTTAACCGACTAAGCCACTCAGGAACCCCATAATTTTCTTATTTTTAAAGGCTGAATAAAATTCCATTGTACGTATAAACCACATTTTCTTTATCCATCCATCTGTTAACATTTATCTTCCTTTCATAGCTTGGCTATTGTATTATTGTAATGAACATCGAAGTGCAAATATCTCTTTCAGAGGCTGATTTCAGTTGTTTTGGGTATATACCCAGAATCAAGATGGATCACATGCTAATTCTATTTTTAATTTTTTTGAGGAACCTCCACATTTTTTTCCATAATGAATATACCAAACTACATTCTCACCGATAGCGTACAAGGATCCCAGTTTCTCCACTTACTCAATAACACTTTTTATTTTTTGTTTTTCTGAGAATAGTCAATGTAACAGGGGTGAGGTAACATCTCTGGATGGCACAATTTGCATTTCCTTGATGATTACTGATGTCGATTATCTTTTCATATACCTGTTGGCTATTGTAGGTCTTTGGAGAAATGTCTATTTAAGTCCTTTGCCCATTTTTAATCAAGTTAGTTTTTACTATTGACTTATAGGAATTCTTTTTTGTATTTTGGATATTAATCCCTTATCAGGTAGATGGTTTGGAAATGTTTTCTCCCTTTAATTCAGTTGCTGGTTTTCTCTACTGTGCAGAAGCTTTTTAGTTTGATGTAATCCCACTTAATTTTGCTTTGTTGTTTGAGCTTTTGGCCAGATCCAAGAGATCTCTGCCAAGTTCAATCTCTTGAAGCTTTTTCCCTATGGTTTCTTCAAAGAGTTTTTATAGTTACAAGGCTTTTCAGTCTTTAATTTTTAATTGATTTTTGAATATAGTCTAAGTCGGCATCTCTGTGGAAAATGAATTGACGGTTTATGCATGGGTTTATTTCTGGGATTCCTATTTGGTTCTCTTGGTCCATATGACTGTTTTTATGCCAAAACCATGCTGTTTTAATTGCAATATCTTTATAATATAATTTGAGATCAGGAAGTGTGATGCCTCCAGCTTTGTTCTTCCTTCTGAAGATTACTTTGGGTATTCAGATGCTTTTGTGGTTCCATATGAACTTCAGGATTTTTTTTTTCTATTTTGGTAAAAAATGTCATTTGGTAAAAAGTATCATTATGATAGGTATTGCATTGAATCTGTAAATTTCTCTTGGTAGTATGGACATTTTAACAATATTGTATCTTCCAATCCATGAACACAGGATGCCTTTCCAATTATTTATGTTTTCTAAATTTCTTTCATCAGTTAGTTGTAGTTTTCAGTGTAGAAGTCTTTCACCTCTTTGGTTATACTTATTCCTAAGTATTTTATTCTTTTTTTTTTTTAATTAACATTTATTTTTGAGAGACAGAGCACAGGTCGGGGAGGGGCAGAGAGAGAGGGAGACACAGAATCCAAAACAGGCTGCAGGCTCAGGGCTGTCAGCACAGAACCTGGCACGGGGCTTGAACTCATGGACCATGAGATCATGACCTGAGCTGAAGTCGGATGCTTAACCAACGGAGCCACCCAGGCACCCCAGTATTTTATTCTTTTTGATGCTATTACAATAGGATTGTTTCCTTTATTTACTTTCTGGATAGTTTATTGTTGGTGTATGGAAACACATGATTTTTGTATATTGATTTTGCATCTTGCAACTTTACTGAATTTGATTATTAGTTCTATCAGCTTTTTGGTGGAGTCTTTAGGATTTTCTACATGTAACATCATGTCATCTTAAAAAGAAAAAATTTTACTTCTAACTTTTAATTTTTTTCTGAGACTCCCATAATACACATATTGTTTTGATCAACATTGTCTTATCATTCCCTTAAACTTTCTTCATTATTTTTCAATCTTTTTTTGATCCTTTAACTGGATAATTTCAAATGGCTTCTTTTTGAGTTTGCTAATTCATTCTTCTGCTTGGGTTTTTTTTTTTTTTAGTTCAATTATTATATTTAGTTCTATGATTTGTTTTTTTATACCTTTTTAACTTCCCATTTGTTCATGCATTGTTTTCCTGATTTTATTTAGTTTTCTATCTGCATTCTCTTGTAACTCAGCTTCTTCAAGATATTTTTTAAAATTTACTGTCAAGCATTTCTTAATTTTCCATTTCTTCAGGGTTGGTATTGGAGATTTCTTTTATTCTTTTGCTTGTGTCATGTTTCCCTGATTCTTCATATTCTTTGTAGCTTTGTATTGATGTCTGTACCTCTGAAAAAAGAGTCGCCTCTCCCAGTCTTTACAGACTGGTTTTAACTGAGAAAGACCTTTACCAATTAGGCTACCTTTGATTACAACGTTGTTACTGACTGTCCCAGGAGTCTAGTCTTGTTGTTGTATAGAACCCTTAATCTCCTGATCCATTTGGTGTCTGACTGTGTCAGTTTCCTCAGAACTTTGTTTCAGTTAGGGCAGAAACTGGTTCCTGGAGCAGCACACTGAAAATCTGGGGACAGTGGGAACTCTATACACTTGCCTTCCCCCCAGAGAAGAAGCCTCAGTTCTGTATCTTCTCTGATACTTACAGAGCAGTGTTGGCCGCAGGAGGATGCCCTTCCCTGAGCTGATCTCGGTATCCAGACTATGCTACTTCTTTCAGTTCTGCGTGTGTGATATGACAGAAGCCTTCCCTCTGGGAGTGCACTGAAATGCCCACAGTGTTGGATGTTCACTCCATTCTCTCTCTTCACTGGAGGAGTTAAGACCTGGAAGTAGTTAAGACTTCTCTTAGGGCTGAGTTTTGCTCACTCAGGGCAGGGCCTGACACAGGTGAAGTTAATTGGCTATTTTACACGTTTCAGCACAACTGATCTTGTTTTTGTGCTCATCCGGGATACTGCAGTTTCTTAACTGGAATCTCAGTTTCTTGTAAGGTAGCTTCCTCCTTGTATTGTTGTTAAATAGTGCTTCTGAGGGACAACAAGAGATGGAACTTCCTAGTCCTCCAACCAGCTGACAGTACTCTCTAGGACATTGAAACTTGCCATCTGTGAAGTATTTCGGGAAAGGCGAATCAATTCCAAAGGAGAGGAAAGTATTCAGAAGCATTGAGAACCATCTTTTGGGGGCTTATTTGCATTTTATGTTGCATAGTAGATAGCCAGATTTTAAACTGAATGCTATTTGTTGGTTTGTGCAATTACCAAGTGTCTTTCCTAAAATGGAGGATCACCAACCCTTCCTTTAGGCAGACCTATCCCTCAGGACATTTAGGTCACTCAGGTAAAATGAAAGAAGACTGTAAATAAAATACCACTTATGAGGTCGAGCCATCAAACATGGCATTTGCATGTAGAATTATGAATGAAACCTCAAAAAAAAGAACGTTACTATGGCTTCCATTAACTTATTTTTCTCTTAGTGTACAAAATTGCCTGCTGGCTAGCCTACTTGCCTCTAGCTTTGACCTACTTACAGCAACATTGCCTGTAAGACTTCTAATATGGAGACTTCCAATATGTAGTCTCTAAAAACAACTCTGACCATGTCATTCTTCTTTTTTTCCCTCTTATATCATTCAGTGCTTTGTGATTTTCAAAAGACGACAGGCTGTTCTTTAACATGGTATGTACATTGTTTCCCAATCTCTGTTTACCTATCCTTGTCTCTCTAGTTTCACCTCCTACCACTTAATTTTTGTTCTAAAAACCTAAAAATCTGGAGTTTCAGAATCCTCTGGCTGCTCACTCTGCATGGAAGGTCTGTCCCTGACATTTGCAGTGTGTTATTCTTTCTCTTTTTGCATCTTAACTCCTGCTGTTGATTAAAAATCATTTCAGGCCTCACTTATTCCAGAGAGCCTTTTCTGCATCTTCCAAGATGGACTGAGCATCATCAATATTTGGCATAACATAGAAACTTCTAAGAATATGATAAATATTGTGTATTTTTATTTCTCCTGGGCTATGTGCTTCTTAAAGAAAGAAAATGTTTCACATTCAAGTTTGGCTTGCTGCCCCCAGCACACTCTTATACCAGAACAGTTGTTTAATAAATGTTTGGTTAAGGATTGTGTATGGAAGGGGAAAAAATTGAGGTCCAAAAATTTGCTCTCAAGTCCTGTTAATTCTGACTTAAAAATACGCTTCCACAGTGTTACTAATGCCTCTTTGTTACATTACTGACACAGCCTCCCATTTGATCTGTCCAGTTCCTTCTACTTGTCTCCACTTCATCGTAGCCATCACTATACACAAATCTTCCAAAATAACAGGTAAATAGGAACTAAGTGATCAAAGTTCTCTAGCTTGGACTAAAGATGTAGAAAATCAGCTTCAGATATTCAAAATGAAATTATAAAATGAAATAAAAACTTATTCTCAGTCTCCAACTTTCGTGCTTCCATTTGGATTTTTCCTTGGGCTGAAATTGCTGTCTACGTCTTTCTACTTATTCTTGTTTGTGCCCCAGTTATGTCCTACCTGCTAATTTTCAAGATTTGATTCAATGTCTCATCATCATCAAAACTTTTCCCGATTTATTTCCTCAGCAGCAAAATTGGAGTCTCTTTCATCTTGCACTCAAACTGTGCCCTGTATGTATTTAAGTCACACATTTAAAAATAAGTTCCTCCTGTTCTAGACTGGAACATCCCTAAAGGAAGGGAACCTATTTCCAGAAGTATGGTAGAGTACTAAGAACACATCAATTGAAATCAGATTTAAGCTGCAAAATTGACTCTAAACTGTAATCTATTTAGCTACAGGATACTCTTTTTTAGTCTCAGTTTCCTCTGCTATTAGTAGGCATAATGGGACAAATCTGGAATGAGAATTCCAAATGAAGAGCTCACTCTTTGCAATGCTACGAAAATGAGATTCCATTTGGCAGCAGAGAGAGGTCTAAGCTGACCGTATGTCTGGAGAGGCAGAGGTACAGTGACCAGTTCTCCCAATCTGCCTAGGTCTCGCCTGCTTTTGGCACTGGAAGTCCCGTATCTCGCAACTCCTTCAGTTCCAGGAAGCCTGTGACTCTTGGTCGCTCTACAGCTAATTGTCATGACCATTCTTCTAGATCCTTGAACTACATGAATACAAAATTTAAAGATATGTCACAGTGAAAGAACAGAATGACTAATACGGAAAGACTGAGGTTAGAATGATCAAGTAGTCATGTGTTGTACAAATCCAGTCCCAGACAGTGAAGCCATTCCCCTGGTGGAGTAATTAATAAATGGGAACTTCTGTTTAATGATCAACGGAATTCAATGATTCCCTAGGTGAGGGAATTGAAGAGGAGGAACTGTATCCTCAACAAATTAGCTGAGAATCTTATTAAGAAGGAAGGCAGAATGGTCATCAGGCTTGTTTCCTGATGGTCATCAGCTAAGTATCCCCAGAACACTGAGCCAGTGAATATTATTGAAAATAAAAGTGTAGGAAAATAACATCTGAATAGGAAATTGAAATGAACATAGCATATTTTATCTTCAGACAAAGGCAGACTGCATGGAATTTTTGAGATGTAGGGGAGAACATGCTATGGACACATCTGGGGAATGTGACAGTGTAAAGTGTAGGAAGCCAGGAAAGAAGTGCAATGGCTAGAGAAAATGTCCTCTGAGTTCTACCTTTCAGTCCCAGTAAAAAATTACAACAATAATAAAGTAATAATAAGTGTTCAATACAAGCATTTTTCTACCATGTCAAACAGCATGCCAAGCACACATAAGTTATCTTAAACCTCAAAAATCACTAGAAGTTAAGTATTCACTTGAAAAGAGTTTTGGGTTATTTCCATTTGGGAAGATAAGAAATGGCCAAGAGGGACAGGGATCGTGGGAGAGAATGAGATGGTCAAGACTGCCTTGCTTTAAGGTAGGCAAGTCTCACCTCAACCACAGGAGAAACAGAGACACAAGGCAGTTAAGAAAAAGAAATTGAAATCAAGAGAAAACAGCCACATCAGAGACAGATTGGACATTATATCACATCTTCAGTTTACATTATGAAAAATGGCTTTTATGAAACAACTCTATCAGTGATGTCTGGGACTCACACAACAGATAAAATAAGTTTTGAATATTGAATGGGATTCACAAAATGCTACACATCAGAAAATATCTCAAGGAATTGTGTTCTCACACATTAATTTTGAAAGGGGTTTGGATTGTCCTACCTGCCAAAGTTTTCACATTAAAGTCCAGAACAGTAAAGAGTTACAGTCAAACCAGTAAAAAAACTTTCACAGCTAATAATGCAGTGTGATTTTTCATCAAAAGCTATAACCTTTTTGAAAAAGTGTGACATGGGGGTGGACTTAAATGTTAGTGTTAAAATATAACCATGGAGACAAAGTCTTGTTTCCTCTAAATAGTGTATATTGGTTATGTGGAGGAAAGTTAAGAGAGAAGACAGTCTGTGTGTTTAGCAATTATCATGCTTTGAGAAGACTAATAGGATAGAGCCCTTTTATATGTCATCTCCTTTTTTTTTCCCCCAAGCATAGGGAAACCACTTGTCAATATAGTTCCCAAGTCACTATCAATATCTGTCCTTAGGGGTATTCAATACATCTTTCCATCATTTATGTGCAACTTTTTTCATTTCATACAAATAACTGAGATGTCATTTTTACAGAAAACATATAAATAATGTGACAATTTGTTTTGAGAATTACAAAGAAATTCAATATGCTTATTCCATGAATGAGGAGACTGAAGGTAAGATTAGAGAATACTTTTCGATTAAAAACTAATTATTTTAAACAAATATTTAGAGTAACTACTATGTGCCAGGCATTGGATATACAGGAGTGAGCAGGGAGATATGGCAGTAACCCTTCAGATGCTCACTGTATATATCACTTAACTATGGTTACAATGACACCGCATAACAACCATCCAATCTCAGAAGCATGTGAGAGTATATATTTACTTGGCACACAGTTCTGGAGACTGGCTGGGCATTTTCTGACCAAAGTGAGACTCAACTGAGTGCATTGCTGCTCTCGACTGAGCTCTCTCACACAACTCAACTGTCTGTCAACTTTGCAGATTCCCTTTTGCTTACTCAAATGTAGTAAGCCTTTCCAGTGAATTTTTCATTATAGCTGTACTACTCAACTCTGTACTTCCTATTTGGTTCCTTAAAAAAAGGAAAGAACTGCTCTTTATTGATACCATCTATCTGATGAGTTATTGTTCTAAAACCTTCTTTTAGTTCTTGGGGCACCTGGGTGGCTCAGTCAGTTGAGCGTCTGACTTCAGCTCAGGTCATGATCTCACATTTCCATGAGGCAGAGCCCCACATCAGTCTCTGGGCTGTCTGTGCGGAGGCTGCTTCAGATCCTCTCTCAGAATCCTCTCAGATTCTCCTCTCTCTGCCCCTCCACCATTCATATATGTGCACACACCTGTGCTTTCTCTCTCAAAGAAACATGTAAAAAAATTAAAACTTTAAGTTCTTAGGTATTCCTTTTGTCTTTCTCTAATAAGCCCAACATCTGGGGTTTCTCAGCGACAGTTTCTATTGACCACTTCTTTTAACGTGTATACATTAAGATACATAATGTCATACAGCTTTGTTTCTTTACACATCTCATAATTGTTTTGTTGCAAATTGGGTATTTTAAGTAATATAATGTAAGAATTGTGGAAATCAGATCCTGCCTTGCCCCCAGTGTTTGTAACTATTGTTTCTTGTTATTGTTTATGTTGTGAGTTTTCTGAACCAATTTTGTAAAGTCTGATTTTTTTTTATTTGTATGTGGCTGTGGCTATTGAACCCTCTGTCAGGTTCTAGCCAGCTGATGAACCGGGTGAGATTTCCTTAAATTTTTGGAACCATAAATCTCCAAATCTTTTCAGGGGGAATGGTGTACATGTTGTGGACATGCCTTCAACATTCAGCCAGCCAGTTTACAACGTACCTTAATATTCATTTTCTGCTTATCCAAAGACATATGATTAACCATAGGTGAGAGTTTATGACCATCACAGGTCTTTCTTAGACATTCACACAGTCCTATACATGTAAGTGGCCATTTCGATTCCCAGAAATATGTCAGAGTTTTTCAAAGCTTCCTATGGACATCTCATTCCACAGGTTTTGCTTTTAAATTTTTGATCAGCATGCTGTTTTCTTCAACTGACATATACTACCTCAGGAAGCCATAATGTTCAACAATTGGCTCTGACTTTTGTTTTCAACAAATGCCCCTGGAGAAAAGTCTATTTGCAGTAAGAAAACACAGAACCAGGTAAAATAAAGACAGTACTGTACATGGGTTCACCCGAGGAACCACCACTAAGGTCACATAAACGCATCTCTCTGGAAATAGGACCTTGAAGATGTTCCAACCCAATTCTACCCCCTCTAGTGGTTGCCAGAGTGCTGGTTTTCTTATGGTTGTGGCTTAGTTTTCAAGGTGACTGTGGGGCTGGGTTGGGGATAATAGGCATGAGGCAAGTTAAACTGCAACCAAACTTGCTACTCTTATTAAGTTCAGCCATTTTTCTCAAATCAATGCTCCCCCAAGTGCTGCAAGCCTTTGGTTCATTTCCAGAATTGTGGAAACGTTCCTTCTGACCATTGCTTCTAGGTGTCCCCTTTGCTTTCATTTAAGAAAGCAGAGGATTTTGGGAGGTCCTTAATCCACCACTTTTACTGATATCTTCTCTCACATATCTAGGTTTCAGCTGAAGGTCAGGTGACTTAGGCTCTGCCGTACTTTTTTTTTTTTAATTTTTTTTAACGTTTATTTATTTTTGAGACAGAGAGAGACAGAGCATGAACGGGAGAGGGCCAGAGAGAGAGGGAGACACAGAATCTGAAACAGGCTCCAGGCTCTGAGCAGTCAGCACAGAGCCCGACGTGGGGCTCGAACTCACGGACCGTGAGATCATGACTTGAGCCGAAGTCGGACGCTCAACCGACTGAGCCACCCAGGTGCCCCTCTGCCGTACTTTTTATCCACTGTCTATGACTAGTGGGCTTGCCTGGGTATATTCCTTTCAAAGTGATGGTAGGGGCAAAAAGGCAACATGAAAGCCTTCTTAACAGTCTAGGCTCAGATCTGACACAATGTAGGAACCCCTAATTCACACTTTAAGGGAGGCAAATACAGAAAAGTGTGATGACTGGGGCAGCTACTGTCACAAAATCTCATGGTCAGTGTATGGTACCAGTGGCTAACTGGGGACAAACTATACAAAGTTACAGAGTAAGCAGATCAGGAAGTAAATGCCTGAGACTACATTTCCATATGATTAAAGGGAATCATTCTAGACTAGGAAGAAAGCATTGTATTCCATTGATTTGTAGGATGAGGAGAAATGATAACATTTTAAGTTCAGAAAACTAGGGTCTCAAAATTTTATTTTAGTTTTTCCATGTTATTTTCTTCACTAAAATCAGTGCTTCTCTAAATTTTCCATCAACATGGTCCTGGTGATATTCTTCTCTATAGGAGAAATGATACGATGGAAAAAGCAATGGACTTAAAGAGATCAAACCCCAAATCAAACATTTCACTGCTACCTCATTTTGGGAAAGCTCTTTCACTTCCTGGTGAACTTTATTTCCTCAGCCATAAAGTGAAGATAATTATAGAGTGGTTGTGAAGCTCAAACAACGTACTGTATATGTAAAAGCTTTATAAATGGTTAAAGCATTATGCAAATATGGAAGACTCTTACTATGCTATAAACTTGAGTATGATATTGTCCTGCTGGCTTTATTGGCCAATAAATGCTGTGGCTTGACTACATGTAAAGAGAACTAGGGAAAGATTTTACTAACAGGTTTTAGCACCATCACCACCAAGTTCAGAATCACAGCCTGGACATATTGCTACAATCTCATAAAGAGTTATAGGGTTACAGGGATACGAGGGTAGTCCTTTCTGATGCAGTAATTCTCAAGGGTTTGCTGATCATGCATATAGTACGTGAAAGGATATAGCAATTTACTTATGAATTATTGCATAACCTGGACAGAGCAGCTTCGACTTATCATCAGTGTTAGGACTCCATCATCATTTTCTATCTTTATCGTTAAAAAAAAATCAGGAAGATAAATAATACATTTTAAGACACCGTATATATAATTACTATGTATAAATATCATATATAATGATAATAATAAAAATATATAAGAAGGTATGAATTATTACCTGCAATTCACAGGTTAAACAAAATAGAAACCTAAAAAGTTTAAAGAGCATATATAGTAAATGACCAAGCTAAAACCTGAACTTGGTTGTCTGACTCATGACAGAAGCTCATGATCCTGAAACACCAAGCCACATCTTTCTTTTTTTTTTTCCTCTCTCTCTCTCTCTCTGATTAAAGTATTTAAGCCAAATCCCCTTGAAGCGATAGAACACTAATTTTAACAGAATATCATTTTCAATAGTTAACATTTGAAGATGATCCCTATAATTTATGGGACACTTTGACATATAGCTCTGGGGAAATACTGATGTGGTGAAATGAAATCAAGGGGGAATAGTTTTGAATATTTCTGATGATTTTTCCACTAAAGCTCTCTATTAGTTGGTAAAGAATTTCTCAAGGGATTCCTGACCCTGCTTAGTATTCAGACTGCAGAGAAAAAAAGACCATCTACTTTCCCTGAGATATATAGCCAAATTATATAGCCCCATTTTTCTGTGGGATTGGGTCAGGCCTTTAATAATATTTTAATATGGTCATATACATTTAGAGAGTCACATTTAATGATTACTCAAAGTTTACCTGAGAAAGGACACAGGGAAACCCACAGAAATGAAACCAAAAAATCAGGCACTGAAACGTTGCTTTCCCAAACATCTGTTTAAACACAGTGTATTTTCTCACTTTCATTTCACTGCGAGCGTGCGCCCGCAAACACACACATACACATGTGTGCGCACGCGCCTATACCCATATCATATTTGGAACCAACTGACCTTTTCATAGCATTTTGGTCTTAGGTCTCTCCCTTGATGTTTATCTTCTGTTGCAGTAAAAAATACATAATAAAATTTACCATCTTAACCATTTCAAGTGCCTAGTTCTATTGCATTAAGAGCATTCACATTATTGTGCAAAATTGGTCCATTTTTTTTTCATTTCGCAAAACTGCAACTCCATATTTATGAGATAACTACTCCCCATTTCCTCGCTCTTCATAGAGAGGTAACCACCATTCATAGCCCTTGGTAACCCCCATTCTACTTTCTGTTTCTGTGATTTGAACTCCTTAAGTGCCTCATGTATTTGTGTTTTTGTGACTGGCTTATTTCACTCACCATAATGTGCTTTAAGTTTATCCATTTTATGTCATGTGACAAAATGTCCCCCCCTTTTTTTTAAGGCTGAATAATACTACATCGTATAGACATACCACACTCTGTTTATCTACTCATTCATAAAATGGATATTTGGACTGTTCTCACTTATTGGTTTTTGTGAGTAGTATGTTATGAACATGGGTATGCAAATATCTCTTTGAGGCACTGCCTTCAATTATTTTGGATATATTTATACAAAAGGGGGACTGCTGAATATTCCTATTTGTAATTTTTGAGGAATGTCCACACTGTTTTCCACAGGGTCTGTACCAATTTACATTCCCACCAACAGTGTACAAGGGTTCCCCAGTGTGCACTTGATAAGAATGTATATTCCGTTATGGTTGGATTTAGTGTTCTCCATATTATTGGCAGGTCCATTTGGTCTAAAGTATGGCTTGAGTCTGACATTTCATTATTGATTTTCTGTCTGGATGGTCTGTCCATTGCCGAAGGTGAGGTACTGTGTTGTTTTTTCTTCCTTCAGATCTTTACTATTTGCTCAATATATTTAGACTCTCTGATGTGGGGTGTGTATATATTTATGATTGTTATTATCTTAATGAATAGATTACTTTATGATTATATAATTACTTTATTGTCTCTTATTACTGGTTTTGTTTTAAAGTCTATTTTGTCTGATACAAGCATAGCTAGCCCCAATTTCTTCCATTTTCCACTTGTATGAAATACTGTTTATCATCCTTTCACATCAATTTATTTACAATTTCTTGATATTTCAGATTTTTTCATATCTCACTAGCTTTGCACTTGATTTATGTTTTGCCTTGAATGCTCATTCTCTTGAGATATTCTCCTAACAATTTTCTCATTACTAGTGAATGGAATGTAATAACTGTTCAAAGTTAGGTAGGGTGCTTCCATAGCATTTTTTTTCTTCAGATTAAGGATGAAACCTCAAAGCGTACCAGCTTCCAGGAACATTCTAGCCCACAGTCTAGCCTACAAGTTATCACTCTACATGGTGACTTTCTTTCGACGTTATTTTCCAGAACTGTGGGTGAGGGGAAAATCCAAGTTCATTTTTATACCTCCATGGTCTGTGACAGTATGACTTGACTGAGAGAGAAGCACATTATCAACACAGCTTTAAATCTGGCTGTGCCCAGAGTTGGAAAGTTCCTCAAGTTACATGAATGCCATTTTTCTCAGCTATGCTGAAATTGCCAGTAAATACTGTCTGATATTCTGACAACTTAAAATTATTCAATTTGCTGTGGATTTCTTTGTCCAAGGCTATGTTAGTCATAATTTCACACATAGCAACAGCTATCTTATTATTTCTCCTAGGTGCTCTAATAATGTGAAATATTTACCATGTATAATGTGTATTATTTTTTATTATAGGAAAGGAATATTCATTAAGCAAAATTACCAAGAATTTGGGTTCTTAAACTTCAGTGTTCCTTGAATTCAGTTAGTTGGAATATGCCTCCCTAATGCTGATGAACTCTCAATTGTCTGATCAAGCCCTTACCAAGTTGAATTTGGGGAGCAGAGCTTGCATCATAGAATCCCAATCCAGGCAGATCTTGTCCTGGGATGGGCCTAACTGTGTGGTCACTTGGCATGATTCCTCAGCTATAAATGTAGATAAATAAAGAGAGAAAAGTAGAGAGAGATTAGATATGTCCTATAGTACTATTCTGGTGTTAATTTTTAAGATCTCTTCACTAAAGAAAACTTTAGCAAATTGAAGCTGAGTCAGGGAGCTCCAGCAACATGAATTCTTTAACCGATGATTTCTAAGACTGTCCTCTGATTCTTTTCTGCTTCATATTTTATTTTGTGTCTCAAGTCATTTGCTTTATCTGCAACATACAGATTGGCATACTTATCATAGGGATATTTCAATCTCTCCAACTATAGTCATTCAATGTTTATAAATTTAAACCAAAAATTTTCAGTTGCATTCACTTACCCTGTTGCAAACAGGTTACCACAAATAGCTATGCTGAGCTGACTTCCCATTGTCTGGTTTAGAAAAATGCCTGCTGCAATTTACCTTCAACCTGTGCTTGAGTTCACACTGTTCTGATAACCCTCTGATGTTGAAGTGGCTGCTGTACATTCTGACTGAAACAGGGATGACTTCCAAGTTGTATGTGACCTAAAAAGGGCCCCCCCATTGAACAGAAGATATTGACATTTATGTTTCCTCCAGTATTGCAATATCAAGCATGCTGTTTGTGGTAGCACCCTGTGGCTTTTTTGGGCAGCCATTTCATGCTCTTCTCTTTGTAGGATACCACTCTAGAGTTCTGCTTAACTATTTCTTTGGTTAATAAGTGCCCAACCATACGGATGGATGGGTGGATGAGTTATTCCAGACATGAGCTGACAACATTTGCTAATATGTTCATCTGTTGTTTTATTGAGCTTAACCGTGATAGAATTTGTAATCTTTCAGATTTAAAATAACTCCCCTTTTTACCCCAAATTACATATGATGGGACAGGGTTTAATCATCTTCAAACAAGATATGCCAATCACCAGACAATAATTCTAAGTAGAAATTCACATAAAATGACAAATATGTATTTTTAATGAGCAAGAACCAGAATCTCAGAAAACAGAGCACCAAGGATATCAAAGATTAATCTCTAGTAATTTGGTGTTGAAATAGCTGAAGGATAATATCGCTATTGACTGAACTATGTAATGTCCTTAGTGAAAAGCTTGTCAGGACTAATACAATCAAATACAAAATTGATACAGGGAATCATGACCCTACATCTCAAACACCACACCGGGCCTCTCCCACCCAGAGAAAGATAATTAATTAATTTCAGCTGGAGAACGTCTGCCAGTCTGTAATTAACAACATGTACACCTAACACACTCTAATCCTCCACTGTGGTCAGGATACACAAGGTGATTAATGAAGCAATTTGCAAACATGCCTCTTGGTGTTCTTTCTTCTGCTTCAAACTCTCTCAACCTTCTTGTCCCACTCCACATTTCTTACTGTGTTTTAAATGGGATTATCTTTAATCAATTAAATAATAAAATACCTATGTTCTTCATTTTCTTAAAAAGATATTTCTACTCTAGGTTCATATCATCAGTTGCAAACTAAACCTCAGAGTAAATTTCATTTTGGCTTATTGATAGAGGGCATGTTTAAAATGCTCATATAATGCATATTCCATGTATTCTCTCATCTCTGATTTTTTTTTAACTTGTGGAGTATTTGAAAAGTGGTATTTATAAGTACATAAGAAAGATGCAACATGTTTTCTTTCTTCAAGATTTTGGCCTGCCATTTCTAGAATGTAGGCAGCTCAACAAAATAATCAAGTGGAAAAATCAGCAAAGTGTGATATATATGAAATAGCATAAGGTTGGATTTTTAACTTGCCTTTGCTGATTCTTAGTGGTGTGCCTTTAAGCATATGACTTGGCATCTCTAATTTTCTTACTTCCTTCATGAAAAGAAGATATGGAATGCTCAATATTCTGTGTACATAATTACATGTATATTTAATTATTCTATTATATATAAATATTTATAAATGAACATTTCATCAAAGAGTATACACTCATGAAAAGTAAGTATACAAAAATATGTTCAGTATCATGAGCCATTAGGGAAATAAAAATTACAACCATAATGGGACAGCACTACATACCTATTAGAAAAGCTAATGGTGACAATACCAAATGCTGGAAAGGATACAGGGAAACTAGGTGTCTCATGCAGTGTGGATGGAAATGTAAAATGGTATAGCACTTTTGAAAATAGGTTGACATTTAAAAAAAATAAACATACTTAATGGTCTAGAAATTGCATTCCTGGGCATTTATCAAAAGAAATAAAAGTTTTATGCCAACATAAAAACATGTACATTGGCTGTTCACAGCAGCTCTTCTACAAGAGCCAAACACTAGAAAAACTCATATATCCTTGAATGGGTGAATGGTTAAATGACCTGTGGTATGTCCATACCGAGGAATTCTACCCAGCAATATAAAGTAGCAAACCATGAATACAAAACATGGACGGATCTCAAGGGAATTATGCTGCATAAAGACTGCCAGTATCAAAAGGTCATAATGATTCTACAGAATACTCTTGAAATTATAAAATTATAGAAGTAGAGACTGATTAGTAGGAGATGAAGGGAATGCATGTAGAGATAAAGGGGGACCAGGGGGAAATCTTTGTGGTAATAGGACAGTTATCTTGATTGTGATGGTAGTTGCATAAATCGACACGTGTTAAAATTGCACAGAAACACACACACCCCTCTGTACACAGATGAGTACATTCATAATCCACAAAAGCAGAACAAACTCTGTGGTAGGTACCAATATCAAATTCCTGATTCTGATATTGTACTAGAGTACTGTCAAATGTTACCATGGAGGGAAACTGGATGAAGAGTACATGGGGCCTTGTCTGTACCATTTGCAACTTCATGTGAATATGTAATTATTTCTACATAAAAAGTTAAAAATTATATAGATATTTAAAGCACATAGCATAAAGCTTGGAAAACAGAAGTGGCCCAGTAATTGTGGTTATTGATTTCACTAGAAGACATGGATTCAAGTCCCACATGTATGACTCATTGGTTTTGTTGTAAAGAAAATATTTACTTCAACTTTTTCAGGTACATAATGATGAAAGTAACACTTTATTTGCCTGTCGCAGTGAATTCTCATACAGATAAAATTAGGTATGTTTTAAAATATATTTTGGTCTTTTTTTAAATGTTTGTTTATTTTTGAGAGAGAGAACACTCAAGCAGGGGAGGGGCAGAGAAAAGGGGAGACAGAATCTGAAGCAGGCCCCAGGCTCCGAGCTGTCAGCACAGAGCCCCATGTGGGGCTCGAACCCACAAACCATGAGGTCATGACCTGAGCCAAAGTTGGATGTTTAACTGGCTGAGCCACCCAGGCACCCCTCTATTTTGTTCTTAAACTGCTTTATCCAGCAACAAAAATATTAGTAATTAGTGTTTCTTTGGTTTGCCTCGATAAAACACACCAATGACTGCTTTCACTTTCAAACAATTTTCTTGATGGACTATTTTAAAATAGTGAGATATATGCACACATGTATGCACATGTGCATATATATGTAATAGAGAGAGAAAGAAAGGGAGGGACAGTTTTATGAAAGGTTGTAAAACTTGATTACTTTATCTTTTCTTTTTAAAAGGCCATGTTATTCTATTTATGGAATTGCAAAATGATAATACAAAATGCCCTAAATATGAGATCATAAGCAAAGAAGAAGATGAATTTTATTCCTGTATGAGCTCTCTCCCCTGGAACTCACTCTCCTTGTCATTAATACACACACAGGCATATACATACATAGTATGTATTAAAAGCATATATATTGAGATTAAAAATAAGACTCATCATTTATTGAGAAATCACTGAATAACGAGTTATATGCTTTCATTTTTTTTGAAAATTTTTAAATGTTTATTTATTATTGAGAGATAGAGACAGAGCATGAGCATGAGAGGGGCAAAGAGAGAGGGAGACACAGAATGTGAAGCAGGCTCCAAGCTGTCAGCGCAGAGCCTGACACGGGGCTTGAACTCACAAACCGTGAGATCATGACCAGAGCTGAAGTCGGACGCTTAACCAACTGAACCACCCAGGCGCCCCATGCTTTCACTCATTAATTAAAATCTCATTTATATTTAACAGAATTTCTTCTTCCTAATTGTCTACTAAGTGTGACAATCTTTGGTCAATTGCTTGATTAATGAACTGATACATTTCATTCATTTAAAAATAATTTCCGATTGCCTACTACACACTAGAAATTGGATCGACTTATGTATTTTATACAGTCTTCACCAGTATAGAAGATGGAAATGTTTTTAAAATACCTTCTTCACTCTTATTCAAAAAGAACAAATGATATACATCATTACAGAATGAAGAATGGGTACCAATAGAACATGTAGAAGGAGCATTTGGCTCTGACCTCATGGATCAGGAAAAGTTTCCTAAAGGAAGTGACATCTGAATTGAGAACTGGAAGAGATGGAGAAGACAATTTTTAAAAAGGCATGGAAAAATGTAAATTATTCCTCATTCCTGTGGAGGTAATTAGTGGAATCTAAGTGCCTTACCAAAGTGGTATGTTGTGCAGAAGAATGGAATGATAATTTTTAAGAAGGGATCTAGTTTTACCTTGCTTTTCCAACTGCACCTCCTCTAGAACAAATCAAGGAGTTGATGCAGAGACTGAAATACTGGGACAGAGACAAGACAGCTGAGAGGAAGACAAGAATTAAGGGAAGCAAACAAAAGAAATTATTTTTGGTAAATTGTAGAGAAAGGACTGCAAAGCTTACAGCAAGATTATTTACTAAATTCTGGTGTTCAATACCACAAAACTGGTAAACCATCTTCTTTTAAAGGGCCAGGGGCTGAACTATGAACCTTTTTTTGTTTACTTTTTCTTTCACTTCCAAAAATGAAGTCGTATTGGCACTATTATTTAGGGAGACTCACATTTCAAAAGGAAAAGAAGATTGATAAATTTGTTGTCATAATATTACTAATATCAGTTTTCTTAAAGCCAGGTAAAGTACTGAATCCTTCACACAGCATCCCCACAATCCCAACAAACTACTGTTGACATAGTTTCTACCTTGGAGGAACTTTGAAGGAACTATTAGATGAATAAAAATGCTTAGCTTTGTAAATGAACATGGTTATCCATTAAATGGTGTATGTTGTGTTAAATTATTAGCAAATGATCATTTATTTGGTTGCACATGTACAGAAGAAAAGTTGTAATTGTCAGAATACTATGCATAAAGAAAAAAAGATAAAAAAGAAACATTATTCCATCATATTTAAGTATGAAATGTAAAGTAGTGGGAACTAATTTTATTGTTCTCCATTATTCTGACTATAATATTAATGCAGAGAGCAGCTAACTTGGCAAAACATTTTTCTATAAAATTATCCATTCATACATTATCAAATGAAGTAGCTCTCTTAGGAAAAACTTGCTTCAAACTCACCATTATTTAAATAAGTAGAACTTGTTCAAAAAGTTCTATTTTGAATTCAACTTTTCAAGTTGTCTATACCAATCCGAGACTTTTTTCTTCCTAAATTTATAGATCTTCATATTTTTGTACACTATGTTGTGATAAAAACCAAACATGTCTGATTTCGGGGTCTATTTTTTCTTTAATTAAAGAACAAAGAGAGAATTTCTCACTAAAGCATGATGGCAGACTAAGAAATCGTTAACATATTTGACTACAAATCCGTGAAGATGCTGGATAAACTAGTTGAAAAATATTTAAAATAAGTAACTAAGCTTACGAAAAAAAGGAGCAACCCCCCAAATTGGTAGGCACAATAAGGTTACCAAAGACGAGAAGTGAAGTATTTGAGTTGATCTCACACTGCACGTAGGTGTGTGTGTGTGTGTGTGTGTGTGTGTGTGTGTGCGCATGCGTGCGCGCGCGCGCGTGGGTGTGTGTGTGTGTGTCCCCAGTGGGGAGGGAGATGTGGAAGTCAATAGTGAGTGGTTAGTCTTGGTACACTAGTGGCTTGAGGTTTCAGGTCAAATTAATCTTAAAATATACCTTAAGTCATGAGAAAAGAAGGTGGTATTATTTTTTAAAGCCATAGTTTTAAAAGAACAAAACAGAACCTCAGGAAATGAATATGTCTATCTCTATCATATGAAAACTGGATACATAAGTTAATTAGCATATTCAACATAGTTGAAGAATTCTGGAACTGTAAGATCATTAGGAAGACTTTGTCCAGAATTCAGCATAGATCTAGAGATAATATCTGAAAGAGGTTTATAGATATTAAGAATTAGAAGAAAAGCGAAATAAGGGAAAGAAGCACTATTAAAAGTAATTGTCGTAGGGGTTAAGGGTTTCCACAAATTCTTTGACATTCTTCCCATTATGGGATAGAATCCATTTTTAATTCTACTGAATATAAATTAGCCTGTGACTGTTTTTGAACAATAGAGTACAGTGAAGCAAGTTTTGTACTTGGCCTTTAAGTTGACTAGATCCCAGCTTGCTGGCTGGGAGCCTTTAAGCTTCCATATAAGTACAAGTATAGTGCTGAAGAGACCATATGGAAGGACTCTGAAATTACAGGGAGAGGCTAGCCTTCAAATCATCTCTACCAAGCACCAGCCTGCTTGCACCTTCCAAATAAGACCATTCACCAGCTGAATATCACTGAGTGATCTCTCTATGCCACATGGAACAGAAACATCACCTTGCTGAGCCTTGCAGGAATCATAAAGCACAAAATCATGAAATAGTCAATGTTTGTGGTTTTAAGCCATTATACCTTGAGGCAGGCTTTTAGGTAGAAATGTATGTATCTGATAAGATATAATGTCTGAGAATTTTCCAAAATAGGTAAAATACAAATTCTTAAAAAAATCACATCAAGTCCCAAGCAAGAGAAATAAAACAAATCTCTACCTGGACTCACTATTGTGGGCAGCAGAACAAAAACAAAGTGAGGTCTTGAATGAAGCAAAAGAAAAGAATGATTATGTACAAATAAACAATTCTAAGACTGAAGGTAGATTCTTTAATAGGAACAAGAGATGAGAAAGTAATAGAATAATATCTTCTAAGTGATGGGGGCAATTGTCAACCTGGCATTCTATACCCTGCCATAGAACCATTCAGCATTAAGAGTAAAATCAAGGCAATTTTTGTCCTAAAAGACTTAGAATATTTACCAGTAACAAAGTGACTCTTAATAAAGTCTTAAAGGATATATTTCAACATAAAGAAAACTAAATGCAGAAAGAAATATGGATTCATGAAACGAACTGAGGAAACAAATAGCAATAACTACCTGTGAGAAAAACAAACAAAACAGTGATAAGTATATTATCTTTTTATGTTTCCAGAGGTGATCATTAGCAGATGAACATTTATGCCTGATGATTATTAGTCTTACCATTATTTCTTGAGTGCTACATGACAAAAATCATACTTTATCTCATGTAAATCTCTCAGCAACTGATGAAGTCTATACTAATATCTTCACACAGTAACAGAATAAAATGGATATTAAATATCTTAGATTCTGGACAGCTAGTAAATTGCAGAATTGGAGTTTGAAATGATACAGTGATTACAAATAGTAAGCAAGTTCTTTAAAATACAGTCTCTTGTATAGCTTCTTTGCTCTTTTTTTTATGCTTGAATGTGTTTCCTTTAAGCAACTTAAATGACTTACTTCTACCATTTTCCTTTTCCCGCTTCCAATATCCTTACTTTTTCCTTTTTCACCAAACAGCACTGATGCCATACCAAAAGTTGTCCACTCTGAAAATACCATTACCAGTCACCAAAACGATGTTCCCATGACAAACAATAATTGTGAAAATTTTAAATTATAAATCACACTGCTTAAGAATCCTGTGCATGGACTATTTTTATCTCTACTGAAGGAGGAAAATGTTAGTTCCTATGTATTTAGCAGAGAATGATTGCTACTCTCATTTTAAAGTAGAGAAAAATGAAACTAAGACTATGTAACCAAACCAAAATCACAGAGCATTAAAAAAATAAAAAAAAAAAGAGGATTCAAAACAATGTCCAATTGGATGTGAGGGCGATCTGGCTGCGACATCTGTCACCCCATTGATCGCCAGGGTTGATTTGGCTGATCTGGCTGGCTAGGCGGGTGTCCCTTCCTCCCTCACCGCTCCATGTGCATCCCTCCCGAAGCTGCGCACTCGGTCGAAGAGGACGACCTTCCCTGATAGAGGAGGACCGTTCTTCGGTCAAGGGTATACAAGTAGCTGCGCTCCCCTGCTAGAACCTCCAAACAAGCTCTCAAAACAATGTCCAATGTGTCTAAAGATAATGTATCATATGCTGTTCATGTTGACTCTCATCAGTTCTAAGAATCTATTATGTGTTTGACACTAGAATTTGCTGCTATAAATGATTTTTGATAAGTCTTGTTAGAAAGACAGAATTGTATCCACGTGAAAACAATTCCAAATGGCAGCAGCCAACATTTATTCATTGATCACTTACAATTTTCTGTCCCATGTATTACTTTACACAGATGCTATAATTAGGCACTTCTCTGCAATGTGAAGAAAATGTGACTTGTGTTGAAGTCAAACACATGATGGAGGGGTATTCAGGCTACATACATCTACCAATTATTCTAGAAAGAACAATGGAACTTCTGGATAAACTAATAATAGTTCATTATTGGTAGTGATGATACTAAAGGAGGCAAAATAGAGCAGGGGCAGAAACTCTAAAGCTGGAGAAATGAGGAAGGGATTTAAATCTAACTATACTCTTCTACTTGCTACTTCATTCCCTATTCTGAGATTTATTTCTCTTTATTCCCTACATTGTATTAAATGACACCTACATTTAGCATTTGTGTGAATGCTTCAGGAAAAGGGAAACGTGAGTCGATGAAGATAAAAGTACCTAACGGAGTCTAGCACATTGTGGTTAAAATATTACATGAATTGTTTATTGACTGAAAATTTACTATATTGTTTGACAAAGAAGGCTAGTAAAGAAAACAAATGTGAGCATAATGAATATGGGCATTAAAGTAGTCTATTTCAAGAACTGGGCATTTATTCCTATAAAGGAAGAGAAAAATGTACTTATTAAATTTTGTCATACTGTTTTTCCTATTAATTTTAATTAGGTCCTATGAAATATTCAAGAATTCCTTTTAATGGTTACCAGACTTACTATTTAGATGTATTATTAATCGTAGATGGAACTTCCCTCTTCTTAGACTAGCTGTTTTTTGAGGACTTTTGTTTCATTTAAGCGTTATTCTAATGTGGGATCCCATGGCATGTTCCCAAAGAATCCACCACAATGTTGTATGTATTGTGTACACAGTATCAATATTTCTCTCAATGGGGGCTATGCTCCCGATACTATAACTCTACTAACAACACAAGTTGGATAGGTTATACATCTGACACTAATTTTAATGATCATCACAAGCTAGAAATTTAACCCTGGCCATTGAAACAAAAATTATTTCCCCACAGAACTAAGAAATCTTTTCCAATAATAGTTTGTGTATTGCTTTTTGATGAATCCTTCAAATAAAGAAAACCAGCCCCCCAAAAGAATAGGCATTTACGTGTGACAATGATTTATGGAGACTGAGATTGAAACTTTGCTGTCATAGAGATGGTAACAAAAACTGAACCTTAAGACTGTGGAAAATAGTTGAATTAAAAAGTTTTGTGTTCCGACAGGGATGCCCACTCTCACTGCTGTTGTTTAACATAGTGTTGGAAGTTCTAGCATCAGCAATCAGACAACAAAAGGAAATCAAAGGCATCAAAATTGGCAAAGATGAAGTCAAGCTTTCACTTTTTGCAGATGAAATGATACTATACATGGAAAATCCGATAGACTCCACCAAAAGTCTGCTAGAACTGATACATGAATTCAGCAAAGTTGCAGGATACAAAATCAATGTACAGAAATCAGTTGCATTCGTATACACTAACAATGAAGCAACAGAAAGACAAATAAAGAAACTGATCCCATTCACAATTGCACCGAGAAACATAAAATACCTAGGAATAAATCTAACCAAAGATGTACAAGATCTGTATGCGGAAAACTATAGAAAGCTTATGAAGGTAATTGAAGAAGATATAAAGAAATGGAAAGACATTCCCTGCTCATGGATTGGAAGAATAAATATTGTCAAAATGTCAATACTACCCAAAGCTACCTACACATTCAATGCAATCCCAATCAAAATTGCACCAGCATTCTTCTCGAAACTAGAACAAGCAATCCTAAAGTTCATGTGGAACCACAAAAGGCCCCGAATAGCCAAAGTAATTTTGAAGAAGGAGACCAAAGCAGGAGGCATCACAATCCCAGACTTTAGCCTCTACTACAAAGCTGTCATCATCAAGACAGCATGGTATTGGCACAAAAACAGACACATAGACCAATGGAATAGAATAGAAACCCCAGAACTAGACCCACAAACATATGGCCAACTCATCTTTGACAAACCAGGAAAGAATATCCAATGGACAAAAGACAGTCTCTTTAACAAATGGTGCTGGGAGAACTGGACAGCAACATGCAGAAGGTTGAAACTAGACCACTTTCTCACACCATTCACAAAAATAAACTCAAAATGGATAAAGGACCTGAATGTGAGACAGGAAACCATCAAAACCCTAGAGGAGAAAGCAGGAAAAGACCTCTCTGACCTCAGCCGTAGCAATCTCTTACTTGACACATCCCCAAAGGCAAGGGAATGAAAAGCAAAAATGAATTACTGGGACCTTATGAAGATAAAAAGCTTCTGCACAGCAAAGGAAACAACCAACAAAACTAAAAGGCAACCAACGGAATAGGAAAAGATATTTGCAAATGACATATCAGACGAAGGGCTAGTATCCAAAATCTATAAAGAGCTCACCAAACTCCACACCCGAAAAACAAATAACCCAGTGAAGAAATGGGCAGAAAACATGAATAGACACTTCTCTAAAGAAGACATCCAGATGGCCAACAGGCACATGAAAAGATGCTTAACGTTGCTCCTTATCAGGGAAATACACATCAAAACCACACGCAGATATCAAGCCAGTCAGAGTGGCCAAAATGAACAAATCAGGAGACTATAGATGCTGGTGAGGATGTGGAGAAACGGGAACCCTTTTGCACTGTTGGTGGGAATGCAAATTGGTGCAGCCACTCTGGAAAACAGTGTGGAGGTTCCTCAGAAAATTAAAAATAGACCTACCCTATGACCCAGCAATAGCACTGCTAGGAATTTACCCAAGGGATACAGGAGTACTGATGCATAGGGGCACTTGTACCCCAATGTTTATAGCAGCACTCTCAACAATAGCCAAATGATGGAAAGAGCCTAAATGTCCATCAACTGATGAATGGATAAAGGAATTGTGGTTTATATACACAATGGAGTATTACATGGCAATGAGAAAGAACAAAATATGGCCCTTTGTAGCAACGTGGAGGGAACTGGAGAGTGTGATACTAAGTGAAATAAGCCATACAGAGAAAGACAGATACCATATGTTTTCACTCTTATGTGGATCCTGAGAAACTTAACAGAAACCCATGGGGGAGGGGAAGGAAAAAAAAAAAGAGGTTAGAGTGGAAGAGAGCCAAAGCATAAGTGACTCTTAAAAACTGAGAACAAACTGAGGGTTGATGGGGGGGTGGGAGGGAGGGGAGGGTGGGTGATGGGTATTGAGGAGGGCACCTTTTGGGATGAGCACTGGGTGTTGTATGGAAACCAATTTGACAATAAATTTCATATATTGAAAAAAATTTATAAAAAAATAAAAAAAATAAAAAATAAATAAAAAGTTTTGTGTTCATTGAAATTTCTCTTCACTTGTTTTTCTTCCATTAGTGCATTTTTCACTCTGGATTGGGGTATCAGGAAAGGATTCCCAAAGGAAATGATAAGCAGACTTCAGTAAGGAAAATAAAAATGAGGGAGGAGATATTTCTACTCTCTTTACTGGGAAGCAGTTTGAGATGGCCTATTAACTTAAAATTCCAGAAACTAAGAATAGTTTAGAACTGGGAAAAAATATCTTTGGTGGAGTGGCTAGAAATAAGGTCAGTGAGCTGTGCAGTGATACATCATGGAGGGAATTCTAAATTAAGATGTTTGAAACGTATCCTGAAAATCATAAAGAGCCCGTGAAAGATAATGTAGTAGTTTTATATTGCTGCTGTAATAAATTACCACCAAGTTAGTAACCTTGCAATACACAGGTTAGGGGCACCTGTGTGGCTCAGTTGGTTAAGCGTCCAACTTCAGCTCAGGTCATGATCTCACTGTTTGTGAGTTCGAGTCCCATGTCGGACCCTGTGCTAACAGCTCAGAGCCTGGATCCTACTTCAGATTCTGTGTCTCCCTCTTTCTCTATCCCTCCCTGACTCACACTCTGTCTCTCTGTCTCTCTCAAAACTAATTGTTAAAAAAAATTTAATAAAAAAATAAATTTGAAAAATAAACTACACAGGTTTATTATCTTACATTTCTGGAGGTTTGCAGTCCAAAGTCAGTCACACTGACCTAGGGTCAAAGTGGCAGCTTGCCTGGTTCATTGTGGGGTAGAGAATTCACTTTCTTGCCTTTCTCATATTCTAAACGTTTGCCTTCATTCCCTGACTCATGGTCCCTTCTTCACAAGACTCCTACTGCTTGCTTGGGTCACTGCATCTTCTACGACTAACTGAGCCTCCTTTCTCACTGTGATAAGAACCCATTTGATTACATTGGCCCATCTGTGTAATCCTGGATACTACCCCATTGAGATCCATACTATCATATCTGCAAAGCCTCTTTAATAATGTACGGTGTTCACCAGTTTTGGGAATTAGAATATGAACATCTTCAGGAAGCTATTATTCAGCTTACGACAGGATATAAACAGAGGTGCAATGTGATATTGTTATATTCTAGAAGGAAACCTCTGATACAGTGGGAGTTCACCAGCCTGGAGAAAGGGGAACACTTAAAGACAGGCGGCTGCTGAGCTCGTGATACAAAGTGGTTTATTCCATATCCCTTAATGTGCAACGTGCAACTCTCACTACTGCCTCCTATTTCCTCCACAGGAGCAAAGGCCTCTACAGTGATAGTAAAACACTGGTAAGGTGACTTTTAACAGAAGCTAGAAACTAACTGGATAGTGAGAGAAGTGAAGATAAAGGTAAGAAAGTGACTTTAGTCTCAAAGTGTGGATCACCTTGAAAAGAAATGGGAAATCTAAAAAGAGAGAAGAGTCAGAAAGAAAACAAAGAGTCCAATCAAAGACCCTATTAGCCCTTAGAGAATCACTGTACCAAATGGGAAAAGACAGATGCATTCCCACAGATGCACATCTTGGTCACCAGGCCGTGTCTTTATGGGGAGGAAAAGGTGCCCCTCCCTCCCAACTGATGCAGCTCTCTGGTGGGGCACAGTGACAGCCTCCCACAGGCCACAGCCACAAGAAACCCTGAGCCCAGTTTTGTACATGACACATATGAAGCATTAGTGAAAACCCAGCTGGAATCACCTACAGGCACTTCTCAGAAGAAAAGTCCACAATCTGGATACGGGTCTTGTAGCTATAGGCAGCAAAATAATAGATGAGGACTTAGAATGGCTGAGACTATACAGGAAGAAATGAAAGTCACAAAACTTTAAGAGGCAGTCAACTTTAAAGAGGTCATGTTCAAAATCACAGTATCATTGCTGCCACCAGAATAGGGCCATCTGTTGTTGCAGGGACAGCTCAGGTACGTACTTACTGCATTCACTTGGGGCTTATGACAAAACTATACCTTTCCTATTTTTCTTGTTTTTATTTTTTAACAATTTTGATGTCTTAAGTATTAATGTGTGAATTTTTGATGTGTCAATTTACTAGTGTAAATCATGTTTGGAGTAATAGAAATAGAGCACGTCTAGGTTATCTGCTATCAGCAAAAGGACAGCTGAGGTGTACCAGTTAAAGGTGAAAACAGAACACCCCTTGATATGTATTTAAGTCAAAGTCTCTTAGAAACCTTTGGGAGGGGAAAGACAGAACATTGGGAAAGGGAGAGAATGAAAAATTTTAATTAAAATATTATTCTTTATTTTTTAACTAACTTATTTTCAAATTATTTCATTCTGTGAAATGATGCTTCATACCAATTATTTGAACCTATGTGAAATGCCCTGACAAGGGAAAAATGCATTTCCTTACGTTCCATTTGTGGAATTTACTTATCCATTCAATATATGTATTTCATTTAACTTCAGCTGATTTGAGACACCCAATTCTCCATTGGGAGGCACTTGGCTTTTCTCATAAATGTGTAATTTTCAGCTCGAAGAAACATTTGCACCTTCAGGGAGCAATATATTCTCTTCTCCCAGTAGTTCCTTATTTTATTTACCCTGTCAAGTAGCCAACAAGAACATTTTCTCATACTGTACCAGGTCTAAGTGAAGTGTAAGCATCCAGACTGCCCAAATTTTAGAAGAAAATTAGAAAATACTCTGTCAAAGTAACTGTAGTAGTTCTCACTGAGCCATAAGCCACCTGTTTGGAATTATCAAAGAACAATTATTTTCTTAAATATAAGGCATTCCAAAAGTGTTTGCATTTTGTATTTGGCATCTCTGCAAAATGGTGGAAGAAAAGAATCTAAATCTTGCAGCATACATTTATTTGTTAATTATCCCATTTTGGAGGAACCTAAGCATGAAAAAGTAGAAGTGCTTTTTCTCTTATTGGTCATTTAGTGAGCTGCATAAAATTGAATATGGCAAGTTCCGATTCTTTGGATTGTTATTTGTTGAAAATGTGCAGAAATGAAGCTATCAGAAATGTTCCTTTTAAATGAATATTGAATAGAAGCTAGTGGCATCTTTCCAATAAAGTAATTTCTTCCTTAGTTAGAATGGCCTTATTTAGGGAGAGAATCCTATTTCAGTCCCATTTTTTCTTCCCCTCATTTCTGCCCAAAGCATATTGTATGTACAGATATCATGCCATGGACCCAGTAATAGTTCTGCTGTAGACAATTTCCACCTGACTGCATTTCTATTACTGTGGATAACCTTCAACTCAGGAACAGCATTCACAATTTATAAAGAATATAGAAAAAAGAGGACTTCCATATAAATCCAGAATTCTGTGTGAAGTAGGGATAAATCGCGTAACTTTGCAAGTGAACGTGAAATCCTTTTGAGTATGATCCTTATGGGAAGGATTACTAGTTTGGTGCTCACCCTGAATGTCTTCCTGGATGTGCTATTATTTTTCTCACGTGTCATATGTTTGCAAAACATCTCCCTGATGTGTTCCCCAAGACATGGAGAATCACACTTAGTTTGACTACAACAGGCAAGAGATGAAAAAAGTAGTTTAACAAGAGATACTGTCAAAGGATAAAGGTTACTTAATTTTTCTAACCTGGGTCAGGCATATAAGAGACTGGTTCAGGGAATCTTGCTCAATGAGGAAATGTTAAAGAGGTATATTAACATATAAATAGACAGCATAAAGTATCCAGGAGTTGGCCATAACAGATCTGGCTTTTTTTTAAGTTTATGCATTTTGAGAGAGAGAGCTCAAGAGCAAGAGAGAGCACACACCCAAGCAGGGGAGGGGCCGAGAGAGAGGGACAGAGAGAATCCAAAGCAGGCTCCATGATGTCAGCACAGAGTCCGACACAGGGCTTGAACCCACAAATTGTGAGATGATGACCTGAGCCAAAATCAAGAGCCAGACACTTAACTCACTGAGCCACCCAGGTGCCCCACAGATCTGGCTTTTATTGTTGATGCTTTAAACAATGTACTATATAATCTATAGAAAATACATTGATACACCTATGCCTCCTTTTCCTTATCCTTAAAAAAGTGTTTTGAAGGGCACCTGGGTGGCTCAGTTGAGTGTCCAACTCCTGATTTGGGCTCAGGTCATGATATCACTGGTTTGAAGGATTGAACCCTGCGTCAGGCTCTGTGCTGACAGTGTGGAGCCTACTTGAGATTCTCTCTCTTCTCTCTCTCTGCCCCTCCCCTGCTCATGTGCACACACACACACTCTCTCTCTCTCTTAAAATAAGTAAATAAACAATTAAGAAGAAGTGTTTTGAATTGCTTGATCCACAAGATTCCATTCAACTTCAAGCTTCCCAGTTTAAGCAAGGCAGAATTAGTGAGCACATGATGTGAAGAGTTTCTTTGAATACTGAGCAGAAGGTATATGTTCTATGAACTCCTTCTTGTCCTGTCACGCATGGGTATGGTAGCACTTATACATGTGTGCTTCCATTCAGAAGAAAAGAAGCATTAGATCCTTCTTATCCAACATAGTGAAGGTTTACATCAACTGAGAGGGTCTGCCAGAACTATAGCCTGTAAACACAGTAGACTAGCGCCAGCTGTGTGTCCACCATTCATTCAAGCACCCACACATGCATGCATACCTGCATCCATCCATCTATCCTCTATGAATATATCCATTCAATCAATATGTATTGATTGAATGGCCTAAAGACCTAAAGTAAATACACTGCTTAATAAGGTAAGGCCATACCTGCTTTATGGAACTGAGTATAAGTGAAGCGGCATATAAACACAATTAATTAATTACACTTGTGAAAATGCTATTTAAGAAAATACAGAGAGTAATAAAAATATATAACAGGCAGCTTTTTTTTCCATAGAAGAATAGACATGACTACCCACACACAAGCTAACTTCTTTATTCAAAGAAAGCTAGGGATGTAAGTTGATAAAAAAAAAAGTCAAGAACGAAATTTATTTTTCAATGTTCAACCATTGGAATTATTTGCAAGGCCACACTATTGCCACAACATTAACACAGCCAGTTTGTGAATATCAAATCATTAAATTCAGAAAGCTCTCTATACCTATCATGACTTGCGAGGAGGCCGTGAGAAAGATTTTGCCCTTGAAAAAGCCAAACAGAAGTACAGTTACCTTGAATATCAACTGGATATCCCAAGCACACTACTACAATAAAGAAGAACAATAACAATGAAATCCTAAAGGAACTCAGAGACTCCGTCTTTATTTGGCATAGAATGGCATGCAATTATAAAGCTATCAAGACTCCAAACCCAAAGTTTAATTAAGAATAAAGATGGGTGACTATGGAAATACTCATGAGAAAACTTAGTTTTCCTTATGACAAGATTACACAATTATGACCCAAATATCCCATTGTGGATTATAATGATCAACCAATTGTCCTGGTGTGTCTAAGACTGAGGGTGTTCTGGGACGCAAGACTTGTAGCGCCAGAAATGAGAAACTCTAGGGCAAAATGATGAGAGATGGTTTTATATCTTCTATAAAAAAATATTCACTTAAGATTCCTATTAGGTAAAGTTCTAACTTCCTCAATTTATGCTCTCTCAACACTGGTAAACCATGCATTATGGCCAAACACCCTTTGGAAAAGAATCTTTTAGAATCCACTAATATCTCCACAAAGTTAGGTTCCTAGCAGGAACTATTTTGTCCAAAGTAGCATCAAAAAGCAAACATACATAAGTTCTTGTCATTGTAGCTATACAGTTACCCCTCACATGGTACTCATACTTTACAGAATTAGTGAAGAGCAAAATGCACCAGCTGGCTATGCCATTTTATGACTTCACTGGCATGGTGTTCAGTGATTCTAACTCCACTTCTCAGTCTTCTCCATCCTAAGTTACTTAGCTAGAAAATTTTAACATCAGTGAACCCTTCTAAGCCTCAGTTTCCTCAACTTTAACAAGTTTGACTGTAATAAGTGAAACATAGTGAAATTCTGTGTTGGGTAGATTAAGATGTGCAAAGTCGCCATCGAAATCTGATACATGATACATGGAGTGCCTTGTTCAGTTTCTCAGGAAGCCCTTTATGAGTATGCATTTTTAAACCACTTTATTATTATTAATATGTAAAGAAGGCTGTGCCTATTTGATATATACAATTCCATGAGTTCATTGATAAGAATATACCTGTGAAAATATCACCATCATCAAGGTGATAAATACATCTATCTAGCTACCTACCTATCTACCATCTGCTATGTATGTATGTATTGATATATACAAATGTATCTATATATAGACATATCTATCACTGCCCAAAGTTTCCTCCTGCCTCAGTTATTACTCATAGTAGTAGTAAGAATACTTAACATTAGGATTTACCTTAGCAAAACTTAAGTATATAGTCTTCTTAGCTATAGGCACTGCGCTGTATAGTGGGGCTCCAGAACTTAATTTGTATAACTAAAACTTATACTAAAATACCTTTGACTATAGCTTCCCCATTTACCCCTGCCCCCAATCCCTGGCAACCATCATCTTTCTGCTCTGCTGAATTTAACTTTACCACATTCCACAAAAAAAGTGAGACCATACAATAATTGTCTTTCTGTTGTCTTTCAGGTAAATCCATGTTGTCACAAATGGCAGAATATTTTTCTTTTTAAGACTTCATAATATTCCATTTTACATATATACCATATTTTCTTTGTTAATTCATCCATCCATGGACACTTAGGTTGTTTCCACACTGTGGCTATTGTGAATAACGCTGCAATGAACATAGGTTTCAGGTTTCTTTTTGAGACCCTGATTTCAATCTGTTTGGATAAATACCCAGGAGTGGGATTACTAGGTCATACAGTAGTCCTATTTTTAATTTTGGAGCCATCTCCATACTGTTTTCTCTAATGGATATATCAATTAACATTTCCACCAATGGTATACCAGAGTAAGTTTTTCTCCACATCCTTACCAACATTTGTTATCTTTGTGTTCTTAATAATAGCTTTGGGTGTGTGTGTGTGTGTGTGTGTGTGTGTTTTAAAAAAGGCATTAAGTGATCACTGTGATTTCAGTGCATATCTCCCTGATTATTAGTGAGACTGGCTTTCTTTTCATATACCTATTGGCCACCTACATGTCTTCTTTAGAGGAATGCTTATCCGGTCCTCTGACCATTTTTTAAAAATAGAGTTATTTGTGTGTGTGTATATATATGTATGTTTATACATATATGTTGTTGTTGCTATTGAGTTGCAGAAGTTCCTAATACATTTTGGATATTAATCCTTTAATAGAAATATGGTTTGCAAATACTTTCTTCCATTCTTTTCATTTTATCAATTGTTTCCTTTGACGTGCAGAAGATTTTTAGCTTTATATAATCTCACCTGCTTAGTTTTGCTTTTGTTACCTGTGCTTTTGGGGGTCATATCCAAAAAGCATTGCCAAGACCAATGTCAGGGAGCTTCTCATATTTATTTTAGAAGTTTCAGGAATTCAGGTCTTATGTTTAAGTATTTAATCCATATTGACTTGTATTTTGTATATGGTATTGGATGGGTCCAGTTCTCTCTCCCCACCCCCTGCTCTCTCTCGCTCTCTCTCTCTCTCTCTCTCACACACACACACACCTACATAGTTAGATGAATAATTTGTTAATATGCTCAAGATTACTCATCTTTATAGATCAATAGTCAACTGCATTCTACCTTTCAGAATTTACTTAGGTCTATCAGAGCCTAAGTATTAGAAAATGTAGGTAATATTTTCAAGCAAGAATAGCAAATAAGATTTTTTAATTGATAGACATCATATACAGACCACCACAATCAGCACCGTCTTCATCCTAACTATGTTTTTAATACTTCTTTTTTGTTCCAGTTCTCCGAACTTAAAATTTGTGATGTTCCCCTGAACTTCTGAGTTTAGTCTGGGAGCTCAGACCATATTTCTTAGTTCTAGAATAGGACAATATTCCCAAAGTTTCACTTAGTCTGAACCAGCCAGTCATTTCTGGTCAAACCAGACAGAATGAAATGGCTATCAACTGAACCTATAGATCATGTCCTGACAGATGACAGGGGTGAGGTGAAATGGACAATATATACAGAAGTGCCAATTTTGACTTTGAGCCTCTTCAAAGAGGTTCAAAGAATCAAACAACAGCTTACCTTCTCATGAGAAAGAGTGGCTCACTCTAGCAGTTATCCTCCAATAAGGGGAAATATCAGAATCTCTAGCAGGGGGACAGGAACAATCTGTTCTATCTCTGTTCTATTGCCCATTCTTGACAGACACAAATTTCCTGGAAATTAGTTAAACAATCTAAGAATCAGGATTCTTGAACTGTGTCCATCTCTGACTCTGACTTATACAGAACAGGAAACTTGGCATCTGCCACATTTCCTAGCCCATGTTTCCTTCGATTAATTTGGCTGACCAAAGTGTTATGTAACTCCACAATGTACTTCTCACGCCATCTTGGTGCAACTGACACTTAAAATAAGAGAAATGGAATGATAGTTCAAATTTACTTGTTAGTAAGAATGCACGTGACAAGGCATGAGCATCTGAAAATCATATATTAGAAGGGATATTGAGAACAATAATGTTTCCATGGAACTGGCCACAATGTTGAAGAAAACACCAAGTACATGAGGGTTTGAAGGAGAAAGTAGCGATGTTTGGATTTGAATGAGACATGTGAGGTGGGCACATGACAGATTTCATTCACAAGACACTTGAAAATAGATACTTTCTATTTACTAGTTAACTTGCTCCAAGAAGATAAAAAACAGTGATTGGAAGATTTTAAAAAATTACTTTGAAAAAAATTTATTTTTTATTTTTTTATTGTCTATTTATTTTTGAAGGACAGAGAGATAGAGCGTGAGTGGGGGAGGGGCAGAGAGAGAGGGAGACACAGAATCTGAAGCAGGCTCCAGAATCTTAGCTGTCAGTACAGAGCCCTGTGCGGGGCTTGAACCCACAGACTGTGAGATCATGACCTGAGCTGGAGTGGGATGCTTAACCTACTGAGCCACCCAGGTGCCCTGACTTCCAAAAATTTTCAAATGTTATGAAAAATGGAACAGATCATACACAAAATTGAGTTTCTATCATATAAGTACTTCAAGCAAGAGTGTTGAGTAAAAGATTTCTAAAGAAATTTTATACCCATATTCCCAAGCTGTGTTCCATAGAAGAATACATCCAGGTTAAGCTAAATGGTTCTTCTGAAAAACAAACAAACCAACAAACAATCTTTCATTGAATCTGATAAGGAAACACTAAGTTAAATTAAATTAGACTTCTTCTATATTTTTATTTTTTAAATGTTTGTTTATTTTTGAGAGAAAGACAGAGTGGGAGCAGGGAAAGGGCAGAGAGAGAGAGGGAAGAATCTGAAGCAGGCTTCAGGCTCCAAGCTGTCAGCACAGAGCCTGATGCAGGGCTCAAACCCACAGAGTGTGAGATCATGACCTGAGCCAAAATTACCAGACTGAGCCACCCAGGCACCCCAACTTTTTATATTTTTTAATGTTTATTTGCTTTTGAGAGAGAGAGATCAAGAGAGGGGAAGCACACAAGCTAGTGGAGGAGGGGCAGAGAGAGAGGAGATAGAGGATCCAAAGGGACCTAAAGTGAGCAGTGGGCTGACAGCAGAGAATCCAATGCGGGGCTTGAACTCACAAGCTGAGAAATCATGACCTGAGCCAAAGTCAGACACTTAACCAACTGAGTCACCCAGACATCCCTAAAATAGACTTATTAATTGCAGGACTTATCAGAGCACTTTAAGTAACAGTATGGGAAGGATATGATATGGAAAAAAAAGAATTTAAAAATTTATGGATCTGAGATCTCAAGATATTATTTTTGCCCTCTTATTAATCTTCCTCAAAACTATTAAAAACCATTGGCTTGTAAAGTCAGTATACTATAGAATAAAGATAAACACAAATAAGTTATGAGAGATAATCATCAACCAATATTCTGAGTGCATGGGGTTATTCCTGAACACAATATAATGATAGCAAAAGGGAAGTAAATATGGTGGCATTGTCTAGATGTATATACCCCACTGGTAATGCATGAGCATGAAAGGACCACTAAGAGTTGATTTGGGAGGTCTTGAGGTAACTCGTTCATTTAGCTCAAGTCTGTAATAAGTAAAACTTTTCTACCTTTAACAGGTCAGTTGATCCAGGCCAGCCCATGACCCATTTTTCCTCGGATTTATTTTTCAGTCCTTTGCTGCTGTTCACTGGGCAAGAGGAGAGCTGGTCTCTTCAGGCTCCCATGTGAGCTGACTTTCAGCTGAGTTCAGAAAATGAACCATGAGATCAGTTACTGAGAGACAGGAGGGTAGGAAGAGTAAGAGACCCAGGGAAGTTCTCCCCTCTATCTGTGCCTCTGGATGGGTCTGTGCAGCATCAGGACCACCTCAGGGGTTCTATCTCTTCGTATCTGGCAATCCTGTCTTTCTCTTCATTCCTCCTGCCTCAGATGGCATACACTTTTTGCTTTTGCTCATCTCTGGGTTTCACCAGAGCCTTCTTTTGGCTTCTTAGCAATTCTATCCTCCATATAGCAAATTCCTAGCACTTTATGTCCTGTGACTTACATACTTTTTTGGTGGTTTCTGTTCTCCTGGTGGGACTGGGACTCTGGTCAGTGTAAGGTTTTTCTATATTACAGAGCATTTTTTAAAAATACTGATGCATTATTAGTTTCTCATAGGATTCCAGCGATGTAAAGGATCTTGAAAATTGCTTAGCCAAAGTGTCAGAGTGTGGAGGCTGGTAGGGAAAGTGGGGGTGGGGGCAAATGGGTAGGGGATTGAAACTCCCCTTTCAACAAGATCATTATAATATTTACTTTCAACAAGATCATTATAATATTTACCTGTTTACATGACTGATACTATGCCATAAAAAAGTGTTCCATAGATGATTTGTTTCCCCTAATATTGAAGAAAAGTCTCAGATAAGGATTGACTTTTATATTGTCCAATTCACTTTCCACTACATCCCTTTCAGATACAGCAGGCTTTTATTGAATGGATCTATTTTTTTTCTTTTGTCTTTTTTTCTCTGGGTATGATAGGGGACTTATATGGTTTCACTTTATCTTCCCATCAGCCCTTTAAAGGTGGCAGTATTATTCAGAAATTGAGGTTTAGAAAGGTAAAAGAGCTTACCTCCACCTACACAACAAATAAACATCCGAAATCAGACCTAAACACCAAAATAAGGTCCCTCCACAACGCAGTCATGCCTCCCTTGATTAAATGGTTATCTGACCTTAACATTACGAGAAAATGATGCGTTTAACTGTGCAGATGTCAAAGAAAAAATGTAAGTGAATATGCCTTTTAGCAAGAACTTAATCTAACATTTGATCTAGCCCCAATATGGTAACTTTTGCCAACTCTGTTGTTTTTGTTTCTACAATGTCTTATGAAACAGACTCCCACTTAAAATATATCTTTCTCACAAATTATTCCACCTGAGCTTCTCAATCAATATTAATGTTATAACCATCATCATCAGCCTCTCCAAAATAATTCAAGATACACGTTTGTCTGATGAGGGAACAAATAGACAAAAGTCTAACAGATTCACATACGGGAGGGAAAAACCAATTAAAGATTATCTCTGAACCAGGACCGCCAATATGAGATGAGATGCCTAAATGAGCAGCCCCAGATATACAACAGGTGAAATGATGAAAATATGATTGTGAGAAATGTAACAACAGTCTGATGTGCATAATTCATTTTTCCCATGGAGACCCTGCCCATCTGCTGTGACTCAATTGAGTATCAGAAGATGGAAGGAGGCCATCATTCATTAACTCCACAAACTCCTTCAGGGCCCAGCTTCGCCTTCATTTTATTTTTGTTCTTGCACCAAAGACTTGGAAACCATTAATATTGCTCTATGGGTTTCTGAGCTTTCTGGGCTAGGATCAAATCAGCTTCTCTTCTAAAGGGGGCAGAAGTGTGAAGTGTTTTCTGCACAAAGCAAAGAGTGCCTCACATTTGTTAATGCTCCAAAAAGTTGCTTTCTTTCTCCTGGGCTGTGATGGATTAAAACCATGAAAACACAGGCCTAATCCTAATGTTCTTGCAAACAACCCTCTTCGGCTTTATTTTTCCTGCATCTGTCTAGGTGCATGCAGATTTTTTGACACTAAGCATTTCTAGTCAGCCTTTGGAATCATTGCTCAAACGAATTTCTGGAACTTTAAGGCACACATGGAATAAGTAGGTGATTTTAACCTAATTCTGTACGATATATCTGTCACTTATTTAAAAGATATTAATCAAATGATGCTTTGTATTGAAATGTCCTCAATAAATTTTTCCTTTGTATTTTAGGAGTAGTTTTGAATCTCTCTCATTCAGTTATGTACTCATCTGACAGATACACAAAGAATGTTTTCTGCATTAGGCCCTGGCATTTACATAGGGGATTCAGTAAACCCTAAGATGTAGGCCCTTTCATTAATGAGTTCAAGTTCTGGTAGGTGCTTAGTCTCTGCATCAATGATGCAGCCAGAATGGGCATTATTTTCCCCTTTCAAGAGGCCCTTCTCTCTAAATCTCAGATTCCTGAATCCTGTCATTCCTCAAGATCTGTCTAAACTATAAATTCCATGAGAATGATGACCTCTGTCTGCTTTTGCTCACTAGGTGTTTATCCTTAGTCCCAACAGTGCCTATCACATAGTGGGTATGCAACAAACGTTTTAATTATTTATTGAAAAAAATTTTTTTTTACTTTATATTTTTTATTTCTTATTTTAGAGAGATGGGAGAGAGAGAGAGAGAGAGAGAGAGAGAGAGAGAGAGAGCGCGCATGCAAGTGGGGAGGGAAGGGGCAGAGAGAGACAGAGAGAGAGAATCCCAAGCAGGCTCCACTCTCAGTGCAGAGCCCAATGTGGGGCTCGATCCCACAACCCTGGGACCATGACCTGAGCCAAAATCAAGAGTAGGATGTTTAACCAACTAAGCCACCCAGGCACCCTGAAAAAATTCTGTTTTATCAAGCCAAATGGTTTCCTGTTTCTGTGAACACTGCGTCACTTAGACAAATCATTGCGAACAGAAGCTTCTAAAAGTGCATGCTCAATTTTTAGGAACTAGCTGGACTCATAAAATATATGCTGAGTGCAGGCACATGATTTAACCATGTCAGTGATCCCTTCAGGATTAAACATGCATCATTAGTAATCCCTACATTTTGTTTGTTTGTTTGACAGATTTTCAGTGTGACCAATGGAAAATCAAAGAGCAGTAATACTATTATGAATAAAATGACTTATTAGTAATATTTTTCTTTTCTTAAAAACTAAAGATAACACGCAAATATGGAATATTTAAATATTAGGATTATTCTTTGTATGTTATAAATTTGTGTAAAAAATGCTTGATTTGAACATTTTTTGTCATTTTAAAAATAACTAACTTTATTTATATTCATGTTAAAAATGTAAATTAAGAAAGTTTACACTCTGGTGAAACTTTATATAATGTATAAACCCTTGTAACTATCAGCAAGATCAAACTAAAGAACATTACAATCAACCCAAGATTTTTGATTTTGATCAAGAAGCTTTCAAGTATCTTCAAGAAGGAACCATTCTTCTGTTCTGATACTTCATACAAATCGATCAAACAGGTGCAATAAAATATCTACACTAACATTATTCTTTTAATGCCTTGTCAACAATTTAGAGCATTATATACATTGGATAACTAATCAGTAGACTGAGTCTGCAAGTTTGTCTGTTAGACATATTAGTATGTCCAAATTATTTTTTAATTTTCCCCATTATCACTCTGATTAATCTATTTTTTAAACAACAACTCAAATAAATATTAGTCTTAAAAATATATATTGTTTTAAATAAAGAAATGGAAGAGTGTGAGAGAACCTCTAAATACCTTTGGGGAAACGTGTACATAGCATTTTGTGGTGAATGCCTATCTTGAAATGCAAATTTTAATCCGTCTCATCAGGGAGTCTTACTTAAAATGGATATGGTTGGCCAGAGTACAAAACCTTGGGTTCTAACAGGACAGTGGCCAAATGTCATGGTTTAGCTAGAATTTCTAAAAGCAGATTAGAACTATAAAGACTTCAGGAGCTGCTAGTGGAATGCAGAAATTCTGTAGCTTTGAGTGTTATGTTTAAATATGTCTACCAAGATTCTTAAGAATGCAAGCTTATCTGTAGTTGGAAGGCTGCAAGTTCTGTTTCCCTGCCAGAAATCATAATAAACTGAAAGCATTGGCATGGTCCACAAACAATAAACAAGATTAGTGGAAGTTACACATCCTACTCATTATTGCTTTGTTGAGGAGTCACTCAATTGAGAGAACAGTATTATAGGAGTTATTTACACTGATGTGAATCATTTGGTCCATAAACAAATGAGTAATGACCTGTTAGTCCAGGAGATTAAAAGCTAAGCAGATGTTTCACAAGAACAAAATTAGTCTGGGGGAGGAAACAGCAAATTCACATTCACCAATGGCTTTCAGAACAGAATTGTGTTAGTCGATTTGTGTTTGCTGAATGGGACAAGGAGGCACTTTTGCCATTTTTTTGCTCAGGACCATTTATAAAGAAGTTTCCAAAGTCTTTTTTGAAAAATGATGTGTTTTTCAACAAGGATGCAGGTACTGAGAAAATAGGTCCTCAAGCAACTCACCTCCAACTTTATAAAAGGCTACCAAACATCTGTGGATGGAAACTTATGCCCTGGGGATTGATTTTGCTGGACTCACCCCAACTCATCAATCCATGGCCCTACTGCAGTAGATCATGCTATATCCTGTAAATGCTTATGCTACCATTAGTGAAGTAGAGACGAACTTTTTCCAGGATATTGGGTGAAGATGAACAACAGTAGGAAACTGAAGTTCAGAGATATTAAAAAAATAAAATCAACCTGGTAACAGGCTAATTAGAGTAGATGATTAATAAGGGACCTAGAGTTGGTGATTCTGTGCTTCAAAAAAACATGGACTGTCTATAATGACTGCTGCAACAACTAAATAGTAGTAAAGATTTACTCCCTGCCACCAAGGAGCTTACCATCTCATGAAAAAGACACTATAACTTTGTAATAAGAGGATTTCAATCTGAATCTCTGGCCCTCCAAGGATGCACTGACTTTCTTATTTAGAATCCTGGTAAGAGTCCCTTAGGTCAAGAGTATTCCTGATGCTGGTGAGATGGGAACACAGATTTACATTGATCAAGGTAGCTGACAATCTGGGAATCTAACATGCTTCTATCTTTAGGGAAAGGTAACTAGTATTTAATTGGGCAGCACTAAACCCTGAGAAAACAACTTTCTTTTTCTCAGTTGGCGTTCTCAGTATGCATATGAAATGTCACCATCTTAATTTTTCAGTTAAGAAATCTAAGATGCAGAGAGTGTAACAAAATTGCTAAAGCTGCCACAAGTGTAACAGGGTCAGGATTAGAAATTCAGGTAGGTGTGAGTAAACCCGGTGTTTTTTTCTACAAATCTAATGTTAAGGATTTGGAGGTAGTCAGGGTGTGAATCAAACGGGGAGCTTTTCAAACCATATATATCACAACTCTACCACTGTGACTGCCATGTGCTATTATAAATATACTGCTTTTTAAAGTATTTTACCCTTCATTAAAGATTGCTGACCTGGTGTTTAACATGTTTCAGACTGTTTAACCTATGCAAGCTATTTGAAATAATTTACCTATGCAAACTAGTACATTCACTGGAATGGCCCAATTAAGAACATCCTATTCTTCTCAATGTAATTTAACTATGCTTCTTAGTAAAGCTTTAAAGCCGCATGAATATTAGGAAATTTTGAATGCATTTGCTAATATGCTGATTACATAATCAATGATACTGATCATGTAGTAGGATAAATTGCCACTGACTTTGAACTGCTTTCAAATTCCCCAAACATAAATTACCATAAATTTTTAATTAGAACTAACTTTGTTTCTAGAAAAAGCAACAGACTATCATTTAGTGTATGTAGCTATTTGTAATTCGTTGGCTATAATTAGTGTTCTTAATATATCAGATGTAGTCTTTCAACTGAAAATTTTCTTGGAAAAAAAATATTTAGGGCAGACTTCTGGTGTCCTATGTCCATCATGTGCTTATAATCCCATGCGTGATACACAGTCCCATTCCTTATGTTTTGTGTACTAATAAGCTGTCTCTTATTTATACTACTGTGTTCAAGCATCTCATCATAAAATGTCTTTCCTGCAGCTATAGGTCATGGTACATAATCGATGTGTAATATATTCACAGAGACAGAAGGAGGGAAAAAGGGAAGATACAACATTATGCCAATACTGCTGCTAGAAATACTAGCAGCTAATATTTATTGATAATTACTCCATTAAGCATTTTACATACAATGATGCTGTCAGTGACCTCCAATCAAAAACCGCCAGGAACATGCCTATGCTTGAAAAGTCAGTCTATTACTCATAGCGCAGGAGAATGCACACCATCGGGAAGCATGAGATATCTCATTAAAATTGTGTTAAGAGGGACATACTACAGGATTTGTGTTCTGATTGACATGGGGTGGGTCCAAAGAAGCTGGGGCTTGCACTAGGTTGAGGGATGTCAGAAAGCAGGGATATTTCCATGCTTAGGATTCTTAATAAGTCTTATCTTTAGGGAAGGTGAGCTAATAAAGGGAGGCTAGAGCTGTATCTGGTTAGGAAAAAAAAAAAAAAAACCCAGCAGCCATTCATATTAGCTTGGAGGCAGATTTGTTTGGTATTTTGTGCCTTGGACAATATTTGTGTTTTGTCAGTTTTTAGACTCAATTGTGGAGTTGTCTTACTTTTGTCTTGGTCCATCATGATCACAGAGTGGCCCTGTCTGGTAGTGATGTTCTATAAAACTGTTTGTGTTCAATAGTAGAATAATAGGGTCTAGCAGTGAATGCCAAAATAGTGTGGCAACAAGGCTTAGCTGATAGTATCAAGCTAGCTCCTGGCTGTCAGAGACTGACTTTCTCTTTATTAAGTCATATATTATATAATTTATTTAATCAAAAATCTAATCAGTTTTATGCTATTTTCATCTCAAATCTATTGGTGAGATAAATGCAGGTCAGATGGGTTATGGCACCTGCCCAAGGACACAGTGGTAGTAAATGGACCCAGTATTTGAACATTAGGCCATCTGTTTCCCTGGTTTCAGAGGCTGAACCATTAATCCTAAACTAAACTCTCTATAAATAGACAGACGTATGAGAGAATTACTAATTGTATTTTTCTCCTTTTGAGTCAATTCCTTACTCTAAGAGTTATAAACATTAAAGTCTTTTTCTACTCTAGATCCACTGATAGTGCCTAACATTTTCAATTTACTTTCTCCCTCTTTTCTTACCTCTTCATAAGGCTTTGGTTTGTAAAGTGGTCAGTTTTCTCTGGACCATCATTAGCTCTACTCATGCAAAGTATATTACTCTCATGCCTTCAGGCTGCAATACTGAAGTCATAGGCATGTTTCTAGGCTGAGCCACCTAAACCCATGAAGAGGTAAAACCCATCTTTCACCCAAGGAGATGAGCAGAAAAGCTTTCTTACATCATCCCTGCAACAAGGTCTAAGATTTCTTAGAGATTTGTTTGGCTCACCATTACTGTCACAGCAGCCTCAGACAGCCAAGAATACAATGTGGTTTCTCCTAATTTTTTTTAAATGAGTATTTATTTATTTTGAGAGAGAGAGAGAGAGAGACAGAGCGTGAGCAAGAGAGCGCACGAGCACAGGCAGGAGAGGAACACAGAGAGAGGGAGAGAATCCCAAGCAAGTTCTGTGTTGTCATCTCACAACTGTGAGATAATGACCTGAGCCGTAATCAAGAATCGGATGCTTAACTGACTCAGACAGCCAGGTATTTCAAGGTTTCACAATTTTAAAATAAAAAACAGTTGACAGCATGATGCAAAATTTTGCTAACGTTATGTTTACAGATTTGTAACATTTTGATACAATTATGAGTGTTCAATATGATAATCATATTGCAGAGGATCTATGCAATGTTAGAGATAAACTACTAGTTTTTAAAATTTTTTTTTACATTTATTTATTTTTGAGAGACCGAGTGAGACAGTGCATGAGCGGGGGAGGAGCAGAGTGAGAAGGAGACAGAATCTGAAGCAGGCTCCAACGCTCTGAGCAAGCTGTTAGCCCAGAGTCTGACACAGGCCTTGAACCCATGAACCTTGAGACCATGACCTGAGCTGAAGCTGGATGCTCAACAGACTGAGCCACCAAGGCGCGCCTAAACTAATAGTTTTAAAACCTAATTTCAAATTCTTTGACATTCTTCCAATGAGAGGTATGCTAATTTCCCTCTCTTGGAATCTGGGCAGGCTTGTAATTACTTTGACTATTAAAATAAGGCGGAAGTGATACAGTGACTTCTGAGGTTAAGGCATAAAAAGCTATGCAGCTTCTGTCTTGATTGTTGGAAAACTCGTTTGAATTCTTAAGCTACCATATGGAAGGTCTGATGACCCTGAGATTCCCCTGATGGACTGATGAACCATCCCTGGCAAGTATGAATTACACCTGTGAATTACATGGTCTTGGGCCCTTTAGATCATGTGCCATCATAATACCAATGAAAGATGTCTGACAACACTATAGAGGATAGAAGAATCACACAGCTGAGCCCTGCCTGAATTTCTAAACCACAAAATCATGACATATGATAAAATGGCTATTGTTTTGTCAGAGTTCCATATATAGAAGTAACTAACTAGAATAAATACATTTATCTCTGAAAACTGAAGGATGCACAGAATTTCACATGGGTGGAGAAATGGGCCTTTTTATTTTTATTTTTTGGCTGATCGAGAGATCTGTCTTTTTTGGAAACTCAATTCACCATGAACATGATTGAAACTTTTTTTTTTTTACCCAAAATAATATAAATCTGGATGTGGCCAGGAGAAAAATAAATATTACCTTAAATTATTTTGCATACATATGCCAACTATTATTTAAGTATTAATAATTCATTCAACCAATGAACCATTTTTTTTTTCAGAGAACAAATTCTGATTTGGGATTTTCTTTGTGCCAGGCATGGCATTAAGCACTGGGACATGGTAGTAAGACACATACTATTTCTCCCCAAGGATTTTTTAGTTTAGAGAAAAAAAATACAAACACATAAAAACATTCTGGTACTTTTTTGTGGGATATTTCCAGTCATTTTAAATCTGTTCAATCATCTGTTTCAATTTCTGGATTCAAATGTCAGCAGGGAAACACATCTCAATATGATGGGTAGTCTATTGAATGATAAACATAAAGTGATTTGAGACAATAAGAAGGGATTCTGACACTAATCCATGCATAAAATACTTAATTGAAGGGAAATGGTTACTTAATAAAAACTGAATTGCCTAATGCAAAATATAGTAAGTAACAAATGTTTGTATCAGCAGACTTCTCAGTTTGAGTCCGTGTTTTTATTTCATATACTTTTTATAAAGTGTGTCTAACATTTTTGCAGTTAAAAAAGCTCTTAAAAATTCTGTCAGTTGTCACTAAATCAATGCATTATTTGCCTTTGGGAAAGGAAATATATAAACTCAGATGAAGGAAATCATGATTGACCGCAATTCTGAAGTTCAGTTTGTGTAAAGAAAAAAAAAGTTAAGAAATAGGTTATTAAAAAGCCTAACTTTACATTTGATCACTAGTTACTAAAAATGTATAATCTCTTATGACATTATACTCTATCATAAATAATCAAGATTTTGTTGAATAAAAATAACTTGAAACTAATTTCTCACTGTAAGTGGTTAGAATATGGAGTAAATAAGAAGTGAATTGTTTAGAGATCCATGAGGAGACTGCAAATATAGCATGACTAAGGCTGAAGCAAAGGACAACTAGACTGATACAAGGCCAGGGAAGGAACTGAAAGAAATCATTACACAAATCGTTTATAAATTCTATGCAGAATTCATAAAGGGAGACATGAGGAAAATTCTAGGACCACATACACTTGCACATTGATGGTGTTAGCCATCATTCACACAGACCAGAACTCATCCCGCAGGTGACCCATAAAATAATTTGGGGTAGTAGAATAGCAAAACGTGAAAAAAAATAAAATCTCATGTTAAAAAAGCCTTTTGTCTTTTAATTCATCTTTTAATTAATATACCAAAGGGCTCAGTTTGGCACTGGTATGTCCTGAATACCATTCTAACACTTGCTTCATCTACCAAAGAATAGGTTATGGCACAGAGCCTTCAAAAAGAACCCTGTCTTGACAGAATAAAATTGTATGGCTTTTTTTTTCTTTGTATTTATTTTGATATTTACCTAATTTTTTTTTTGTCAAATGACACTGATTTTTCTTTTCATAAGTAACAGAGAAATAGGCTTCCCAGAATTCTAAAAAGCTACACATAAATATTTAATGGGACATACATGGTTACCGCCAGAGCTTTCTTCTCCAGAATGAAGATACATCCCTATGGAATCAGAAGTTGGTTCCACAGCCAAATCTGCCAACAAATTTTTATACACACACACAAACATACATATACATAAAGAGAGTCTATATATAGCCTATATAGTGTCTGTGTGTGTATCTGTGTATATATACACATACACATATATTCATTCCAGATTCCGATCCTGACCACTTCAACCACTACTTCCTTTGTCAGAGCCACCATCATCTCCCACTCCAATTAAATAGCAACAGTTTCTAAATGATGTGCCCCTTCCTACCCCTTCCCCTAGAGTCCATTCTCAAAACAGCAACCAAAGTGTCTCATAAAAACCGTGGCTGCTCTATTCAGAATCCTGAATGTCCCCCTATTTCATTCAGGATGAAAGTCCATCTATTTGCAATGTCCTACTAGGGCCTGGCTGCTGGTTATCTACTCGATCTCATCTATTACAAATCTCATCTTGCTTCCACTTACTGGCAAAAGTGTTCCTAAGAATATTATGTCTTCAAGAAGTTTGATTACTAAGGGCGCCCGGGTGGCTCAGTCAGTTAAGCAGCTGGTTTTGGCTCAGGTCATGATCTCACGGTTTGTGAGTTTGAGCCCCACATCAGGCTCTGTGTTGACAGTTCAGAGCCTGGAACCTGCTTTGGATTCTGTGTCTTCCTCTCTCTGAGCCCTCCCCTGCTCATGCTCTGTCTCTCTCTGTCTCAAAAATAAATAAAACATTTTAAAAACTAAAAAAAAAAGAAGTTTGAATACTAATACACATATTTCCAGCTAAATTGGATTCTGATAATAATTTTTACTAGATGTTTCTATTTCATTTTTAATTTTTGAAGCAGGTATATAATCTCTTAAATAGCTAATGTTTTATGCAGTTGAGATGGTGAATTTCTGATCTTTATAAAATACAATGTTTGAAAATATTAATGCTTTATAAGTTCCATTATTCACTAGCTCTCAAGGCCAGCTTTATTTTTCCTCATAAAAGCCAAAATCCTATGGTTTAGAATCAGATTTAAATAGCCGAAATAAGAGGATGTTCAGGCAAGCAGGAAGACAAGCTGATGACCATGCACTCCATTATTACCATGCTCCCAAAGCTCTCTGTTTTATACTGCACATCATGTATCAGTAAAAATGTGGCAATGACAAGGTAATAGAAGGATGATTAGCTTTAATGTACTCCCTTTCATGTTTGTGGTGAGAGCAAATATGAACTAATTTATACCCTTAGCTATTTTTCTTTTCTGTGTGTATTGTAACAAATGTGAAAATTGCTGGTGTAAGTGCCATCGATCAATTGAGAAAAACGCAAGTTGAGTTCAATGAATCTTTAACAAATTTTCATATAGCTGCCCTTCTTGGTAAAAATTGTTCATAATTTCTCTGTCAGCATAAACACCGTAGAATCCTGGGAACTACAGGTTCCGGTAGGTGACATGGATTTTTTGATTAAGCAATTGAATCAAATATCAACAAATCAAGTTAGCTAGCAATTGAGTGGTACAGAGCAAAAAAAATCATAAAGCGTGCATTTGATCTTAAAGCTGCATTTTATGTTATCAACAGTACAGCTAATCAATATTTTGAAAGGACTTGGACAACAGTAAAATAATATAGGCAGTCAGTTTTCAATAACTCTAAATAAAATGTACATACAAATTATTCACTTTTCATCTGGGACTTTATTTCTGGATATATCCTTTATATAGTATGAAATATAATCAGAATGATTAATAGAATCATCAACAAATTTAATGATATACTTAATATACCAACAGTGGATACATCTGGGAAGACAGCTGAGATTGTTTACCTGAGCAGAATACAATGGAATATTATTTAATGATAAAAGGGATGAACTATCAAGTCACACCAAGACAGAGATGAATTTTATTTATTTTTTTAAGTTTATTTGTGAGAGAGAGGAGGAGACAGAGAGGGTGCGTTTGAGTGGGGGAGGTGCAAATAGAGAGGGAGAGAGAGAATCCCAATCAGGATCCATGCTGTCAGCTGAGAGTCTGACATGGGGCTAGATCCCACAAACTATGAGATCATGACCTGATTCAAAATCAAAAGTCAGGTGCTTAACCAACTGAGCCACCTAGGCACACCAAAAAGATAAATTTTAAATGCATATTGCTAAGTGAAAGAAGTTAGCCTGGAAAAGGTGCATGCTATGAAAAGAGGGTAGAAAGAGGATAGGAAAAAAAGTCATTTTACAATGAAGTGACCTGACAAACATTATCTCAGCCAATGTTTTTAAGGTCAACATCAACAGTGGCAAATCACATTGATATGACAGACCACGACTTGATGATGTAATTTAATATCATTTGATGATAATGGTATAATGGTAATGTCACTTTACTTTTGTGGTCCTCCTCTCTAAAACCCTAACTCCAGTATAATCATGAGAAAAACCCCAGTGAAATGCCGTTTGTGGAACATCCCATAAAATACCTGATCAATACTCATCACAACTGTCAAGGTCATCGAAAAATAGTCAAGTTTGAGAAACTTTCACAGCTCAAAGAATGCTATAGAGACATTAATACCATTTCATCAATTGTGACAGATATATCATACTAACATAAAATATGGGAAACTGGGTTTGGGGAACATGGGAACTCTATACTATCTGCCATTCTCCCGTAAATCTAAATTATTATAAATAAAAGGTTTATTTACAAAGGAATATAGCACGGTATCTGAATTTTAACTGTAATATTGTTTTAAGGGAGCATTAAAGTTACACTGGCATTGGTGTAATCACTAAGGCAAACAGTATGGAAGTTCCTAAAAATATTAAGAACAGAGCAACCATAGGATCCATTAATCCCACATCTAAGTATACATCCAAAGAAATTGAAGTAAGGATCTTGAAGGGATATCTGCAATCTCATGTTCACTGAAGCACCATTCATAATAGCCAAGGCACAGAAACAACCTGAATATGCACTGATGGATAAATGGATAAAGAAAACATGGCACATACATACAATGGAATGCTATTCAGCCCTTAAAAAGAAGCAAATCTTGCATTAGTGACAACATGGATTATGCTAACTAAGATAAGCTAGACAAAGAAGGACCAACACTACATGACTTATATGAGGAATATAAAATAGTCCAACTCATAGAAGCAGAGAGGAGACTGGTGGTTTCCAGTAGTTTGGGGAAGGGAGAAATGGAGAGATATTAGTCAAAGGATACTGAGTTTCAGCTATAACAGATGAGTAAGTCCTAGAGATCACATGCAGCATAGTGTCTATAGTTAACAATAACATACTACATACTTAAAAATTTGCTAAGAAAATGTATCTTAAGTGTTCTCATCACATACAAAAACATAATAATAGTACAATAAAGAGACTTTTGGAGGTGATGGTGTAGAATGTGCGAATGGTTTCAGATATATACTTCTCTCCAGACTCATCAACTTGTGAACATTAAATATGTACAGCTTTTTGTACGTCAATCATACCTCAATAAAGTGGTTAAAAAAATGAAAAGTTAAAGCAAAAAAAGGGGCAGTGGCATAAAACCACCATTGTAATCCTGACTGCTTAAACTCAAAATGCATACCCTCTATGAACAATTCATGATTTCCCTAGACAGAGAACTCTTTTTTTTCCTCTGAATTCACGTATCATTTTATTGGTTGATTTTGTCTAAACAAAAGAATAATTTCCTTTTCCCAGTTACATAAATTGCTAAAGCAGTATGTACCTCATTTCCATTTAGTGTTTGAGACTATCCAGTTTTAGAACCCAATTATTGACATAAATAAATTTGGTCCCAAGTAATTTTAACAAGGTAAAATATTCTCTATGCTATTTTTATACTCAATTTATAAGATGAATAAATATGTTTTCAGAAACATACATTTAAACCACACTTCAAACAGGACTATCAGAACTTAAATGAATTTTTCAGTTGTCTGAAATGATAGAGCATTCTCAATATATTCAGATAAATTTCATGTCTTAGTGTGGCAGTCTTCAGCATAGTTCAGCATTCTTCTGGTTTTCCTTCCATTGAAACAGTAGGATTGCATTTCCCTACCTCTTGAAGTAAAAGTGGCCATGTGACTGACATTGCCCACTGAAATATGAGTGGAAATAATATATATGACTTCTAGGTGGAAACTTGAGGAGTTACTGTGCAATTATCCATATTTAATTTTTCTGTCTTTGTAAGCATGAGAGCACAACTAGACATTGAATCTACTTCACAGTGGGTCTCTGAATGAGGATGATGTCGAGCTGAACCTACTGGCTACTCTGTGCTGTTAATGTAGCATGAACAAAAAATAAACCTTTGTCATTTTAATCCACCGACATTTTTAGAGTTGTTATTGCAGCATAATCTTACCTGTACTGACAGATGCATTTATTACCTTTTTTATTTATTTATAAGAAATATATGGCTCATGGTTTCTGAAACAATGTGTTAAAAATAAAGTACCAAATACTGAATGCCTATATATTAAACATGAACTGATGTGATATGCTCTTTTCCTTCAAAAAAATCATTTCATCAGATTGGAGGGCATGTAATAGGTTATCTGTCAACAAGTTGTCACTTTGATCATGTAAAAAGAAAGTCACTTTGTAAATCCTTTAATTTAAAATGTTTAATTATTAATTTTACCCAGAATCCTATCTGCCATGCTCAGTTATGACACCAATCAAAAATTAAAAATTGTACTGATCAAAAATAGAGATTGTAATAACTTGACAGCTGAAGGCACCTAACTTTAAAGGCTGATAAAAGTTCAAAAAGTTGGTAAGTATGTTTGAAAATGCACCATTTCTGCGACAAGTATCAGCTTCCTAGAAAGGAATTTGCTTTGTGGTTTACATACTAGATACGTCAATATGCATTACATTTCAAATAAATCAGACCATAAAGGTTGGAAATGTGTGTTCCTGGTCCCCACCATCAGGTGGATCCAAATGACAAGCTCTGGCCAATAAAATGTGAGCAAATTCGATGCACGTTATTTTCAGGCTGTGCAACTGAACATTCTATGCCTGATTTCTCAGTCCATCTTCCCTCTCTGGAAATCAAAGAAGCCTCATTTTCCAGGTAGGGCAGGTGAAAGATGGCATCATCTCTGCCAATACTGCACTATCTCCTGTGGTCCCCTTACACTCAGCATGCCTTAGAAAATTGCCTCTTTATTAAATATTCCTTGAATTATACTAATTTAAATATGCCATTTGTTTCCTGCTGGGTCTCTGACACAAACAATTAGATCAGGTCCCAGAGTCTTATGTAGAAAAGAACACCATCTCCCTCCAACTGGCCTGTGATAAATGTGTAACATCAGGGAGAAATAAACCTCATATTTAAGTCACTGAGCTTTGGAGATTGTTTGTTAAGGCACTATAACCCTAGTCCATCCTGACAAATACACCTATAGAGACTAAATAAAGATTCATATGAACACAGTTTCCTAAAATCTCCAGCCAGGGGAGACTGGTAAGGGAGTGTAAAGGAAAGAAAGAAAAAAGCCCAAAGAAGGTAAAATATCAAGGATGGATTTAGCCTAATCTTTCAGGGGAACTATGGAAGAAAATTTTACCTCAAAATTTGCTTCAAACAGAAGCAAGAGAGCTTGAGTTTCACACTGAACATTCAATGATCACCGATGGAGGTTTTATTACACCTCTGTATGTGGGTAGAAGCTCCAAGGGTAGTTTTTGAAGAAGTGCTAAAAAAAAATAGTTCAAGGAGCCTAATTTGAAATTAGCACAAACAGTATCCACTAGGACAATGTCCAAAACAGAACATGTTTTTATCAGTAAACATTAGTTATAATCCACAGCATACCTTTAGAAGGACAAACAACAGCAGTTATATTTATAAAGGTCACAGAGAAATTAAAAATATGAGGTCTCCAAAAATATGAGGTCTCAAACGAAAAACAAAAATAATTAGGTACCCAAATTTAGGAAGTTTTCTGTTCTAAGAAAGACGTCTTGGTTAACTTACTTCTTCAGCTGTCAGTCACATAATCAAAATAGTGATTGAAGAACAATATCAGGTGGTATGTATCCAAGAAATGTTATTATTTCTCTAACTGAAAAATGATTATGGGACTACTACTCACCTACAGGGAATATAACAACGAATATAAAAAAATTCTGTATATGTTCTAGTGAGAGAGAGAAAAAAATACAAATGAGTTATGTTACATTATTAGGTGGTAAAAATGTTATGAGGAAAATATCAGCAAAGTAGGGGAAAAGCAGTAAAAAGAGAATGGGCTATTTTAGATAGTGAAGTAAAAGCAGGTCTCTGATCAGATAACTTGAGCCAGAGACCTTGTAAACTGAGTAAGTGAGCCTTGAAGGTATCTGGGAGAAAAACACTCTAGGCAGAGGATACCTCAAGTGCAAGTTGTGAGAGCCTATACCAGGTTCATTGTGCTCAGGGAACAGTGAAGGACAGTCTTCTGGTCATACCTAATGGAGGAAAGAATTGAATATTGGAATATGCAGTTGGAGAGAGAGCTAAAGCCAGACGCTGCAAGTCCTTGCAGGCCAAGGTAAGGCTTATTTGTGTGTGTATGTATGTGTGCATGTGTTTATTGTTGTTTTTACTTTTAAGCCATTAGAAGATCTGAACATGGGATTTGCATTACCTGATTCTGGACATGAAGAAGCAACAGAATACAAGCTTAATCTCCCACCACAAACAACCAGATAACTGTATATAATATATGAAATGACTGGTTTCATGCATTGGAAAATGCATAGCACTAGAATGTGATCCCTCCAAGAAAGGAAAAGTGAGCTGAGCTCTAGAGGTTTCCCAACTCCTGGCCTGAATACAATGTCTAGATTGTATTCACAGAGAGGGGCAAGAATGCAAACAAGAGTCTGGCAATTGCACTGAGATGATTAGATGGAGACTAGAGTTTAGAGAGGCTTAAGGGACTGTAGTAAGCAGAGTTACAGGGTTGGGTGGGGGGAAATATGTAAAAACACAGCTCCAAAAATCCAGATATGGGTTCCCTTTAGTCATTGCTGAATACTTGCTTGTATGTACATAGAGTAAAATTCCATAAGGCTTGGCCACAAATACCCCGAAGTTATAAGATAAAATACTGGTAAAGCTCACATAAAGCAGGCAGGTGTTCAAAGTCTAACCAGCCAGAGAATAGTGTCCTTGGTCATCAGGCAGGTCATTTAGTGGAGACCTCAAAAGATTCCGATCTCAGAAATATGGCTTAATTATCCCCAGAATGAAGTCTACTCTAGATACACCCTAGAAAATCTTAAAAGCCGGATCAAAGTCATAAATTTCTTTGAAATAACTCAATTGTCAAAATTATCTGCCACAACAGTAGCATAGGATTCATAAAGTCCAGCCTCCAATCAATATGTATTATACATGCTAAGAATCAGAAAAAAGTAACCCATAACCAAGAAAAAAAATCATTCAATATAAAAAGACACAGAAACAAGATAAATGATTAACAGACAAGGATGTTAAATACTTATTACATCTGTGAACAAGAATTTAACTAAAAACACGAAGATAGTGAGGAAAGAAACTAAAGATATTTAAAAATGCAACTTCCAAAGATTAAAACAATATCTGAAATTAAGATATTGCTAGATTGGCAGATTAAACACTGCAGAATAAAAACATCAGTGAATCTGAAAACACAGAAATTGAATGAAATCAATATGAAACAAGGAGAAGAAAAATGGAAAACAATTAAAAGAGCCTCTTTGACTTATATAATATATTAAACAGTCTAACATACATATAATTGGTCTCTTAGAGGAATCAGAGGGAAAATACAGTGGGTGAAAATTTTCCTAATTTGGTAACAAATTACAAACCCACAGATCCAAAAAGCTCAATGAATTTAAATAGTATAAACATGCATGTGAATATGCCAAGCTATATTACATTTTAATCAAATTTCTGAAAACCATGAATAGGAAGAAGAATCTCAAAGGCCATCAGGGGAGGAAAGGCACACCGATGCAGAGGAATGACTGGAAAACTAAGTGAAGACTTTTTTCCCCAAAACTATGCAAACCAGGAAGCAATGGAATGCCATAATTAATAACTGAGGGGAAAACAAAGAGCACTTGTTTATCTAAAATTGTTATCTAGTAAAATATATCCTTTAGAATTATTACAAAGAGCCTCAGATGATGGCAGTGAAAGTAATGGGACTACTGTAGAATTTGATGGTGGTGGTAGTTACACAACTCTGTGTATTTATAGAACTGTACACAAAAAAGAATGATATTAACTGAATGACCACTACACTTCAATGGAAAAGAAAAAGATGCAAAATAAAATAATTTTATTCAAATAAAAGCCATAGAATTTGTTCCAAATGGACCTACACTCCAAGAAATCTTATATTTTTTCATAAAGAGAAATGATAGCAAGTGGAAACTTGAATCTACACAAAGGAAGGAAGAATTACATCAAATATATATACATATATATATGTATATATTTATGTATATATGTGTATATACACATATATATATATATATATGGGATCTTGGGTGGCTCCGTCAGTTAAGCATCCAACTTCGGCTCAAGTCATGATCTCGCAATTTATGAGTTTGAGCCCCACATAGGGCTCTGTGCTGACAGCTCAGAGCCAGGAGCCTGCTTCAGATTCTGTGTCTCCCTCTCTCTCTGCTCCTCCTCCACTCAGGTTCTGTCTGTCTGTCTCTCAAAAATAAATAAACATTAAAATTAAAATACATTAATACTAATATATAAAAATGTTAATGTAATACATAGTACATATTAATATAATACACATATTACTATATTATATATTTTATATAATACATATGTATAGGATAATGAATAATGGCTGCCATTATGCATGTATGCCAGTATACATACACGTAGGGGACAACAGAGGAAAACAGTTGGCCAACATAACACAGGACTCTGTTACTTCTCTACATATTCCCAATATTCACTCTTCACTTTTCTCTACCTGTTCTGTATCTCAAGTGGCTGACCAATTCAGAGTAAATCTATAAACTATCTTGTCTTCTGATTTCCAATGAGGTTCAGTCAACAAAAACACAGGAAGGAGATTAGAGGGAGGGAAAAAGGGACAGATTGTTACTTCTCCAGCTTTGCTGCTTCAAGTTCTCCAAGGTAACATCTCTATTTCTTTTTTAAATAGTTTAATCCATTCACTTATTAATGGATATTGGTAATGTATACAGTTTTCAAATATTCTAAATAAAGCTTCATGAACATTCAGTGTATACTTTTATATATGGAACATACGCTTTTACTTCTCTTAGGTAAATAACAAAGACTGGAATGATTGCATGATAAGGTAGATTTACGTTAAACATTTGAAGAAAGAGTCAAATTTTTTATCATTTTACATTCCCACCAGGCAGTATCTAAGAGTTACAGCTTCTCCACATACTAACACTAGATATGGTATTTTTAATTTTAATCATTCTATTAGGTGTGTAGTAATTTGTTTTTATTATGCTATTTATTTGCATTTCCTTAGTGAGGAATGACATTGATCATCTTTTTATATGTTTATACTCCCTCTATGTATCTTCTTTAGTAAAATGTCTGATCAAATCTTTTCCCTATTTATTATTTATTATTTGTCTGTTTTGTTTTATTATCGTATTTTGAGATGTCTTCAGTCTGGACACACAAGTACAAATAATCAGGTATATGATTTGAAAGTATTTCCCTCAGTTCAGAGCTTGTATTTCGATTCTCTTAACAGTGTCATTTGAAAAGCAGAAGTTTCTAATTTTGATCAAGTTCAATTTATTTATTTTTCCTTTATACAAAGCATACTTTTGATATATCCAAGAAATCATTTTGTATGCATAAAAAAATCAAATCATCCTTATGTACGCCTGAAACTAATAGAATACTGTATATAAATTAAACTTCGATAAAAATTTTTTGCCTAACCCAATGTCACCAAGATGTTCTCCTATGTTTTTATCTAGAAATTTTATAGATATAGGGGTTAGATTTTAAAAGATATGGATCAAAGTTCAACGTTTTTTGGCATAACAATATCCAATTATTATAAGACTGTCTCTTAAAAAGGCTATTTTTTACCTATTAAATTGCCTTTGCACCTCTGCCAAAAATCAGTTTCCATATACGTATGCATCACGTTTTGGACTATCACCTCTGTGTAATTGATCTATTTGTCTACGATGATACTAGTATCACACTGTCCTGATTACTCCAGCTTTACCATAGTTCTTGAAATCAGGTAGTCCTTCAAATGTGTTCTTTAATTTTGCCAGCTTCTCTTGGCCATCTTTTGTTCTTTTCATTTTAGCATAAGAATGTTAAAATCAGCTTGTGACTGTCTACACAGTGCCTGCAGAGACTGTGGTTACAGTTATGTTGAAATCTACCAATTTGGAAAGAACAAGGATGTTGAAAGTTTGAGTAACATGTTGATAGCGTGAAATACCATCTAAAAAAATGCTAAAATACCCTTCTTACTGCATGAAATTGTAGGATTTTTTCCTTTTTTCATGATATGTGAATTTCTAACACTGGAGATTTCAGGACTTGAAATCATGGCTAGAAATGGTGAGACAAAAACAGTATTTGGTCACATCATGATTGAATTATTATTATGAGTAGTAGTAGTATTTGTTTTTGAATTATTTTTTCTTTAGATGTTAAAAATGAAAATATCAACAAGCCATCCAAGACCCTAAATGTTTTGGATTTTTCCTGTCTTCTTGTATGTTGTTTCACCCTCAATCTAACTCACTATTCCAGACACACTGGCTTCTTCATGTTTTCTGAGTATGCCACAGTTAATTCTACCCTAGATTTTTGCTTGTGCTTTATTTCTACTGGTAGTGTCCTTTCCCAAAGGGCATGGATGGCCTCTTGTACATTCAGATCCTTTCTCTCATAGCATTTCATGAGAATAACTATCAACTAGGCAAGAGGGGGTAGAAGAGAGAAGAAAATAAGATTAGATTCAGAGACTTCTTACTTGCTACAGGTTTTTGGTTTTGTTTTTTACTTTTAAGAATGTATCCCTATATTAAGTTACTGTTATTTGCTTATTTTCCAGAATCCTCTAAAAAGTAAGGTAGAGAATAGAACAGTCTGGCCCACCACTGTATCTGCTGTCCATAGAAGAGTGCCCAGCATATACTGTGTATGAAGAAATAAATGTGAAAAAGGAAGATATGAAGATGAGAAAGAACTTTCAAAAGTGGATTTCAAACTTTTTCTCATTTGTTGGCCTTGGGTCATTTGCATTCTGTTTTGAATCTGCATAAATTAGCTTTCTTACTGGGAGTTGAAATGTTATCTAGTTTGTTCTTTGGGAAATAATAAAGTGAGATGAAATTGAGATGGCATTTGGCCAGTATTCCCTCTCTTGAATTCTTCTAGGGAGATGTATACACAAAGGATGAAGCAAGGCAGAGTAAAACTTTATTACTGGTTGACATTTTGTCCCCACAGCCCAATGAAGAACGCTAGTGATGTAGGCTGGAACTACTGGAGAAATCATTTTTTAATCTGCATTAAAGGGCTATGTAAACCAGAATAAAGAAGGTCAAAAGGTTGGTTTTTGTTAATTTCCACCCCCAATCAACAGACAGAATTATCAAGTCTGCACTGCAGAGAAAGAGAAGGACTGGACAGGCATACAACTGCAGTGGTTGGTAAAAATTGATTTTAAAAAAGTGTTTTATTTTCTATCATCACAGACCATGATTAATATCCACTTGCTCAGGTACCTTTTTGAAAGGAAGAAACAGTTTCTTACGAGAGATGAAATTGCTCTCTCATACATTCCTGTTTCTGAATCTCTGCCAAACTCAAGGGATGACAGCTGACTCTCTTGCTGTAGTAAGCTCTGAACAAACAGTGTCCTATGTTTGTTTTTATTTGGGTAGCCTTCCTTTATTTCCACAAAAGAGAGACCAAAATAAGACAGATAAAACCTTTATCCCCATGCACAATGAAAAGTGATAAAATGCTATCATAGCATTCTAATTTCTAAAATGAAGTATTTCTCACCTTATTGATAAGGATTGATACCTTGAAAAAATTTTAGATTTCCATTAACTTCCTTGAACCATAGTAGACTTAAAAATCACAATAACACATAAAAATGATTGTTCATACTTTCATTAACAAATAAGAGGAGAGAGCTCTATTGCTCTACCTATCTATCTGTAGGATTTTACCACCCCATGACGAAACAAGAGGGAATTATGTAAAGGCTGATACTGAAGATTATCCCATGCCCTTTTCCTTGTGACCACTACCAGCTTCTTAATGAGCAAGACTCTACAAAAGGTTTAGGACAGAAAAAAATAATCTCCATTCATGTGAACCCTCTCCCTCTTATCCCCTACCTCAACAGCTCCACAACCTTTTGTAATATACCTTCCAAATTCCCAATTTTTCTGTCACTTTGGTAATGAATATAAAGACACCCAATTACATTCTAAGTGATGGTAGGGCAAAGGTACAGTTTTATATCCTGTGAGAGGTGTGATTTTAAGATAATCAAACTTTCCACATGGGCAAAATGGGTCTCCTCTTAGCAGAGAGTTAGACACTATGCTAAATGCTTTATCCACATCATCTAATTTAATCAACACAATGGTCAAGCTAGGTAGTTATGTCTTCTTCATTAAAATATGGTTAAGAGTGAGAATGAGCCAGGTGCAGTGCCTTCCTATCTATGACATTGTGAGAAAGCAGACTTGCTAATATTTGAAACCATGTCCCCTTGGCCCTAAACACTCTTCTTGGTCAATACTTAATCAATACCAAATATTTTAAAAATATTCTTGGAATGTGGCATGCTTTAGAGACATGTGCAACACAGTCACCCAACCATTTTCCAAATATGGGGAGTGATCTCAGCTTCTTTTTCTTTAAAAGTCTCTTCCAGAGTAGCCAGATCATTGTTGAAGACACAAGAACCTGGTAATTGGGCTTCAGGTTGGCTCAGCATATTCTCTGCTCTTCTGATTCAATGGGAAATTAAGTCAATCTGATCTGTTCCTTAAAACGTACTGTAACATGGGTTGGAAGAAAAAAAAACTATTTCAAATGCTTTGAAAAGTCAAGGACCAGCTTCTTAGCCCAGATCTCCCAGAAAAAAAAAAAAAAAAAAAAGCCTGAGGCAAAGCTTCAGGTAAAATAGAGCTTGTATTATAACCTCAGGCCAGCAAGAATAAGGGAGAAAACCAGTCAGTCAAGGAAGAGGTGAAAGCAAGTACAAAGTGGTGAATTACTGAATTAACCACATCATGACAACTTCAGCTGTGTATGTGGAATACTGTGACTCAAAACAGTCTATTAGGAAAAGTACAAAAGAAAGAATTTATCTGCCTGCTCTTGAGCAGCTTCTGGAACTCACAGGTCAGGTTTGTCCCTCAGGAATTAACACTCCCAAACTTTCAGGTTTGGCAACCTGACCCCTCCAGCGTTGCCTCCAGGAAATCTGTTTCTCAAATCCCATGGTTTAGTTCCTCAACCAAATGTGAGAGTGGAGGGCATATATATTGTCTTCATAGGTCCAGTTGGGACAGATCTGGGAACTGGAGCCTTCACAGCTGCCACTCTGGAAAGGTACAATTGTGGTGATGCTAATATCTGGTCCTCCTCCTGGGGCTGCTAAAACAGCCGGTGGTCTCAGTCAACAAGTTGAATGGTGGGATTAAGTGGCTAACATTCAGGCAGTTTATATATATGTGTGTGTGTGTGTGTGTGTGTGTGTGTGTCAGATGTGTACGTATGCACACACAGAGGCAAACTGGGAGAGGTGGGCAGAGGAAACTGAGAGAATTTGAGAAGATATACAGTCTCACGTAGCAACTTCTTGAAATCTGCATTCAATATTTCTGATGATTCTCTATTTCCTAATGAGCAATGCATATGAATGAGTTTTGTAATTTTTAAAATAATACACAATGGCAGAATAGATTTTAATGACACATCCCAAAGTAAACCATTCTATAGACTTTAGTCATCTATTAGTTTATTTAATAAATCCCCACCATCCACTGAGTTATTAGGCTCTATTTCAGGAACTAGAGTTGACAGCAGGGAACAAAATAGACAAAAATTTCTGTCCTGGTAGGGCTTAAACTATTAAGATAACTATTAAGATAGTGTCAGCCAGAGAGAAATCTTATGAAGAAAGTAAGATGGTGCATTGTGCAGAAAGGGAGGGATAGAGTTAATTTAAATTGCTTTAACTGAATCCCTAATGATAAGAAGGAGACAGCTAAGCTAAACTGGGGGTACAGGGGGATTACAAGTTTTTGAGTGAGAACAGACCCCAAGTGCAAAGATCCAACAGTAGGAATAAACCTGGTGTGTTTGTAGAAAAAAAAAAAAAAAAAGAAACCTCTTTTCCCTATCCTTTTTTTCTAGTTGAGATATGGAGCTAAAGTTTATATGAAAAATGACATCTGCCATTTTCTGTGTGAGAATAAGAAACATTCTTTCCTAAGAATGCTTTTGAGGCACGATGGGGGCAGGTGTATAGTAGAAAGTATTTATTTCCTTTAAAAGGGTAACTGTGATAGAAATGCAGCCATATTCATGGTTCCCAGAGATAAATTATAGTAGGGTAAACCCTGATCAGCCATGAGGTGTGGCTAATTTTTACCTCAGGGGTTTTAGTGCATAAAAATTGATGCTCTCACGAAAAAAAGAAAATTTTGTCTTTGGTCATAGGAACAGATTTCTGACACAAAATTGGTCTTGTACCCAAAGGGTAAAACTTTGAAGCCTAAGTCTTGTTCAATATTTAAGCCAAAGGCCAACGTGACTGCATTTCTTTTAACATAAATTTTAAATTCAAAAGGCAAATACAAATCAAATACACCCACAGATAAATGCATACAAGTTATTTTCTCCCCCCACCCCCCGCCCCGCCCCCTGGGAGAACTTTGTGTCTTGTTTTGCGAAGTATTTACTGAATCTCAAACAAGAGCTGGAAGGAAAGATGGAGATGGAAGAAGAGAAGGAGGAGAAACGTAGCTGCCATGACTCATCTCTCACTAATGTTACAGATGCTTCCATAAATCCATGGTATACAATTATATTCTGTATATCAAACTGACATTTTCTTACAGTAGTAATAACAAGGGCTAGCAAAGAGGAGGTCTATTCGATACTATTATTTGATAAAATAAGCATCTTTTTGGGAATCAAGGTCTGTCAAGAGCCTTCAAAAATTAGTGTTTATTTAAATAATACCACATTTAATAACCTTAATTTTTAGGAGAAAATTGGAGTTATAGAAATGTTATTTCCTCAACACATTGATAACAAAATATAACAATTTAAACACAAATTAAAATATAAAGGAAAGAGAAATTTACCAAATGAGGGAAATTTAAATTATGGCATAGGGCAAGGGTGGGAAATTAGAAAAAGTATTTGTTTTAAAAACAGAACTGCTTTTGGGGTGCCTGGGTGGCTCAGTTGGTTAAGCGCCAACTTCGGCTCAGGTCATGATCCCACAGCTTGTGGGTTCGAGCCCCACGTCGGGCTCTGTGCTGACAGCTCAGAGCCTGAAGCCTGCTTCGGATTCTGTGTCTTCCTCTCTCTCTCCCCCTCCCATGCTCACGCTCTGTCTTGCTCTGTCTCTGTCTCTCAATAATCAATAAATGTTAAAAAAAATTAAAAAATAAATTATAAAAAAAACCAGGACTGCTACTGACATGGAAAAACATATACTATTAAGAAGAGAAATTGGGAGCAATGCCATATTGTGTTTGAAATTTTTAGATATTCACCAAATTTCACATTCCCACTTCCACAGAATAGAGTTGTTATACTTTAAGTGATTGTTAAGACAATTATTATGTTTTCTAGCTTCTCTTACATCTAGATGAGCGCATGAGACTTCAGACTGTGAAAAGAAGATGAACAGAATTTATGTGTGCCATTTCCAGCCATGGCTTTTATAAAGTAAGTGTGTTTTCTCCACACCTTTTTTTTTTTTTTTAACCCTGTCTTACAGGGTTAAACAAACAACTATAATGTCCTAGAGGGTGGAAGAGACACCACATGAAAGAAGCCTGCCTCCAGGTATCACTCCTTGGAATCGAGTCCCCTAGACACAAGGAATAGTCAGATCTGTGTATAAGCAGAAATAAGTTTCTATTGTATTTGAATCTTTATGTTCTTTGAGGCTGTTTAGTAGCTAGTGTTACCTAATTCAGGAGTCTATGACCTATAGTGAAAAATAATAACGTATGTAAGAAAAGTAAAAAGGGACAAACTATATGTACTCATTTGATGCATTTAACCATCCATTACCCCAGAAAGTTCCTTGTGCTTCTTTCCTGTACCCTCCTCAAATAAATCATTCTGATTTCTATCACCAGAGATGAGATTTGCCTATTCTTGAAAATCATATAAATGCAATCTTCACATACCCCCTACAAAAACTTAAAAAAATGTTATTGTTAGATAACTTTCTATTCACTGAGGAGTTGAAAAAATTTACAAAAAGTTTTTATGTACCCTGGCTTCCCCAAGAGTTAATATGATTTTTAGGGATTGAATGTTTGTGCCCCACAAAATTCATGTTGAAACCCTAACCCCCAGTATGATAATACCAGCAGGTGGAACTTTGGGGAGATAATCTGGTCATAAAGATGGCACCCTCATGCATGGGATCACTAGAAATGTACATCCATATATGTTCTATATGTGAATTAAGAAATAGCAAATGCCAGTTCACAACAAGAAATAAAAAAATATAGCTGCGCATTCGTCACATATGGCCTTTATTATGTTGAGTTACATTCCTTCTTAGCTGATTGTTGAGAGTATTTCTCATGAAAGGATACTGAATTGTGTCAAATGCTTTTTCTGTGTCTACTTAGATGATCATATGACTTTTATGTTTCATTCTACCAATGTGGTGTATCACATTTATTGATAGAAGTATGTTGAACAATCCTCGCACCCAAAAATAAATCCCACTTGATCATCGCATATGATCCTTTTAAACTGCTATTGAATTTGGTTCGTTAGTATTTTGTTGAGAATTTTTACTTCTGTATTCACTAGGGACACAGGCCTGTAGTTTTCCTTTGCAGTAAGGCCACATAGGTATATTTTGCTTGTTACCAAGAGTCTAAATTAAAACTCCATCGTGTTTTCAACTTTATTTATATGCTCACTAAATATTTGTATTATATTTAATTATCTTAATTTAAATTATAATTAAAATTTAAGAGTATTTAGTGACTAGGACTTGGCAGTAATTATACTAATAAAACTATTTTAGTTGAGCATTTGACCTGTTTGGATGCCTCTTGAGCTCATACTCCCTCTGTGATTCACACATTGTGCATTTCAATGAAAGGTTCTAAATGATGACTATTTATATGCAAATACACTTATGGTACATTGCTTCTTACTGTCCTTTGGCTTAGTTAAATGTGGATTCCAGGTCACTCTTAAAGGAGGGTTAATTCATATGGCTAGATTTCCAACAGAAATCTTTGTCCAGAAATAGTCAACCCCCTCCCCCATGCAAAGTACACATTTTCTGCAGTGTGATTAGGAAATGATTTTAAAAAGACAGAAACTCAGTAAATCTCATCTTCGCCAAACTAGATGACTTTTAGAAACAGCACTTTACAAACCATGCCCACTTCTATGTAAATAATATCACTGAACTCTCAAGGGTAAGTTGTTAAAAACTATAATTAATTTTTGCTTTGATTTTGCTTGAATCTTCTAAGACTACTTACAAATGATTTATGTCCTAAATAAACATGTAGAATAAAAATTATTTTCCAGAGGGGAACCTGGGTGCCTCAGTAGGTTAAGCATCAGACTTGGGCACAGGTCATGATCCCATATTCGTGAGATGGTGTCTCGTATTGGGCTCTGTGCTGACAGTGTAGAGCTGCTTGGGATTCTCTTTCTCCCTCTCTCTGCCTCTCCCATCCCTCTCTGTCTCTCTTTATCTCTCTCTCTCTCTCTCCCAAAAAATAAACTAAAAAAAAATATTTTCCAGAAAACAGCTTGAATGCAACCTGAAAGATGCACCACAATGTCACAATAGCAAATACACTTTCACTATGTATATTGTAGAGAAAACAACAACAAATTGGCTGAAATTCCATTTTTGCAAAATTTACTCTAAAATGTTGCCCACTTCTTACATTAAATACTTTTGCAGAGCAAAATTCATATTATAATATTTAGAATTATTTTGTTTTCGGGGCACCTGGGTGTCTCAGTCGATTGGGTGTCCAGCTTTGGCTCAGGTCATGATCTCAAGGTTTGTGAGTTCGAGCCCTATGTCTGGCTCTGTGCTGACAGCTCGGAGCCTGGAGCCTGCTTCAGATTCTGTGTCTCCCTCTCTCTCTGCCCCTCCTCTGCTTGCACTCTCTCTCTCAAAAATAAAGAAACGTTAAAATTTTTTTTTTCGAAGTTCAACTATTTATACAGCTTGAATAACGTCAAATTAAATATTTGAACTTTTATTTAGAAAATGAGGGATACTTTATATATGTTTACATACCTAAATATTTATCTGTACTTTTTCTTTCCCTCCCCATTCCTGCAATTCTCTCTTTAACTCTCTAACACAAATAACTACTACCTGCCTTATTATTGACTCCAATGGAAAATTCTGAGTTTGCTCGTTGGCAGCATTTGACATAGGTGCTTCTTCCTCGATTAATTCCCATTACATGGCTCCTAAAACACCACATACTTTCAGTTTTCCTCATACGTCATTCTGCTCCTTCTTTTTCTTCTTTAATGGCTCCTATTTCTGTCCCAAACCTCATAGTGTAAGATGTTTAAGACTCAGTCCTTCCTTACCTTGTCTTCTTTATCTGTACTTACTTCCTGGAGGAGTTCAATAGTCTACGGCTTTAAAATTCCATATATAGCCAACAACATTCATGTTTTCTATAGCAAAGGCCTCTCTCCTAAACTCCAACTTTGAGTATGCAACGGTCCCCTCAATACCACCACCACTTAAATGTCTAGCAGACATTGAGAATTCAATACACCCTTTACTGGGATCCTGATATTTCACCCAAACCCACTCCACCTGCAGTCTTCTTTATCCTGGTTGGTACCCACTATCCTTCTTAAACTGCCCAGGTCAAAATATTGAAATTATTTTGACTCCTTTTTTCTCTCATATTTTATATCCAATATGTCAGCAAATCATGTTTACTCTATCCTCTATCTTCAAAACATAACCAGAATTTTATCACCTCTAATTATGTCTGCTTGCCATTGCATTTCGATACAAATTATAAACTATATTATTCTAATTTAATAGAGATGTTTTACAATAGCTGGATATATTTTCAGACTTCTGACTGATCATATTAGGTCATTAAGGAGAAATGGAAAATGTTTGACTCTCATACCACCTGTTCCATTTTAAAAAAATTATCTCATAGCACAAGACTTTAGTTTGCTTACATGAAAGATGGCATCAAGATCACCCACTTGAAAGAATTCTCTAAGAACGTAATCTTTGTTTTTTAATGTTTATTTTTGAGAGAGAAAGAGAGCATCAGCAGGGGAGGGGAAGATAGAGAAAGATACACAGAATCCAAAGCAGGATCCAGGCTCTGAGCTGTCAGCACAGAACCCAACGTGGGGCTCAAACTCACAGACTGTGAGATCATGACCTGAGCCCAAGTCAGACGCTTACCCAATGAGCCTACCAGGTGCTCCTGTAATCATCATCTTCATCTTCTTCATCATCTTCTTCTTCTTTAATGTTTACTTATTTTGAGACAGAGAAAGCACATGAAGGAGGGGCAGAGAGAGAAACAGGGAGAGGCAAAGAGAGAGGAGTCAGAGGGAGTCAGAGAATCCAAAGCAGGCTCCCAGCCATCAGCTCAGAGCCAGATGCAGGGCTAGAAATCACAGGAACACTGAGATCATGACCTGAATGGAAGTCAGATGCTTAACCAAGTGATCCAGCCAGGCACTTCAAGAATGCAATCTTCTATCTAAGGTCTCATCTCTAAGAAATGTGCATCACATCTCTGAAATAACAAAGGCAGGGCTGGAGTAGGGTTGGAGCCTAGAAATGTTCAATGTGAATCTCTTCTTTTGTAATTCACTCAAGACTAACTTTTGTGTTCCTTGCAGAGTCTACTGGATGGAGCTATGTTGCACTGTCTTTGAGTTACGTTTTACCTTGTGGTCCACAGTTCTGTGCATCTATCAAAGTCAACTGTGTAATCAGAGATGGCGTCAATGTTTCAAGTCTGGATTTTGAGAACAAAGGAAAAGTTGGTTTGGAGACAAGATGCTAACTTTAATGTGGAATCTTGTATATGAGAGATTCGTGGAGAAAGAGAACTCCTTCAGAGAGTCTGAGACGTTGTCTGGGGATGGGCAGAGAGCAAGGGGCTTTAATAAACAGCTGAAAGAATGGAAGATAAGGAAATCCTTAGGAGAGAGAACAGAAGAGGACACAAGGAGACAAGGCAGTCACGACAAATCTTTTTTCACCCTTTCATTTCAACTTTTGTAGCTCTAGTCTCAGCTAGCATAGTAATATCACTCATTCGTATTTTTATTCTTATCCAAGGAAACATAGTGTGTTTTAAAAGCTTTCCCTAGTTGAGGCATCTGGGTGGCTCAGTCGGTTAAGTGTCCAACTTTGGTTCAGGTCACGATCTCATGGTTCACGGGTTTGAGCCCCACGTCGGGCTCTGTGCTGACATCTCAGAGACTGGAGCCTGCTTCAGAGCCTGCTTCTCTTTCCCCTCCCCCACTAGCACTCTGTCTCTGTCTCTCTCAAAAATGAATAAACATTAAAAAAATTTTAAAAATGAAAATAAAAGATTTCCCTAGCAAGTAAAAGGTCTTCCGCTGATCAATGTAATTCCAAAACAAAACAAAAAATAAGAATGAAAACCTTTGAGATTCACTAAAGTGTTGTCCCTGACATTCAGGACAGCAGACTGCCCTGTAGGAGAAGCACTTCTTAAATAATTCAGTAGCCCTGTTTGTTTGGGTAAATTCTCACACAGACCTGGCTTGTACCCAGAATGCCTCTGCGGCAAGAAGACAAAAAACAAGGTGCTGAGCAGAATCCCCCCTCAGCATGACATTGTGAAGAACACATCAGCTGTGGAGTCAGTGCCCTGGGTTTGAGTTCTACCACTTTTACACTTTGTGCCTCTGTAAGCCGAATTTCTGTACCTGTGAAATGACTACCTTCATTTCAGTCATCTTGTGAACATGAAGACAGATCAAATGTCACAGGAAGAAACAACTGGCAGGGTAGGCTGACGGCAGGGACCAAACACTGTATGTGCTCCATTGGTCCGCATTTGTACCAGGGAGCACAAGGTAGACCCCTGGGCTCTGTGTAAATAGTCACGATAAAATTATGTTTAAGAATACATAGAATTCCCTGCCTAAACTGCCTAAAGCAATTTTCAGCAGCAATTAACTTTATTGAAAACTTTACTCAAATGTTTCCCCTTTTCTTTGTATAAACACAAGAACAACGAGAAAGACCACTTGAATGCAGTCGATAAAAACATGAATATTTTTTTCAAGAATGTAAAAGTATTCTTTTTATGGTCTCTGAAGGTCTAGTATTCTTCCTTGATCATCTTGAAATAGAAGCAAACCTATTATTGGTTATTAGCTTTATTTTTCCATAGGATGCCCTTAGTAATATAAAACTAGATGGCGCTGACAACCTCCTTTTAAATGTATTTTAATTTAAATATGTAAATGTATAAAATTTTATTATGCACTCTTGCCACAAAAACATATTTTATTTTATGAACTTCGCTTTTTTGTTAAACACGAATACAAAATTAAAAAAGAGAGAGAGAGAGATGCCCAAATGCAATGTTGCTGTAAAAAGTGCATGATTCTAGAAACACTGTAACTTTTGAGAGCTCCCTAACTTCAATAAAGAGAGGCAATACCACCAATATGGAAACACTTGTAAAGAGGTAAAAATCTATTAAATAGCAGTACTCTGAGTCTAACAATTCAGACTTAATGAAACATTTAGAATATGCTATTACTGATACTGTTCATTTAAATATGCTATTACTGATATTGTTTCATTAGGTATACAATTTCTTGCTCAGTGTTTTCATGCCTAAGTGACCTCTAAATTGGTCTGCTGCAAATCACTTCTAATGGACTCACAACAATGTACAGCACTCAACCGTTTACAGAGACTGAATGACATAGGAAAAAGGTTCAGATTCCTCCGGAGACACGTAAATCCTCAATAACAAAATATGCTTCCTTTTTTCCTGGGTGTTCCTCTTTATTTCCCTTTCAACTTTTGCTTTCCTTTATTTCTCCCTTCTGGCCCTCCACCTGTCCTGGACTCTTTTCTCTTCCCTCTCACTTGCCCCTGACACTTTCCCCAAATGCTGCCCACACCCCCACCCCCACCACTGACTGGCTAAGCTGAGTTCCAGAGTAGAATTCTCTGCTTTCTAAAATAATAGAATGCTTTGCTCAAAATCGAGATTTACAGAAAGTGATTTACAAGAAGTGGAATGTCTCTGATAGCTCTTTGCCAAGTGGCATTCATCCGGAATGCACAAAGCCAACACCACAGTTAGAGCTGAGAAGGAAAAGGGGGTGTGGAGTCTGAGGTCTGATAGACAATGTGAGTTCCAGTCCTGGATTTCATTACTTATACAGCCTGGAGGATGTATCTTTCCTGGGTTTTTGCATAATATCTGGAAACTTGGGCTTATAACAAGGTGTATTTCACTGACTTTTCACACATTAAATCCCTCATTTATTCAACAAATATTTATTGGCTGCCCACTCTGACTAGACATTGCTCAATGGGCTGGTGATACAGAAATAAACAAAACAAAACAGGCTACCTGCACGACGGAGACTACAGTCTATTTAGAGAAGATAGATCACAAATTAATAGAGGGAAATGCGAGGTAATGATTAAATGCCATGATAATGTGTATGAAATTCTTAACAGCATGGTTAGAATGTAGTAAGTGCTTAATAAACATTCATTCATTCAGAGTAATTTTCACATTAGCTTACCTGGTGGGAAGGCAGTATCCATCATGAAATGAATACCCTCCTTATTAATCTCAGTGCTGGGCTGAAATCACAGAGGCAAAGACTGCCTTGAAGCTAGGGAGAATCAGTCAGCTGCCTGCACATAGGGAAATAGAGCAAATTATGGCTACCCTCTACGCAGCCATGTACCTTTTGGCCCCTGAAAGGTGAAAATACAGGCCATTTTGTTCTCTGCTCATAAAAGAGTATGTCCATTGCCAGAGAAAGAGAAAGTTGTTATTTTACTCTGACAAGGTCCCTAATAAAAATAATATATAAGGGTCTATTGATTTTTTCACAGTCCGTTTTTGTGTGTGTGTTCCCTGAAGTTTTATGTTTACCATGCTCAAGTCAAAGAGGGTTTTTCTGGATTCCGACAAGTTCGATCAAGGAGTCATTTCAGAATTTCCTTTGAAAAGAAGTGCATGGCAACAATATGACCTGTGTGTCCACCTAATTGCACACCAGCTGGAGAGGAGAGAGAAGCCCAGTGAGGCCTGGGACTGTCTCTCTTACAAATCAGCAAGTAAAGAGCAGTTTGGAGGTGTGAGAGGGAACAGTAGGGGATGAAACAGGAAAGCACCCAATTAAAAGTCAGAGGAGCATGTTCTATAGACCACTTGGCATTTATACATACGTAATTAAGCAACAGAGCAATGTGAGATTTGATATTTGGAGGCTGCCCTGCCTTTTTCCATGCCACCTTCAGCAACTTCAGAGAAATGACAGCATTAAGTGGGGGGAGCGCTGCATCTCTCCCAACGTGCACTCATACATTGTCACTGGGGCTGTTAGCCCAAAGAATAGCAGTGTTTGGGCGGTTTCATGCTGGATTGGCCATGCCACCGAGTGACTCCATGAGTGAAGTCCAATTCATTTCTCCAGTTTGCGCCTTTGAACACTCTGTGCTTACCAGAATCAATCTAATGGGCTACCTATGATACAATAAGCCCCATCCGTTTGGTCTGTATCTGCCAGATCTATCCAATCATTTGGAGGGTTTAGTATTGTATAATTTTAGTTCTCCAGGGTAAAGCATGGCATGCCACTACTGAGCGCAGATTGCTTTGGGGATAAAGAGTATATACATTATTTTACAAATAATATACAGAGGTGGGTATGTGTTTAAGCACTCTTCACATATTGCCTTGGGACAGAAACAGGAAATAGTTGCAGTGATTCGCTAGAGGCTGAAGATATTTGTAAACCATGATTATAAATTTAACACATGCAGCAGGAGTCAAAGCTTATTTGTGCTGAAGGCTAAAAGGGGCCTTGGGGTACTGTTGCTTAAGAGTTATAGGATTTCAAGTAGCCATAGCTGGCCCCAATTCTGTTTTACAAAGTCTATTGGCATAACCGCCCTCCTCTGCCACCACAATATTTGTTTGGACTGTTCCTAGGTAAGTCAAGAATCCGTGATGTACCACTATCCTTGTGATACTGAGAGAAATTATTTGGGTATCCTAGGATTAGTTTGAGAATGAAATGAGATCACATATTAAAAAGCATCTAGAACATGAAGAAGTATTCAACACAGATGGACATGTGTAGGGAAAGGGAGGGTGGCCGTTATTGCCATGAACCAGATTCTGAAGTGTTGAAGCTGGTATGTCTCACTTCCAGGCAGGCTTCACTTTCCTTCACCTCCTTCACCACCCACACTCTGATTTTAGTAGGCGTGAGGAGAGGGGAGGAGTTCTTGTCTGTTTGGTGTTTGTTTGCTTCCTTATTTTTGCTTCTTAGATAAAATGATCAGCTTGAAACAGCATAGCCTTGTCTTTCTTTATGCAGATGAGGGTTCCAATTCCATTTCTGCCACTTACTAGTTAGGTGACTTGAGGTAGCCTACTCTCTCTATCTCAGCTTCCCTTTTTAAAACTGGGGATAATAATTCCTACACCTTAGGATCACTGTGGGAGTTAAATGTGGGCTTGGGTTTCCTGAAAGAAGGTGGACTCTAAGTAATGTGGAGCTGCTCCCCAGCAAATGATACCTTCCCACCAGAGTCCTACTAGGCCATTTTTCTTGCCAGGTGTTCAAGTCTCCTGCACTACTCACAAATAGGCAAAAGTGAGAACAATTGCTCTGGAGCTTTCTTTTTTCTAGATATCCTTCAGTATCCCAGTTGTGCCTCACTTTTCATAGGCCACTGATCTCAGATTTGGCAGGCCTTCTATACCCACTGGGATTACACAATAAAAAAATTCAGGAATTTTTTTTGTCTTATAACTGCTAGGACTACAGAAGTCTCAACAGATGTCCATTCACTAATGAAACAGCATGCTTGGAGGCTGTCAGGGAAGGACTGCACACTCAACAGTAGGATCTGGGCATGGAGTAGAGAATAATCCTGTGATATCCCCAGAAAACCAATGGACACATTTTTTTTTTTTTTTTTGAATCATGCAGTGTTCCTTCAGAAACCTTTCAGTAACTTTTCCCTCCAGATACAACAGATCGCTGATAAAAGTGACTTCATATCAGGGTCATCCGTCATTAATGCCCCTACATAATTAGTACCCCTACTACTCATTTTTAAAATACCTTGATAATGTGAAGAAGACAGCTAGGAGACATCTGTTTCTTTGGGATGAAAACACTAGGGTGTCTCAAAGTGGACCTAACCATTACTTCAAGTACTAATGGCAGATTTATGGCCCCATTACCCATATGCTGATTCTGAATCAAGAATTTGGGGTCATGGGGCACCTGGGTGGCTCAGTTGGTTAAGCGGCCGACTTCAGCTCAGGTCACGATTTCGCGGTCCATGAGTTCAAGCCCCGCATCGGGCTCTGTGCTGACAGCTCAGACCCTCCCCCGTTCATGCTCTCTCTCTGTCTCAAAAATAAATAAACGTTAAAAAAATTAAAAAAAAGAATTTGGGGTCAAAAGCACTGTATTCCAGTCCATTTTCTGGGTGATTCCTATGCTGACTTCAGAGTTCTGCTACTCAAGAAGCATTTAGATAACACATAATTTTCCTGCTTTTCTAAGACTTCTCAAATCAATGCTAGTATGATATGAAGAAGGGTAGTAATATTCATCGAGCACTTATTGTATACTTGGTGTTCTACCAGGCACTGGCCATGCAGATCTCATTTATTCTTCATAGAAAAGGTATGCTAAACGTTTTATTATTCTTCCCATTTCCCAGATAAGTCAGTCACACAACTGGTAGCTGGTAGAATGCATCTCTGTCTGCCCATAGCGCCTGAATGACTCAGTCACATTTCACTTAACAAATCCCTACATGGTGTCCTTTAAAAGCACTTCTTTGGTCCTTCATTCAATTTACATTCATTAAACTGAGTTGTTTTCAGTAGTTACAAACTTTTATGATTTTTTTTCTGGTTATTACTAGCAATATGCTTTTCCTACAGTGTCTTGGTAGTTAAACCCACATGTTACTATCTGTCTGGCCTCTTAATAGAATGTACTTATTTGCACAATCCGTTCCCTGTACAGTTGTTTATTTCTTGGCCCAGCTGTAGATTAATTATAATGCCCATGTTTATGTTCTTATGGGTGCTGTTCTAAAATCATTTTTTAAGTCAGTTATTAAAAATGCTAGATGACATAAAAATGGTTGTTCCTTTTCTTTTTTATGAAAAATCTCTTAGTTTAAAATTCCCAAGTTCTAATTCAAGGACAGAAATTAATTTTATGGTGTGAAGTTGGGGGCAATTTATGGAAGCTTACAGAGATAAATAAAACGTGATTCTTTGCCTAAAATACGTGTGATATTGTTTTAGGCCAACAAATACATTTTAAAACAAATAAAAAGCATTGCACACAACTCCTAGAATGAATAGGCTCTGTATTTAGAAAACTACCAGAGTTCAGCATTTCCAAGTGTGACCTGTTTTTGAATTCAACACCTTTACATAGAGTTGAATTACATATAGTTTAACTCTTGTCCATGTGTGGCGAAAGACGTAAAACTGAGGTCCAATAATGTTATATGCTGTCTTGTCATTTGGTCAAACTGAGAAGGTCTTAAATAGCCTAACTACAAGTTCCCTCCCCAACTCTGCTCTGGTAATTAAGGCCCCCAACCAAAGAATCCTCTTAATCAAAGGTCCAGGTGCAGTCCCTAAATATCAGGTTTCAGTCTTTTGCCAGCCCAGAGAATTATTCATACAAAACCATCACATCCTCCCCACAGGGATGAGAGGAAATCCTCTGTTTTGATATTACAAAGTCCACCTCCCAGTGACTCTAGTTGCTCGCTCTGTTCCCAAGTGCACCCTCAGGTGGTTCTGTGTGGCAAGGGGTGTCCTCCGCCGTCACTCTGTCAGTACATGCAACAAAAAAACTAACAATCTCATCTGTCCAGTAGTCACTTCAGCCATCTTGATAACCCTAAGACAGGAATCCCTCCCTTATCAGTGGGGTGACTAGAAGGTGGTTCATACACCAAGCCATCCTTCACACTTTTCATGTTCAGAACCTATAACTTCTATGAATCTAGCTGGGATCTTCATGGTAGAAGAAGTTAATAGGGAAGAGCCTGTATTTTGAAAGAAGATTCTACAGGCCAGACTTACTTAGCCAATATGGTAAGAAGCCCATTCATTCCAACTGGCAGTGAAACTGCAGAGTATACTTGGCATAGAGTTTGGAGAGGAACCACAGGCCATTGGGGCTTTCTGCTGGTAGCACTCTCAAGGAAACATTTCCTCAGATATTACTCTATGACTGCTGCCTCCAGTGAAAGCATCAGCTAAATTTCAGATTACTGGAGAATTATGCAAAATAGATCATTGATAAAGTTGCAGGAACATAATATACTTCAAAATGCACTCAAAAACTACTGGAAAAATCTGAAATGAAAGGGTCACTCATAATTTTGTATTTAAAATTATATATGTTAATAAAAGGAAATCTCATTCTTCCACTTAAAAATCCCAGCTCAAAGAATTTGATGCACAGCCTTCTTTGTTTTTCTCATGTCTTCATAAACATAATTGTATGTACACACACACATACATATACATTATTGATTTTACAAAAGTAGAATCATTCAGTGCACACAGTTCAGAAACTTGGCTCTTTGTTTTTGTTTGTCCCCACTCACCAAATATTGTGATCTATGTTCAGGTCAGTAGTTATAACTTATTATGTTTTACTACTTACTATTCCGTTATTTGGTAATCTACTTAAAAACTACTACTCTACTGCAATGGGACAAGCAGTTTTTTTCAGCTTTTTGCTATTACAAATGATACGCAGTGACACTGAAATTGGATGAATCAGGATCGGAGTCCCAGATCTGTCAGTTACTAAGTATCTGATCATGGGCACTTTTCTTAACCATTCTGAGCCTCATTTTTATTTCAGATATAAAATAGAGGTTAGGATAATAGTTCAGGGTCATTGACAGGATAAAATTAAATTATATGCTTAAATAAATACTTATTGTAGTCTATGTAACAATTTAATAAGTGACATGATTTACAAATACAAGAACTACTGTTAAAACCTTTACATATTTTGTTTGTTAAAAATCATTTAGGCTTTCCTTGACTTTAACCATTTCAATAATACTGTTATGATTTTGCCATATCTGTGATCTACTTTTACTCTTATTTATGTAGGTATGTATAATATAAAGCAATTCTGTAGGAATTGTGATGAAATAATGAACATGCACCTCATCACAATTTCATAATGAACATAATTTATAATAAAAATATTACACATATTCTATATTAGTCAAGGTTTAGTAAGAAGACAGAAACTGGTAATGTGAACAGGAAATTATTCATACAAAGAAATATTAATGAGTAAAAGTAGTTAGGTACTAAAACAGGGTTTTTTTTTCTTAAAGATTCTAACAAAGACATAGCACCTGTAGGATGAAACTACTGCCCTTAGGGCTAAGGGAGAATCATCAAAGAGGGAACTAAGCAAGAGGAAAAGTTCTGACCTACAAGGTTGAGATTCTGATCCCATCTTGGATGCAGCTCTCTGGAAGGTGGAAAAATGTGTTTGTATGATGCAGGCAGAACTTAGCCACAGGAAATCACCAGATGAGGTGTCATATGGACAGTTAGTCCATATGAAGCTGTTCAATGGGGTGCCTAAGAAACTTGCTGGATAGCTAGGGCCACTGGGTGTCCTGCACGCCACTGGCAGCCACAAGAGGAAGAAAAAAGTTAACAGAAACCTAGATGAAAAACCTTTCTCTGCTATGCCTTCCAGTATCCTGCCAGCATCCCCTATGGACAGCGTCCAACATTGTACCACCTGGCAAAGTAGAAATATTTACAGGTTCTGGCTGAGATAATAAATTAAGACAAAGAAAGTAGATTTTGAGCTGGGAGGCAATACACTAACTTGCACAGTTTTTTCCTTACCACTTAAAATCATCCTACGTAGTCCCAGGAAAGCATGCACCGTATGGAGAAACACTGACATGGAACATTGAGTTTTAAATACTTAGTTTCACATCTATGATCACCTATCATCTTTACAACCTCTCTGCAGGTGGACGATGTTGATGGTCTAGATCTAATTCCACTTTATAGATTAGAAAACCAAGGCAGAAGGTAATTCATTGCTAAGATCACCAATTTAGCTATCAGCATAACAGAACTTTTCTCTCCTGGTGTCCAGTCTGGCTTCTTTCTAGGTATTTTACATCCTGAAGCAGTTAAATATAACATGCAAGCTTCTTGGTTCTTTCAAAGAAGTAACATTTTCCAAGTGTTCAGCTAATTTACTAAATTTCATCTCATTTCAAATTAGACAACAATAACCCCACATTGAGTTGGAATGGACTGCAACATTTACATTGGATTTGAACTGATCATGAAAAAGATCTCATTTGGATGGAAATTATGCTAGGGTAAGATTTCAGATATTCCAAATTTTAACCTTTTCCACTGTTTTGCTGTGTGACTGAGAGCAAATCACCTCCCTATCTCTCTGGGTCTCAGTTTCTTCATCTTTAAAGAGTAAGAGGATTTCTATTTATCCCCAAGGTTCCTTGTAAGTTTATTATTTCAGAGGTAGAATCCATGATCAGAGTTTGGCAATATGATTTAGGATATACAGAATTTCATCAGCAGTGATTCTACTCCCTTCAAACTGTATAAACCTCATCCTTGAATGTAAAAAATCTAAGCATCTCAGCGTGACATATCAAGCTTTCTAAGACTTGATATCTATTTTTATTCCTGTCTCATATCCCACAATTTTTCACTTTTTAGACTACTCCCCACACTCCACTGGTTGCATTTCTCATGGTTTCTTTGCATATCTGTTCACTACAATGTCCCACCCTCACTTTGTCACTTGAATGGCTATTCCTTGCTCTTCATATCCTCTTGGAAGCAAGTCAAAAACCCCTCAGTCTGGCCAAGTAGCCTTGTTCTGGGCACTCCAACAATGCTTTGCAATTTTCTCATAGCCCCAAATATTTGTCTGTGGCTAAGTGGGACTTATCTATTTAAATGTCCCCCTCACAAGTCTAAAGGCAGCAGCAAGAACATATTAACGTTTGTTTTTTTTTAGTTTATTTATTTATTTTGAGAGAGAGAGAGAACATGCGTGTGGGGGAGGGGCACAGAGAGGGAGGATGTGAATCCCAAGCAGACTCTGTGCTGTTATCATGCAGCCCAATGAGGGGTTTGATCTCCTCAATGGTGAGATTATGACCTGAGCCAAAATCAAGAGTTGACACTTAACCCACTGACCAGGCAGCAAGAATATATTAACTTTTTCATTTAGATAATTTTGTATTAAAAATGAACTGAACACTTAAAATTCTCACTCCCTGGTTGTTCATACCTTTTCCACTTCATAGTACTTAAATAAAACTTTGCAGAACATGATCTGTATTTATGCACACCCTGCAAAGTCTGTGTTAATGTTTGATCAGGAGTTATCTAATCCAGGTGTCACATGATTTATTGTGATGTGGGTTTCAGCATCCTTGGTCAAAAACCTCTGCATTTGTGGATCTAGGTGTTAATAGCACCATAATATCAAAGTGTCATTTCTGGTCTGGAAATGCTTCACTTCAACCACAAATGAATATCGTCAAAGGCGATTAACTGTGTCACCTTAACAGATGAGGCTGCTCTCCCTGCCTGCCCTTGCAGGGGTGCTCACCTAGAAGAAATGTTGCTTTATAAAGGAATGGAAAGGTAAAGAGGGCAATCTGGTAGAGAAAAAAGTGAAGCAGACCATTAGGTTACTCAGCGTTCAGGGCATGGTTTTTAAGTTAAGTTGAAGTTCAGCAGTTTGGCATTTCTGATATTGCTTAACTATCTGGAAATTGAATTAGCCCCAAGTGCTTTTTTCTTTAGTGAACTGGGAATTTCTTGAATAAGAAAAGGGAAAAATTGGAAAAACAAAAAAAGGCTACTTCCAAATCTTCCCATGATGAATATAGTTCAGAATGGCTATTCCATGTATGATTTTCATTCATCAAACACGTCAAAGCACATATGTTTAGAAACAAATGTTTCTAAAGTTTAAAGTACATGTGACATAACTAGGTAGACTATATTTTCCTACTCATGATACCCACCAGATCTCAAAAGCAAGTCTAATGTTTTATCTTTAATAATTCTAGGGGCACCTGGGTGGCTCAGTCAGTTAAGTGTCCGACTGAGTTCAAGCCCCACGTCAGGCCTTGTGCTGACAGCTCAGAGCCTGGAGCCTGATTCAGATTCTGTGTCTCCCTCTCTCTCTGCCCCTTCCCCTGCTCATGCTCTGTCTCTGTCTCAAAAATAAATAAGCATTAAAAAAAATTCTAGTGTAATCATTCTATATCTAACCCTTCCCTAAATTCTGGGATGTAAATGTGGACTTTTTTATTTTAATTTTTTAAGAATCCCTTCCTTAAATTCTTGGGAATACAAGTGGATTTTATTATTTTAATTTTTTTAGAACTTAGAAAATCGAGGGTAATAAAAGAACAAAAAAGGTCTTTTGGAGCTCTTGCTTCTTTTTTACCTTAAGAAAAGGTAGAAAATGTAATCTGAGTCTCTGTAATGTAAATTGCATTGCTGGAGTATAGGTTTGGGCTAAGAATTAATAGATCCAATTACTCTTGCAAACAATGCTATAATGTGGGGAAAATCACAGGTATAAGGGAAAGTTGGTTATTTATCCTTATTTCTTCATTTTTCCTGAAACATTCTTGCAGATGAAGTTGGAAAGACTCCAGACTGGATTCTTAATATCCCTTTCAAATTAATGCCCCACTTTGTAGGTAAAGAAACTGGTAAGTGAAGAAGTGATGTGAATTGTCTACTGTCAGTTACATGAGTGAGCTCAGGATTAAAATGGAGATGTTCAAAGTACCAGGGAAATGCATTTTTGAAGGGTTTTTAATTAATTTATTTATTTCAAGTAATCCGTATACCCAATGTGGGGCTTAAACTCATGACCCTAAGGTCAAGAGTCGCATGCTGTACTGAGTGACCCAGCCAGGTGCCCCAGGAAATACACTTTATACTTTCTCCCTCTTTTTTTAAATATTTATATGAATCCCAGCCATTTCTATTAACTATTAACAAGAGATGAAATTCAAACATATTAATTTTTTTAAAAATTGAGGCAATTTGCATGGGTGTATACGTGAATACAAACTAAATATAAATATATAATAAAACTGAATAAAGTAGGTATAATGTTATTATGCAACAGGCTTATCATAAACTGTGATTCAAATGCTCAGTAACAACAACAACAATAAACTTGACTCTGGGCTTCTATTGGATAAGTCTTAACAAAAAGCACTCTAGTGTTTATAAAAAAAAAAAAAATACCAAAGGGTTTCTTGAAGAAAGCACTGCATTTCTTGGTACTAAAACCTGAGGAAGACTTCAAATTTCCAGTGTGATGTGTAAGGAGTGTGGAACCCATCATTCATGTCCTAACAACAAAAACATGCAGAACAAACTGAAAATCAACAATTCTTCTTAGATCTGACAAAGAATGAAGGTCACAGGGTAAATTGCTGCCCCCAAATTAGAGAGACAGGTGGGTGAAAGTGGAGAGTCACGAATTACTGGAGTGGAAACCCAAGAGCATAAACTCCCATAGCAACTGGTACTGGGGTAGGAAAACCTTAACTGTAATTGCCCAATTGTTAGAGGCTAAAAGTGCACCAGCTTAAGAGTTAAAAACACCAGGGGGTACAGTGTTACTTGAATGCCTATACTTTTGTGAGTTTTAATCCAAGAGCCCTACCAGGTTCTCACAGTGAAAACCTGCAGGATAATGGGAAAGGCCTTCATTTTGAAATAGGAAAACTTAATTTACCAGAGCCTAACTGACAAGGAAGAGAAATATCCAATTCATCCCTGCTAGCTTTCTAGTCATATCTAAAGGGGGAAGAAAACCCAACAATTTACAGAGATCATAACCCAGGGGCACAGATTCACTAAAAGACTAAAACCTGATCATAAGACTGTAGAATGCTTCCCCCTTCCCCTTCTTTACATACACACTCTACTACCTATACCAGATTAATAGAGGAGAAAAAAATAAAAAACACTAAAGGAATTTTTAGCTTCTATACCTATGGTTAAAACAAATAGTAAGCACAACTTACCCAAATAAATATAAAACTTCACACTGAAGACCTATTTGCCTCAGATTCCTTGGTTTAGTTTATCATGTATAGCTTCCAAAATACACACACACACACACACACACACACACACAAAAACACACACACAAACATTATAAGGTATAATAAAAACAACAAAAAAATACAGTTCAAGAGACAGAGCAAAAATCAGCACCAGATTCAGATATAATGGAGATATTGGAATTATCAGACTGGGAATTAAAAAAAAAATTGACCAATATGCTAAGGCATATAATGGAAAAAGTATACAGCATGCAAAAACAGGTGGGCAATGCTAGCAGAGAGATAGAAACTCAAAGAATCAAAAGAAAATGCTACAAAGAAAAAAATGGTAACAGAAAGAAATAATGCCTTTGATAAGCTCACCAGTAGACTGTATATATCAAAGGAAATAATCAATGAACTTGAAGAAATATCAATAGAAATTTACAAAACTGAAATGCAAAGATCAAAAATATAAAAGACAGACCAAATAACCAAGAACTTTGGGACAATTACCAAAAGTTAGAAATCAAACCACAGATCCAGGTAGCTCTGAGAACACCAAACAGGATAAGTACCAAAATACCTACACCGAGGCATATCATAATCAAGCTACAGAAATCAAAAAGGAGTTAATTATTAAAAAGAAGTCAAAAGAGGGAAATACACCTTACCTACAGAGAAACAAAGATATGGTTAACAGCTGACTTCTCTTCAAGAACCATGGAAGCAACAAGAGAAAGGAGGGAAAGATTTGAAATGTTGACAGAAAAAAACCTCCAATCTGTGATTCTATACCTTGTGAAATTATCTCTCCAAAAATAAAGAAGAAAAAAAGACTTTCTTAAACAAAAATTGAGGGGATCTGTAACCAGTAGATCAGCTTTGCAAGAAATATTAAAAGAAATTCTTCAGAAATAAGGAAAATTGTGTTGGTAAGAAACTTGGATCTACATAAAGGAAGAGCAATAGAGAATAAATGAAGGTAAAATATTCTTTTGTCATTCCTATCTGATATAATGGATAAAAATTTGTTCAAATAATAATGGCAACAATGTATTTGGTGATCACACCGTATGTATAAGTTAAATACATAACAGAAAATTACAAAGAGAAAGGAATTGAAAATAGTCTGCTATAAGGTATTTGCACTGTGAAGTGCTATAGTGTTATTTGAACAATAATATGTATTAGTTTGAAATATATATTGTAAACTCAAGGGTAACAACCAAAATATAATTAAAAAGTACAATTGGTGGGATAAAGGGGAAAAAAAGTGAGATCATAGTGTTGCATTAATTCCACAGAAAGCAGAGAAAGTAGAAAATAAAAAAGAAAAGCATATGGTATTTGTCTTTTTCTGACTTATTTCTTTTTTTTTTAATTTTTTTAACATTTATTTATTTTTGAGACAGAGAGAGACAGAGCATGAACAGGGGAGGGTCAGAGAGAGAGGGAGACACAGAATCTGAAACAGGCTCCAGGCTCTGAGCTGTCAGCACATAGCCCGACGCAGGGCTCGAACTCACGGACTGCGAGATCATGACCTGAGCTGAAGTCGGACGCTTAACCGACTGAGCCACCCAGGCGCCCCTCTGACTTATTTCTTTTAGCCTAATGCACTCTAGCTCCATCCATGTCATTGCAAATGACAAGATTTCATTCTTCTTTATGGTTAGATAATATTCCATTGTATGTGTGTATGCATGTATGTATGTAGGATGTATACATACATCTTCTTTATCCATTCATCAGTTAATGGACATTTGGGCTATTTCCATTATTTGGCTATTGTAGATAATGCTGCTACAATGCTGATGTATACAGAGCATGTATCCCTTTGAACTCATATTTTTATATTCTTTGGACAAATACCTAGTAGTGTGACTGCTGGATCATGGGATAGTTCTATTTTTAACTTTTTGAAGAATCTCCATACTGTTTTTCCAGAGTAGCTGCACCAGTTTGCATTTCCATCAACAGTGCAAGAGGGTTTGCCTTTCTCCACATCCTTGCCAATACCTATTGTTTCTCCTGTTGTTTGTTTTAACCATATGACAGATGCAGTGATATGTCTTTGTACTTTTGATGTGTATTTCCCTGATGATGAGTGATGTTGAGGATCTTTGCATTTGTCTGTTGACCATTTGTATGTCTTCTTTGGGAAAACTGTATATTCATATCTTCTGCCCGTTTTTAGTTGGATTATTTTGGGGGTGTTATTTTTTATGAGTTCTTTATGTATTTTGGATACTTACCCTTTATCAGGTATGCTGTTTGTAAATATCTTCTCCCATTCAGTAGGCTTTTTATTTTGTTGATTGTTTCCTTTGTGGTGCAGAAAATTTTTTATTTTGATGAAATCCCAATAGTTTACCTTTGCTTTTGTTTCCTTTGATGCAGGAAACTTATCTAGAAGGAAGTTGCTACAGCCTATGTCAAAGAGATTACTGCCTGTGTTCTCCTCTAGGATTTTTATTGTTTCAGTTCTTATATGTAGGTCTTTAATCCATTTTGAATTTTGTGTTTGGTATAAGAAATTTGTCTCATTTATTTTTTGCACATTGTTCTCCAATTTTCTCAATACCATTTGTTGAAGAGACTATCTTTTTCCCATTGAATATTCTTTCTTGCTTTGTTGAAGATTAAGTGACCATTTAGTTGTAGAGTTGTGGATTCATTTCTGTGTTTTCTATCCTGTTCTATTGACCTATGTGTCTGTTTTTGTGCCAGTACCATATTGTTTTGATCACTACATCTTTATAATATAACTTGATGTCTGGAATTGTGATGCCTGCATCTTTGCTTTTTTCTCCCCCTAAGGTTGCTTTGGTTGTTTGGGGCCTTTTGTGGTTCCATAAAAATATACAAATTTTAGTAATATTTGTTCTACTTCTGTGGGAAATGCTGTTGGAATTTTGTTAGGGATTGTATTAAATGTGCAGATTGCTTCAGGTAGAAAAGACATTTTAACAATATTTGTTCTTCCAACCCATGAGCATGGACTGTCTTTCCATTTTTTTGTGTCCTCTTCAATTTCTTTCATCAGTGTTTTATAGTTTTCAGAGTACAAGTCTTTCACCTCTCTGGTTAAATTTATTCCTAGATATATTATGATTTTTGGTGCAGTTGTAAATGGGATTGATTCCTTAATTTATTCCTGCTGCTTCATTATTGGTGTATATAAATGCAATAGATTTCCATACATTGATTTTGTATCCTGCAACTTTATTGAATTTGTGTATCAGTTCTAGTATTTTTTGGGTAGTCTTTCAGGTTTTCTATATAGAGTATCAGATCACCTGCAACTAGTCAAAGTTTTACTTCTTCCTTGCCAATTGGATGCCTTTTATTTCTTCTTGTCATCTGATGGCTTTTGCTAGGACTTCCAGTACTATGTTAAATACAGAGGTGAGAGTGCTCATCCTTGTCTTGTTCAAGGAAAAGCTCTTACCTTTTCCCCATGGATGACGATTTTAGCTGTGTGTTTTTTGTAGATGGCCTTTATTATGTTGACTTATAATCTTCCTAAACCTACTTTGCTGAGCACTTTTTATCATGAATGGATGCTGTATTTTGTCAAATGCTTTGTCTTCATCTACTGAAATGATCATATGGTTCTCATCTTTTCTTTGATTAATGTGGTGTATCATGTTGATTGACTTGCAAATATAAACCATACTTGATATACAGGAATAAATCCCACTTGATCATGGTGAATGATTTTTTTTAATGTATTGTGAATTCAGTTTGCTAGTATTTTATTGACAAGTTTTGCATCCATGTTCATCAGGAATATTGGCCTGTAGTCCTCTTAGTAGAGTTTTTATCTGGTTTTCGTATCAAAGTAAAGCTCACCTCATAGAATGAATTTGGATGTTTTCCTTATGTTTCTATTTTTTTCAAATAGCTTGAGAAGAATAGGCATTAACTTCCTTAAATGTTTAATAGAATTTTTCCGTGAAGCCATCTGGCCCTGGACTTTTGGTTTTGGGGAGTTTTTTGATTAGTGACCAATTTATTTATTGGTTATCAGTCTGTTCAAGTTTGCTATTTCTTCCTGTTCCAGTTTTGGTAGTTTTATGTTTCTAGGAATTTATCCATTTCTTCCAGGTTGTCCAATTTGTTTACATATAGTTTTTCATAATATTATCTTATAATTGTTTGCATTTCTGTGGTGTTGGTTGTTATTTGCCCTCTTTCATTAGGATTTTATTTATTTGGATCCTTCCTCTTTTCTTTTTGATGTCTGGCTAGAGGTTTATCAAACACCATATTAATTTCTCCCATATTTAGAAGAAACAGAGCAAAGGGACAAAGGGAGAAAAGAAAAGAGACAGAGAGATAGGCAAACCAAGAAACAGACTATTAACTGTAGAGAACAAACTGATGGTTACCACAGGGGAAGGGAGAGTGGGTTAAATAGGTGAAAGGGATTAAGGAGGGTACCTGTTATGATGAACACTGGGTGCTGTATGAAAGTGCTTGAATCACTAAATTATACATTTGAAACTAATATTATACTATATGATACCTAACTGTAATTTAAATTAAAACTTCAGGAAAAAAAAAATCTACAATAGCAATACAAAGGAAAGCAATGAATCAAAATTCTACATGTATGTCATGATTTTATAATCTTGAAATAATATATCCTGAGGATATTGGCAACAATGGAAAACTAGAAATATGAGTTTGCCAGGTATAATTATTTTTTAGGGGGAAATGTTTTTTCCTAAATGTTAAGAGAATTTATGGCATTGATTTCTCTGTAAGGGATGTTTTGCAATATCCTTAGGAGAAATTATATAAAAATAAAAAATTGGCTTTATGTAGCAAAAAGAAAAAAGAGAGAGAGAAAAAGAAAGAACAAGGGCAATAAATGGAAAACAGTAAAAATGAAAGTTGATATCAATCCAACTATACACAATCACTTTAGACATCAATGGTCTAAATGCACCAATTAAAAGAGACTCTCAAAATGAATAATATAACAAAAGAAACAACTGTATGTTTTGTACAAGAAATTCACCTTAAATATAAGACAGACTGAAGACAAAAAGAGGAGAAGCTGTGTCATACTGACATTAATTAAAAGAAAGTTGGAGTAGCTATACTAATTTCAGACAAAGAAAACCTCAGAACAGTGAAAATTATCATGGATAAAAAGTAGTTAATAATGACAAAGAGACCAATTCTCCAAGAAGACAAAACAGTCCTTAATGTGTATGCACCTAACTTAGAGCATCAAAATATATGAGACAAAAACTGAAAGAATTGTGAGGAAAAATAGATGAATCCACAATTACAGCTGAAGATTTACAGGCCCCTTGATCAGTGTTTGACACATCCAACCCAAGGTAGATCAGTAAGCCATAGAAGAATTGAAGAGCACCAACAAGCAACTGGATTTAATTTGCACCTACGGAGCACTTCATTCAACAACAGAATACATATTTTTCTCAAGTTCAGATAGAACATTCACCAAAATGGGTCACATTCTATGGTCATAAAATACACCTGAACACCTTTAAAGGAATAGAAACTGTATGAAATATGCTCTCAGACAACTATGTATTTAAACTTGCAATCAAAATCAGAAAGCTAGCTGCAAAACACTGCCATATGTAGAGACAGGTCAAAAAGGAAATCTTAAGAAAAAAATTTTTTAATACTTTGAGATAAATTAAAATAAAAATAATAAAAATTTGTGGGACCCAGTGAAAGCAGCGCTTAGATGGAAATTTATTCTGTAAATGTGCTATATAGTACATTGGTTGATTTGTCTATGTTCAGCCATCTTTGCATATCAGGGATAAATTCTACTTGATCATAGTATATGATCCTTCTAATGTGCTGTTGAATTCAGTTTGCTAGTTTTGTTTTTTTTTGTTTTTTGTTTTGTTTTGTTTTTTTGCTGAGGGATTTGGCTTCTATGTTCATCAGGGTATTAGTCTGTAATTTTATTTTCTTATCATATCTGTGTCTGGCACTGGTATCAGGGTAATACTAGACCCATAAAATTAGTTTCAAAGTATTCCCTCGTCTTCAATGTTTTGGAAGATCTTGAGAAGGACTGGACTTATTTCTTCTTTAAATGTTTGGTGGAACTGACCTGTGAAGCTATATGGTCTTGGTTTTCTTTTTGTTAGGAGGTTTAATGGTCCTTTTTAAAATTTCTGTAGCATCACTTGTAATGTCTCCACTTTAATTTCTGATTTTATTATTTTGGGTTTTCAAGAGACATTTCTCCAAATAAGACAAATGGCCTATAGTTATATGAAAAATGCCTAAAATAATTATAATGGAAATTCAAATCCAAACAATGAGATATCACTCACATCTATTAGGTTGACTATTAAAAAAAAAAAAAAAGGCAAGTATTGGAGAGAGAGGAGGTGAAGAAAATGGAATCCCACTGTTGATGGGAATGTAAATTGGTGTAGCCACCATGGAAAACAGTATAAAAATTCCCCCCCCCAAAATTAAAATAGAACTAACCTATGATCCAACAATACCCAAAATAATATACCCAAGAAAGCTCAAAGTTGGATCTTAAAGAAATATCTGCATTCTCATGTTCATTGAGGCCTTATTCACAATAGCCAAGATATAGAAACAATCTAAGTGATCACAACAGCTGAGTGGATAAAGAACATGGGCATATGCATACAGTATACAAACAAAGAACAAAATTCTGCCATTTGCAACAACATGGATAAACCTGAAGGACATGAGGCTGAGGGAAATAAGCCAGTCACAGAAACCAACCACATTAGTCACAGACTAATACTGCATTAGTCAATTTATATGCAGTATTGTGTCTAAAATACTTAAACTTATAAAAGCTGACAATACAATAGTATTGCAAGGGGCCAGGGAGTGGTAGTGGGAAAAGTGTGGAGTTGTTGTTCAATGGGTATAAAGTTTCAATTATGCTACATGAGTAAGTACTAAATATCTGCTGCTATCTATAAATCATAGTGACCATAGTTAACAATATGGTGTTGTGCAGTTGGAGAATCTTTAAGATGACAGATTTCTTTTGAAGTATTCTTACCATTTAACCAACCTACCACCCACCCACCCAACCAACAAACCAATCAATAAAAAAGAGACACAAGGAAACTGTGAGAGGTTTTAATTGTGTTAATGATATAGAGTGTTTTCGTGTATCAAAACTCATCAGACTGTATACATCATATATGTGCAGTTTTTGTATATCAACCACATCTCAACACAATATTAATACATAGATTAGAAAAGAAGATCTAAAATCAATACTCTAAGCTTCCACACTAGGAAACAAGAAAAACAAGTGTCAAAATATGTATGTCACATATTAAATTCTCTCTTAGCCAATTTTATAAACTTCTCAATTTCAGTAAACTCAAGATCCAAGCCCATACAACATGCCCATTTGGTGTTGGTATATGTTGGCTAGGTCCTGCATTTCATGTGGTGTATATTCCTGTTCTTCCCCTAGAAGACTCATCACTTGTCCAGCCAAATTCTGTTTAACTTTAACCAGCTTATTGGTCAGATGGCCAAGTGGGAAATCAGAGTAGACCCTGAGATGTGTTCTCTTTATGATCCTAAAGGCAAAGTCCTCTGCAGTTTTGTCAAGGAAGAATGGAATGTTTCCTTAAGAGAGCATAGACAATTTCTGCATATTGCTATAAGCTCAGAACATTGTAAGCCATCTTGGAATTCAAGACTTTTGTATTCATCAACCAAGATGGTCTCAGCCTCTATCTTCAGAGCATTCTGGTCCTTCCAAATCAGGACCCTAAGATCCCCTCTAATTAATCTCCTCTAATACTTTGCTATTCTTTTAATTAGATCGTAAGCCTTACCTGAATTATTTTCTGTTTTCTGAATTCAAACTTAGTCCTTTATCCACCTAATTACACTCCCCCATACTACTGCCTTCCCCCCACCAGCCCCCAAACTTTTCAAATACCTGAGCCATTGCTCTCACCAACACATTTTTCTTCCCTAGGATCTTATCTATTTTACCCATGATTGAAAAATTTTATGATTGCAACAAGTATACCATGCTAAAAAGATTATGCATACTCCATGTACCACAAGTGATGGGGTAATTATTGCTAGCTGTTTGGGAATTGGTCTGGCTCTAAAGTCCTTTGTCAGAGCCTGATTCTTCTTGGCATTGCTTGCCTTAAGTCAGGTTCTGGGAGACAGATTCCAAGAAGGAGATTTGCGTATAGAAACTTTACAGGAAAGTGATGTAACCAGGATTAGACAGAGGACTGGAGAAATTTAATTGCAATGCATTCAGCAAATGTATCAGTTGATTCCATGGGGAACTCTCAAGTTGGGATAAACTTTCAGAGTTGTCATGCCTTGAGGCAAAGAAACTAGGCATTGTTAACCACAATAATGACCAATGAGTAGTTACAGAGTGTCCCTGGAGAAGGAGCATGGCCCTGAAAATACGGCATCTTTTGGCTAGGGGCAAATTCCAAGAGAGAAATTCAGTTAAATGTCAGCTGACCACATGCCAAGTGGTTGGAAGAATGAGTTCCTCATTCCTAAAAGGGGATCTGTTCATAACCACTAGACTGTCTTGTCAGGTAGTTTATTCATGTCTTATCTGATACTTAGTTTTATATAGAGACATTAAAAATCAAATTCTATTTGCAATTCCAATATTTATACTCTGGACAAATAACTTGACATCTCCAGGCCACAGAATTTCCATGTGAAATATAGATACATCTATATCTTTTCTAACCTACTTCTCAGGGTATTAGTGCAGAGAAAAATAAAATCATGTATAGAACACATATTTGCAAACTACAGGATTACCTAAAGATGATTCATATAACCTCCTACTTTTGTCTAAGCCTGAATCCGTACCTGTTTCTCATGTCCTAACATTATATAGAGTCAAAAGCCAGTATCTGGGTGAAGTTTGATGTATACAATTTTCCTTGCAAAGGAAGGGCACAAATATCTGATGACATTTTTTTTCATGTTGGTGAATATCAGCACCTATTTTATTTCTAACATATTAGGGACAGAGCAATTGGAATGTGTTTTAGTACGTTAACCTAACCAGTCAAAAGATTTATGCTGGCAAGCAACTAACAGATTATAGCTTCCATCTTACCCCCTTTAACCACCTTTTTTAGAAAATTACCAACCAAGGCACTCTAAGGTATTAAACAATTACATAAAAGAGAACTCCCCTCACCTTTTTTTTCTCTTGACTTAGAGGTGAAAACAACCACCACCACCAAAATAAATGCCTTCCTCCTATACACCAGGCCATTAGAAAAAAATTAAAAAACAAAAAACCCGAAAGAAAATGGTTCCTTTTCATGCCAACTTATGAAAGTGTTAGAAATGACTCAGAACTCAGAACCACCCACACCACTTGGGTAGGATGCCAGCAAAGCAGATGGAACAGCTTGTAAAATATCTTCAGATGGTCCCAACCATTTACTGCATCTGCTTTTATTATGTGAATAAATGAAAAAAAAATGTCTTTGGCTTCTTACATTTTTATTGGTTTCAGAAATCAGGTTATGTCATTTTAAAATCTGCCTATGGAAGGAACTTCACTTAATTAAATCTTTCCGATAATGACTGGATTTAAGCTTTTGGTGTTGACTGGATTGTATTGATGTTGTTTATAATAATCTGAGTAATTTGCTTTCAGGGTCAGCTGTTCCTTCTGAGGAAGCAAGCTTTTGCTTTATGTCTCTGCTGGCCATCTTTTGACCATAAGAAGGACTAGCCTAAGGAACAAGTTGTTTCTAGAACTTGCCAGGAAAAAGATGAAAAGACAGATACTTAACAACAGCAAACCTCTCTAGTGTTAACTGGTGTTTACGTTAGGACATTTTGTTATGAGATGTGATCATATTTTCCCTTTTATGTTAAAAAAATTCCTTTTACATGGAGTCTTTTATTAAATATGGAAAAATACACAGAGGTAAAGGAATGTAGGTTAAAAGGCATTATTTGTAATGGATGTTTAGGTAAAAATGCCAATGATAATAATACATACACAAAAAATAAACCCTGTGCTATAGATTATACTCTATCCTATATTAGCCATGTGACTTTGTATCAATTACAAACTCTACCATTAGCTAACTAGGGATAATATCTTTCCTGTGTCTTTGGAGGAAAAAAAATATGGCTAATGTATGTAAACTAAACTTTGAGAATTATTAAATATGATACATAATATGCTACTTAAAAGGAAACATTCCAAGAGTTTATACTAAACTTTTAACATTTTAACATACACAACTGTGCCAACAGAATAACTCCCATGTGTGAAAAGTATGTTTGATGACATGATGATTTTACTTAAATAAACAAACTGAAGCTTTTATGCTATACGAACAGCCATTGTCCCTTCCTACATACTAATATGATCAGAGGTGATCACTTTGAAAAAATTAAACACAACCAGTAAGTAAACAAAGATTTCCAGAAAAATGCCTACACTACAAAATCATCTTCAGGACATTAGGGAATTAAAAACCCTTCATTTGTAAAATCATGTTTTCCTGGTAACTTTGATGGGTTGCATTTTGATTTTTCATTAAGAAAAATGACAGCAAATGCTTAACTCTTCCATTCGGCTGGTATAAATGGAATGAATTTGTCTCAAGGGATCATGTGTCAAATTTCTAAAGACAAATTAACAAGCTTATCTAAAGAATCACATTAGTGAGAAATGATAAAATGTAACAACAAGTAATCAAAATAGGATTCTATTAATTCCATTCAGTTATTCACCATATGTCTCAAAGTTGACCCACACTTTGGGTTAAATAATAATAAAGTTGGCATAATACATATTTTAGGGATATATATATATTCTCTTTTATTGATCCCAACTGAAGCGTGCCATCTGTCTCCTACCAGAACCCTGACTGATGCATGCTCCATTACACAATTCTGAACACAGCTCTTTCCCTGTAAAGTACTTACCATTGTTAGTAATTACATATTACAACAGAAAAGCATATTTATTTACTAGTTAATTTGTCTCTTGTCTGGTCTCTACTGGGGCAGTGACCATGTCCTCTTTGCTCGGTCTTACATCATTGGTGCTCAGAAAAATGACTGGTGTTTGGTTGGTGCCCAAAGTATTCATTGACCGAGTGATTACCTCCAAGTACAGGGGTAGGTAACTTTTATGTTATCTCTGGAGCTCAATGTTTTGACTTTCAGAAAGAGCAAAGGAGACTAGTATACCCACCCAAAGCTATCTGCACCGTTTCTTTGTTGAAAATCATAAGCTAATAAATACTTCAGACACTTCGCATAATAAGGAGAATATCAGCAGGCTTGCCGTCCCAGAAGTCCAATCTCAAAGACAATATAGATTTTTTTCTGCTAAACGGGGTGGAGTATTATAAGGGTGACAAAGGGCTGAGAAGCAGGCAGGCTTTCAGTCTTAGAATGTCATGTGTCCACCAGATTTTGAAGCAGCCTTTCACATTATCCCTTTAAAACTATTTATGAAGATATGGAAAAATAATAAAAACCACACCAATAAGCTAAGAGTGAAAAACATGCAAATATAGTCCAGAATAAATTTTCAACTGGCATCTATTGATGGAATGGGGGAGGGGCACTATAGTTTGTGTAACAGAGTTAAGATTGCTCAGATATTAAAAGTGGCAAGATATAATATTTATACCTTATATATTATACCTCATACAAGTCTTAGGACCTGTACTCAACAGAAATTTGAGAAACCTCTTTCTCCCATTTTTTTTGAAGAAATATCTAGAATGTATAAAGAAGTTAGCAAAGAAAAATCAACTTCATTCTTAATGAAAGTAATAATAACCTCTCAGCAAAACTTAGAAAAATAGCTCCTAAACAAAAACGACCACCAATATTATCTTTATAGTATAATAGTAGAGGTTGCCTTACTAAAACCAGGAGCATGACTAAGATTTTTATGGCACTATCATTAAACAATGCTCCTGAGGTTCCATTCAACAGATTTAGTAAAAACAAAAGCAAACCAAAATAACACAGACAACATTTGCAAATGAGACAAAAATCATTACTCCTTACAGATGACACGCATACCTGCCTGGAAAACTATAAGAATGAACTAAAATTCTATTTAAATAGGTGGGTTCATTAAGGTGAACAAAATATGTTTACAGAATCAATAGAAATTTTCAAGACTTTGCTGGAAGGAGAAAAAGAAATAAAAGCAATGGGATTCTTAATGAGGTACATTAAACAAATAGATGTTGAGATAAAATGTAATACTATAATGTTAATTCTATCTTGCTTTTAAATATTAGATTATAAATATTTTTCAATTCATATAATAACTCATAGTTATTTTTAGTAAAATATCTTTGCCATGGTTATTAAACTCCTGAAACATCAGTGCTTCACAATAATCCACCTTTGAAGCTTTGGTCTTAAAACTATAAAAGTCTCAGATGGTTGAAATTGTAGAAAGTAAAGTGAACTGACTTATTAGCATTCTGTTGCTGTGGATCATCTGGCTGGTGGATGTCTCCTTAGGTGTAACAATTTTGGATTCCATAATGAATCCACCATGGGGTCCCATCTGTTGGCAAGGCATTATGAGAAGAAGACCAGGCATTTCATTCTCGAAAAGGCTGTTTGAAATGGAAACTTTCCATGCTTCTCAAGAGAGAGTGCATCCACTGGCAAAGCGATACCAGTAGATGAAGTTGGACGTGAACACAGTGAGGTCTGACATGAAGAACAGTGTGAGCATACGTAGATATACATGTCTCAAACTGTGTTCCTGGTACTTTTCAAGGCTAGAAAACATTTTCTTTCTACCATAGGAGATGGAAACCTCTTTAACGTGAAAGGAAAAAAAGAGCTCTGTTTTATTTTGTTTCCTTCTCCTCCCTCTGTTTCTTCTTATATGAAGTGAAGATGACCCAGAAACTCAGCATCCAAAACAGGTAGAACTTCAATGATATGAAGTCTGTAAGTGACTTCTTCCTACCATATACACCTTCCATTCATTGAGTATGTGAAGCAGAAGTGTTCAACAAAGGCCCCAGAATCAGATGGATCTGGGCCAAATGACAATTCTGCCACATTTTGGCTCTGTCAATTTAAGTACAATCCATAGTAAGCTTTTTTTTTTTCAGATGCAGTTCCCTTTATTTGTAAAATAAAGATAATAGTATTGTTTGCCTCAGAGGATTGTTGTTGGGATTAAACATGATAATGTATGCAAAGTTTATAGCACTTTACAATAAAATATTAGTTATCTATTTCAGTAATTAAGTTGTTAGGAATAAATAACTCAGTTATCTATTCTACTAAACAAATATTTCTTCTGGCTAATATTATTTTGAAGGACTTTGATTCTAAGTATCTAGAAAACTCAACAAAGGATAGTTTAGAATTACAGAGAATTTAGTGGATCATGTCATTTAAATAGCCAGAGCGAGCATAGGATTTAATTTGATCAAGGTTGTGATTTTGTTGTTGTTGTTGTTGGTGGTGGTGTTGCTGGCTCAGGTTACTTCTGTTTTTCAGTTAAGCACTGGGAGAGGCTTCCCTCATGGTTGAAAATGACTTTAGAATCCCTAAGTGTCATGTTTGTGTTCCACAATGTCCAAAAGGAGATCACTCTAAGATTCTGAGGGAAAGTATCTTTGCTCCTTGTTAAGTGAACTATAAGTGAACCCAGCCAATACAACTAGTGGAAGCCATGGGGGCAGTTAGCTAATGCCTAGATTAACTTAACCCAAAACTGTAGCAAGTAGGAGATTATCTCACCTGTTCCAATGATGGCCTTTGCCCTAGAATTAGATGTAAGTTAATACCGACTTCAAAATTTTTGTTCAAAATCTTTGTTAGGAGGAGATAGAAGACTGAGAATCGAGATGTATAAATGAAATTTATATGCTTCAAATAGATTCCAAATTCCTACATTAACAGAATAATATTTTCTAAGACTTACTCCCTGACTTATCTTTGCAGGCATAATATGCCTTGATATTTTTAGCTTGATATCTGGAGTTGCAATCATGCTGAGTCCTGTTCCAAACCTCAACTATTAATGATTTACAGGATCTTCAGCAAGTCACATATGACCTCTGGGCATCAATGTTTTCACTTGTGAAAAAGGAGGCTGGATTAGATGACCCCAAATTTCCCAATAGTTTCATGGGTCTCAATGAACACAACACATTTCCCTTATAAATGGGGAAGATGGCTGTTAAACAATCTCTCAACGTCTGTTCTGGAAATTACACAAAATAACCCAAGTTCCTTTTATCTTTCCTCACTGGTACTATTTTCTATCCCTTTAATCTTTTTGTTGATATTCTGTGGACTGGCTTCAATTTCTCCACATCTTATTCTCTATGTGAAATTTCTAACTGGAAAAAAAAAAAACGTTACAGAGATATCAACAATGTCTTCTAAATAAGGAGGGTTCTATTCTAAGAAATTATAAACCTTGCCTGTGTGTTTAACAAAAATTTTGTTCTTGCAAATTCCCATCTTAGACTATTTTAGCAGGTACTTAAAATTTTCTATTGGTTTTTGTTTTTGTGTTTAGTTTACAGTTATTTTTATTTGCTATAAAATTTAAATTGATGAAAAGTATTCTTGATACATATTCACTAAGTTTTGACACACATCCACCTATATAACATACCCCTTATCAAAAATTGAAACATTATCACTCCATAATATTCCTCATGTTTCTTTCAAGTCCAACAACACATCATGACCCCAGAAGCAATGATTATTCTGATTCTCTTACTATAGATTAACTTTGCATGTTCTGGAACTTCGTCTGAATAAAATCATTACCTGTTCTTTTATATGAAAAGTGTATCTTTCTGTATAGTCAGTTGACTACATTTGTACATATCAATTTCTGGATTCTATACTCTATTCCATAGATCTATATGTTTATTCTTTTGCCAGACCACACTGTCTTGAGCTCTACAACCTAGTACTACATCTTGAAATCAGTTACTGTGACTCTTCCTGCTTTGTTACTCTTTTCAAGCTTGTTTTGGCTCTTCTAGTTGTTTTGCCTTTCCATATAAATTTTAGAATGCACTCGTTGATATCTAAAACCAAATTTTGGTTGCTTTGAATCTGTAAATAATTTTTGGAGACTTGACATCTTAACAGTGTTTAAACTACTCACCATACTTTAACTTTCAGTATTAAAAAAAAAAAGAAAGAAAAAATAGTCTTGTAGTGTCCTTCCATCTTTGTTACTCAAGGAAGAAAGCTAGAATTGAAAATATCAATATTAGCCTTTGGAAGAGAGGATAAAAACAAACACAAATCTTGAGGAATTTCTAGCTAAGGATTGGAAATTAAATTTAATAAGTTTAATAAATCTGTAATTTCTTTTCTTTTTTTTTAGTTTATTTATTTATTTTGAGAGAGAGAGAGAGAGAGAGAGCAAGCAGGGGAAGCAGAGAGAGAAAGGGAGACAAAATCCCAAGCAGGCTGCCCACTGCCAGCATAAAGCCGGATGTGGGGCTCAAACTCAGGAACCCATGAGATCATGAACTGAACTGGAGTCAAGAGTTGGATGCTTAACTGACTGAGCCACCCAGGCACCCCTAAATCTGTGACTTCTAAGATTCAACTGTTGGTAGATTTATTGGCACCAAAATAAAACAAGGATGCTAACGAAAATTTCTAGGAAACACTCTTGTATCAATCCTCAGATTAATTCAGTGTGGTAAAGGGAAAATATGATATAAGACATCTAAGAACCATGCAGTAAAAAGACGGAAGGCGCTTGGTCTGTTTAACCCATTTCATCTTCTGAACTTATGGAACCTGGGACCTTAAGCCTTAACCTGGGACCAATATCTTCAAAAGTTGTAACATTTTTGCAGAAGATTACACAAGTAAGAAGTTAAGTTCAACAAGCACATTTCTAATTTATACTGAGTCTTTTCGTTCCAGAGTGGTGAAGGTACTGGGCCACAGATGTTCAAGGAGGGAATGAGGAGTTCTGAAATAGAAGATGGAACAAGATACATTTGAGTTAGGGCTTAAATTATAGTTAGATTTCAGACTTTGGGAGAAGTTGGGAAAACTTGAAACAATGGTAAAGATGTTTATCTTCTTTCCTTTCCTTCCCTCCCCTCTCCCTCCAAAATCTCACCTCTTTCATTCTGATTAGCAAACAGCAAGTGCATTCTGGGGTTTTCTCTGTGTTCTTAGACCACAATAATATCTTTGCTTCTCTTTCTGATCCCCTTTCCTGTCTATAGGTCTTAGATAAATATTACTGTCCCAGCAAAGTCATTGTTGACTTCAAGAAAATCCTCTCCCATCAATGTTTACATTAGTCACTTATCCCTAGTTTACCTCTATCATTATATGTATTTTTTGCCTTTTCAGTTTTTTTCTTCTCTCGTATAGGGAATACCATAGTATCCCTACTACTTAATGGAATTTAATGAATTGATACACAGATGTTTCCTTTGACTACCCTGCAAATTCTTAGAGGGAAGGGACCTTCTATAATTTATCTCTTAGTGTTAATACTCTGCTCTCAAGAGAAGTATCTATAAAATATTTAACACACATAGGGTTGCAGAGGTAGCTATAGAATTTGCATCAAGCAGGTGAGATTATCTCAGGGCTTTTTCAATATTCCAGAGAGTACAAAAGAATTTCAGAGGCAATAATCTCTATTTTGGGTCTTCAAAACCTAAGAGCTACTCACGTGGCAGATAAAGGGGCCCAGACAACTTACCACCTTTGTTGTGAGAATAAATCTAGTCATTCCTTTATTCATTTGATAAACATTTTTCAAGATAATATGTCTGGTACTATTCTAGAGACTTAATATACAAGGTAATCAACACCAGACATAGCTTCTCCTCCCGTTTAACCTAATCAGACTCAAGTGTTATTATCTTTTACACTAAGCATTTGTTTCTGTGTTATTTCACTTAATTCGCACAGCAACCTTATGGGATGGTTACCCATCATTGGATCATTAGCCCCAATTTTATAATAATGAAACTGAAGCAAAAAGAAGTTAAAGAATTACACACACATACACACACACGTATGTATGTACGTACGTATGTATGTATACACACACACACATATATACATACAGTGGAATATTACTCAGCAATCAAAAAGAGTGAAATCTTGCCATTTGCAACAACATGGATGAAACTAGAGTGTTTTACACCAAGCAAAATAAGTCAGTCAGAAAAGATAAATATATGATTTCACTTTTATGTGGAATTTAAGAAATAAACCAGGTGAACACAGGGGAAGGGAAGGGAAGGAAAATTAAGATAAAAACAGAGATGGAGGTAAACCATACGAGACTCCTAAATACAGAGAACAAACTGAGGGTTGCTGGAGGGGTGCTGGGTAGGGAGATGGGCTAAATCAGTAATGGGCATTAAGGAGGGCACTTGTTGGGATGAGCACTCGGTGTTATATGTAACTGATGAATTACTACATTCTACTCCTGAAACCATTATTGCACTATATGTTAACTGACTTGGATTTAAATAAAATTAAAAAAAAAAAAGAATTATCCAAATGATAATCCCCATATTGGGTAAATAACAATGTGGGATTCACACCCAAACAGACTGATTTCAGAGCCTAAGCAGCTGTACCACAATAGATAGGAAGCCGATTGAAGCAAAAATGCAAAGGATGAAGGACAAAGTGATGTGAGATTAGGCATGAGACGTAGACAGGACCAGTCTTGTGGCTTTGTACATCTTGTTAAGAATTTTATTTTCCTCAGAGCATTGGGAAACCACTGAAGGGTCTTTTTGTTTGTTTGTTTGTTTGTTCCAGATGTGGATGAGAGCAGACAGGATGACGTGAAAAGATTGGAGATGGTCCAGAGTGCTGTGACAAAACCAGTAAGGAATCTATTACATTAGTCTAGATGAAAAATGATGGTAGCATGGAATAAGATGACAGGTACAGGTGAAATTGAAAAAGGTCAATGAAATTAAGAGCTCCTTAGGAAGGAATGTAAAATAACAAAGTATTGATGGAATAAAGTAGAAGGACCCCCTAGCACAGTGGTTGTTTACTTAGGGAGAATGCCCTCTCTTTATAAAAAGAAAAGAATCATTACAAACAAATCTATACAGTGAGATCAGCTAGTATACAGCTTGTTGCAGCACACTGGGATTGAGGTGGGGTGGTGTGGTATGGTAGATGGAGCTTTTGGTGTGAATCTCGGATCTGCAGTTAACATTCTGATAAACTTTCTGCAAGTTATTTTTCCTTTTCTGCAAGTATTTTCCAAAACTCCATTTCTATGCAGAAAATGAGTACCTAAGTGACTAACATCTCAAGATGGTTTAAGACAAAGCAATATTGTGTGTATGAGAGGAATACAAAGTTTCTAACGTGTGGGCAAGAGAGAATTCTACTATTATAATTATCAATTTGTGATATAAAAGTATGTTCTTCCCACAACCCTTCCCAAATACTGAAAACACTGAAATAAAGACAGAGTTTAACCTTTGGGGTTCAAATAGAAATTTTGTTTACTAACAACTAATTTAGTGCAGAAGAAAATAACCCTGTTCATTCCTTCTTAGATTATGCTCTTGGAGCCTATCATCTGATCTCTGAATGAAGATTTGGGAAACACAGGAGAATAAGTCCTCTTGCTAGAGTTCAACATATTAAAATATACAGACAATTGTGGATTAGACTACCTATAATGCATAAACACAAAATACATTTCTTTTCATTATAAATTATAGAAACTGATATCAAACCCCAGACTGGGATATCCAGAGATCATAATGAAGAGACCTTAAGAATGAGTTTAGCTTTCCACTTATGGTAGCACTGTAAGACTTTGATAAGAAAATTAGAAGCAATATTATCTAGACATCAAGAAATATGGACATACAAGATGAAATCCAGGTGATAACTGATTCTGTGGCTAATATTTTGCTAACATTCATCATTTCTTAAGGCAGGACAATTTTTCCAAGGTTCCCTTGCTTACACAAAGGGAGTATGTTATGAATGATGGCAGACTGGATTATACAAATTTGCACTGAGTTAATAAACATGAGACACAAAAAATAAAAAGTTTCAAGGGCAAGACGCATTGTAGTGGATTTTCTAAAAAGAAAGAAAGAAAAGAAAAGAACTGAGGCTGAAGTACTATGCACCATTGTTCCAGATCTCTGAAGTCAGAAAGAAATTTCAATCCCCTCTGTTAATCCAGGTAGCTAGGATCATTGTATTAGATCATTGTAATTTTTGATCATCATGACAACTCTTATAAAAAACTAGCCTTGCTTTTATAAATAGATATACAGATTTAAAAGTTAACATTTAGTAATTTGGGTTCATGTGTTTTTTGTTTTTAATTTAACAAAAGGCAGTTGGAAATAACAAGATGAATGAATGAGTCTCAGTATCTCTCTTTATAACCTTGTAAGTACACATTTCTCTTAATGAAAGATAACACTAGCAGAACACAAGAGATCCCCAAAAGAAGCATATATAAAGTGGAGTAGGTGTTCAGGGGAGAGGGATATCAACCTGGAAATCTGTAAAACAGCTAACATGAGGTCTGTGAATTTAGCAGTGGATTGGGAAATGCAACGGGCAGGGAGAATGTTCCAGACATAAAGAGCAAAATGATTAAAAGATTAGGGGAAAGAAAGTGCTGAGCGTGTTAGAAGAATAGTCAAAATGGAACAGTCTTATTTATATTTGAAATACTTTGGGTCAGGAAGTCTTAGGATAGAAGACAAACCAACACTGTTCTTCGGGTGGGGTGACTACTGGAATATGCAGGCCTGGGGAGGTGATTCTAAGATGCCAGACCTGAGGGACTATGAATCGTGTGTGATACAGTTTTACAGAAATGTTTCCGAATGAGACAAGGAGTTTACCTGTTTTTTAAATGTTTATTTATTTTGAGAGAGAGCGAGAGCATGTGCATCCAAGTGAGATGTGGCAGAAAGAAAGAAAGAGAGAGAGGGAGAATCTCAAGCAGGCTCCATGCTTTCAGGGCAGAGCCCAATGCAGGACTCGATCTCACAAAACTGTGAGATCATGACCTGAGCCAAAATCAAGAGTGGGATGCTTAACCAACAGAGTTACCCAGGCGCCAAGAGAAGGAGCATATTTGGAAGACTGTATTACATCATTCTGTGGATGAGCAGGGTAGATGGTCCCCACTTTGTAATAATAAATGCAAGGCTGAAGTTTCAACAGTGGCCAGGGTCCCAAAGCTGGGATTTTGCAGCCTTCTCCCTAGGAAGGAGGAGAAATGATTCCATGCACTCCTCCAGACTCACACCTCTCCACTTCTAAGCCCCAACACACATGAAGCTTCACGTTCCAGGAATACTACACTGAGAGTTTCCCAAACATTTTATGCTGTCTGGTACCCCCTACACTATTTCCTTGCTGTCTCCCTTCCCCTGTGATGGTTTGGTCATCCTTGACTTATCAAAAAAGAGCCTATGCAACTTCTATCAGTTTAAATATTGCAAACATACTCTGACTTTGGCTCATTCTCCTTCTTCGTTCTTACTTCACTCTGTAAACACTGGGGTTGATGCCACACAGCACTGGAATTATTTGCTGTTAGGAGTATTTCCCCAACAGGTCTAAATGCAGTTAAGGAAAGGCAGAGTGCCAGTACTATCATCTGCTTATTCCTGAGTTCAAGCAGTGCTCGGTATATCGTCCTTACTTGGAAACTTATTCAAAGATTCCTTTAGCACCAGAATCAGCTGTACCCAGTACTTACAAGTAAGTGAAATGCCAAAGCAGATGAGACTGGGACAAAAGGAGGATGGGAAATAGGTTGAGTAAAATGTGAAAACAGAGAAATTCAAACCATATGAGCAGCACTTCTCCATTATATCCACTTCTGTCCCTTTTACAGATGTTTACTGTAACCCCTTTCCTGCTTCAGGTTCTTCATGGTCAATGAGACAGGCACACCCTTAAACGCATTGATTTTGTTTCTTAGGGAGAAACATGAGAGGGCAAAATTTTTAATGTTGCTCATTATTTGCAATTGTTTTGCTCTTTTCATATTTGCCCTTATAACCTCAACACCTAGCAAAATGCCTAGTGCCAGGAAGACCCTCCCTTTCATCATTCAGGCCATTTGACATGCCTACCAAGAGGCAGAAGAGTTTGTCTTACTGTTTCCTGTTTCCTATTCAAAATTTGTATCTCAGCATTCATTTAAACTAGTCTTTACTAAGATAGTTTGTTAAGACAGTTTAAAATATAAGATCTCTGAAAGTGTGTTTGTTAAAGTCAAAAGAAATTATTAATTACTTGCATAGTTAGGATTTGGTCATGAAAATGGATCAAATATATAATGAGTTTTTTGAATCAAAAAGTGTTTTTACTATTATAGCATTAAATTATAGAGTTACCATTATTAGTCATATTTATTCATGAGAGGTAATTGGATATCTTACAAAATAAGCCAATACATGGTGTAACCTCTCTCAGCCTAATTTTTCATGGATGAGCTCCTGCATATTTAATATCCTTGGAGGTTAGATTTTAACATAGTCTAATTACCACTTTCCCTTTATTTCTATTCAGTTTGACACAGCCACTTTGCCTAAAATAATTTAATATTCTTATGAATGAGACAGCGTTAAAACTAGCCTATAACATCAATCGCCTTTGTTTATGCCAACAACTTTAGTGAATTAACATAGAATGTGAGAACAAATGGCCCTCAGAGAGAAGTGAAAAACTATTCTTCACAATTTTTATATCATTTTTGAAGTATGTGAAACATTTCCAGTATGAATACTATAAGTCTGCACTACAAATCGGAGTCCTTGGTGATTTTATTAATATGGAAGAAAAACAACTTTTCAATCCCCTTTTCTTCCATTGCATCTGTACCCACCCAACTAGGCACCAGGCTGCCTGACCAGTCTCAGCTGCTTAGGGCAAAGCCAGAACATACTTCATATGGCATTTCTACAGACTGTGATGCCTCTATACAGACACGCAGACAGCTGGCCTATCCACAAGGGAGATTAAGAGCGCAATTCCTGGAGGGAGATACAATGGAGTCCTGACTCTCACCAGTCATGCTACCTTGGATGGGTTAAGCTGCCTGTTTTTCAATTTCTAAAACAGGTTAATAACAATACCTACCTTATAATATGGTCTAGACCGTGAGAACTAAATGCGATAATCCATGCTAACTAAGTGTTTCATCCTGGCATACCATATGGTAAGAATTCAAATACTATTGGCCATGCTATTATTAGCACTGGTCTCATTTTTAGGCTGTTATTTATTTATTATAATACCAATGACACTACCCGCACTATTCCCTGCATCCTTCAGGGAGCATCATTCAATAGAATTTCATAGCTGTCAAGAATCTATTAGCTTTGGGAACCAGATCAAGACTTTCCAAAAGGCCAAAGAGACCTTTTAAGATGATATAGCAGGATCAAGTTCAGCTATCCAAAATACTTGTTCCAAGCTTTTCAATACTTTAGACCCAATTCTAGCATCAGTAGTTGATAAAATGACATCCAGTGATATTACCATAAGACATGCTTCCACTTAGACACTGGGAATAATTTAGAAGGCACAGAAAGGAGGAAAAAAAACTGATCATAGCATGTCAGAGGTAGTTGTCTTACTGGAGGGGAAAAAACAACTGTAATCTGTAATGGCCCAAAGCCACAGAAATAACTATTCACAAGATCATATTGTGCAACATTGAAAATCTGTAATAGACATTTGTAATTTAATTCTCAGGATGTGCTTGTTAATATATTTTCTTTGGCCAAGAGTATATTCTGCCTCCAGCAAATGTGGGCAGTACTTCAAGATAGCCAGAAACATATTGATTTGCAGATTTCATGTTTTCATCTCTATGTATCACTGCAAACATTCTCCGTTAAATACAGACATTAGCACCACTTCTGCACAATGATCTCATCGTGTTAATGCAAGAGAACAGTATCGCAATCTGTGATGTCCTCAGCAAGCAACCCTAATCAAATAAATTAAAATATGCATTTCTTCTCATAGCTGGACTCTGATCTACTCATGTGCTGACTTAATACTCATTCCAGGACTCTCAAATCTGATTGATGATGTCTTTGAACAGTTTAGAAAAGAATAATCAGCCACAAAGCCCAACTTGAAGCTGAGCTGAATTTCAAAGTCTAAACATTTAATGTGCTTTGATTTACACTTGCTGAAAGGCTTAAGAAATCCAGACTGTGTATGTAGGTATCATCATTCACAGGCTTAAAATTTAATTTTCATTACCTGAAACGTTCCTTTGTGGAGAGTATTCCCAACTTAGTATCTGGCCTTCACTAAAACTTCTTAAATCAGGTAAGGATGGTGATCATCCTATACCATCAATGGATAAATTCCTTTCAACACTACAAAGTACATTTTATATATTACCAATATTAATTACACATGATTTATTGCTGGTCGTGAATCAAACCTTATGATCACTGAAAGATTTGTAATAATTCATTGAATGCATTGACATGACTTTCTAATGCAGGGGTTTCTAGAATTCCTATGATATAGAAGGGATCATGAAATACTTATCACATAATATATGCAGGGGTGGGGACAGTCAAGGATTTTAAATTTATTTTGGGGGGTTCAATTAAAGCTACTGGAATGTCGTATATTAAGATATTATAATTACAATTTTCAGATTCTTCTTCACTCTCAGCACATTCATTACACAGTAATTGAGAAATTCTGCCTATTGTATGTTTGTGTAACAACATGTAATTTACCTTTCTAGAGAACATGCTAGACATTCGATATGTATAATTACCAAATTTTATTTTCCTTACAAGCTTATTATCTCTGGTTAGGAAAATCAGACAAATAAGTGGCCTAATTCTTACTTTCAGCTACCTGAAAGACAATTTGGAAAGAAAATTGTTTTTCACTGAGACATTAATGTTATCTGATGACAGGTTAGAAAAACGAGAATTACTCTACAGGGAACTACAGATTGAAGTTGGTAGTTATCACAGCTCTTATTAGATGCATAAGAGGGCTAATGAGTTCATTTCTGAACTGCCTCATTTTCCCAGAGACAGTGAGTCACCAGAAGACAAGTTGCAGACATAGTCAAAAAGGCACAGATGGGTACAAGTGTAGATCCGTGTATTGCCCACAGTGTGGACACATGTGACTCACAGGATGCTCTAGCCCCACATCAAAGACAGGCCCCAATCAATCATTTATATAAAATGCTCCCTGTCACTATGAAACCGTCCATCTCACACATCCTGTAGACAGCATTACTGTATTCTAATTGCCTACTCTCTGGTGACAGTGGGATTGTACTTGTAATTCACTCTCCTCTTGGCAAAGATGACATTTTTCCCCCACTACATTCCTACCATTGGATAGGGACTCAAAAAAAAAATTGTCGAGTGAGAAATATCACCAATGACTGGAAATATTTAGATAATTCAGAATTCCCTCTTCTGGACCTTAATTTTCCAGCTCTCCAATCTGCACAGATATACAGAAGTATTATCTACTAAGCAACTATCATCTTTGTTACCTTGAATTAAAAACATCACCTGGTCAGCTCAGTAGGTTAAGCGTCTGACTCTTGGTTTCAGCTCAGGTCATGATCTCATAGTTTTCGTGAGTGCAAGCCCTGCTTTGGGCTCTGCACTGACAGGGTAGAGCCTGCTTGGGATTCTCTGTCTCTCCTCCCTCTCTCTGCCCCTACCCTACTTGTGCTATCTCTGTCTCTCTCAAAATAAATAAACTTAAAATACATGTTTTTCAATCACCTAAACTTCTATTATGCCTAAACAGCTTGAAGAGTAAACCTGAACTATTTGTAATACCCAGCAGCAATTAATTAGACTAAGGCAGGACAAGAATAAACAGCCATTTGAAAAGATACCTACAAGATACATAATGGAATGAAATTGTCACTTCCTTTAAGAAACACTGATTACACTCTGTTATTAGTAAAAATATAGAATGGTAATAGTTGCCATTTTTCCCATCCCTGTGTCCTGCCAGCATTTATCAGTCAATCTAGCTGAGGTGTTAATAAATATAATATAAACACCATGTGAAATGAACAGCTCACTCAATCAAAGCTCTTAACTCTTTAGGTTGAAAGTGATCTGAGAGTAATAGAGCTCAATGTTGTACTCATGACAGGTTTTTTCTTCCAAAAACATTTTTTCCAGTGATTACCTGGCTTCTTATACATACTTCTAAGGAAAGGGTAGGCCACATGTAGTGGCCCGTTCAACCTTTAAATGTTTTTATTATCACTATTAATGGATATTTCTAGTCCTCGTACTAACCTGAACCCCCTTCCTAATAATTTCCACCTATTCTCTTGCCCACTGGGCCTGTGCAGAATCTGTCCTACAGATACTGGCCCCACTCAGATCCTTCCTAACAGGAAGGAAATGGTCCGGAGAGCCTCCCTGGCACAGTCACTCACACCCTGGTAGTAGCACTTTCTGTTTATAACCATTTCCTCCCCCTTGGACAGTAGAGGCTAGTGTACCACATTCATCCTTTCTTCCTGTTAAACAAATTCCACCAGTGTAGGCTTCTGCCTTCTCTTCAGATATTCAGAGCATGTATAAGGCAGGTGCCTCCCTGACAGCTGGCTTTTGATTTCTTAGTGCCCTAAATATTCCATGTGTTACCCAGCGGTGGGGGTGGTGGAGAAAGTATGGTTGGAAATCAGCAATGCCTAAAGAGACCTAGATATGATAACAGACAGAAAATCAGATATGAACTTGCAATGTAATATGCTGACATTTGAGGAAATATTTGCCCTGAATATGTATGGACACCGTGTTATGATACCAAAAGTTGATAATACTTCTTTCCACAATACTGCTGAAGATTTACCCAAAACATTCTCTCTAGTTCAGCTCAATAATGCCTGCCATCCCTTTCCATAAAAAAAGTATTTTCCATTTAAGCCACTAGGTAAAATACCTCATGATGTTCAACAGTGAAGATATTCAATTTGCTTCTTATTCTAGTTAGCATCCTTCTTTTTACTTCATTCCTCATTCTGAATGCTTCCCTGTGAAGTGTCTTAGGCAAATCAAAGGAATATTTTGGATGCATTTTTTCACCCTCAGAAGCCCCACGTCTTTCTCTAACACTTTAAGGGTCACATGGTGAAGAACACTGATCATATTCAACGCATGAAAGAGCATTTCACTGAACACATTCTTTGTTTCCCAGAAAACATCAAAGATTTGATGCTACCGATTATTCTGTATTCTGGGGCCGTCTGAATCAGGATGATGCTCTTACATTCAGGAAAAATGTCCTCAGTTGAATAATCCGTTTATAAATAGAATTACGTATTCTACTAGTTAACGTTAGTTTGCCCTTCATAGAACCTTCCCAGAGGGAAGTATGCACAGTAACACCTACAGTATCACCATCGTGACTCCTTGCTTAACACTTTGACCTGCAGACCCTATGCTTCACCTCTTCCCTTGTTCCCTCCTTTCCCAATGAAAGAGACAAAACCATTTGCAACTAGTGGCAATACAATGTGAGTTGACCAGTCAGCCATCTGTAAAATCCTTTGGGGTACTTTAAGTGCCTGTTATCTGAGAGATCTGAAATGTCAATAAAAACACAATATAGCTCTCACCCTCAAGTTGCGTGTAGTCTAGAAAGAAACACAGACAGGTGGACAGATCATTAGACAGCCATGTGATAAATGTGAAAAGAAGTACATGCAAGGTGTCGTGGACTCATCAAGAAATAAATGAATAGCTGTTCGTGTTTGGAAAGCAGAGCAAGTAGTATTAGAAGAAAACTATAAAGGAGGGGACAGAGAACACTCTATAGCATTTCTACAGATCTAAGCATATCTCCAACTCATACCCTCAGGATATCCCACCTTCTCTCTCAGAGATTTAACTGTCTGCAAGTTCAGTATGCAAAGTACCCTTTCCCAAAACACTACTGAGGATGCAGACTTAACCTTCACCATTACTCCTCTGGGATAAAATGAGGGTCAGTATTTATCTGTAGCCAGGAAAACCTAGATTCTAGAATTTGTGTCCTGTAACCTCGGACCCATTTCCACAGCTCTCTCCACTGTAAGATGCTAGACAAGGTACTATCTAAATATAATTAGATGCCAAAAAGTCAGAGCAGTCTCTGGAGTCATAGAGACCTGGGTTCAAATCCTTGCTTAGCTATTAAGTAGCTGAATGACAGAGGCATAGTTTTTCAAAAATGCAATAAAACCTGCTCTACAGTATAGTAATGAGGACAGAACCTTGTGCATAAAGCACTTAGAACACTGTGTGGTGTATAAACCAGCTACCCTTTGGGAGTGCTTACTTATTATGACTAGAAGCAGTACTAGTCGCATCAGCAACAGGCAAGGAGAAGGATGGCAAGAATTAACAGCATTGACCGTTAGGAAGACCTATTTAATATTCCAGAATTCTGTGAGCATACATATCTTCTCGATAAGATTCTATTTACAACAAATAATATTTTTTAGCTCTCATAGTAATTCTGTTCACTATCTAATATTTCTCTTCTGTGAAAAACGAAACCTGTAGGGCTCTTCGTAGACAACAAATGTCCTCCAACTACCAGAGTTAAAAGGACACTCTTAGCTCAAAAATATTTGTCATCACGATCCTGATTATTCTAACACAGAATCTCATGTTTTCCTGAGGCAGCCCATTGTGCCAATCCATGTTTGTCCTTCCTATGATTTCCAGCAGGAAGATGTCACTCTCGGATGAGGGTGGCCTTAACTGTAACTTACGCAGTGTGGCAGAGAACCGTGGGATTCCTAAATGCCTTAGCAGAACCTCTACCGCCCAGGCAACTAGAAGGCATATTTTGAAAGTCTCTGTGAAAGGCAGTGCCTAGGCCCTCATACACAGATGACAGATGGGGACTGTCACCGCTGACAGCCAGCCAGCAGCCTCCAGCAAACAAGCAGGGAATGAAAGACATGAGACTGGAAAATAAACAGTGTCTTGGGCTGATGGAAGCTGTGCATTTTAAGTGCTTTAGAAAGAGAGGCGTGGCATGTTTGAAAGCAATAGGTGGCTGTTTGTAATATAGGTACACCTTTATTTCTAAGAAAACTCTGAGTTTAGAGGAGATGGCAATATCATGAGCTAATCATCTACTTTGATGCCCCCACACACAGATGTCTCAGTACCACCCAGCTGTGGCATGTATTTATGGGGCATTAAACGTGTGTTAGGTAATGTACTAAACATTTCACACAAGTTTCCTCATTCCTTCTTTCTGACACCACAGTGCAATGGGTAAGCTGGGTTTTTTGTTTGTTTGTTTGTTTGTTTGTTTAATTAGAGTGCCCTGGTTCAACCAGGATCCATAATTTATTAGCCTTTGTGATTTGGGTAAGTTAATGCTCTAATTTAAGCCACAATTCTCTCATCCAAAAATTGGGGGGGAAATAGTATTGTAGCCACTCTAGTGAAAGAATGGACCTTCATCCAAAATTTGGATCAGATGTTGAGAATGAAGACACATACAACACACATGCCCAACACATGAAGAAAATTTGAAAAAGTTTATTACTCACAGAATGAGTCTTTCTGGGGAGAGCAGACCAGGGCCACAAATCTGGTCCTAAAATGGCTCTAGAAGCCAAGGAAAGGAGATTGGCTTGGTGTATTTATGGTGGTGAGCAAATAGGTCTTTGATATGGGTCCCTGTAGTTTGAATTTCATCCTGGCATCAAACGAAGGTGCACTCCAGCTTTACAGCTTGCTCAGATGTAAGCAGAAGGGGAAGACCACGGGAAAGACTTAAAAGTTGTTAGTAGTCAAACATCAAAAATGGAGTCAGACGGTTCTTTATTACACGTGTCTGCCTTCAGAGCTTTCTTATGAAGATTCACTGAAACCATTAGTATTTAGGTCTTCATGCCATGTCAGGCACAAGTCAATTGGCTAACATGTGTTACCTACATATTGGAATCATAATAATCCCCCTATGACAAAGCAGAAAAATAGGCTCTGAGAAACATGACTCTGGTTGCTTTGCTGGCAAGGAGAAGAACATGGACTCAAGTCTAACTCTTAAGAATTCTGAACACTGGGCTTTTAACTACAATATACATAAATGCTCACCAACGTGCCAATATTGCCCATAACAAAGAGAAGAAGAAAATAGTGAGTCACCATTGGATTCAGCACATTTATTATCAGTGCATTTGATGTATTTATATCAATATCGTGCAGTGCTTCCCTGTAAGTTTTGAACCTGTCAGTGCATCTTGAGTTCTGGTATTGCCTACTGCACTCAGTGACGTATGTTTGCCATATTTGGTAGATTAAAAATACAACACCCAGTTAAACTTGAATTTCAGATTTAAAAAAAAGGAATAACTTTTCAGAATAAGTAAGTCCTATGCATTATGAGATCAGAGACATATTGTATAATCTGGTGATATCTTTGGCAAAGATTAACATAAATTGTTCAAACTCCCTATAATTGTTTTCTAATTCCCTTTACAGATGAATATGTTACCCTTTGGGACAATCACTACTGATTTCTCAACTTACAAATACTAAAGTCCATGAATTTCTAGACATTCCCATTTTCAATTGTTTGTTTCTCTTTTAGAGCAGACAATCGTACCCATACATGTATACGCCATAAGTAAACAGAATTGCTTTTCATCCAGGGAGCTTGTTCCAACCAAGCCTGTGGTAATTAAGGAATCACATAATTTTAAGTCTCAAAAGGCAAATGGAGGGTTCTTTTTTTCTTTCTCAGGAGAAGAGTGTCTTACATTTTGTAATAACTAAAAACGCTATCCTGGGAAAGAGGCAAAACGGTGAATTAAATGCAAATGTTCAAACTTTGATGAGGATATTCCCTTATAATCATAATTCTATGATTTCTTAGCCTGGAGTCAAAAACCCCTTTGCAAAGGGGTATGCATGACTCTAGGATTCAAGCCAGCTTGGCATCAAAAATCCTTCTGTGTGGCTTTTCTCAGCTGCTAACAGCTTTGGCTCCTCCAGAGAAAGAGGGAGGAGAGAGAAACTTTTAAAAATACTTTCTCCTAACTGAAGAGAAAGCCTTAGTTTGCCTTTTCTGGCATTTGGCTCTTCTACAACTCTGAAGAAAAGAATAAGTGGGGTGGGGAGGCAGCAGAAAAGGTCTCTGCATGCATTGCTGAGTACAAAATACCTATGAGTAAGTTCCTTCTATGGCTTATGATTGAAGAGGTAGAGATTAGAGCTGCCTTCTCTATCAGCATCTCTGCTAGGAGACGCTAGTTGACTGAAATTTCACATCTAAGTACACTAATAGACCACCCTCATCTTTCTTATATTTATCTGTCTGCCTCCACCAAGCCTCACTCACATATCCAAATTTCTTTCCATTCTCTGTATCAATCTTTTGCCGATTTTATGAATTTCTCTCCATTTGCCAAGCTTCATGAAGCCTTATACCATTTGAAAATTCATCTGTACAGCTAAATACTTTTCCATCCTCTTCCATAGCACCATTTTCCAGAGCTCTACCTCTTACATGAGGAAGATAACATCACAGTGTTTGTCACATGCCCTCTTACGACCCTTCTGAATGCCTCATTTTGTTTTCTATCCCAGCACCTGTATAGGTTATAGCTAGATGTAGTTGTTTAAATGTGCACGTATGTGTGGCTGTTCCTTTTTTTGACAAAAGGACTATACCATGTATGAATGGGTAAGAGCAGTCTTAGGATATAGCTTTGTCTGTCCATAGACTAGATATTGTTGCCCCAACCACATCCCCTTGCTCTCACGGTTTCACTACACACTGACCTGACTTGCAGCAGGGAACATCAGTACTTCTCTGCCATAGGGTTTACACTGGCAGCTTGAGCCTGCTTTGCCCATATCAGAGGTAGCCCAAGAACATTTCTCTTTCCTCCCCCACCACAGCCTTTTAATGGGCTGAACTGTGTCTCTCCCAGGTTAGCATCTTGAAGCCCTAGCCTCCAGTACACCTCAGAATGTGACTGTCTTTGGAGATATGGGTTGAAAGATGTGACTGACTTACAAGGAGGCAGTTAGTGTGGGCCCTGATATAATCTGACTGGTATCCTTATAAAGAAAGGAAATTTGGACACACACAGAGACACAATATGGAAGACATATGAGGACACTGTGAGAAAACTTTCAAGGGAAAGAGAGCAGCCTCAGAAGAAACCAAACCTGCCGACACCTCGATCATGGACTCCCAGGATCCAGAACCATGAGAAAATAAAGTTGTGTTGTTTAAGCCACCCAGTCCGTGTTACTTTGTTGTTGCAAACCTAGCAGCCTAATAGAGTCCTCAATGAAAGACTAACGGGAGTTCACATTAAATGTTCCCTATCCCTAAAATCTTGGGTAGGATAATCCAATATGTCAAGTCTATTTCCCAAGAGATTAAGTTTCAATTAGCCACTGTGGTTACTGGCTAGATCATGTATGTAGTCATCGTTGGCCCCTTGTCTTTCCAATCTGCTTTTCCAATGGCATTTCCTGAGATAACCTCCCAGATACACTTCCTCCTTAGTTCTTTCCTCAGACCTGCTTCCAGCAGAACCCAACTAAGCAATCCTTAAGCATCTATTTTACAAATGCTTTACTTTGTTCAATGTGATTGCATAGGCAAATCTCCAAAGTCTGTGAGAAACTACTCCAAGTAAACAGAAAAGACTTTATTAAATGGAAGATTTGAACATTATAAACCAACTAGACCCAAGAGACAGTCACAGAACACCCAACACCAGCAGAAACACATTCTTTTCAAATATATATGTAATAGTCTCCAGCATAGACAATATACCGACATTGAACAGGCCTCCACTTTTTTAAAAGAATTGAAATCATGCTTATGTGGTACACTAATATTCAACAAAGGAAGCAAGAATATGCAATGGGAAAAGGACAGTCTCTTCAACAAATGATGTTGGGAAAACTGGACAGCTACATGCAAAAGAATGAAATTGGACGACTTTCTCATACCATACACAAAAATAAACTCAAATGAATAAAAGATCTAAATGTGAGACCTGAGGGGTGCCTGGGTAGCTCAGCTGGTTAAGTGCCCAACTCTTGATTTCGGCTCAAATGATGATCTCATGGTTGGTGGGATCAAGCCCCACTGTGCCATCAGCACAGAGCCTGCTTGGGATTTGCTCACTCCCTCTCTCTCGGCCCCTCCCAGCTTGTGTGTGCTCACTCTCTCTCTCTTTCTGTCTCTCAAAATAAATAAATAAACATTAAAAAATGATAAGATAAATGTGAGACCTGAAACCTTAAAAACCCTAGAAGAGAGCATAAGTAGTAATTTCTCTGTCATCAGCTGCAATATTTTTCTAGATAGGTTTTCTAGATAGGCCCAATAAACTATTGGGACTATGTCAAAATAAAAAAAAAAAAAAAACTTCTGCATAGCAAAGAAACTGAATGGGAGAAGATATTTGCAAATGACATATCAAAGGGTTAGTATCCAAAACATATAAAGAACTTATACAACAACATCCAATCATCGCTATCATCATCATCATCCTCTAATTAAAAAGTGGACAGAGTATATGAACAGGTATTTTTCCAAAGAAGACATAGAGATGTCCAACCAACACATGAAAAGATGCTCAACATCACTCATAATCAGGGAAATGCAAGTCAAAACCACAATGAGATATCACTTCCCACCTGTCAGTATGGCTAAAATCAAAAACACAAGAAATGACAAGTGTTGGCAAAAATAAGAACCCTCACGCAATGTTGGTGGGAATGCAAACTGGTGTAGTTACTGTGGAAAACCCTATGGAGGTTCCTCAAAAAATTAAATACAGAATTACCATATGATCCAGTAATTCTACTACTGGGTATTTACCCAAAGAATATGAAAACACTAATTCAAAAAAATACATGCACCCCTGTGCTTACTGTAGCATTATTTAAATAGCCAAATGATGGAAGCAACCCAAGGGTCCATCAACAGATGAACGGATAAAAAAGATGTGGTATATACACCCAATGGAATAATATTCAGCCATAAAAAGAATGGTATCTTGTCATTTGCAACAACATGGATGGATCTAGAGGATATAATGCTAATTCAGAGAAAGACAAATACCATATGATTTCACTCATGTGTGGAATTTAAGAAACAAAACAAATAAACAAAGATAAAAAAAAGAGAAACAAAGACTCCTAACTATGGAGCACAAACTGATGGTTACCAGAGGGGAGGTGGGTTGGGGGGAATGGGTGAAATAGGTGAAAGTGATTAAGAGTACACTTAGAGTAATGAGCACCAATGTATAGAACTGTTGAATCACTATGTTGTACACCTGAAACTAACATAACACTGTACGTTAATTATACTAGAATTAAAAAAGAACTGAAATCATGTAAAGTGTATTTTCCCACTACAATGGAATTGATTTAGATATTATAACAAAGAGAAAATGAAAAGACAATCCATAAAATGGGAGAAAATACTTGCAAATCATTTACCAAATAAGGGACTTGTATCTAGAAACTATAAACAGCACGTCCAATGCAAAAAATACAAAAAAAATCCAGTTTAAAAAAGGGCAAAGTTGCTGAGTAGGCATTATTTGAAAGAAGATATGCAAATGACTACTGTTCCGGACTGAATATTTGAGTCGTCACAAAATCCATGTGTTGAAGCCCTAACCCCTACAGTGATGGCATGAGGAGACTGAATCTTTGAGAACTGATTAGGTTTAGATTAGTTCATTAGGGTGGGGCCCTCATGATAGCAGTAGTGCCCTTATAAGAAGAGCAACAGACAGGAACGCTCACTATCTCCACCTTCATGCACTGAGGAAAAAACATGTGAGCACCGAGTGAGAAGGTAGCTACCTGCAAGCCAGGAAGAAGGCCCTCCTTAAGAATGAAAACTGTGGCACTTGTATTTCTAGCCTCCAGAATTGTGAGAAATTAATGTCTGTTATTTAAGCCACCCAGCCCCTATGGTAGTTTGTTATAGCACCCCAAGCTAAGATAGCCAAAGCACTTATAAAGATGCTCAGCATCATTAGCCATGAGGAAAATGTAGATCAAAACCACAATAAGAAATCATTTCATACACACAAGGATGGCTATGATTTAAAAAAAAAAAAAAGAAAGAAAAAAACAGGTAATAACAAGGGACAAAAACGTGAAGTAATTGGAATCTTCAGCCATTCCTACTGGGAATATAAAATGGTGAATCATTCTGGAAAGCAGTAGGGCAGCTCCTCAAAAGGTGAATCATAGACTTACTGTATCACCTAGCAATTCCACTCCTAAATAACATATCCAGAGAAATGAAAATGTACAGTTATACCAAAACTTGTAAATGGATCTTCAATGCAGCATTATTTAAAATAACTGAAGTATAAACAACCCAAATGTCCATAAACAAATAAATAAAAATTCATACAATGAAGTACTGTTTAGGGTTAACAATGATGGAGATATTGAACATGCTACACGGATGTAATTTTGTAAAAAATTTGCTAGGTGAAAGAAGACTATCATACAAGACCATATTTTGTCTGATTATATTTATACAGAATGTCCAGAACAGGCAAATCTTTATAGCCAGAAAGTCAATTAGTGGTCAATTAGCCTATGACTGGGTTGAGTGTCTGTGGGGATGGGTGAGGAGTAACTGCTGGTGTATACAGGGTTTCTTCTGGGCAGTGCAAATGTTCTAGCATTGGATTTTGGTGATGGCTGCACAACTCTGGGAATGTACTAAAATCCAATGAATTTTATACTTTCATGAGTGCATTGTATGGCATGTGAGTTATATCTCAATAAAAGTGCAAAGTGTGACCATTTTTTATTTGTTCAAGAGATTGAGCAAAGTCTCAAGTGAGACTTCAAGTTTTTGTCATGTAAATCATTCACAACATGACAAAATATTCATTAGATGCTCAAAAATACTTGTGATTCAAAATGTGAAAGGTTTAATCCTTCAGGAAAATTTTGTCCGTAGGTCTGTGCTCCAGCTTCCTTCTTTTCTCTTCCTACATATCATATACATCATTGAACAATAAACTTTGATGAAATAAATAGGGGGGAAACCACAAAATTACTCAATTTGCTAAAATATAAAAGATCCAATAAAACAATAAACAAGTCTGCTAAATCAGAATAATTCATATTTAAGTGTGTCTTTTCTCTGGATCTTCATAACACCTTGGTAAATGTTTACCTAAAACATGTGTCCACATAGAAATTCTGAAGTTGGGGCGCCTGGGTGGCTCAGTCGGTTAAGCAGCTGACTTCGGCTCAGGTCATGATCTTGCGGTCCGTGAGTTCGAGCCCTACGTCAGGCTCTGTGCTGACAGCTCAGAGCCTGGAGCCTGTTTCAGATTCTGTGTCTCCCTCTCTCTGACCCTCCCCCATTCATGCTCTGTCTCTCTCTGTCTCAAAAATAAATAAACGTTAGAAAAAATTTTTTAAAAATAAAAAAAAAAAAAGAAAAATTCTGAAGTTCTGGATTGCCTTTTTTTTTTAATTGTGGCAAAATAAACACACCATGAAATTTACCATTTCAACCATTTTTAGGTGTACAGTTCAGTCGTAGTTAAATACATTGACAAGGTTGTATTTGAATTGCCTTTACGGAGGCTTTTAACATCAGCAGCAGTTGAGGTACTGAAGGAATAGGAGCACAACGTAAGCTAACCGTGTGTCTCAATCTGCCTGGGACAGATCCGGTTAAGTTCTGTTGCTCCAGCTTGTTAAGTGTGCCCTCTTTCCTTCTATAAAATGTCCTAATTTGGAAGATAAATTACTCCATCACCATAAATCCATACCTACTTCTCTCCTACTTTCTGACTTCCTGCTGTTTATTCATCCCAGAACTGGACTTCAGGACTTTCTCCACCTGGCAAGTTACTACTCATCATCCAAAGCTCTACTCAGGTCACCTCCCCTTTGTCGTGCTCTTTAAATCTGAAAGATCTAATCCCTCTGTCATCTGCATTCCTGCTCCATTTTTTATATCAGTCTGCTGAGGCAGTTAGGTCTTTCCCACCATGCAAAAAAGGCTTCCAAATGATATTATGCCTAAAAAGATGTATCATTTTTGCACTCTCAACTTCCTATACCATACATGACACACAGAACACACTCAACTCTTTGTCAAATGAATGAATAATGGTTTGTGTTTTCCACAATATCTAATTCTAGAGGCATTAGAGAGGTGAATATCTATATTTATTAGAGAAGATGATTTCTGTGGTGTTTGACTACCTTTTAAAATAACCACACAGACGTGCACACACACAGACACACACACACAAATGGCTTTCCCATGGCTACTCAATAAATAAATAAATAAGCTGCACTCATAAGGCTTGTCAAGGTACCACTTTCCACAGGAGAATTTTTCTCTCCTCTCTCATTTATCTAGGCATGTGCAGAGGCTTTTGACCCAATTTAGCATAGATAAATGACCCATGATGTGAAATTTCCCAATAGTTTAATAATGCATTTAACTCAAAGTGACACTTGCTTGCAGCTGCCTTAAAGCACTTTGGAGGCGATATATGTCCCTTTGAAATGATGGATGGTGAGGAGGCAGGCTGCAGGAGAGAGCACGCCCCCCACCATCTCCCCTAGGGAAGAACTAAGGAGATCCTCTTTAAATTGCCCGCAGCAAATTCAGTGCTTGTGAGACTTAATTTAATGTATGCATTTTCCAATATCATTTACAGTTATGTCCATTAGATTAACTATAGAGGGAAGCTTTTTGTATCCTGTATAATACTCCCTTTTTTCTGCAATACATTTCGAGGGTTTTATTGATTTCTCCCTACAAAAGATGCAGAGTAGGACTTGGTGCTTATTACTTCAAGTCCTTGCCTAACCCACCGAATAATTTAGCCAAAGCAAAATTGCTTTGTATGCCTTTAAAATTATATTCCATAGATGAGAAATCTTTACTTTGTTTTTGCTAAATTCAGTAATCAAAAAGTCAATAAATTCAAATAGGTTGTTCTTCATGGTCAATCTTATAGTTAAAATAGAACATGAAAAAGCATGAATGTTCTATTTTCTGATTTCACTATTTTTCTTTCTTTTGGAAAGACATTCCACATTTTGTTGCAGCAATGTGCAATCCATGGTAGACATTAGGAACAAAGAATTTTGCTACTTTTTCTGATCACATAATCTTTTGTGGGCATATTTATAACTCTTCAGAGGATATGCTAAGCAACAGAAAAATGTTTTGAACTATCCCATATCTGCAAAGTGATTTTACTCAATCATGTTCTTTGAGTTTGTAACTGCTTTGGGAGACATTCCAATACTTTAGCAATCAGAAAAGAATGATGTAAAGTACTAGTATAGTCATTTACTGAGTTTAATATACACAAATAATTATATCCATGTGGAGAGGCATGCACAGAATTTGGGAGGGGGGTGATACAAAATAGAAATGAGTAGAGGAAGACTAGGAATAAGGTGCCAAATTTCTGAACCAGACTGCTGACATCTCCAACAGACTGTACCCAATCTTATAGAGACTCGGTTCCTTTCAAGATTGATTTGAAATTTCCAATAGACAAAGCTTGAATTTGTGGATATGCAAAAGCACACGTATGCTCACACACATGTACACACAATCAAAGCATAGGAGGCAAAGAATAATTGACTGATATTTGCATCCCCAGAAATTATACAAATGCCTCCACACTTCAGATTCCATCAGGCTTCAAACTCAGACCAATCTTCAATGATGATCAGCAGTCCTGAGTCAACTGCAGACTCTCTTTCAGTGGGCTTACTGGTATCTTCACTCCTGGACTTGACCTGTGGTGCCCGCCCCAGGTGCCTGGCACACTGCCTCCACAGTGACTCTGACAAGTCCTCTCAGTTTTTTCCCCAACCTTTATTAAACAGTTCAGCAGAAGGAAACTTTGCTGCACTCCATAAGCAGCAATGTGCACACAAATCTCTGTCTCAGGCTCCACTTCTACGTTGATGTGTGTGCTAACTGGCACTTGAGTAAGGTTGAGATTCTGTCCTCACTGGCTCTCAGAAAATTGAGAAAGTCTACTAATTGCTTGTATTTATAAACGTGCAACAGCAGTATCTCAGTTAAAATTTATTTCTTGCCAGTGGACAGAATGTTATAATGGACCTAACCTATCTCAACAAGGAGTATGCTTGGCTCTATCTTTTCTGAATCATGTAAGGACAGAGATAATCAGATGGAAGATACATTGATCTGTATATCGTGATCTCCACAGAGGGCAGAAAATTCTTAAGTAACTGAAAATAAAGCAAAGTAAAGACAATTTGGTAGAACACAAAGAGTCAGGTAGGCTTGGGCTTGAATTGTAAATCTCTCACCAGTTCTGTGATTCTAGGTAAATTATAAAATCTCTAGAGTATCCATTTCCTCAGCTGCTAGGGAGTCATCTTATCCTCACTTACCTCCTGGAGTAGTTTTGGCAAAAAGAGACAGTATATAGAGCACTATGAAACAAGATACACTCCATAAGCACCAAGTAAGAGATGTTATTCTTGTGACCATTATTTTATGTACTGAAGGCACAAAAGTTATTGTACCTTAAACTGGGCTACCACAGAGGAGGCTTAAGAGTCGGGTGAACTGTACCTATTAATGAACAAAGAGTGGCAGCCCATTCCTCTATGGACATGCAGGCAGCCACCAGGCCATCCCTGAGAAAAACTCTTATTTTCATCTCCAATTCAACAATATAACTGTAATTCCTTTTTTAAAAATATAATTTATTGGGGCGCCTGGGTGGCTCGGTCGGTTAAGCGTCCGACTTCGGCTCAGGTCATGATCTCGCGGTCCGTGAGTTTGAGCCCTGCATCGGGCTCTGTGCTGACTGCTCAGAGCCTGGAGCCTGTTTCAGATTCTGTGTCTCCCTCTCTCTCTGCCCCTCCCCTGTTCACGCTCTGTCTCTCTCTGTCTCAAAAATAAAAAAAAAAAAAAGTTAAAAAAAATTTTAAAAAAATAAAAAATAAAAATATAATTTATTGTCAAGTTGGCTAACATACAGTGTATATAGTGTGCTCTTGGCTTTGGGGGTAGATTCCTGTGATTTGTCGCTTACATACAACCCCCCAGTGCACATCCCAACAAGTGCCCTCCTCAATGCCTATTGCCCATGTTCCCCTTTCCCCCATGTAGTTTCATCTAGTAAGGAAAGCTACCCTGTTTTCATGCACATGATGGCATTCCATTCAAAACAACCAATTAGAATAGGTCTTAATATTCTAATTTTTAGGTGAGAAAAATGAAAATTAGAGAGATTAAGCAACATGCCTGACATTAGTAACAGATTTAAGACACTCAGCCTCTAGGCATCCTGACCTTCCAGTCTGGGGCATTCTCCATAGCACCACAGCTACACCCCTGTGGATTCATTCACACTTTGCAACTTCCCTTTTGTAAACAACGACAACAACAAAGTCTGCTCCCTCCTCCCCACAAAAAGGCTGACTTGATAAAGCTGCAAAAACATTACTTTTGGTTGATTTTTTCCCCTGAATTATCCAGAAATTTGACACTTAAATTACTCCATATGAAGTATCTGGCTTTAGATTAAAATTATATGTGGTATCAATATATTCATATTTTTAATTTAATCCTAGAACCACCCTCAGAATGAGTATAGTTACTTTTTTTTAAGTAATTACATTGTGCAGTTAGAAATATGTTCATGCAAATCTATATCTCACCACAATTTATACACGAAGTACAACCTGAAGACCTTTCTGGAATAGGCAGATTTATAATATCAACAGGGAACTGAGAAATATTTCTTACATTTATGTGACCAATTATTTGAAAAGCTGACTCAGAGTAGAAAAATACTGCGAAATTATAAATGAAAATCTCAACACAAGTCTGTGTCTTCCTTAGGTAGCTGCATAGAGCCTATACATCCTGTATAACATTAGCAGAACATGAGAAAGGGTGTCTCACTGTACCGGAGTCCCGAGATTTGGAGAAAAGCAACCCTGGGCTTATTACATCTTGCCCTTCAAGTTCCAGTTGTGTCATCTAGGGTAAGTTTTCCCTAAAAATCTTATGTCTCATCTACAAAATGAGGAAACTTTCACCTTATGAATAATTTCAAAAATTAAATGAGTTTACCATACTTATTTCACATGCAAAGCACCAGGTATAAAATATAAAGTCAATAAATGATAGTTATTTTGAAGTAATAAGTAGTGAGCAGGCTTTATAGGGTATAAATGACCATAATGGTTAATAATTACTCATATCAGTCGAATCTATTATAAATTCTTATTAGCGATTAGAGAACTAAAGCCATGTCAGTCTGAGGAGACTCATACTGGGGAAATCCTAAATTTATTTTCCCCTTCTACTCCAGTAAATTCATCCTTCTAGGATAAAGGGCCTTAATCCATTAAACTAGACCAGTGTAATTAACATGACAGAAGTTAGATTGTTCTGTATCCTAAAAGATACCATTAGTACCTCTAAGAGACAAAAGTGTCAAAGGGTTATGATTTCCATGGTGTGCTGAGCCACCTTATTTAATAAGATTATTTCTACTTCTTTGCACCTAGAATTTTGATCTGAAGTACCTTTCATTTGTAGCCTCTCTGAATTTAGGTTAGAGTTTGCTGTAAGTTGAACAAACAGCCCAGCTCAGGAAATGGGATCCTGCCTTATCTATCTTCCCTCCTCTGAGGTTTCTATAAATATGCAAATTCATTTATAAAATCTGAACTTTTCTCTAAAAATCTTATATCCCATTATTCAGCTGCATTAGTATCTTTCATATATTGGCTACTTAAGATTCGCCATACTAACAAATGGATTTCAAAACAGAATAAAACCATTTCATTTCTTTGCTGACTATGTGCTAAGGATGATCCAGGTGAAGACACAATGAAAAGCAAAGCTGAAAACATGAAGTGTTTATATTCTTCCTGTTCTGAAACCCACACTTAATTAGTATGGGAAATCTTAAATAGCCAATACATTAAAAAAATACTAATTTTTCTTTCTCTTCCTCACTCCTTTCCTTCCTTCCTCTCTTCCTCTTTCTTTCTTTTTTCTCCCTCCCTTTTTTCTTCTTCTCCCCTTCCTTGCTCTTTTCTCTCTTCCTTCCTGCCTTCCTTCTTTCCTATGTCTCTCAATTCTCAGGGATTATGATCCATTCTCATTGTACTCCTCTGTTTCAAAGACACCCCAAGAACTAGAATACTGAGACAACACTTGTTTAAATAATAAATAAATGTTTGGGTAATGATTGTAATCAGAACATTCTGTTCTCTCCTTAGGTAAAGAACATTTAGAAAACATCCATGATGGAGCAACAGAGGATACTTAGGTTTTTATTTCCTCATACCAACTAAAAGCACATGTATTTGTGAATGTTCAAAAATATATTCAAAATATATACATACTGAGATTAATCTTTATATTTCTCTCAAGTTCTCCCAATCTACTATCTCTTATCAATCCCCAACTGCAATTAATTGACTCTCTTGGTGGTCTTCCATGATTGTTTTCTTTCTCCCATGCCCAGATCTGCAATTCGAGTGGAGTCTACTAGTCTTGTCCATGGAATTATAGCCAGTAAATATTCACATTTTCCCATTTGTTTTCTACACGGTGAATTTTCTTGTTGGGGAGTCTATCTGAATTGTGATCTAAATAAAATTATATCATCCACTCACTGTCAATGGCTGATATGACTCCCATCCTCTAAATGTACAGGTTCCCTTTTTGTGTTGTTTTTCCTTCTTGTACCATTTTTTCTTTTGGTAACTTGTGTTATTGTAGAGTTTCTCATCTTATTTTGTTGACTAAGGTTCTGTGGTGGTATTTAGGTTATAATCTAGAGCCCTGCTCAGATGAACAATTCTCATATATACATAATGTCTGATCATCTTATCTTGGTTATGTGCCACAAGCCACTAAATAAGAAAAATGACCATCTTTGAAAAATATTTGTCACACAGTATTCATATCCCTAATATGGGAAGAGCTTCTAAAAGAGAAGGAAAAAGTTAGGCAATCTAGAGAAAAGTGGTTTAAAGATATAAAAGGAAGTTCACACAAAAAGAGATATAGTCAACCTTTTGAAAAATGCTGAACTGATAACAAGATAAAAACAATTTAAAACCACACTAAGGCACCATTTTTCATGTATAATATTGGCAGGAAAAGTTTGACAACTTGTTTTGTTGGAAGCTATGGGATTATAGGCATGTTCACACATTGCTGAAGACAAAGTAAAATGATACAGCCTCCAGGAAGGGGAATTTAGCAGTATGAAGCAAAATCATACATATATTTCCCATTTGATCCAATAACCCTGCTGCTAGGAGCCTAACCTAACAAAATTCTGACAACAACAAAATCAAAAAGACAAATGTACAAGACTATTTATTAAAGAACTGTTTCCAGTAGCAAAAGAGTGGGGACTACCCTCAGTGACCTTTTGCAAGGGTTTTCTTAATTACATCCTGATACATCTTTGCAATGGAATACTATACATCTGTAATGAATGGACTATGAAATATCTCCATACTACCATAACTTGATGTTTAACAAGTATTAAGTGCAAAAAGCAAAGTGTGAATGATACTAGTATACCACATATTATCTATTAAAAAAATACATGTGTGTGTGCACATATACCCATATTTGGTTATACATAGATATTTTAAAATAAAAAGATAAACAGATTTAAAGCTAAACCAGCTTCATTTGGGCTAATATAAACAAAAAGCATTACCCATAGAGAGAAGGAAGGAATGGTGTAAAGAATATAGGAATGGGAACTATATTCTAAGTTTTTATTTAAATTGCAGTTAGTTAACATTCAGTGTAATATCAGTTTCAGGTGTACAATACTGTGATTCAACATTACCATACAACACCAGGTGCTCATTACAAGTCTACTCCTTAATCCCTATCACCTATTTAACCCAACCCTCACCCACCTCCCCTTTGATAATCATCTTTTTTCCTTACAATTAAGAGTCTGTTTCTTGCTTTGTCTCCTCTTTTTTCCCTGATGTCTGTTTGTTTCTTAAATTTCACACATGAGTGAAATTATATGATATTTTTCTTCTGACTTATTTTTCTTTGGTTAATACTCTCTATCCCCATCCACGTTGTTGTAAATGGAAAAAATTAACTCTTTTCTATGGCTGAGTAATATTCCATTGTGTATAGATACCAAATCTTCTTGATCCATTCATCAGTTCAGTCACAGTTGGATTGTTTCCATAGTTTGGCTATTGCACATAATGCTGCCACAAATATCAGCATGCATGTATTCTTTTGAATTAATATTTTTGTATTCTTTGGGTAAATACCTAGTAGTGCAATTAGTGGATCTTAGGGTAGAAATTTCATTTCTTTGAATATATCCTGGTTTGTAAATTTGTCTCACAGATAATCTATATATATCATACATTAGATAAAATGAAATTAAAATTAAAAAGAGAAATTCTTAAATCTGAAAATTAAAAATATGATTCTATATCTAATTATTAACATAGGCACACAGAGAGGAAATATTCTACGTAATGTTAATTGCATTAACATATTGTTGTAATTGCATTGAACACCCCAATGAGATTTATCTAGTGATTAAAAAAATTTTCAAGTTCAGTTTTCAATAACCGTATTATTGGTGATAGTGTTGATATTACTCTCCTGGGACTACTTTGCATGAGTGACTTATCAGTGAGTACATCAAAAGTAAATGAGCAAGTTTTCATTCCAGAAATCCCAATCCCAAATCCCAATCAAGATTTTCATTGGGATCAAAAGATGCCAAACTATAAGCTTGATGAACTTATTTAGCAACAATGATTTCTTGAATTTAAATTGGAATATCAATGTGCACACTCAATATATTTTTTAATGCATTTTCTAAGTTGGTCCACTGTATACAGGCCTAAAACACTCATCAACCCAGGAACAATGCCAACCTTCCCACCAAGATAGTAGCCTCTATATACCATATCCCACTGAAAAGAACAAGGACTCCTTGGAAGAATGGCTGACTCATGGTTGGGGACAACATATACTCAGGATAAACCTGGGACATCTTATCATATCAAAGGGCAAGACAACGAATGAAAACTCCTGAGTCTTGTCAAAGGGCTCAGGAGCCAATTTTGAAAACACACCCACCACAGCCAGACACAAGAGAATCTGAGAATCACTAGTGATAATAACTGCCATGGATTGGAACACTTACAGGTATAAGCTGAGGATTTGCTAATAACATTAAGAACTCATCTTTGTAATGATACTGGGAATCAATTCATAATTCTGAATGGCAGGTAAGTAAAAGGAAAAAGATAACGCTTTCATTATGTCTTTCCCACCTCAGTATAACCATAATTGAGGAGAAAAAGTTTCTGTCCATAGAAATTTTTCCAGAAGGAAGGAATGAAGGAATTAGGATAGCTCCACCTTGTAATACGTATGAATGAATGGATCTGGGAACTGTCCATCAGTGGTCTAATTATTTACCCAACAATGTGAAACTGTTGTAATAATAAAGGTTTGGGTTCTATGGTTTAAAATTTGACAGGTCTACTCACCAGCCCACCCTAGGTTTTTGTTTGTTTTTTTTTTTTCTTTCCTTTTTCCTTTTTTCCTTTTGCTTTTTTTTTCTAAAACTCCCTTTTTCTAAAAATCTGTAACATTCGTTTTTATAATCAACTTGGCTACCTGCATAAAAAAAAGATTGTATCATTATTGGAATTACTTAAAATGTATACATTAATTTTTTTTCAATATATGAAGTTTATTGTCAAATTGGTTTCCATACAAACCCAGTGCTCATCCCAAAAGGTGCCCTCCTCAATACCCATCCCCCACCCTCCCCTCCCTCCCACCCCCCATCAAACCTCAGTTTGTTCTCAGTTTTTAAGAGTCTCTTATGCTTTGGCTCTCTTCCACTCTAACCTCTTTTTTTTTTCCTTCCCCTCCCCCATGGGTTTCTGTTAAGTTTCTCAGGATCCACATAAGAGTGAAAACATATGATATCTGTCTTTCTCTGTATGGCTTATTTCACTTAGCATAACACTCTCCAGTTCCATCCACGTTGCTACAAAAGGCCATATTTCGTTCTTTCTCATTGCCACGTAGTACTCCATTGTGTATATAAACCACAATTTCTTTATCCATTCATCAGTTGATGGACATTTAGGCTCTTTCCATCATTTGGCTATTGTTGAGAGTGCTGCTATAAACATTGGGGTACAAGTGCCCCTATGCATTAGTACTCCTGAATCCCTTGGGTAAATTCCTAGCAGTGCTATTGCTGGGTCATAGGGTAGGTCTATTTTTACTTTTTTAAGGAACCTCCACACTGTTTTCCAGAGCGGCTGCACCAATTTGCATTCCCACTAACAGTGCAAGAGGGTTCCCGTTTCTCCACATCCTCTCCAGCATCTATAGTCTCCTGATTTGTTCATTTTGGCCACTCTGACTGGCGTGAGGTGATATCTGAGTGTGATTTTGATTTGAAAATGTATACATTAATTTAAAGGAAACTGTTATTTAATGTCTTCCTATGCAAAAAAAAAACCAAAAAACAAAAAAACCAAAAAACATGAAAAGTCCAAATCCTTTTTTTCTCCAAAATCATTCTGAATTAGTCTAGTTAAAAATACATTAAATGTTTTATTTTTGCAATTTAAATTTATTAAAATTATTTGATTATAATTTATAACTGGGCTGTATATGTGAAGTTACATATTTGGGGTTTTTTAAGTATATTTATTTATTTTGAGATGGGGGAAAGGGGCAGAGAGAGGGAGAGAGAGAATCCCAAACAGGATGTGTACCATCAGAGCCCCTTGGCATGGGGCTCAGTCTCACAAACTAGGAGATTATGACCTGAGATGAAACTGAGTTGCTGCTTAACTGACTGAGCCACCCAGGAGCCCCTGAAGTTACCTATTTCGAATGAATTTTATAAAATACTACTTCTATTAAATTATGGTAAATGTTGTAATAGTTTATATAGTGATTCTTTTGTATGTTACCAGTATTTTACCTCTTTTTTTTTTGCTTGTAATTTTTATTTTTATTTTTATTATTTTTTTCTTTTTTAATATATGAAATTTACTGTCAAATTGGTTTCCATACAACACCCAGTGCTGTATTTTACCTCTTTTTAAAAATGTTTATGTTCCTGATTGGTTTCTCATGGTGCATTGCATTGACTGATACCTCCAATACTTTGTTAAAGAGTTTTCAGAGTTGTATAGAATAGTCTTTTGTGATATTTTTTTTTAAAAAATGCATCTAGTTTGATGGCTATTTCCCACTTGTTACTTTTAAGTGTCCATAAGTGAGAAATAAATATATACATATATGTATACACACACACACACACACACACACATATATATATATATATATATATATATATATATATATATATACACACACGTATATATGCACACACACACACACAGACTTTTTTAAAGAGAACATGAGCAGTGGAGACGGGCAGAGGGAGAGACAGAGAGAATCTTATGCAGGCTCCATGCTCAGTGCAAACCCGACATGGGGCTCCATCCCATGACCCTGGGATCATAACCTAAGCCAAAATCAAGAGTCAGACATTCAACTGAGCCACTCAGGCAACCCTTAAGTGTCTATATTTTTATTTCTCTTTTAAGTTTACATGTTTCTTTTTCTAATTAGCTAGTGGCTTGATATTTTTTAAAAATTTCAAGGACAGCTTTTGGATTAATTCAGTGACTCCAATTTTTCTTTCTTTTGACTTGTAACTCATTTTTCTGCTCTTATTTTAATTAATTCCTGCTCTTTGCTTTTTGTTGTTTACATTATTCACTTTCAAAATCCTTGTGTTGAATATTTGTTTTCATTTCTATTAATATAGGTATTGAATGTCATATATATTCTCTGAGCACTGTTTAACTATACTATGAATCTTGGTATGTAATAGTTTCAATATTACTCTTACTTCATTTTTAATTTTCTGAGAATTACTACTTAGCTCCCCAGTCCCCACTTTTGTCTGGACTTCTTTTTCCCCCCAATGGTGCCTGTTCTCTTCAATTTTGACTCTTTATTGTATTTTTTAAGTTTTTATTGAAGTTCCAGTTAATTTATGTACAGTGTATTACTCCTTTCGGGTGTATAATACAGTGATTCAGTACTTCCATTCTACAGGCAGTGCTCATCACAAGCGCCCTCCTTAATCCCCATCACCTATTTTAAACAGCAGTTTCTTCTCAGTGTAGGTAAGGCTTGATCATAGAAGAAACTTCAGTTAAGCCCAGAATTTCTAGAACTCTCAGAACCAACTGCATTGCGATTTCTTTGCACTCATCATTATATTTGGCGATGAAAATCTCCTCCTGGTTTCAAATGCTGCTCTGGGACTGACCTTCCACATTGATAAAAACTGTTTGTTAGTGACTCAGGACTTCTTTTCTCAGGCTCATCAGAATACAGGCAACATCCTCTACTCTCCCACACAGATTCTGATACCGTGAAAAACTTGAGGCTATCAATGGGTTGTCTACACCAGCTTGTATTTCTGAATCTGTCCACACTACATCTCACCTGGTTTTGTTGTAGATGTGTGTTTTCAGTTTTGATACTCTAGCTTCATTGTTTCTCTGTTTTTATGGGGGAGAAGAGACATTCAGATAAAGTAAATAATTAAGCACGCTACCATGATTTTCCAACATCTAAAAATTTTATGCCATTGTCTTTTTTTTAAATTAACTTTACTCAAGTAAAATTTACATATAATAAATGCATCTGATTTAATTATAGTCAAGTGAGTACTTACAAATGTATTCCCTTGTGTAACCATCTCCACAATCAAGACATAATATTTGCTCTACCCAGTAAATCTACTCACCCTGGCTTTAGGCAACCAATGATATGTTTTCTGTCACTACACTTTATAGTAGTGTTTCCTAGAATATAAATAAGGTATGCACTTCTTCATGCCTGACATTTTTCCACTCAGTCTAATTTTTCACTCAGATTTATCTATTTCAATTGCTTCTTTTTCTGTGAATACAACCTGAGTGGAGGAATGTACAATTTGGTTACATATTCATCATTTGTGGACATGTATTTTCAGTTTTACACTATTTATTTACATTATTTATTCGCAAATAAAGCTGCCATAAAAAAAGACCAAAAAAATTTTTTAATGTTTTCTGATTACATGTATTAAGTCCTTTTGTACTAATTCCAGTGACATTCTCGTATCTGAATCTGTTTGAATTGACGGATTTTTCTCCCAGTTATGGGTCACATTTTGGGTCCCACCATGTGGGCCCTATGCTTCTTTACATATTTTTCAATTTTTTACTGGACTTTGGTCCTTGCTGCATGCCTGAATTTTTTGCCTCCCTCTAAGCAACACTGGGCTTTCCATGGCAGACAGTTAATTTACTTAGAAAACAATTTGATCCCTTCAGTTCTTGCTTCTCATACTTTTATTGTGGGTCTGTGGTAACTTATTCTAGAGAAGCGTAGGACATGTGAATCTTCTGGGTTAGCTACTGAATGGTCTGGGTGATTAAAGGGGATTTTCCAAGATGCCTGGTCAGAACTCAAACATACTTGCACCTACATCAACTTTCAGAATGATTCCATTTATAGCTCCACAATTCTTTCTTGCGCGGCCCTTTGGAGTTTAAGTGATCACATAGATAACCTAAGTAGTGAGCACACACTCAAGGAGCCATAGAAGCAAATTTCTAGAGGTCATTTTCTGCAAATCTCCCTCCTCTCCAAGACTCTGTCCTGCAACTTTCAGCTGCCTCAATTTCCCACTGTCTCCATACTTCAGCCAACCACTGTGCTGTGCTCAGGATTTCTCTCCCAGTATTGTGGTCTGGATTATGTCCACAGGAAAAAAATTGGTGTCATCATAGGGCTTACCTTGCTTATATCCCTTCTCTCAAGGATCAGATTCTATGGTGCTTTTTCTCAGTATATGAAGAAAGTCATCTCATACATTTGCCTAATAATCACTCCAGTCCCTATTAGACCATCACGGAAAGATGCAGAAGTAATCTGTAATAACATGTATCTCCCTTCTTCCAGTTCTGAGACCCTTGATTATCAATGCAACCATAATTAATGTAAAATAATAGCGTAACAGTGTTAACTATTATCCTTTTTTGCTTACTTAAATTCTTCAATGACTCTCCCTATTGATCAATATTATTCCTCAATATTTAAGAAAAAAAGTGGTCATGTTCTAAAATTACTTGAATCATTAAATATGTGACATATTTAACCATATACATACTGAAAAAAAGTGTGTAAAGACCTCTAAAAAATTTATTATCCTGAATCCCAAATGAACTTAAGTGGATTTATAACCAATGCCATATGAATACAACATATTTAATAAAAACATAAACACAGGAAAACAGAAGCAGAAAAATATGGAAGAATTTATGTTTATTTTCAGGCTAAAAAAATGATAAAATAGAGCATCCAATTTGTTATAAGTTTTCTAGTAGCCAAAGGCAATTTAAACACTGTTGATCGATCGACTGCACCACCTTGTATAAGCTAGAGTTGTTTGGATATAAACTTTGATCTTGATAACTTATTGATAAGTTAAAGCAATTGAAAGGATAACACTATGTTACATTTTGACAATAAATTAGGTCCAGAAATGAACACAACTGGGGATCCTCAGTATATCAGGATAAAAAAATACATATTCAATAGTTCAATCAACTCTGACCATTTTCAGTATTTCTACTGCACAGCTCAAGATTTGCATTTCAGCAAGTAACCATCAATTTGACATATCAATATGACAGAAGGGAATCTGGATTAAAGGCTCCTATTCTATCCTGTATTGAAGAGAAACTCCCCTGTTTTTTGGTTATGACAATGAGATGGATAAGATGTTGGATATTCAAAAGAAGGTCAATGATTGTAATGCATTTCCATGTCTGAATTACCTAGCTCTTTTGTAAAGGGGAAGTATATTGATTCCTAAGGGGAGTAAAAGTTTTTCCTGGAACTTAATCATAACATAATGCATAATGTAAAATTCTGCCTGTGGGAGACTGCATGGTACTGTAGATAGCAGTAGTTTTAAAACAATTAATTCTTACAACAACCACACACCAAGGCTGCAATCAAAACACAACTCAGTGAGAACTTTTCTTAAGTATCTTAGCTAATGTCTAACGTTGCCCGTTTATCTAATTGGATGCATCTATAGAATTTAAATTCGTAGCATAGTGGATGAGCGGTATTCCCCTAGACCCCTGGAGCTGAAGAAGAAACAATGTCTCTATACGCAGGGCAACCATCCCAGAACAAGTTCTACTATTGCTACAAATGTAGACACAAAGATCAATGTTTCCTCATCATCAGATATAATGTGATAAAGATGTACTTTTGTTTTAAGTGTAGTTCATGGTAGCATTTCACTATTTAGCATCTTACCTCTTTTTTAGTAAATAACAGAACAATATGAAGGCTTCATTTGATGGAAGGGGTTTTTTGTGTGTGTGTCAAGAATGAAGATAATTACATGAAAATAATCTCTGTAAATCTGTTATGTGTGGCCGTATCAGCAAAAGCAAAGTATTCTATTCCACCATGACTGCACTGGTTTTCCTTGGTAGAATAATTATTAGAAATAAGCTTTAGAATTTGCCCTGGTTAACCCTAACAATTTGAAAATAATCTTCATTTTTCTCATCCCTAGTCTTTCATTTTTTGTGGTATCTCTGGCAAGTCCTCCAGAATGTTAATGCTGCAAATGACAACCAAGGTGTCCAAGTAGAGTGGAACTTATAGGTAGATATCTATAAGTGAACCGAGAAATGCTGAAAAAAAAAGGAACATCAAGGAAAGCAACTCTTACCTTCCTTTGTTTTACAGACTCTGTACTGTGCCAGTAAACTTGAAAGTTTGACAATTGTTATCTACTCTGCAAGTGATGTCAAATGATATTGTAGCAATGTGAGCAGAGACCAACAGCATGATTTAGCAGCATGAAGAGGACAAATGGACATCAACTGTATCATTCCAGCAGAAATACTCCTAATATCTTAACTGAAGGAGGGTGAGCAGAGAAAATGGCAGGCCAATTACACTGATTACAGTGGCTGCAAATATGTGCACCTACCTTCATGCTTCAGTGATGTTGTAATTATGTTTCTAAGAACTGCTGTATGCAGGCAACCTCATTCTTATTTCAATCCTGCTGTTTATTTCTTGTCATTTTAACATACACTCTTAGGAGTGGAGTAATATATATTACACCACATAATGGAGTACCCCTGCTGAACTCCCATCAAACTAATGGACTTTTTAAAAGATCATTTTACCTATTTTTTTCTTTCTCTTTTGGTCAAAGTTCGGTTAGTCTTCATCAAATCAATTTGTGCTAACAGGGCACTTTAACAAATTTGCCATCTAACACAGAGATCCACCGGCTGGTCTAAAGGCCTGGGATGAAATTGGGAAATAATGATCAGGAGTGATCTGCCTATAATTATGCCCTAAGACTGTATGCTTTCTACTATGTCTGTAGGAGCATGTAATTGAGAATTAGGGTAATTATGTGGGCATTTCAAGGCTAGGAAGATGCATTTTTTAACTTTTTTACCTTGTTGTTATTATTGTTGGTATCCATGAAACATCTTCATTTCACCTTTGTGGATATACCAAATGATTACTTTCCTGGTGAATCAGAAAACTATTCCCTAAATAGTTGATCCCTGGAATAATTTCAAAATGTCACTGTGTGTTCCCTTCATCTTTTAAAGTCATCTCCTTCCACTCCTATCAGGTAGGACTCACTAGTAATCCCCTATTTGAGACATGTGCTTCGTCCTTTCCTCTTCTAAACTGCACATCAGAAAATTAAGTGACATGTAGGAAATGGCCTGAAGGTCACAACCTGGGGCTGGGGCAGGGTCTTACACAGAGGAGAGCATTATTCTACTGGCATCACTGCTGGGATAAGGGAAGCCAGATAAGATGAGGGTCTGAAGCAATCATTCTGAGAATTTGGTGAGGCCTCTGAGGGAAAATGACCAGAACTTGGTAACTAATAGATGTGGGGCTTAAGGGAGATAGAGAAATCTGGAATGATTTCCACCATTCTGATTTAGTTGGATGGGGGAACGGTGATGCTATTATCAAGTTAAGGAATACAGTAGGAAAATCAAGATGGGTTTAGAGGAAGATAACGAGTTCGATTTTGAACATGAATTTGAAGTGTCAATGGGATATTTTTCTGCAAAGATTAATGTTCTTTCACTCCCAAGAAAAATGGGGACAGTCAAAGAAAAGGACCAGGGACTTTTCTAAAAGCTAAAAAAATGCATCTACAACGTCAATCATCCTTGAAATATCCTGAGAACAAATTAGGTATGCTAAGACAATTGCTTCTTTTCACTATATAATTATTTCTCTGAATCTTCTTTCATGGAACATTTGGTTATTCTAAAAAATATATTTTGGTGTTTTAATTAACACCAATACACTATTGCTTAGCTAGAAATTTAAACAATTTTTCAATAATTAGGTTCAGAATATTGAAACCTTTCTGACAATTAAAGTCATAATTCATTTCTACTCACTTAGGCACCTGGAGTGAGATACAAAAAGTAATTATATTCATTGTAAATTTACATGCTATGCATATCCTGGTAAGCATTCTGCAGGAAAGTGTTACAGGAAGACACAGGTGCTTAAATTAATAAACATTAGGAAATCAGCAAGAGAATTAAACTACACTAGCTATTGTTTCCAAACTAATTATTTAATAATTGAACATCTCTATATACCTGGTCCCAAATCAAGGGATTCCATGACCTCATGGGTTTTGGGGTTCACATTTGATCATTTAATATCAAATTTGTGTAGTGCAGGGCAGTGAACTGGGTAGTTGTTGGAGGGCAATTTAGATTTCCCTCAAGCTCTCCTGAAAGTCCACAAATCAAAACATTCACACTTGTAGAACAGGGATGTAATTAATTGTTAAGAAGGCTTTTTTAGGACTTCAAACCTGAGAACAAACACAGCCTATGATAGAGACACTAAGTTCCCTGGCAGAACTTTTAAGGAGCCATCAACTGAGCAATGACCCATGGGCTTGATGTAATTTCCTAAGCCTCAGGTTCCTCTTCAGTGACACAAAACTAGTAACAACTTTTTTATAAGGTGTTTGCAAAGCCTGAGTTATGTAATTTAGATTCTAGAGCAATACTGGCCTTATAATTGATGCTCCGCAAATTATCTATCTATCTATCTATCTATCTATCTATCTATCTATCTATCTATCTATCTACTTTACTGTCATGTTGATGGCAATGATCTGATAGCCCTTGGGAGTCTACAACAACCTTCCACTGAGTCTCTCAGATTTAACTGACAGTAACCATCTTGAAGGATGGTAACCTTCACATATGTAGATGCTCTGGAGTGGTTTCTGTACAATGGATCATTAATTCTATGCAACAGATCATTAATTTCATAAGAATTCAGTGAGAACCTCATCTGTGTCAGGCACTGTCCATGTGCCAGGAATACAACAGTGAACAAAGCACTGAAGGCCCTTACCCTCAACAAGCTTGCAGTTTAGTGAGAGGCAGATAGGATAAAACACAAGTAGATATATGACATAATGTTACATGTTATTTGGAATAAAAAATAAAGCAGGGGAAAGGAACAGAGAAAGGAACAGGGAAAAGTATTCCCTGAGCAGTGCCATTTAAGCATAATGTTGGCATGCTCCAGAGGTTAACAAGCCTGGTATGGCTGGTAAGATTCCAGTGCGAGTAAGCACAGGCAGATCTAGATGTGAGGAAAAGGGCAAGTCTGTGAGTGCCTTGATGAGGACCCAGATTCCATTCTCACTGTTTTGGGAATCCTTGGAAAGGTTTCCAGCAAAGGAGGGCCATGATTTCATTTGCACACTGGACCCCACAAAACATGTGTGGGACCTGTTTCTTCCTCTGTTTACGTTTCCCTAAGAAAATGAAAAACAAGGCTCTTCATCTATGACTGCAAATTGTGTTCAGTGTTTCACCTTATTGTTATGTTTTCCACCTACATATACATTGAAAGACCTTATAGAGTTATTTATGGACTGCTTCTATTATGGAGAGTTTTCTTCTGTACATTTCATAAATAGGTAGACTAACAGAGAGAAGATGTGTTAGCTATATTTTTAGTCAGTGCTTGGTCTGCTTTTTAAAATTGGGATTCTGTAGCTAAGCCCTAACTTTCCATTCATGGGTCAGATGATTGTAAGTTAAAATGTGAGTCTATCACATACTGCCTGTGTAATCTTGGGTAAGTTATCTAGCCTCCCTAGCCTCTTCTTCCTGGAAGTAACTGGATTAATAACACCAACACCATTGATAATAAGCTAGCGCATTGCAGGATACATAGTAGGTGCTTCAGAACTTTCTCTTCCCATTTGAAACCTGCTACTTTTCATTGAGTGGCAGGCATAGTCTGATCATGAATCACTATAAAGATTTGCTTAAATTAGGAAATAGTAAAGCCTGACCAAAGAAAATGTCCAGTGTATGCTGTAATCACCCTTGATTATTTTCCACCACCTGGAGACATGTATGCTCAATGTGGCCAGTTTTAGACAAAATATTTTGATCAAAGTCTTAGTCAGAAGTATTAATACCTGCTTGAGAAATGAGCTGTGAATTTAGAGGGCTAGATAGAGACATTGGCAATAAACATCCTTAGAGTTGTGTAGCTGGACATAGCTCATTTTTGACAGATGGTGTTATAAGGAGTCTTTCACTTTAAACATTTATTTATTTACAGCTAAAGGATGCAATTTAGGACTTTCAGCCTTCTGTTCTCCAGCCCACATGGGAAGGTAGTTTATTTGCAAGGTGGGAGAGTTGGTATCTCTGTAATATTGAAAAGAATACAGAATTCCAGGAAGTGTGGTTCTAATCTCAGTTCTGAGACTTTTATTTATGTACCTTATCTGTACCTGCCCCAGCACCCTGTTTAATGAAAGGTTTGGAGTCTGTATCTGTCTCTGAAGTCTCTAAAACCTGTCCAATTCTCCATGTTTCTATAAGGATTTTAGAAGTTACCCAGGTAATATGCAAAAATAATTTAGGATGATCAACCCTGTGGTGACATTTAGACACCTAGAAATTTCTTCTTTAGACAGTGATATCTATCAAGGAGGATGACAGCTCTGAATAGCAGTTAAAATGAGAGAGAATTTATCAACCTTCCTATTAACTGCAAATTTATGGGATGTTTGAAAGTTGCAAGCCAACTCTTAAGGCCATGTTAACGAGGTGGCCTTTAACTTGAAAGAGATCTGTAGCTGAACTGTGTCTTTGAGACTTGGCGTTTTAATGAGGTTTCATCCCATTTGAACAGAGGCAAGGAAGGGCAGCAAAAATGCCATGTCTTATAGACACTTGATAATTTTTTTCCTGGGGGAAAAGAGGTTGGGCTATGTCAGAGCCCACACTTTTGGCCATTCATCTGTCCCTTCCAGTCCCAAAGGCTTGCACATTCTCCGGGTCACCTACGTCATGTCCTCTGATGTGCACTGGTATCTAAGGATAAAGAGGTAATGGACATATCCAAACTTATGATACCACATTACCAATTCATTTACTTTCCTGACATTTCAAAGTGATCCTCTACCTTTGTGACCTTTAGAACAATAGATTATTTATGTAGGTATTTCAGAAGATGTACAGTGCATTAAAATTACTGAAGCGTTTTGTGGGCTGGTGGGGGCACGGGGAAGACTCAAGTGTAAGGGAAATGGTGCTCCTCTTTTAGTTACTTTTGAAATGGCTTAAATCATCTACAGAATAAAGGTTACACTAATAAATGTCTCATTTGTTTTAAATGCTCTGAAATGTGAACACTTCCATGGAACATATAAAATCATATACGGTAAATGGGCTGTGGTGAAAACCAGTGAATGCAGTCATTTCTTTTTGAGTTGCTCTTTAATTCCCCTTCCCCTTGACCAAGTTCCAAACTGGAATAAAGTAGGAGTGGGGAATAGATAGTGAGGCAGATACTAGTATCTCTGAGGTTGGAAATGGTGTGAAAGTGCAGTGGTGCAAACCTGGCGTTCATTACGAGCATGGCACAAAGGGAGGCTACGAAGTGAGAACGCTGTCTTTGCCAACATAATTCTCCATCATTTTCTTCCTCACTCATTACAAGTGAGGAAACACCAAACCATCTGTAGCTCTCCAAACAGGCCATGCCTTTGCACATGTATTGTCTAAAATGTCTATTCCCTTGTCCACCTTATAGTCTTCTACTTATCCTTCTAAGCCCACCTACTCTGAGAAGCACAACTGCTACATGACTTTTTCCTTATATTAACTCTGTGTCCTGAGTATATTTTCACATGGGACATTGTAATGCTTACAGCTGAAGGATGCAATCCAATGCATGGATTCAGAAGTGAGACCGTCAGGTTACAAACTCTGGCTTCACTATGTCTTTGTTGTGGAATTCTGGGTAGTTTCTTAACATATCTGTGCCATTCATTCACATCCAAACAAATTAAAATAGAATTGTCAATTCCACATGATTTCTGTAGATATTCTAAGGATTTATATCCAAACGTTTTAAAACAATACTTAGCACGAAGTGCTCAATAAATGTTAGCTATTTTTCATTTTATCTCTATATTACATATGCCTCATAACATGTAAAATATGTGAAACCTACTACATTGGGAAGATTTTGTATATTAGTACATTAATTGGGATATAATGGTTCTTTTGTACCACTCTAGTTCAAGACCATGTTGCTGATTTATTGTCCAGCTCTCAGACCTCATTACACTCTCAAGGAATGTTGGTCAATTTCTTGCTTTGTCATACAAAGGAGGATTCAATTACAGAACATCTCTGTTTTATCTTCTTTTCTCAATATTCTAAAATGGGATTTTACATCTTTGGAATATTTTGATTGGGTCACAATTCTTCTGGAACCAAATGACTTACAGGTTCAATGAAATTTGCCTCCTCTCCAGTAAAAATAATTTAAAAAATACATAAAAGTTAGTCTGCAACATTTTTCATGAGTGCATCTATTCAACAAATTGTTCAAAGTTCAGGCACTCAGCTAAAACAGGGACTCACAGCAGGTGCATATAGTTAGTCTACAGCTGCCCATGGCCCCCTTTGTTACTTAGGAGAGGTCCTGTTTTGGGGAGACAGAACAGTAAGTCAGCATAAAGGCAAGCCACGCTATGAGACAGAAAAATAGCAGCTCTGAATACTTTCTGTGAACACTCAAGTTCAGCAATGCCATTTCTCACTTCTATGGTCTAATAAATAGTAGGTATTATTACTAATAGTAATACTAGTAATAGTAGTACTTCACTAATCCTAGTTTAAAGAGGTCCTGTCAACTTGCAATTGGAAGAATACTGCTCATGCATTGGATGAACTTCTTCATCTGTAAAATAATAGTGCACTGTAGTACTAATCAAAGGATTGGGTTCTTTTATTTCCCAAATATATTCTGAGTGTATAAAATATTCCTGCTGCCTCTTGAGGAACTGAGATACAGTAGGGAAGATCACAGATAAGGTCTGTACACTCATGGATCTCACTTTCTGGATAGACAGAGCAATCCATGGGTCTGGTACATGATAGAAATCTAATAGAAACAGTCATTTCCCTTTTATCTTTCTGATATTATCTAAGTAACCCCAATGCCTTTGTTATGAATACAAGAAAATGTGATCTGACACTTAAGAAAATAGGAACTTTCATCCATGAAGACAGAAGATATTCTAGGACACAGTAACTATTTTCAATTATCTGACAAAATCCTGCATTGTAGGAAAAAAATGCCTTATAATATTTAAAAGAAAACAACCAACAGCAATTGGAAGAACTTGTCTCAGTCAAGATCATCCTTTTCATGAGGTCAGGGATGATGTTGGTTTTCTTTCCCATCAACTTTGTGCCTAGGACAGCGAGTACACACTCTTCTGGCTTACTATATAAAGTATAGTAAGCTTCAGTAAATATCTGTTGACCAAAGTAATGACGAACCAGCAGATGGAGTAAATAAGTGACACAGTAAGATGAGCTGCTGCATAAGGTTGGGTCTTTCCATTCACTTGAGCTTTTCAAAGAGTCTGTGTAACTTTCTCCCTCAAAGGCCCGGCAACTTGAATACAGAGGCTGATAAGGCTAAGTGACCTTTAGGATCCTGTTTAGCACTTAATGCTCAGATCACTTCTCCATGATTCTATACTTCATCATAGGTTATTCTTTTTTTTTTTTTTTTTTTTAATTTGCCAACATGGAGCTCCTCTCCATTTATATCAACATTACTGTGTTCTGGTCTATTAGTCTCTTAATCTCTTTGCTAATTCCCATATGTTGCTGCATCATTTAATTAAGAGTTGCACTGCTGTGTGGCTGAAGCTCAATGTCCTTTCCTGCTGTGAGAACACTCAGGCTCTTGGGAATGTGAAGGTTCTCATTCTGGTGGGATTTTAGAAAACCTGGCCTAATTTCTATTTCTGACAAAAACTTGTCAAACAGACATGGCCGTATCCAACAGAATCAAATTCCTACAACTGTTGACATTTTTACTCTTCACTTTTTTCAAACGGGCAAAGCAAAATAAAAATATTACTCCAAAATATTGATACTATGTTTTGTGAAGTACCCCATAGAGTGGTAGGAACATACTTTAACCCAGTAAATGTGTTAGTTGTTACTAACTGCATGACTTTAGGAACAGCAGTAACTCCTCAGAACTTCAGATTTCCTGCCAATAAAATAAGGATGGAACTTGGCTTTCTCTCACCATTTATAAGACATTTTGCTAGCTTTTGTCAGAAAATATATCAAATTCTCCAACAGTCCTGTAAACTAGGTTCAAGTTGTGTTTTCGCTAATTTAGCGATGACATGTTTTACAGGTTAGGGAGTTAACGTTTAAAATTGTATACTGTAAAGCTGCCCATGCATTATTGGAAAAAAAACTTTAATTTCCTCACAAAAACCGTAAAAATCACCTATTCTACTTTAATCATATAAAAACCTAATGAGATAATTCATCATTTTTCTACACACATGCTATACACTTTTGTGTGGTTTTTTACTGAATTTTTTCATGGGATGCTATACAAAATGAGCCAGAAACCGCATCTATCGTGTTTCTACTACATTTGCACAACTGTATCAATACTGAAGAAAATGGATAAAAAATGTAAAGCCATCTAAAAATCTATTTCAAGTAATATTAATAAAGGAGGTGGGCATTCTACGTATTGCTGACACTATGCTCGGAATCTTATATGCTAGTTGACTTCATCCCAATTTAAGAGAATGACTGTGTTCTCGACCACCATACAAATATTCCCAAACCTGAAAATCCTGAATAATAAAAAATGTGTGAAATAACTGCCATTGAACACAACGAAGGAAACACAAACCCTCCAAAGGATATGACAGACTTCCAGGTTCACCCCCAACATTGCTTCCAAGTCATCACTCTCATCCTTGCAATAAGAAAAAAAATCATACCAACTGTAAACTGTTGATCTTATTTGGGGCCATTTGTTAGCAGAGTTTTCAAAATAAATTATATCACTCTGAAGTTTGGAGATATAGGAAAACCAGAGAATCAATCCAACATCTGCTTACCTAGAAGAGAAGTTATGGGAGCCTGGGTAGGAACATTTAAATGGTATTTGATGAACTGTTAGAGACTGAGGGTAAACTAGTCTTAGGAAGGTCCCCATACTGTCACAGGTTTTACTTCCAGGAACCCCACCAGGTTCTCATGGTGAAGACCCAAAAGGGACCCCCACAAAGCTCTGGCAAGAGGAGGTAAAGAATAATCATTATGAATATGACCAGAGCCTCCTCTATAATTCTCCATGGGTAAAAAAGTTTTCTACAGTCATGAGCCAATCTTAAATGCATATTGCTAAGTGAAATAAACCAGTCTAAAAAAAAGTTACATACTGTATGATTCCAAATTAGATGACATTCTGAAAAACACAAAACTATAGAGATTTAAAAGGTATCATTTAGGAGGCTGGGCAATCCCAGGATGGAATATATAACATGAAAAAAAGTTATTGAAAGGGATGGTGGGAAAAGGTGCTGACACAAGTCACTTTGGAAATTAATAGATTCTTTAAGACTAAAGGCAAAAGTAACTATACACAAATACTGTATTCTACTTGATAAAGTTATTTCCCACAGACATATGGGTTAACAATTCTAATAACCACTGTACACAATATTGGATTGACCAATTAAATGGACGGCAGGTCATTCTCTCCCCCTGTTGGAGAGAAAGATTACAAGTAAGCAAAGAAAAGGGGCACCTGGGTGGCTCATTTAGTTAAATGCCTGACTCTTGGTTTTGGCTCAGGTCACCATCTCATGGTTTGTGAGTTCAAGCCCCACATCAAGCTCTGTGCTGACAGTGGACCAACTACTTGGGGTTCTCTCTCTCTCCCTCTCTTTCTGCCCTACCCATTCTATAAACAAACAAACAAACAAACAAACAAACTTAAAAAAAAAAAACAAATAAGCAAGGAAAGGTAAGAATGATCCATGTAGTAAAGGATTAGCGTCAGAGACATCAGGATGAACTCATTAGTTTAACTAAGGTTAGATACATAAATATTCATAGATATGTGTATGTGCATGGGTTAGTATACATACACACAACTCCTTGCTTTGACAGTTGAGAGGTCCTGGAAGTAAAAACACCTCACAAGCAATGAGCACAGCTAATATCCAGAATTTTTTAATTTTTTATATCATTTCTAATATCATTCTCTAATAAAAAGAATGAGAGTTCTTTGGGAAAATAGCTGATTCAGAGACTGGGACAGGAAACATGTAAGATGAGCCTGGAGCCTGCTACAGTGCCGGAAAGTAAGAAAGTGATACACACTAGGCTTACAAAATAAATGAGGCATGTCAAAGAAATGTAGGAACACACCAAAAGAGCTCCCAATGGCCAAAGATGGAACAGTTGGAGCAACGCAGTAAAATCAGTGATGGATTATGACCCAAAGTATGAAATAAATATCCATGAGTCCATACTGATATAAGTGACTGAGTAAACAATTAATAGGGAGATAGACAAATCTCTTATGCAGAAGAGTCCTAATCACTGTAGACTTTTCACTTTTAAGAAAGTGGAGCATAGGGGCGCCTGGGTGGCGCAGTCGGTTAAGCGTCCGACTTCAGCCAGGTCACGATCTCGCGGTCCGTGAGTTCGAGCCCCGCGTCAGGCTCTCGGCTGATGGCTCGGAGCCTGGAGCCTGTTTCCGATTCTGTGTCTCCCTCTCTCTCTGCCCCTCCCCCGTTCATGCTCTGTCTCTCTCTGTCCCAAAAAATAAAAAAAAAATAAAAAACGTTGGGAAAAAAGAAAGTGGAGCATAATGCTCCTTTTAAGTGCTGACTGCATGTAACAACTGCCTTCCAAAGAGTACAGTGTGGAAAGGGAGATAAAAAAGGACTACTTTTCAGTAAAGGAAATTGACAAACACTAATTGCTAAGTGATCAGTGTTCACATCAGTTGGAATACGTTCAGTGCTGAAAGTATGTACCTGTTTTAGGCAAAACTCTCCAGAGAAACAGAGCCAAGAGAAGATGACAGATATAGATTTATTATAGAAATTAGTTTATTCAATTATGGAGGCCAGCATATCCCACAAACTGCTGTCTCCAAGACAGAGAAGCAGGGAATCCAGTGGTCTAATTCAGTCCAAGGCTGAAGACCTGCCCAGGAAAGCTGATGACCTAAGTTGCAGTCAGAGTCTGAAGGCCTGAGAACCAGGAGTGCCAACATCAAAGAGCAGGAGAAGAAGGAAGTCCTAGCTCAAGCAAAGAGAGCAAATCTGCCCTTCCTTGCTCTTTTTGTGATACTCGGGACTCATGGATTGGATGCTTATCTGCACTGGTGAGGATGATATTCTTTACTCAGTCTACTGATTCAATTGCTAGTCTCTTCTGGAAACACCCTCACAGATATACCCCAAAGTAATGTTCCACCAGCCAAGTGGGCAGCCCTTAGCCTAGTCAAGTTGACACATAAAGTTAACTGGCACCGTACTCTTGATGTGGTATGATAAGAATGGTACTTTGCCTCTATGGTCTTCCTTCCAAAATCTATAAACCCAGTTTAATAACCAAATCCCAATTAAAGGACACTCTACAAAGTAAGAAAAGTATCATCAAATCCTAATTAAAGGATATACTGCAAAATGCCTGACCAGTAGTCCTCAAAACTATCAGAGTCATCATAAACAAGGATTGTCAGAAATTGTCACAGCAAAGAGAAGCTAAGAAAACATGATTACTGAATGTAATCTGGCATCCTAAATGGGTCCTGGAACAGAAAAAAAGACACTTGGGGAAAAAAATGAGAAAATCTGAATAATACGTGAACTTAATAATGATCTATCAACACTAGTTCGTTAATTTTGATAAAAGCACTATACTAAGATAAGATGGGGAAATTGAATTTGAATAGTATGAGAAACTTAGCCTGATGTATATAGGACGTATCTGTATTATCTTCACAATAATTCTATAAATCTGAAACTGTTCTAAATTTAAAAGTTTATTTAAAAATAAAAGAATATGACTTTTCTCAAAATATTGAAGATATCTCAGATGGACACAGTTGGCTTCCCCATCACAATTTTCCAGACTCAGTCTAACCTAGTGCATGATGAGAGTCCAGATTTTGACTCAAAGGAAAGAATATTAACAATCACAAATACAAAAAACACTAAAATCAATAGCACTACACACACGCGTGCACACACACCCACACACACACCTATCTAGAAAAGTTTGAAATAAGTACTAGTGAGACATTCAAAGAATTCAAAAAAAGGCTAGATGATTAACTGTGATGTAGTTTAATTCTAGCAACATAAAGATGTCATATTATTACCTATAATGATCATGGGGCTGGCCACTCATTTTTGTAAATAAAGTTTTATCGGAACACGACAACATTTATTTATGTATTTATTATCTATGGCTGTTTTCATGCTATGATAGCAGAATTGAGTAGTAGTGACAAAGTCTGGCATGCAAAACCCAAAATATTTATTACCTGACCTTATACAGAGGTTTTCCAATCCCCACATTAGACAACATCACCAATCTTTTGAGCCCTTAAACACCATGATTCCACCTTCCCATCTTCTCCACAAAAGTCCAGCCAGAATGCTTATCCACTATCAACATTCATCTATATCCACTCTATACAAGACACTGTTTATCAGCTTAACCAAAGAGAAAGTGAACATTGCTTCCAAATAAACAATGATGATACTACAAAAGTGTAACATCAAGTGTCTCATCGATTTGGTCCCTGAGGACAGGTGTAAAAGTGAATAATGAAATAAGCAGTCAAGCATATGATATTAGTGAATGCAACATTTCTTGCCACACATTGTTTTTAAGTCATTTCTGTACCTCTGACCCCAGACCTCAACTCCTATCAGTGGTACAAAGTCTATTCATATTACAAGACATGTAGCTTCACAAGCACAGAAAATTTAAGTTGTTCATTCCTTGCTTCCAGCTTTCCTAACAGAAACTTTCCTTCCTTCTTCCTTCCCGCCTCTCTTCCTTCCTTTTTTCCTTCCTTTCTTCTTTTCAATTTTCCTTGTAATAATTTCTTCACTTTTTTTTTAAAAACGTATCATATATAAAGTGATATCCACAGGTCATTAAGACATAATTTCTTCCCTAAGAAATTCATCTTCTTTTGGAAGAGTCTTAGGACTCCTCCAAAATATGTATTATGACTTTTTAAGTGTTATAACAGAGGTATAAATCAAGCTGTATATTATCAAAGATTCTTAGAGAAATTGATGCTTGTGTAGCTTTTTAAAATTATTATTATTGCTTTATCCTACCAGAGCTAGATAAAGAAGATATTTGGCCTAACAGATTTAATACAAGGACATCAGGACTCAGCACTTTCCATGTATAAGAAGAGTATAGTAAAAACAGTAACAATAATTATGATTATTTCTTAGGTTTGTATAGTACATAGCAGTTCACAAGTCACTTTTTATTCAATATTACTACAAAGACAGGCTCATGGGCTACAAAGGATCTAACAGCTATAGAGTCACGTTTGTTGTATACATGTAATCCTACCACCATTTTATTCCCAAATCTCTATTCTACAGTGCTGTTTCCCACTGACTCCATTCACCCCTCACATTTCTTCTCAGCATGAGGCTCTCTACAGACCCACAAGATCTGACATGCAAGCTTTAAAAGAGTGTGCAATCCTTTCTGCAAATTACAACACCTTGCAAACATGAAAGTGGTTATGCAATGGCACTGACCCCTGGGGGAGTGTAATCAAGTGAGAAGTAAAAAGTATGTGAGTTTTATTACTCCTCCTTCCCAAGGGTCTCAACTACAGAGCAAACTGTATCCTCTCAAAGATGAGAGGTGTGTTTCCAAGAAAAATAATGTGGAAATATGAATATCACATTGGTAATAAACCCTGCTCCTCTATCTACAATTTAGGATAATCCAGGCCAGCTCACAGTAATTCTTGAACCCTGTATCGTTCTTCAAAGTTATAAATGTCAAGATTCCTAAGTACCTCATAAATATCAACATTGGTTCAAAAATCTCTTACCTGAAGGTATCTTTAATTCTTTCATTCTGGTCTCATTGTGATCTCTACAACATTATAAATTCTGAGTCTCAGTAATTTCATCAAGACTGTCATATCCTCTTCAAAAGATTATTTTAAAATAATGGGTTTTTTTTATTATTTAAAAAAAAAAAGGTCATGTAAGAAAAATATCTACATAATGATTGGCATTTACCAGGGCCTAAATAAACGTGAAGTGCAGTGAATGGTACAGACGATTTGAAGAAAAAAGTTATAGTAAGGGGACAATTTATTTCCTTAAGTTTAGATAGGGGTAAGAAAGTGTCTTTTAACTTTCTTACAATAGCCTCTTTTATACATATATTTTTATTTGTAATTTCTTCATTTAACCAGGGAAATACTACTATGTGGAACATGTAAGGCAGGCATTGAAGATATTAACTGGACCCATTCTCCACTATATTAAGACTGCAAAAATGTCCTTCATGAAAGAAAACTGCTTTCAGGATATTAACATCTCTCAAATTCTCTCGTGCTCTTTCCCCTCTGCTCTACAACGGTACAAATGTCAAGACTCCGAAGTGCCTTGTGAAAGGCAACATTGTCATTTCTGTTAAAAATTCTCTCGCTGAAAATCTTGCTTATTAGAAGTTCAATTCCTTTTGCACAACTGAGCACTGGGGAGAAAGCAAAAGGAGGCCAGGATTTGTAAAATCTATGTTGCAGCAGGCACACGCTGAAGTTGATTATTCTTTCTCAGTTAGAAAACCACCCAGTTTTCCACCTGTGTTTCTTTCTTACTATCACTTTACTATAATATTCACAACAATTCTGACCCCAAATGTGTGTATGTGCAGGATGGTGTCCCCTACCAAGCAATTTTCTGCAACCCTAGCCGGGTGTCTTGCAATTTAACTCAATTCTGACACTGCCTACTTAGAGATAGAATCGGATCCCACAGGTCAAGGGTTCAGTCTAGTAACACTGCTCCTCACTTCAGATGCCAATCACAAGTTCAGGTTGTCACCTGTGCTTCTGAACCATCAGGTCTAAATCGGACACACCCACAATGCCAACTTCAGTTTTAATTTGCTGGAACTCACTGGAACTCAGGAAAACGCTTACTTACGTTTACCAGTTTATTAAAGGATATGAGAAGGATACAGATAAACAACCAGATGAAGAGATGCACAGGCAAGGTCTGGGAGGGTCTCAAGCACAGAAGCTTCTGTCCTTATGTTGTTGAGGTTTGTCATCTTCCCGGCACATGGATGTGTTCACCTACACAGAAGCTCTCCAAACCCACATTATTGGGATTTTAGAGAAGTTTCCTTATATAAGGCATGATCAATTTTTAAAAAGTTATTTTTTGAAGTTTTACTCATTTTTGAGAGAGAGAGAGCGAGCACACACGAGACAGAGTGCAAGTGGGGAAGGGGCAGAGAGAGAGAGGGAGACACAGAATCTGAAGCAAGCTCCAGGCTCCGAGCTGTCAGCACAGAGCCCGACGCAGGGCTCAAACTCAGGAGTTGTGAGATCATGAAGTCAGATGCTTAACTGACTGAGCCACCCAGGTGCCCCAGGCACAATCAATTATTAACTTCATTCCCAGCCCCTCTCCTCTCTCTACAGAAGTGGAGGTTTCAGGGTTGTAAATTCCAAGCTTCTAATCACGGCTTGAACCTTCCAGTGATAGCCCCCATTCAGGAGCCCACTCATGGCTGTTTCATTAGAACAAAAGACACTCCCATCACCCAGGAGATTACAAGGGTTTCAGGAGTCCGGTGCCAGCAATCAGGGTCAGATCCAATATGTGTGTTTCCTATGATTTCACAACTTTCCTAAAGGGGTATCTCTTAGATATTCACTCAGAACTTAGCTTCTGATTTTGCCACAATTATGAGGACAATTGCCATTTGATGTCTAGTTCAGGAAATACTTTCAGTATCAAATTTCAAGTGTCAGTTACTAGACATCAGCACACCAAAAGAGATTAAGAAGTTGAAAGTGACAGGAAAAGAAGTAACAGATTTACACAAAAACTATCAAAAAGAATTTTAAGGAGAGGGACCTGGAGAAAACAAACATTTAAGGGTCCAATTCCATCATTACTCCTCAAGGAAGTAATACAGTATTGTTGTTTGAAAGACTGTCCCGAATGAGACTCAAGATTTTTAAATGATTACGTCTTTTATTCTCTTTAATATGTTCTTATGTGTTTTAGTAAAAATTTAATACTTATAAATTTAAGGTGATTTTTAAACATTAGTGTTCAACATATTGTACTGTAACGTTTAATTACCTTTCAGGTGCTATGTGCTGTACTCAGCGCTAGGTACCTTTAATGCACTATTCCATTTATTATTTTTATTATTATTATTATTACTACTACTACATAGCCAAGTGACACATGGCATGTATGGATGAAGAAACTGAGGTTCATATTTACTAAATATTTAAAGTCACACAAATAATAATACATCTGGAAACAAAACAAGTTTTCTGGTTTTAAATCTAGTGCTAACTTTTATTTTATGGCATCTGCTTCTGTATATGTTTTATGTCCATTTGAAAAAATATTTTATGTGAAATAATTATTCACAAATATTTTATGTGAAACCCACTTATGGATTTCAGAAATTCCGAGAGAGCACAAATTGAAAGGAAGTGCATGATAAGCAATGATGCCATGAACATACTCATAAAAAATTTTTATCCATATATTGGATTAGCTCCATTTTTGGATTAGAAGTAGAACTGATCAAAAGGTATGTGTATTCTAATTTTGATAGACATTGCTAGTTTGTACTCCAAGCAAATATAAACAAACCTTTCAAAAGAAAATTAAAGTGCATCTTGCATTGGTAGGTAGTTAGCTCTGAAATATGTTCCTTCTGATAAATCATTCTACTAATTCTCAAAAACACACTAATATTGATACAAGGCCAAAAGTAATTGCAATCAGGCCAGGGAAGCAGTCATGAGTCAGATTCCCTTTTAAATCATTCCAGCCAAGAATAAAAAGGTAACTCTACAACTGTAAACAACCACTCACTGATTGAAAGCCTACACAAAAATCTTTATTGTATGCCAAGCCCTGTGTACAAAATGACATGCTTGACTTCAAGGAGACTGTGACATCTTGGCCGGCCAGGTAGATGGGTAACAATTATAGGTACAGTTATTCCCTTATGTATAAAGGGCTCTTTCCAGTGTGACAGTGTGGCTCCTTCCATCAGAAGTAGAGTTTATTTCGACCACTTTGAATCCTCACTGTCCCTGTATCTTGCTTTAACAAACAGGATGCAATAGAAATGAATGATGTACCAGTTCTAAGCCAGTCCATCAGCTCACTCTTGAAACCTTGTCCAATCTCCATCAATTAACTGGCTAACCTGCTGGGTGATGAGTGATCCATAGCCCAGTTATCCCTATCACCCCAACAAATGGCCAGCCAATCCTCTAAAACAGAGCCACAGATGTATGAGTAAACCCAGCCAAGACCAAAAGACTACCTAGCTGAGCCTGGCTCAAACTGCCAATCAATAAAACCAAAAGCTAATATTTAGTTGTTATTTTAAGCAATTAAATTTGGGGGTTGATTTTTATACAAGAAAAGTTACCTGATACTTTCACTATCTTTACCAAAAAATTTAATTAAGAAGAGAGAAAAGAACTCCTCCCACAGCTAGGAGAATAGGCAATTCTTTTTCTGTAAAGTAGAACTGTCAGGTTGATCCTTGAAGGAGGATCTGGAATGGAATACATGGCATTTACCGAGTACTCCAAACAATAGAACCATCCCATAGTTATCAATGTTGGAGGTTATCAGAGGAATGGTTTGTGGGCATTGTTTAAAAGATGTAACATATTACACCAAGCGGTTAAAGTCTGGTCAAGGTATCAACTCTTTGAGTGTGGTTAGGTCTGATAGGTTTCCTACTTTTCACATCTGTAACATGGGAATGGTATTTCACACTTACATCACAGAGTTTTTATAAGAATTCTACAAATCACTACGTGTAATATACCTAGAATAGTACTGAGCATAAAGTAACTATTAGCTATTAGCCTTGGATGCCAAGTTTACAATCTGATGTTATGTTTACCAATCAGATTGGTTTTGAATTACATATGTACACATATAACCATGTATGTATACAGGAGGTCATCAAGCAGATGGGAAAGGAAATTTCTGGAAAGAGAGAGCCATGAACACAAGAGTAGCATATTTGGCTGTGGATCTTAACAGTAATTTGTAGTTTTACAAAGAATTTTCACTCAACCATTTTGTTTACTGCCCACAGAAAACTGAAATAATTCAGCACATTTATCGAGTGACTTCTACATTTCCAGCTTCGTATTAGATAATGCTTAGGTAATGTAAGAGAAACTATATTTAGTATTAAATTTAAGGACTGAAAATCACACAACTCAGCAAGCTTGCCTCTTCACATTTACCAGAAGGAAGCTTAAATAAAACATTTTACCCAATTGTAGCGAATGAACATGTTTGTGTATTAACACCATCCCAGTTTAAAATTATTCTGCTGTTAGCCTTTTATTTTCTAATACACTAAATCCATGTCTTTATTTCAGTTTTTCATTTTATTTCAAGAGGAAGAAACACAAACATATCGTGAAATAAAGCCTTGACACAGCTAGTCCCAGGTTCCTTTGCTTTAGAATGTGAGTCACGAAGCTCCATTCAAAACTAACTTTCCATCATCACAAATCTGTGGGTGGAAAAGGTGGGAGACTCAGGTAGATTTGTTTGCATTCATAAATTTTACCTCTGTACGTTTCCTGTGCCAGACTAACTCCCTACTGTGTCAGTATATTGATGCTTTAAAATCTGCTTTTTTGATTTTTATTATTGATAGAAGAAGGATTTCTCAACCTTGGCACTATTGACTTTTTGGATTCGATTGGAGAGGTGTTTTCCTATAGAATATTTAGCAGCATCCCTGGCCTGTGGCACCTCCTTTCCCCCCCCTCAGTGTAACAATCAAAAATATTTCCAGACAGTGCTAAATATCCCCTAGGTGTAGAACCACTGATTGAAGGAACTAGCTATAGAGCAAAATGCTTTTGTTAAGGCTTTGCTCATTCATTCGTTTATTGAGAATATTGTTTGCAATAGCATGGAATAATCTAAGAGTCTGTGACCTCCAATAATCACAAATGACAATGAATAAACACATGAAGTTCTAGGGTATGTCAATGACTTTCAAACTGTAAAATACAGGACCAAAGTGTCTCCAGAATAACCAAGTTTATAACAAAACAGTGGGAAATGCATTTCGCTTTCGAAGAAATATATATGCTTCATTAATTATTCTGTCAAGAGAAAAAAACCTATTTGTTTAGCAAATAATGGAAAGAACTACATGTTTTTATTGAAGACTTTCTTTTATTTACCAAATACCCATAATTCAACTCTGTTGAGTTTTTAATGTGCAGCATTTCATGTGTAAGAAGATCATTATGTTAATATAACAGATGTCTTTCAAACTGTCAAACATTAATTACAATTAACTAGAGTGTTTTTAAAATAAGATTAAATTGTGACTTATTTTGAATTATGGTTCAACAAGCTAATGTTCTTTTTTCAAAGACTGAATATTGACTGATCACAGCAAATAGTAATTGCAAGATAGATTTTTTAAAAAGGCTATCCTCAGGGAAAAATGTGATACTTTGAATGCTATCTTTGAAGCAATTCTCAGTCTTTTGCATGGAATAAAAGTACATCCAAAGTATAAATATGTCTATATTTAACAGATACTGAACAAAATTCCAATTTTCAAATCCCTACCAAGACTTGTCAAGGGTTGTAGGGGTGCCCGGATGGCTCAGTTGGTTGATTGTCTGACTTCAGCTTAGGTCATGATCTCACAGTTCCTGAGTTCAAGCTCCATGACAGGCCCTGTGCTGACAGCTCAGAGCCTGGAGCCTGCTTTGGATTCTGTGTCTCCTACTCTCTCTAACCCTCTCTCCCTCCCTCTCTCTCTCAAAAATCAACATTAAAAAAAAATTGAAAAAGACTTATCAAGGATTCCAAAATCATTTAGTATAGTGATCTTTGATAAATTTGTAATCATTTGTTTTTAGTAATGGTGTCTACAGAAAAGGAGATTGTAATTTTTAATTTTTAGATTTTTCAAACAGAAGCCTCAGAATGATAAAGCTATTGTTAAATACTTCAATATCTCAGAAGATCAATGTTTGTCTCATACATGTAAAAATTACTGAAATGCATTCTTATAATGTATGTCAATTTCATCTGTAATCCTTTGACTTACATTGCAAATTTTTGCTATAGTTCAGATATTGAACTTGAATGTATGAAAACTATACCATGAAAAATGCTATTCCCTAATTTAGAGATTACCTGAGCTCTGCTTACTGTACTTAACTCATGACTTTTAAATTATGGGTACCCTTTAAACGTTACTAAATGTCAAACCAAATTTAATCCCTAATTCTTGATGTATCACTTACTATGGAAGTCAACATAGGTAACTCATCTAACATCTACTTTCATCTAAATTCCTTATCTACAAAATGGGGATAATTAAAATAATTCCTATCTGTCATTTTGTTGTTCTTTCTTTCTTTTTTTTTGTTGTGTATTTTGCTTTTGCTTAGTCCTATCTTGAACTGAATAAATGTTGAGTGAATATTAGCTCCATTAAGTTTCAATACAGGGTGAACCAAAATTTGGCTTATGATGCATGTTGCCAAAATTCTTAGTATATCCTTGGTATTTGTAAACAAAGGACCCAATAATTCTAATAATATATAAGATATTCTGTGATAGGCAGAATAATAGCTGCTTAATGATGCCCAATCCCCCAAACCTATATTATTTTTATTATTTTATTATTATTATTTTATTATTATTTTTCATGGTAAAAAGGACTTTGCGGATGTGTTTAGAGTTAAGTACCTTCTAAGATCTATTATCACACTATATATATAATAAAATATGCAACCTTTCTAACATTAACTTCCAAAATAGATGAGCTAACACAATACTAGTTCTCTCTGTTAAAAAAAAATTTTTTTAATGCTCTCAGACTTCTTTTCTGATAAAACCATTTTCATGGAACATAATCAGGTTATTTTTTTATTCCCCTGAAAATAAATCTGGACTGGGATGAAGCAGAATACAATCAATATTCAATGTTTTTTTGTTTTTGTTTTTTGTTTGTTTGTTTGTTTTTGTTTTTTTCCCCTTAACATTAGCAGGTAGGATAATGGCCTTACAAAGATGTTCCAGCTCTAATTCCTGGAATTTGTGAATATGTTACATTACATGGTAAATGGTGATCATGGTAGCAGAAGGAATTAAGGTTTTTAATCAGCTGCTTTTAAAATAGGGAGATTATCCAAGATTATCTGGGTGGGTTCAATGTTATCCCAAGGATCCTTTAAAAAAGGAAGGAAGGAGGCAGAGTATTCAGGGTTATACATGAGAAAGACTTGACCAGACAGTGAAGTCTTTGAAGATAAAAGGGGGCTGTAAGCCAAGGAGTGTGGATAGCCTCTACAAACTGGAACAGCAAGGAAGTGTTTTTCACCTAAAGCCTCCATGAGAAAACAGCCTTAATGGATATTCTGACCTTAGCCCCATGAGGCTCATTTTGAGCTTCTGACTTCCACAACTGTAAGATAATAAAATTTTCTTATTTCAAGCCACTGAATTTGTGATCATTTGTTATGTCAGCAATAGAAAATTAATACAGATTTCTGTTGTTCTTTCTCCTAAAAGTATCACTTTTCAGTCGGCCCTATTTGACCAAATACCTACCTTGTATCCTTACTTTCTAAAAGAAATCATGTTGAATTTTGTTTATTTTTTTTAAAGATTTCTTTTTTTTAACGTTTATTTATTTTTGAGACAGAGAGAGACAGAGCATGAACAGGGGAGGGTCAGAGAGAGAAAGGGAGACACAGAATCCGAAACAGGCTTCAGGCTCTGAGCTGTCAGCACAGAGCCCGACGCGGGGCTCGAACCCACGGACCGTGAGATCATGACCTGAGCCGAAGTCGGAAGCTTAACTGACTGAGCCACCCAGGCGCCCCTTGTTTGTTTGTTTGTTTGTTTGTTTTAACTTGATATCTAGCACAACCCAACTTCTGGTTTCAGCCAGTCTTTTCAATCTGATCGCTCCCTGTTTCTAAACTCAGAGTTATAAGAATATCATAAACACACACAAAAAAAATAAAATTAAAAAAAAAGTAAATTAATTTAAAAAGAATAGTGTAACATGAGTTTCATCTGGACTAGATGGACTTTTCTGTTGTTCTTAAAGTTAAATACATAGAAGTCTTTGATTATTGCAAAAGAGAAAACCTAACTCATACAAAACATTAAAAATGGCCATTTCTTGGTTCACATAACTGAAAAATCCAGTCATAAAGCTTCCATTAATCAAAGCTCTATCCAAGTCCTTGAATAATATCCTCAGGGATCTGTCACTATTCTTTATCTCTGGGTTTTTCCTGTTGACTTTAATCTCAAACTCTCTTTGCAAAATAGCACCAGGTTTGCATTCTACAGATTTTTTACAAACTAGTAGAAAAAGTTCTTTCTGAAAGCTCCAACAGATGTGTCAAATATGGCTCTGGTTTAGACTGAATTTCCCAGAAAACAGAGACTGAAGCAAGAATTAAAGTACTAACACTTTTCTTTGAGAGGTTCAAACCAAGGCAGTAAAGGAAAGAAGAAAAAAGCAATGAGGTAAATAGAAATGTGGTACATTGAAATATAGTGCTTTAATATACTACCTATTCTTCAGAGACACAGCTGAAGTAGCCCCAGTCAGCATATTCACTGGGCACATGGGACTTTCACTGGGCACATGGTATTTCCCAAGAAGGACTACATGGAAAAACAGTATCTGAGACTCATAACAAGAAAGAGCAAATGGAACCTGCCTATTTCCAGTTTTCTATTAGTTGACATTGCTCTCAGGAAGTTATATCCCATTCCACCACACTTTGGTGTTTTATTCAGATCTCAGAGTGGAGGGACAATCTACAATGGGAGTGGTTCTCCAAAAAGAGAGAAACGAGATGGATGTGATTGAGACAACCTAAGGAGCACAACTGGGAATGTAATTCTCCAATTGGGATCAAGTGACTATTTCTGAACCAACTTCTCTGGTTGAGGAAGATGGAGTTAAGATTCAACATCATTTGGTTGCATGTCTATCTTTGAAGCCAGAGATAGGTAGGTGTTGGCTCACATGCAAAGTATGTGGACTTATAAGACCAAGTGTGCTGTTACTGCGGAAAGGGGTGAAAGATGCTGGAAAACCTAAAGCAACAAACCTCAACCTCTTTCAAAGTCACCAATTATAGCTAAACCTACCCTTCAAGATCCGCTATCAACACTTCTAAAAGACCTTCTAATTCCTAGCAGTGCTACTGCTGGGTCATAGGGTGGGTCTATTTTTAATTTTTTGAGGAACCTCCACACTGTTTTCCAGAGCGGCTGCACCAGTTTGCATTCCCACCAACAGTGCAAGAGGGTTCCGGTTTCTCCACATCCTCTCCAGCATCTACAGTCTCCTGATTTGTTCATTTTGGCCACTCTGACTGGCATCAAGTGATATCTGAGTATGGTTTTGATGTGTATTTCCCTGATGAGGAGCGACGTTGAGCATCTTTTCATGTGCCTGTTGGCCATCTGGATGTCTTCTTTAGAGAAGTGTCTATTCATGTTTTCTGCCCATTTCTTCACTGGATTATTTGTTTTTCGGGTGTGGAGTCTGGTAAGCTCTTTATAGATTTTGGATACTAGCCCTTTGTCCGATATGTCATTTGCAAATATCTTTTCCTATTCCGTTGGTTGCCTTTTAGTTTTGTTGATTGTTTCCTTTGCTGTGCAGAAGCTTTTTATCTTCATGAGGTCCCAATAGTTCATTTTTGCTTTTCATTCCCTTGCCTTTGGGGATGTGTCAAGTAAGAAATTGCTACGGCTGAGGTCAGAGAGCTCTTTTCCTGCTTTCTCCTCTAGGGTTTTGATGGTTTCCTGTCTCACATTCAGGTCCTTTATCCATTTTGAGTTTATTTTTGTGAATGGTGTGAGAAAGTGGTCTAGTTTCAACCTTCTGCATGTTGCTGTCCAGTTCTCCCAGCACCATTTGTTAAAGAGACTGTCTTTTTTCCATTGGATATTCTTTCCTGCTTTGTCAAAGATGAGTTGGCCATACGTTTGTGGGTCTAGTTGTGGGGTTTCTATTCTATTCCATTGGTCTATGTGTCTGTTTTTGTGCCAATACCATGCTGTCTTGATGATGACAGCTTTGTAGTAGAGGCTAAAGTCTGGGATTGTGATGCCTCCTGCTTTGGTCTTCTTCTTCAAAATTACTTTGGCTATTCGGAGCCTTTTGTGGTTCCATATGAATTTTAGGATTGCTTGTTCTAGCTTTGAGAAGAATGCTGGTGTAATGTGTAGATAGCTTTGGGTAGTATTGACATTTTGACAATGTTTATTCTTCCAACCCATAAGCATGGAATGTTTTTCCATTTCTTTATATCTTCTTCAATTTCCTTCATAAGCTTTCTATAGTTTTCAGCATATAGATCTTTTACATCTTTGGTTAGATTTATTCCTAGGTATTTTATGCTTCTTGGTGCAATTGTGAATGGGATCAGTTTCTTTATTTGTCTTTCTGTTGCTTCATTGTTAGTGTATAAGAATGCAACTGATTTCTGTACATTGATTTTGTATCCTGCGACTTTGCTGAATTCATGTATCAGTTCTAGCAGACTTCTGGTGGAGTCTATCAGATTTTCCATGTGTAATATCATGTCATCTGCAAAAAGTGAAAGCTTGACTTCATCGTTACTAATTTTGATGCCTTTGATTTCCTTTTATTGTCTGATTGCTAATGCTAGCACTTCCAACACTATGTTAAACAACAGCGGTGAGAGTGGACATCCCTGTCGTGTTCCTGATCTCAGGGGAAAGCTCTCAGTTTTTCCCCATTGAAGATGATATTACCTGTGGGCTTTTCATAAATGGCTTTTATGATGTTTAAGTATGTTCCTTCTACCCCAACTTTCTCGAGGGTTTTTATTAAGAAAGGATTCTGAAATTTGTCAAATGCTTTTTCTGCATCGATTGACAGGATCATATGGTTCTTATCTTTTATTAATGTGATGTATCACGTTGATTGATTTGTGAATGTTGAACCAGCCCTGCATCCCAGGAATGGATCCCACTTGATCATGGTGAATAATTCTTTTTATAAGCTGTTGAATTCGATTTGCTAGTATCTTATTGAGAATTTTTGCATCCATATTCATCAGGGATATTGGCCTGTAGTTCTCTTTTTTTACTGGGTCTCTGTCTGGTTTAGGAATCAAAGTAATACTGGCTTCATAGAATGAGACTGTAAGTTTTCCTTCCCTTCCTATTTTCTGGAATAGCTTGAGAAGGATAGGTATTATCTCTGCTTTAAATGTCTGGTAGAATTCTCCAGGGAAGCCATCTGGTCCTGGACTCTTGTTTGTTGGGAGATTTTTGATAACTGATTCAATTTCTTCGCTGATTATGGGTCTGTTCAAGCTTTCTATTTCCTCCTGATTGAGTTTTGGGAGTGTGTGGGTGTTTAGGAATTTGTCCATTTCTTCCAGGTTGTCTAGTTTGGTGGCATATAATTTTTCGTAGTATTCCCTGATAATTGCTTGTATTTCTGACGGATTGGTTGTAATAATTCCATTTTCATTCATGATTTTATCTATTTGGGTCATCTCCCTTTTCTTTTTGAGAAGCCTGGCTAGAGGTTTATCAATTTTATTTTTTCAAAAAACCAACTCTTGGTTTCATTGATCTGCTCTACAGTTTTTTTTTAGATTCTATATTGTTTGTTTCTGCTCTGATCTTTATTATTTCTCTTCTTCTGCTCGGTTTGGGATGTTTTTGCTCCACTGCTTCTGTTTCCTTTAGGTGTGCTGTTAGATTTCATATTTGGGATTTTTCTTGTTTCTTGAGATAGGCCTGGATTGCAATGTATTTTCCTCTCAGGACTGCCTTCACTGCATCCCAAAGCATTTGGATTGTTGTATTTTCATTTTCTTTTTTTTTCCATATATTTTTTTTAATTTCTTCTCTAATTGCCTGGTTGACCCATTCATTCTTTAGTAGGGTGTTCTTTAACCTCCATGCTTTTGGAGGTTTTCCAGACTTTTTCCTGTGGTTGATTTCAAGCTTCATAGCATTGTGGTCTGAAAGTATGCACGGTATGATCTCAATTCTTGTATACTTATGAAGGGCTGTTTTGTGACCCAGTATGTGATCTATCTTGGAGAATGTTCCATGTGCACTCGAGAGGAAAGTATATTCTGTTGCTTTGGGATGCAGAGTTCCAAATATATGTCAAGTCCATCTGATCCAATGTATCATTCAGGGCCCTTGTTTCTTTATTGACCATGTGTCTAGATGTTCTATCCATTGCTGTAAGTGGGGTATTCAAGTCCCCTGCAATTACCACATTCTTGTCGATGAGGTTGCTTATGTTTGTGAGTAATTGTTTTATATATTTGGGGGCTTCCGTATTCGGTGCATAGACATTTATAATTGTTAGGTCTTCTTGATGGATAGACCCTGTAATTATTATATAATGCCCTTATTCATCTCTTGTTACAGCCTTTAATTTAAAGTCTAGTTTGTCTGATATAAGTATGGCTACTCCAGCTTTCTTTTGACTTCCAGTAGCATGATACATAGTTCTCCATCCCCTCACTTTCAATCTGAAAGTGTCCTCAGGTCTAAAATGAGTCTCTTGCAGACAGCAAAGAGATGGGTCTTGTTTTTGTATCCATTCTGATACCCTATGTCTTTTGGTTGGTGCATTTAGTCCATTTACATTCAGTGTTATTATAGAAAGATATGGGTTTAGAGTCATTGTGATGTCTGTAGGTTTCATGATTGTAGCGATGTCTCTGGTACTTTGTCTCACAGGATCCCCCCTTAGGATCTCTTGTAGGGCTGGTTTAGTGGTGATGAATTCCTTCAGTTTTTGTTTGTTTGGGAAGACCTTAATCTCTCCTTCTATTCTAAATGACAGATTTGCTGGATAGAGGATTCTTGGCTGCATATTTTTTCTGTTCATCACATTGAAGATTTCCTGCCATTCCTTTCTAGCCTGCCAAGTTTCAGTAGAGAGATCCATCATGAGTCTTATCGGTCTCCCTTTATATGTTAGAGCACATTTATCCCTAGCTGCTTTCATAATTTCCTCTTATCCTTGTATTTTGCCACTTTCACTATGATATGTCGTGCAGAAGATCGATTCAAGTTACGTCTGAAGGGAGTTCTCTGTGCCTCTTGGATTTCAATGCCTTTTTCCTTCCCCAGATCAAGGAAGTTATCAGCTATTATTTCTTCAAGTACCCCTTCAGCACCTTTCCCTCTCTCTTCCTCCTCTGGAATACCAATTATGCATAGATTATTTCTCTTTAGTGCATCACTTAGTTCTCTCATTTTCCCCTCATACTCCTGGATTTTTTTATCTTTTTCTCAGCTTCTTCTTTTTCCATAATTTTATCTTTTAGTTCACCTATTCTCTCCTCTGCCTCTTCAATCCAAGCTGTGGTTGTCTCCATTTTATTTTGCAGCTCATTAATAGCAACTTTTAGCTCCTCCTGGCTGTTCCTTTGTCCCTTGATCTCTGCAGCAAAAGATTCTCTGCTGTCCTTTATACTGTTTTCAACCCCAGCGATTTATTTTATGACTATTATTCTAAATTCACTTTCTGTTATATTGTTTAAATCATTTTTGATCAGTTCGTTAGCTGTCGCTATTTCCTGGAGGTTTTTTTTGAGGGGAATTCTTCCTTTTTGTCATTTTGGATAGTCCCTAGGGTGGTGCGGAACTGCAGGGCATTTCCCCTGTGCTGTCTTGAATAACTTGCGTTGGTGGGCGGGGCCGCAGTCAGACCTGATGTCTGCCCCCAGCCCACCGCTGGGACCACAGGCAGACTAGTGTGTACCTTCTCTTCCCCTCTCCTAGGGGTGGGATTCACTGTGGGGTGGTGTGGCCCTGGGCGGGAGGGGCAGGTTCAGCTCGCTTTTCCTTCGGTGATCCACTTCAGGAGGGGCCCTGCGGCACCGGGAGGTAGTCAGACCCGCCAGAGGGATGGATCCACAGAAGCACAGCCTTGGGTGTTTGAGCGGTGCAAGCAAGTTCCCTGGAAGGAACTGGTTCCCTTTGGGATTCTGGCTGGGGGATGGGTGAGGGAGATGGCGCTGGCGAGCGCCTTTGTTCCCCACCAAGCTGACCTCTGTCATCTGGGGCTCAACAACTCTCCCTCCGTTTTCCTCCAGCCCTCCTGCTCTCCGAGCAGAGCTGTTAGCTTATAACCTTCCAGATGTTAAGTCCCGCTTGCTGTTGCAACACACTCCATCTGGCCCCTCTGCTTTTGCAAGGCAGACTCAGGGGCTCTGCTCTACTTTGCCAGTGGCCTGCCCCACTGCCCCGGCTCCCTCCCGCCAGTCCATGTAGCGTGCACCGCCTCTCCGCCCTTCCTACCCTCTTCTGTGGGCCCCTTGTCTACGCTTGGCTCCAGAGAACCCATTCTGCTAGTCTTCTGGTGGTTTTCTGGGTTATTTAGGCAGGTGTGGGTGGAATCTAAGTGATCAGCAGGACGAGGTGAGTCCAGTGTCCTCCTACGCCACCATCTTCCACTCCTATTGTTGCCAAAATTTTTTTTTTAATTTAAAAGACCTTCTAAAGTATTTCATGACAATTCCATTTTCTTTCTTAATACTTAGAACACTGACTCACCTAGCATTTATCATTTCCTACTTACATAATGTAGTACACTTTCAGCTTTTTAGTGTTATGTAATATTTGTTGAAAAATAAACATGTAGAGGGGCGCCTGGGTGGCTCAGTCGGTTGAGCGGCCGACTTCGGCTCAGGTCATGATCTCGCGGTTCGTGAGTTTGAGCCCCACGTAGGGCTCTGTGCTGACAGCTCAGAGCCTGGAGCCTGTTTCGGATTCTGTGTCTCCTTCTCTCTCTGACCCTTCCCCGTTCATGCTCTGCCTCTCTATGTCTCAAAAATAAATAAATGTTAAAAAAAAATTTAAAAAAAAAGAAAAATATACATGTAGATCTATAAATAGTATTTATGTGCTTATTTTAGAAAATATTTAACTATTAAATATTTATTTAACTATTTAACAATGCTAGGCACGGTTCTCTACAAAGAGAAATAAAAATCCTTGACTCTCAGAAGATCTCTGTGTAGAAAACAAGTATTTAAACAGATTATAATTTGATTTAAAAATTTATTAACAGTTACTTACTGTAATATTCAGGCCTTCAGCAGGAAACTGAATCCAGCCCAAGAAATCATATCCAGAGAGACTACATACACATACACACATGTGAGTGGGATTAAGGGGAGTTGAGGCACCCAGAAATGAACAACAGTAGGAACAGAAGAGGAAATAGAGTCACTGGAGCCCAGTGTGAACTCGAGCCATCAAGGAAAGATTGATGGAAAGGAGTCATGGATGGGCACATCTATGCTTAAGCAAATAAAAAACAGAAAAGAACAACTTCTCTTCTCCCATCTCGTGATTTGTCCTAGTAGTTCCCATAGACTTAGCCCAAGTAGATGCCATTAGCTAAGCATGGCGAAAGTAGGGAGAACACTTGGAATCAGCCTCCTGGCATTGGGGCAGGAAGGAAAAAGAGTGGACAATGGATCTGGATTCCTGGAGTTATGGTTAAGCAAAAGCAGAAAGAGAAGCATGTACACTCTGTATAGAAGTACAGGGAAGCATATGTGTGTGTGGTGGGGGGAGCAGTGGGGGTGTTTGAATAGCAGGGAAAGGAGACCTTCAGGGAGGAGGTTCAGTGGAAAGGTAGAAAAGGCACTCCAAGTAGAGGTAACTCCCTAAGGATGTGAGATCTCAAAATGACAAGAACATAAGCATGCCTCCAGGGAGCAGTTATTGCCTGGAGGAATTTGTGTAAGTATCCATAATCTATACATGTTACCGGTAGTGCTTGAGGAGTCACAAATAATGGGCAGCTATTTGCCAAATAGTACTGGTTAAATGGATGAGCAAATAGACTAACTAAAGCCTTCCTGGGGTGCCTGGGTGGCTCACTCTGTTGGGCAGCCGACTTCAGCTCAGCTAATGATCTCAACGTTTGTGGGTTCGAGCCCCACATTGGGCTCTGTGCTGACAGCTCAGATCCTGGAGTCTGCTTTGGATTCTGTGTCTCCCTCTCTCTCTGCCCCTCTCCTGCTCACGCTCTCTTTCTCTCAAAAATAAATAAACATAAAAAAAAATTTTAAATTAAGTCTTCCTTATGTTGATTTCTACACAAATACAGAATAACAGGTCTGGTATTTCTGATTACTATAATTCAATTCTAATAGAAGCTCTTTTGTGAAATGTGTCTTGATAATTCAACCTCACTGGATTCCAATTTTTTCAATTAGTCTTTTGTCATTGTTTAAAGCAAATAGTTAATTCTCGGCTGGAGATACTGAATAAAATTTTAGAGCAAGATCTGCACATGATTTTGGGGGTAATATTTTAAATTTCAAAGGAGCTGGAGAGTTAGCAGTCCTTGTAATTACTACCACCGTTATTTAATTAAAATGAAGTTCAGAAATTTAGTACCAGTTAAAATAAGAATAAACCCTAAAAGATATTAATGATTATTAGAAATAAGATAAATTTTTTTTAAAAAATGAACACATAATCTCAATTTTTGTTGCCATTTCAAAACCTACAAAGTGCATTGGTTCTCATAGATAATCTCATGTCTTTAAAACCAATATGACTACATGAGTTAAAATACTTTAGGGCAAACTGGCATTTGGTGCTGCCCTATACAAACCCTATATTTCTCAGCTCAGACAGATGTCACTGCATCATAGCATCACCCCAACTTTTCTTGAGTTTTTCTAATGCACTTACCTCTATGACAAGGTCACTGTATATGCTATTTCATGTAGCTTTCACAATAGTCTTGCCAAGTAGGGCCTTGCATAAAGCAGGAAGCGGCTTCAAAGAGTTGTAGTTTACATAAGGATAAACAATTATTCAAACTGAGATAAGTGCACACCCTGAATCATTATGCCTTCTTGAATACATGGTATGTTCTGGTGTGTGTGTGTGCGTGTTTAATGGAAGTTCTTATTTATGTATGTCTATAACCTAACTCATTTTGAGGTTCTAGTTCAAACGTCCTGTCCCCTGAAATCATGCCACCCATTCCTGACAGAAATGATGCTCCCACTTTGGAGTTTCTAAGATTTGTGATTTGAGCACAATTCATATTTGTTTTGAGAGTACTAGGATTGAAGCACTGTATTTTACATTTTTATTGAAAAAATATACTTTTAGAAAATTTAAAAATATAGTAAGTATACGGCTTGCTGAATTGTCACCTAGGAAACATACCTTTGTAACCACTAACCAGACCTAGAAGCAGTATTACCAGGATATCAGAAATCCCCTTTTGTTCTTTTCCTACCCGTCTCCCCAAAGGTAACTGTTATTCTAAGAGCATACACTAGTTTGGGACAGGTATTAAGTATTTTACACATAATTTATTTAATACTCACAAGAGCCCTGGGCATAGAGAGAGTCTAAATAACTTACCCAGGGTAATACAGCTGGTAAGTTGTGTAGAATTAGGATTCAAATTCTGGTAGTTAACTACAGAGATCACTGATTTAATTTATACTTCTACATGGTTTGAGTTGCAAATAGAACCTGAGACCTTGTTTTCTCATTAGTTGTGGCCCCGTCTTATTTCTCCCACACAGATTCTAAGTCCCTGACATACATGGCATCTAATTCATCTTTGTAACCTTTTAATAATGTAGCCGATAGCATATATTTATTCAGTGAATATTCTGCTGGTTGATTATATTCATGAATGAATGAATGAAATGCTTACATAAAATCCTGTGCAAGGATACTCCAGAGCCTTGAGAATAATGAAGTAATTTTTAGCCACAGTTTAAGCCATTGGTTTTTTATTTCTTATAGTCACCAAAGAACACGTCTCAGTGAGCCCCAAATCATTCCACGTTTTCAGTAATTGGGTATTTTCCATTAAATATAGTCATGTAAGCAGTAAAAATCTGTGTCTAACATGTAATGTTGTCTGACGGGATTTAAAGAAGGAGAATTTTCCCCTAATATGAATAGTCTCCACTCAGACAGCATCTTTCAGCCTCAGATTACAAAGTACTTAACTGTTAAATTCACTTTCTTTCCTCTGCTGACATTTCTTATTGCTATAAGCAAGATGCCTTTGATAAATACTTCTCTACCACTTCCTCAGAAGCAGCAATCCCGTTAGTTGTTAAAATGCATTCTTTCCCCAGTACTTCCGACTAATATTTCCATTAGTGTAAAAGATTAAGCTAGAGAGGCAACATCAGTACATGTCAAAGTTAATGCTTCAGGATTAGTACTGATGAAGATTCTAGAGGTCAACAAGCTGAGCTCATTAGGGTCCAGAGAGGTAAAGCGAGTTGACCAATGTCAGTAGCTTGCTAAAGGAATGGCACACTATGAATCCTTGTCTTTGAAATTCTCCACATTACTCCATCTCACCTCTAATTAAATGGACTGTCTTCCCCCTCTAGTTGAAGACCATCAATGGATCACTTCCCCTGATCCTGTTCTTTTATGTTCATTGCTCATTTCTCCTTACCTTAGCCAAGGCAGAAAGTCCCTTTGCTCTAAATACTGCCCTCATTTTCCTTCATGTGCTTCTCACCATAACGCTATGGATACCCCACACAATATTGACCATGTGGTGGTGAAAAACAAGTCAGAAACTTCTTGCCGTTAAAGTAGATGTTAAGGGGCATCTGGGTAGCTCAGTCAGTTAAGTGTCTGACTTTGGCTCAGGTCACCATCTCACTGTTCTTGAGTTTGAGGTCATAGGGTGTAATAGCCCCAGGCCCCGGGGCTGTGCTGACAGCTCAGAGCCTGGAGCCTGCTTCGGATTCTGAGTCTCCTTCTCTTTCTGCCCCTCCCCTGCACTCTCTCTCTCTCTCTCTCTGTCTCTTTCTCTCTCTCTCAAAAATAAACATTTAAAAAAATTTTTAAATAAATAAATAAAAAGTGGATGTTTAATTATATTACATGAGGAGTATCATGGAATCTGTGTTTCTGCTCAATGAAGGATTCCATCTTTGTCTCAGATTCCATTTGAAAGTTGTTCTTCACACTCTATTAAATTTAAAATATACCTCTCACGTATATTTAAATGCAATTTTGGCCATTTGTGTTAGCACACAGTAATTTTCTGCGAGTAATAAAGATACAGATTTTAAAATTTGCCAGGCCCTATGTGGTATGCTGGCTAGTGGTCTTCCCAAAATGTCCACATCTTAATCCCTACATCCTAGGTATATATTGCTTTACTTGGTAAAAGGAGCTTTTCAGATATGATTAAGTTAAAGATGTTGAGGTGGCTCAGTCATTTGAGTGTCCTACTTTGGCACAGGTCATGCCCTCCCAGTGATTTCAAGCCCTACATTGGGCTTGCTGCTGCCAGTGCAGAGCCCATCTCTGATCCTCTGTCCCCTTTTCTCTCCACACCTCCCCCGCTTGTGCGCTCTCTCGCTATCTCTCTCTCTCTCAAAAATAACCAAAATCTTTATTTTTTTTTTAAAGTTCAGGATCTTGAGATATGGAAATTATCTTGAATTATCTGCACGGGTCTGATAGAACCAGAGACTGAGACAGGAAAATCAAAGTCAGAAAAATCAAAACAATCAATGTGATGAGAGTAGTAGAGAGATTAGGTGATGTCATGCAGCTGGGAGGAAGGTGGGGTCTTAGCCAAGGGGTGCAGGCAGCCTCTGTGAACCAGAAAAGACAAGAAATGGATCCTCCTCTTGAGTCTCCAGAGCAAGAACAGCCTTGTTAACCCATTTTAGATTTCTGACCTTCAGACTCTTAAGGGAATGACTTTGTGTTGTTTTAAGCCACTACGTTTTGGTAATTTGACATAGCAATAGGAAACAAATACACCTCATGTTGAAAAGTGTGGGGGAAGAAATGCACCAAATGTTCAGACTGTGTAGTGGAAGAAACAAAGACAACCTTGGATTAAAGAAGAACAACTCAGCAGCTGAAGTCAGTTTGGAATTCACATCAATTACCTAGAAAGAAAATGGGAAGATATTCAAATTCATCCATTTATCCTTTATTGTGTTTGAATATGATAATGTTTGATTGTGCAGAATAGTAAAATTCTTTGTAATTTCCATTGCAGATTGGTTCTATCAATCTCCAATTTAATAAAATACTGTCATCTTCAAACAAAAACTACGTTAAAGAACTCCTGCAAATTTTACTATAAATTAATGCATGTCCTGAAATGATTTTTGTGAAATTTAAAATTTTAAGAGTGAGGAGGATTGGGGCAAGAGGGTGGCTCAGTCAGTTAAGCGTCTGATTTCAGCTCAGGTCATGAGTTTGCCATTCATGAGTTTGAGCCCTGTGTCAGCCTCTGTGCTGACAGCACAGACTTTGCTTTGGATCCTCTGTCTCCGTCTCTCTCTGAGCCTCCCTACTATCCCTCTCAAAATAAATAAATAAACTTAAAAAAAAAAGAGTGAGGAGGATTTACAGTATGCTAATTGAGGCAGGCGTGTGTGTGTGTGTGTGTGTGTGTGTGTGTGCACACGCACTTATGCACATGTATGTATAATAACCATTTAGTCCCATATTAAGTTACTCTGAGTAAATAAAACCTCTTAACAAAATTTATAGTTTAAATATCATTCCCCTACATGAAATTCTTTCCATCAACTGAATTTTAGAGGTTCCAACGCATCACACAAGGGCTAGTTATGGAAATAACTTTGTATGGAATTGGATGGAATAGGCAGAACCAGGGTTAGACAAGTAGGTGGTAAACTTGTATAACTGCTCCTCCCCTCAAAAAGTCCATATTCTAATGCATGGACTCTCTAAATGTACAATAAAGGGCTTTGCAGCTGTAACTAAATTAAGGATCTTGAAATGGGAGATTATCCTAGATAATCTAGGTGGGCCTTAAATGCAATTACTTGTATCTGTCTTTATAAGACAAAGCCAGGAACACCTGCATGGCTCAGTTGGTTAAACATCTGACTCTTGATTTGGCTTGGATCAAATCATCTCACAGTTTGTGAGTTCAAGCCCCGCAGTAGGCTCTGTGCTGCTTAGAGTTTTCTCTCTCTCTCTCTCTCTCTCTCTCTCTCTCTCTGTCCCTTCTCTACTTATACAAATACTCTCAAAATGAATTTTTAAAAAAGAGAGAGAGATTTGACATAGGAGTAAAGGAGAATATGGCCACAAGCCCCAAAGACAGCTGCTACCAAAAGCTGCTAAGGCAAGAAACAGATTCCCCTTTAGAGTGTAGAGTCCAACACTACTGGCAGCCATTTACCAGCCCAGTTATTCTGACTGCAGACTTCTGTCTTCCAGAAGTCAGAATGTATCAGACAATACATTTCTGTTGTTTTAAGCCATCAAGGTTGTGGTAACTTGTTATAGCAGCCACAGAAAACTAATACAGATTCTGGTACTTAAGAATGGGGTGCTATTGTAACAAATACCTAACAACGTGGAAGTGGCTTTGGAACTGGGTAATAAGTAGACGCTGAGAGAATTTTTAGGTGCAAGATGGAAAAAGCGGATTGCATTCAACAGACTGTTGATAGAAATATAAGCATAATAGGCTCTGCTGGCAAGCACTCAGAAGGAAGTTCAGAGAATGAGAAAGAAAGTTTGTATTATCTTAGAGAATACACATATGGTCATAAACAGAATGTTGGTAGAAATATGAATGCTAAAAGCAGCACTGCTGAGGGCTTAGCAGGAAATGAGGAATAGGATGTTGAGAACTGGAAGAAACGGCATCATTGTTATATAGTGACAGGAAGCCCGGCTAAATTCTGTCCTGCAATTAAATGGAAAACAGACTGGAAAGCAATGAAGTTGGGTATTTAGCTGAAAATTCCAAGCAACGTGATGCAGGTGGGGCTAGATTTCTTTTGTTGTTGCTGATGGTAAAATACAAAAGGAAAGAGATAAACAAGAGATAAACTAAGAATAACCTTTTTTTTTTTTTTTTTTTTTTTTTTTTTTTTTTTTTTTGGAGAGTGAACACAGAAGAGGGGCAGAAGGAGAGAGAGAGAGCTTGAACATGGAAGAGATGGACAGAGGGAGAGTGGGGAGAGAGAATCCCAAGGAGGTTCCACACTCAGCACATAGACCAATGCAGGACTTGTTCTAGCCACCCTGAGATCACGATCTGAGCTGAAATCGAGAGTCAAATGCTCAACTGAAGGAGCCACCCAGCCACCCCAAAAAAGAACTTTTAACAAGAAACTGGGTCCTAATGATCCAGGAAATTCTCAGCCTATCTGGGTTGCAAAAGATGCTGAAACTAGGAAATTGTGCCCTGTTAGGATAGTGTGCACTGAAGAGAAAGCCAAAGGTCTGGTTTGATAGCCATTGGCTCGTGCCTCAAAAGGATCAACAGGACAAAGTATTCCTTTACACAGAGGGTTTCTTAAAGAGATTGAACCACAGATCCCCTTGAGCATCTTGAGAGAACTTGGGAATAAACATGAGATTGTTTAATAAAGATCTTAAAACCAAGAAAATAATATTTACTGGATTCATTTTAAGTTTTACTCTCTAAATTTTAATATACACTATTTTACGACAAAATATGATCCTATCTTTGAGTCCCCATTTTATATGCACAAATATTTCAGTTAGAGTTGGTTTTTTTGTTTGGTTGGCTGGTTAGTTCGTTGCAAGCAACAGAGATCACTGCAATCGAGTCAAAAATGGATGTTGGTGAAAGTTTATCTAGCAGCTCATATTTTGTAGCAGAACACAGAAAATCAGACACTGCAAGGTGACACCTACGAGACTTTTGGAGGTTTAGCAGCTAAGACGGTGTCTCCAGGAACACTCTACCAGAATAAGTCAGGTCTAAATCTTCCCTATAAGTGTGTTGCTTTTCTCAGGAGTTTCTTTCCCAGGAGGGAGAGGCTGGTTGTCTCCATCTGTGTCAAGAACTAGTACTGTTTACCTGAGGGAAGGCAGAATAAGCTAAGGTAAAGTCCCATCAAGAACACACGCATCGGGAAGGAGGAGTTCCCAAAGAATGAAGTGAGATGCTGAAGCAAAGTGGAATGAACGCTAACAAGATAAAAACAAACACATAGGAAATGAATGGCCTCTACAAGGATGGCTACAGTGGACCAGTGTTTCTCCCAATGTAACCTGTGACCTATCTAGACATTGTATGAACCCTTACTCAGAATATATGATTTAAAGAGTCCACATATGAATAATACAGCTGCTAACCTTATTCCATGGGGTTTCAGTTCTTCTCATATACAGAACGAGGAAATAAGGCATATATGACCTCTAAGAGGTCTTCCAACTTATAGTGCCCTCCTTACACAACCAAGGCTGTTGCTTTAAGGCAATGGATGGTTTTTATTATTGACAACACATATATTCACTTCATTCTTATTTACATAGACAGAAACGATGTAGTGACAAGGTCTCTTCAAGGCTGGAATACTTCCTTAACAACATGAACAAAATAGCATCTGGTATCAATCTTGTCCCACTGACTTGACTGTAGTGATTTAAAGCTTTCATTCTTTGATTCAAAATCTAATTCTTAATGCACTTTCTGTCAGCCATCTTCCTGGGTTCTAAATGAGTTTCTGTCATCCTGACAGACTCTTAGATAAATTGAAACTTAACTAGGGAAAAAAATAAATGTTAAAAACAATTTGATTCAGAATAGAATAAATGTGATATATATTTTGGTTATTTTCCCCATATATTGTCATTGGCTTCTCTGTATTGGTGAGCTGGTGAGTATGTGTGATGACCAACTACTTCTGTAATTTACTGTCTGACAATAGATTGTAGGCAAATTGCCAGGCTGACTGGCTGAACCCATTAAGCATGATTCCTTTTCAAGCACACTGACCTGAAGAAAAGACTCAAATCATTCTTTTTTGCAGCATAACCTAAAATTACTGAGCATTTCAGCTATTATTTTCTCCAAGTGTTCACTTTAATTGGGTGAGTAATCATTTTACTTGAAAAAAAAAAGCTATATATGACCAGTGATGGCTAAGAAGGCAATATTGTGGTTCTTTTTCACTGGTACAGAAGACAGAGGAATTAAGCTAAGGAGAGAGGGGCAATGAGGGAAGGAAGGGGTGGGGGGCTGAGGGGAGAAAGGGAGAGAGGAAGGGGCAGGGGGGAGGCAAGAAGAGCTATTAGGGAAGTGGCATTTAATGAGGTGCAATCCAGTGCAGGAAAGTCTAATGATGCAAAGCATTCTACACTAATACTCCAAAGTGCTGAGTTCTTTCAAAATACATACAATCATTCACATTTGTAAAGCAATTTACTTCTTAAATGCAATGTCACTTCCCTCTTCAGAGTCTTAAAATACACTTTAAGTATAAAAAGCACCATTTATAGAGGGGAACCTCAGGCTCTGTGCGGACAAGTGATTTAATCCATGTTACACAGCTGATTGATGGCACTGACTGCATTATAAACAGGTCTCTGCCTCCTCAACCCTAAGTAAATTCCCTATCACCTCACTGCCTTTATACCAGAGGTCCTAATTAACTTTCACCAGGTCTTTAGATTTTTCTTGCCATGGAACTTTCCTGAAAACGGTCTCTGGTTGTTTTCGAGAATGTTCTCCACTGAATAATACTATAATCTTTGAAGAAAACCTTGGATTGAAGTTCTGACATTTTTGGTCTCCACAAGGATTACAGCCACCCTTCCACATGTATTGAGGAGACAAAGCTTTGGTACAATGGTACAATTGTACCATGGTACAATCTAACATGAAGAAAACTCCTTAGTTTCCAGAGGAGAAGTATTGTGTGGGCACGCTCAGTTTGTCTTGGTTTTATTCTAATATTTCATTGATTATTTGTCCTTAGAAACACAGTTAATAAACTATTTAGGTCCCATGTCATTGACTGTAAAATAGGAATAGAAATATCATTCCTTGAAGAATTTTATGAGCTAATGCATAGAAAACCATATTGCACAGGTAAGATATTAATGTTAGTAACAATTCTCCCAAGGGATGGCCAATGGGTACTACAAATATCCTTGGTGAAAATGGAGCACTATGAAGCAATGGGAAACGTAGGTTATATACAATATATTGGTAGCAGATACCGTTTGTGCCTCACCCACATCTCCTCAGACTCACCAATACTGGTCATACTGTAGCTTCCTAAAGCAAGCACTTGAAGAATTTCTGAGGCATGCGTGGCTAGTGAGAGTCACATCGGGACTACAGATACATCCAGGGAGTATCCCTCCATTGAAACTAAGTAAGAATTCAAGGAAGATATGCCAAATTCTTCTCCCATAAGGTGGAAGAATTCTAAGCAATTTTTTTTTAACTATAGTGTTTGTTGAACTACAGTGTTCATAATCTTAAAGCAATAGGTTCCAAAACAGCTTAATTATTCAAATGGAAAACTTTCATGTTTACTCTCTCCCTTTGTGACTATCTGGAATCAGTGTCTTCATGCAGACTATGTGGATGTGCCAAACAACTAACCATAGCATTTTATGACCCTTTGAGAGGCATGAACGTTAAGTATGTATAAATACGAGAAAACTTCATCCTATAAATCATAATGTTGAACATTCTGGTGGTAGTGCAAATCTTGAAAAATCAAAGAAAATAGCCTCTGGATCATCTCGATTTTTTCAAATGATTGATAGGATGAAAGAAGGGACAACTAGAATAAAAATCTCAAAATTTATTTCTGTTCCAGGGACTATAAGACCTTTGTAAAATGTTTTATTTTGTCTTTGATTCAAGCTTAAACTAATTCATTGCTCGACTCATGGGGCATATTAAATGTCTATGACCAATAAAATATCATTAAAAATCTTCTGGCCTAGTGATCTATTTCAAATGTCTATTTTAAGTTCCTGTAATACACTAAGGTCATGGAAGCTAAGGACATGTCCTAATAGCCACACCAGTATTTTTGGATCTAACTTTATCTGCATCTCTGTATACCTTATTATGTATTTATTATCCACAGAACATAAACACATACACACAAATATGTGTATGTACAAATTAAGCAGGTTACTTAATCTGGGTCTGTTTCTTAATTTTTTCCTTGAAAAGGGATGGCAGTAGCACCTGCCTCGTAGAGTTATCATGAGGATTAAATGTGTGTGTGTGTATTCGTATTTTTAGATGTTGAATGGCACAAAACAAGCACCAAATAAGCACTACAATTATCTTAACACACACTGTGCAAACTGCGTTATACACACATCACCAATATATATACATATGTATATGTGTGTGTGTGTGTGTGTGTGTGTGTAGAGACAGAGAGACAGAGAGACAGAGACAGAGAGAGACAGAATTTGTCCACACATATTTCTGAATACTATATAAGTATAGTATATTACTTTTATGCATGTAGCACAATGAGTAGACAATGTGACTTTGGTGACGATATTGACTAATCCCATTAAAAGGCAACCTCCCTCCTGTGGGGAGTTAAACAGGGCCTCTCCGGGTGTTCCATGATAACTCCAACCCTGAATAATTAAAAGCCCTCTTAGCACCACTTGAAATACATTTTCCAAAATCATCATTCAAATTCTTCCTTACAGGTCAAATTCACTTGCTTCCAGTTCCAACTAAAGTTACCAAAATCTTTAAAAGAAATCAAAAACATAAATAGTAACATAAATAATCATAAGCTATCCCATTAATTGGAGTAGTTTTCCTCCTGGGTCTCTAGAAAGCATATTCCTTCCCTGATCAGCTTGCTAATCTAAGATTAACATTCACTGCACCCTGGAGCTACTCTTTCCCACAGAGCTGTCATGTGGAACATCTAATAGAAGAAGAAAGAGACAACTCAACTGTTTGGTATGGTGGCCACTGAGGAGCCCCCTTGCCATATTACTTTCAGTAAAGGCCACAGGGATTTCCATTACACATATTTGAAATCATTGTCTATTGAGATAAATCCATGAAAAGTGAAGAATAAAAGCACAATAGAGAATTTAAATCCTACTCATGGCTACTTCTCCAGACTTACCTCTTTTCCCACCTGCCCAGAGTCTGTTCTCCAGCCAAATGAAACTACTTCCAGTCCTTAAGTCCCCACGAATTTCTTGTCTACTCTAAGTAAATTCAAAGATTTGCTCTATTGGAAGATTTTACCCTAGATATGTTTAGGCCAAGGTAACTGGAGGCTTTATTTGGAGGAAGAAAAATCAAAGGGAACTATTATTTATTTAAAGCCAACTATATATGAGACATTTTACTTTGGGTGCATGATTGTATTTAATCCTCACCTCAATTCTTGAGTTACAATCTTTATCACATAATTGAGTAATGAGAGGCTTACCGTATGTTAATGGATTTGTCCAATGACACATACTTACAAACTGCACAGCCAGGATTTAAACCCAGGCCTATCTTACTCCAAAGTCCTTATTGTTCTACTTTTACTGCACTGTGAACATGACAGTAATTTAGAGAAGAAGAAGAAAAAAAAAACGATGACTGGATTCAGTGAATATAGGAATTTGTGGCCATTTCACTGAAACTGACTTTTATACACAAAAAGTTGCTGCAGTACAACAGTAGTGGAAAACATCATACTCTCTGATACTCTACACATCTCCCCTTGGAGACAGGGTCTATGTGCCCTCTCCTTCAATCTGGGTGGGGCTGTGATGACTTCAAGCTAGAGAGTAGGGCAGAAGGGCCACTGAATGATTTCTGAGCAGGGCCATAAAAAGGTGTTTGGATTTCTTCCTTAGTGCTAAAACATTTGCACTTGGAGCCCTTAAGTGAGGTAAAAAACCAGCTTCTCTTTAGGCCACCATGCTTTGAGGAAGCCAAGTCACGACAGGCTTGGCTTTAGTGGGTAATCCTTGCCTTCAATAATTCTAGATGAGGATCCAGACATCCAATAGAATATAACCCCCAGCCCCTCAGTCTTCTCAGCTGAGGATCCAGACATTTTGAAGCATGGATGGGCTCTACTCTGCCCCCTGCCTGAATTCCCAATCTCAAAATCTGTGAACCATAATAAATGAGTTGTCTTAAGCTAGTAAATTTTGGTATGGTTTGTAATAGAACACAAATAATGGATAGAAATACAAATATGTTACCAAGCTATAAGAAAGTATGTAAGAAACAATTTCAAGCATTGTAAAGCAAATGAAACTAAAATGCATGTGGTTTCTGAATACAAATCTACAAACCAAAAACAAAAACAAAAAATCAAGAAGAAAGAAAAAGAGAGAGAGATGCTATTATTTCTGATTCTGGAAGGAATCAAACGAAGGAAGTTTCTTTCAAGTTAGGTCTTAAAATGAAAAATGAGTAAATAATGCTTTGAGAGCAAGAGAAGTAGACAATCATGTTCCAAAAAAGAGAACTGTATTGACCAACTATATTGCCTCTTTTAGAAAGGACAGTCGGTACAGATAATCAGAGTACTTAACCTGTTTGAGAGAGTGAGAAGTCAGAAAGAGCCAGGTCATTAAGAATTTTGAATATCCTGCTCGGGAGCTTCCATAGATAATGACAGATGCTTGAAGATACTGAGCTTTGTAGGACATTTCTGATGGTATGCAGAGGATGAATTGGAAGTACAGAAACAGGTAACAGGTGAATTAACAAATTCTTTCTATTTCCTGTATCAAAGACAAAGAGACCCAAATAAAGAGAGTATTCATGGTAATGAATGGACAACTATTCATTACATGTACAACGATTTTGATTTGAGGGGAGACAGGTGATTTGACTGAAGGTCAAGTAAAAGAAGGCAAGAAGCACCAGGTAAGTTAAAGTACAGGAAAGGTGTGGTGCTAAGAATAAGATCTTCAGACACATTCAGTATATTCTAATAATGAAGGACTTTTTTCTATTCTTTGTGTGCAAGAAATTCAGTCACTGCCAATAGAAGATGGAGTACATTAGAGATTCCTTTTGTTTAACTTGCCTTGAGCCTCCCAAGTACATGTACACTGGGCCTTTGGGTTCCATCTACATTTGTCTCTAGACATAACCCTTGGAAATAGATCAATTTATTTTTTATTTTCCATCTATCCACATTCTTTAATACAACTCAATTTCACTCGAAAATCATCGTCTTCTTAAAATGGCTTGGTTAATATAAAATTTCTGCACTTTCCCATCTCAATTCCAATAAATTTGTAATTATAAGCCTGGTGGGGGAGTGGGGTGAAGCAAGCCCTTGTTGCACTCTTTAGAGGTCTTCATGTGCTTACCGAAGCACTGAAACACACCTGCTGGAGCTTAGACTCCTTACCTGTCTCGTTTTGCACCTAATGCAATCAGATCTGATTACCGTTTAGTAAAATACTTAAAGATTAATTTTCTCAGTGCAGTCCTGAGGCTACAGAAATGCAAGATATGTTCTAAAATTATGAAAATGGGGGAAAGAAATGAAATAAATGAGAGTAAAGATGAATTTTTAAAAATATGTATTAATTCATTCAGCAAATACTAAGTACTTACCATCTGCCAAACACTGTTCTAAGTGCTGAGATTGCAGGGGTGAATACAATAGACAAAGCCCCTGTCATCAGGGAACTTACACACTCTTTTTTTTTTTTTTAATTTTCGTTAATGTTTAAGTATTTATTTTGAAAGAGAGACAGCATGAGTAGGGGAGGGGCAGAAAGAAAGGAGAGAGAGAATCCCAAGCAGGCTCCACACACTGTCAGCACAAAGCCCAATGTGGGGCTTGAACTCACAGAACTGTGAGATCATGACCTAAGCTGAGATCAAGAGTCAGACAGTTAACTGACTGAGCCACCCTGGTGCTCCCATTACACACTTTTTAAGGGAAGGTGGAGTAAGATTATTATATCAAGGCTATTAAATGGCTATAGGTACAATGGCAAACATTTAGCAGGTGAAAGAGGAGAGGGACTTGTGCAGACAGAAGGGTAGAGATGGCCTGACATTTGATCAGTCAATCAAATAAGCAAAGGGAGGTGAGAAATGCAAATCACACAAATTTCTGGGGAGAAGACATTTCAGGCAGGACAAATGCAGAGTCCCTGAGCCACGAGCATGCTTGACAGATTGGAGACCTGTGTGGTAGGACAGGAAGGCTCTAGCAAGGAAACAAAGGAGATTAAATAAGAGAAGTGATGGGCTGTGGGAGGCTGTCAGATCATAAATGGTTTTGTAAATCAAAGAGGCTTGGGGTGAATTAAAAGCAGCTTGGATGCATGATTTGGGTCCGGTCTGTGCTATTTCCTCACTCTGAAATCTTAACAAGTTACTCAACCCTTGAGCCTTAGTTTTCTCTCGTCTTAAACAGAGATGAAATTGAATCACACTTATAAGGTTCCTGTGGGTGTCAAGTGAGATAATGTAATGCTAAGAAGTGCTTAGCAAAGTGTCTGAAAAAACAGGAAAAAGTATTATTGCAATCACTATTTTAGATCATACTCAATAAGAACCTCAAACATGCTAATTTGGGGACTGGGGAGGTGGGGTAGTATCTTCAACTTTTAAATTACAACATATCCTGAGGATTCTGAGCAGAAAATACGAAATGGGGTTCCCCCATATATTTACATCTAGGCCCACAGAACTGGTCAGCAAATCTTAGCAACGTGATGAGCACTAGAGCTTATTAAGTTAAGTGCACACTGTCTTACTTTCATTTCCTGCCTAACCATCCTGACCATCACACCTATGGCTTATGATTCAATGAGTCACAAGGAAAATAGCAAAAATAAATTAAGTTTAATGATAAATAATTATTCAATTATTAATCAATAAAAAGTATTTATTATACACATTAATATATATCATATACTTATATATAATTACTAATATTATAATAAATAAAATTCAGTAATAAACTAAGTTATTCTTTCTTTTAAAGTTCATTCATTTATTTTGAGGTGGGTCAGGGGAGGGGCAGAGAGAGAGGGAGAGAGAGAATCCCAAGCAGACTCCGTGCTGTCAGTACAAAGCTTGACATGGAGCTCAGTCTCATTAACTGTGAGATCATGACGTGAGCCAAAACTAAGAGTCTGATGCTTAACCAACTGAGCCACCCAGGCACCCCTCAACAAAGTCATACTTACCTCTGTCAATTTTAACATTTTGTTAGAATCTGAAACAGCAAATACGTTTCTTGGATATTAGAAAAGAGTGACCAATTAACTAATTTTGGGTTGCATATACTTTTTTCAACTTTTGACCTCAAGTGGAACCCTAAATCTTTGGAGTTTATGATTCTCTGCAAGATGGTATCACTCTAAAAACTTATTTGACATTTGGAAATTTTCATAAATTTTAGGAATGTACATCAACCTTAATGTTGAGGTTTTTGGCTCTACTTATATAACATTGGAAGTTCCTGGCTGTTTCTTTATGTCCTGCATTTAGTGACTAGTAACAAGTGGTTGGTGTTGAAAAGAGGGAGGAAGACATCAGTCCTAAGTGTTGCCCAAAATTGAAGAAATGGCCTGAGGCACCTAAGTATCTCACAAGGGTCAAGTACACTCATATGAGGTTATCTTTTGCACTCCAGGCAGAGATTGTGACCAACTAGATCAGCCTCTCAAAACATTTTGAAACATGTCGTATTTCCAGGATTCCACTTTACTTCTGATGCATTTTCCTTTATACTCTTCTTTGAAAATTTTAACTTAGGTATCTCTCTTGCTTCTCTGTTCAGTGCCTTTATACTTGTTAAAAACCTATTGGGGTTTCTTATTGCCTAGAAGAGTACTTCCTATAGAAGATGTACGATGGGACATCATCAGGTGTTACATATAAAAAGTTTCCCTGTTCAAACAGGCATAGGAAATTCAGGGTTAAACCAAGGTTAATCAGATTTCTTATCCAAAGAATTCTCAGATCTTCTTAGAGGCGAATGTGCATTTCAAATGCCCAAGATGAAGACATACAGGCAGAATCTACTAATCTTAGGGTGCCTCGGTGGCTCAGTTGGTTAAGCTTCTGACTCTTGATTTCAACTCAGGTCATGATCCCAGGGTTGTGGGATAGAGCCCCAAGTCGGACTCTGCACTGACAATGCGGATCCCGTTTGGGATTCTCCCCCTCTCTCTGGCCCTTCCTTGCTTGCAAGCTTTCTTAAAATATTTTTTTAAAAAAAGCATCTACCTATCTCATATATTGATGGATCACATTTTTGAGAGGCAAACATGGCTCTTAATGTTCTATGAAACTTACATCAGGAATTTCTTAGCTTGTGGTTCAAGGTGTGTTTCTACCTAGTATGATTCACTATTCCATTTACATTTCCTCTCGCTTCTTGCATTTTCCAAGCTTCAATGACACAAAACTAATCCTTATTCCTTAAAAATAGAATGCTTTTTAATGTCTTATGTCTCCATTCTAGAGAGAACACTAACAAGTAACAAACCCTTTTGATGCAAAGACTACCTTTAAGTCTTTCTCATATACATCCCAGAGTCTAACACAACCATTAGCACTTGATTACTAGAATAAATAATTGAATCAATTGATAAAGCTATATATATAGTCAAGTTAAAGATTACTCTTATTCTGTATATTTCTTCTTGCTGATTACTAAAGTATCAAATTTTGTAGGTAACATAAATCATGATTATTTCATTTTGATGAAAAATTTTCATAGAGAATAATTTTTAAATTATGTATAAGAATAAGCATTCTTTTGCCTGAAAATGTACAAATGTAAACTTTTAATTATTTATTTGGAGAGCACAAATAAGGGAGAGGGGCAGAGAGAGAGAGAGGGAGAAAGAGAATCCCAAGTAGACTCCACATTGTCAGCATAGAGACTGACATGGGGCTTGATCCCATGACCCTGGGATCATGACCTGAGCTGAAATCAAGAGGTGGATGCTCAACCAGCTGAGCCACCCAGGCACCCTGAATGTAAACTTTTTCATTGAGATTTGATCATCATTTTTTCCACAGTTAGAAATTATCAGTGTGAATCCATTATCTTTCCACATTATTTTTTAGTTTCAGAGAGAGAGAAAGAGCACACAAAAGGGGGGTGAAGCAGAGGGCTAAGGAAAGACAGAGACAAAGGGAGAATCCCAAACAGTCTCCATGCTCAGCAAGAAGACTGATGTAGGGCTTGATCCCATCACCATGGGATCATGACCGGAGCCAAAATCGAGAGTCTGATGCTCAATTGACTGAGCCACCCAGGTGCCCCCTAATTTTCTATATGTTTAGTTTCACTACTGTGAACCCACTGAGAGAAGGTCTAGTTTGCAATGAAGAGAGAAGAAAAGAAGAGAGACAAAGTGAGAGGAAGAGGGGGAGGAAAAAGAAGAAGGAGAAGTTTGTGAACATCAAGCAATAGATAAAATATATTTAATAGATTCCTGGTAACTATCACTATTCCTGTGACATAGTGATATATCCACAAATAGAAAACAGGATATAAAACCTGATTCCTAAAATTTTAGTTCTGGAAAATTGTCTCAAAGAAATAAACACGTGTGAGTATATTTCTATGTATATGGAAAATACTTCCACTTTACTTACAATAAGGGTGAAGGAGGCGGGAATGAAAACCAGTGTTGTCCAAAAATAGGTTCTTTATTACATAAATGATAATACATTTGATGGATATTTTGTGTGTAATATTATAGAACAATCTCTCAAATTATGTTTAAAAGAGTCAGCAGGGGATGACTGGTCCAATCCTAATCTAACAGTTTTATAGATGTGCATAGTCTATTTCCTAGAATGGAATAACTTTGAGAGGCATGTGGGCAGTCTATAAATACGGAATTTTCATTCTGTCCACCTCCCTTTAGCATTATGACAGGCACAAGATAGATGTCAGTTCATTCTCTCTCTCCCTCTCCCTCTCCTCAGGATTCCATAAACTGAAGTGCCTCGATTCTTTCGAACTGTTACGGAAGTAGAAGAAGGTTCTTGTCAAGTGAGCTGTGTCTTCTCTGTTTCATGGTCCTGTTTGCAGACCTGGAGCAGATGTGCAGGCAAATTCAATTCACCTTAATTCATCCCAGTTTAATTAGCAGCTGGCTTGCTCCTGGCTCCAGGAAAGCAAGAGAGTGACAGTTTGTATAACAGAGCGTCTGTCCTCTGGAAACAACTTTCCCCTCTGGAATGCTCCTTGATCAATAGATAAATCTTACAATGTTGACACCAGAAGGGACATACTTCTAACATCAGTTAATTCTAAACAAAAGCACTCCTCTTAGCCTAAAGAAAAACTTGTGTCTTATGTGAATATATGTTGTGTTATTGGAAATGGCAGATGCACTATGACACAATTTTATACCCAAACTTGATAATTAAGTTCACATTTGAAATTATCTATCATTTAGGAAATTTGAAGGGAGCATAAGTTCTTATGGAGATAAATTTAAGGTATAGTGGCATGAATGGGATCAAGAATAAATCTATCATATCATCATATTAACTAAATAGAGAAATAGAGAAATATTAACTAAATAGAGAAATAGAGAAATAGAGAAAGCATAAGAAATTCCTTATGCTTTAAAAAATCATTACTATGTTTTAATTTTTATGGTGGCTAAATACACATAACATGAAATTCAGCATGTTGACCATTTTTAAGTGCCCGATTCAGAGGTTTTAAACCATCACCAACATCCATTTACATCATATTCCATCTTATAAAATTGAAATTTTGCTCATTAAACAATAATTCCTGATTCTCTTATCTGATGCCCAGCCCCTGGTAACCACCATTCTCTCTGTCTCCATGATTGTACCTCATATAGGAAGAACCGTACAATATTTCTCTTTTTGTGACTGGCTTATTTTATTTAGCATAATGTCTTTAGTGTTCACCAATGTTGTAGCATGTTGCAGAATTTCCTTCATTTTTATGCTTGAATAGTATTCCATTGTATGTATACAACATATTATACTTATCTAATCATTGGTCAATGGACACTTTAACTGCTTTCAATTTTAGCTGTTCTGAATCATCATGCTGCTATGCATATGGATATACAAATATCTCTTCGAGATCCAGCTTTTAATTCATTTGGGTATATATCCAGAAGTGGAATTGCTAGATCAAATGGTGATTTTGATTTTTAGCTTTTCAAGGAACCACCATACTGTTTTCCATAGCAGCTGTACCATTTTATGTTCTTACTAACAGTGTATAAGGGCTCCAATTTTTCTACATCCCTGCCAATACTTATTTTTTTTTCTTGATGATAGCCATCCAAATGGGCTTGAAACAGTATTTCCTTGTAGGTTTGATTTGATTTCCCTAATGATTAGTACTGTTGAACATCTTGTCAATGTGCTTATTGACTACTTGTATATTTTCTTTGGGGAAATGTTTATTCAAGTGCTTTGACCTTTTTGAATCAGGTTATCTCCTTGTTATTAAATTTTATGAATTTTCTATATATTTTGGAGATTAATCTTTTATCAGATATATGATTTGCAAATGTTTTCTCATTCTGTGGGTTGCCTTTTCTATTTCTGATATCACCTTTTGATGCAGTTTTTAAAAATTTTCATTAAGTCCAGTTTGCTTTATTTTTTCCTTTCATTGACTGTGCCTTTGGTATCACAGCCAAAAAACCATTGCCAAATACAAGGTAGTTAAGCATTTTCTCCGTGTTTTTTCCTAAGAGTTTTGTTGTTTTTAGTTTTATATTCAGATCTTTGATAATCTTAATTTTTGCATATGATGTTAGAAAAGAGGCCCTAACTTCATTGTTTTTGTTGTGGAGATCTAGTTTTCCCAGCATCATTTGTTTAAAAGACCACCCTTTTCCTATTTAATGATCTTGGTACCTCCTTTTCAAAAATCCTTTGACCATATATGCAAAAGTCTATTTCTGGGCTCTCTATTCTATTCCATTGGTCTATAGGTCTGCCTTTATGCCAATAACATTCCGTCTTGAGGACCATAGTTTTGTAGTAAGTTTTGAAATCACGAACTCTTAGTCCTCCAGATTTGTTTTCTTCTTTAAGATTGTTTTGGCTATTCAAAGTCCTTTGATATGCTATATCAATTTTAGCATGGGTTTTTCTATTTCTGCAAAAATCATCATAAGGACTGTGATGAGGATTACACTGAATCTATAGATTGCTTTGGGTGGTAGTGACATCTCAACATTAAGTCTTCCAATCCAGGAATATGGAATGTGTTTCCATTTATTTAGGTCTTCTTTAATTTCTTTCACCAATGTTTTGTAGTTCTCATTACAAAAATCTTTCACCTGCTTTGTTAATTCTCAAATATTTTATTCTTAGGTTGCTATTATAAATAGATTTTTCTCAATTTCCTTTTCAGATCGTTCATTGCCAACATATAGAAATGCAACTGATGGGGCGCCTGGGTGGCTCAGTCGGTTAAGCATCCGACTTCGGCTCAGGTCATGATCTCACGGTCCGTGAGTTCGAGCCCTGCATCGGGCTCTGTGCTGACCCCTCAGAGCCTGGAGCCTGTTTCAGATTCTGTGTCTCCCTCTCTCTCTGCCCCTCCCCTGTTCATGCTCTGTCTCTGTCTCAAAAATAAATAAACGTTAAAATTAAAAAAAAAAAAAAGAAAAGAAATGCAACTGATGTTTGCACATTGGCTTTGTATCCCATACCTAATTCATCTATGAATTGTGACAGTCATTTTTGTGGAATCTTTAGGGTTTTCTACCTATAAGATCATATCGTTTGCCAACAGAAATAATGTTACTTCTTCCTAATTTCATGTATTTTATTTCTTGCCTAACTGTTCTGGATATAACTTCTAAAACTATGTTGAATAAAACTTCCAGTACTGTGTTGAACAGAAGTTGCAAAAGTGGACATCCCCACCATTATTCTGATCATAAAGGAAAAGTTTTCAGTCTTCACCATTGAGTATGATATTCATTGTAGGTTTTTCACATACAGGCTTTATTCGATTGAAGTAGTTTCTGCTTCTAGTCTGTTGAATGTTTTTATCATGAAAGGGTGTCACATTTTGTCAAATGCTTTTTCTGCATCATTTGAGCGTCTGTGGGTTTTTTTTATCCCTCTTCATTCTGTTAATGTAGTGTATTATATTGATTGATTTTCATATATTGACCCATCCTTGCATTCCAAAAATAAATCCCACAAGGTCATGGTGTATAATCCTTTTAATGAGCTGAATTTGGTTTCCTAGTATTATGTTGAAGATTTGTGCATCAATATTCATAAGGGATATAGGTCTGAAGTTCTCTTGTAGTGTCTTTGTCTAGCTTTGCAATCAGAGTAATACTGGCTTAAGAATGAGTTAGGAATCATTCCTTCCTCTTCAATATTTCAGAAATTCTGGTGAAGGATTGGTATTAGTTCTGCTACATACATTGGTAGAAGTCACCAATAAACCTATCAAGTCCAGGCTATTTCTTTATTGGAATATTATTTATTACAGATTCAATCTCCTTAATAATAATAAACCTACTGAGATTTTCAACTTCTTTATGATTTAGTCTTGGTAGGTTTTGTGTTTCTAGAATTTTGTCATTTCATCTAGTTTATCCAATTTATTGGTATAATTTTTTATAGTACTGTTTTATAGTCTCTTATTTCTGTAGAATTGGTTGTAATGTCCCCACTTTCATTTCTGATCGTGGTAATTTGAGACTTTCTTTTTGTAGTACATCAAGCTAAAGGTCTGTCCACTTAATTGGTCTAATCAAAGAACCAACTTGTAATTTTACTGATTTTTCTGCATTTTTTTTCTATTTTCTATTTTCTATTTTCTCTCTCATCTTTATTATTTCCTTTCTTCTGCTAGGTTCTGATTTATTCTTTTCTGGATCCATGAAATATAAAGTTAGTTACTGATTTGGGAATTTTGTTTATTTATGTAAGCATTTATAGATGTAAATTTCAACCTTAGTACCACTGTCACTTCATCTCTTAAGTTCTAGTAAGTTGTGTTTTTTGGTTCATTGCTTTCTTCTTATTTTTCAGTTTTACTTGTGATCTCTTCTTTAGAACATTGGTTATTTAAGAGTGTACAGTTTCATTTCAACACATTTGTGGATTTTCCAGTTTTACTTCTGTATTTGATTTCTAACTTTATGGTTTTGTTCAGAGAGGTTAGTTTGTATGACTATCTTTTAAAATCTCTTAAGACTTAATTTGTACCCTAACATATGGTCTACCTTTGAAAATGTATACTGTGCACTTGAGAATATGCTGTTGTTATTGGGTAGAATATTCTGTATGTTTATTAAATCTAGATGGTTTAGTGTGTGGTTAAAGCCCTCTATTTACTTATCTTCTATTTGTTTTATCCAAGGTGGTATTAAAGTCTCCAACTATTATTGTAGAACTGTGTATTTTTCCCTTCATTTCTATCAGTGCTTCCTATATTTCAGTGGTCTGTTGTTAGGCATTTATGTGTTTATAATTGTTAGAGCTGTTTTCTGTATTGAACGTTTTATTAACATATAATGTCCTTCTTTGTCTTATGTTGTGCTTTGTTTTTTTTTTACTTAAAGTTACTTTTATTTGATGTTAGTATAGCTACCCCTGCCCTCTTTTGGCTACTATTTGCATTGAATACCTTTTCCATCCTTTTCTTTCAATTTATTTGTGTCTCTGGACCTAACAGGAATCTCTTAGAGACAGTATATAGCTGGATCATGTGTTTCCATCCATTCTGAGAAACTCTTTTGATAGGAGAATTTAATTTATATTTAAAGTTATTACTGATAAGGACAGGCTTGCTTCTGTTTTGTTGCTATTTATATACTTTTTATAGTTTTCTTTTTGTCCCTCATATCCTACATTATTGTGTTTTGTGTTTTAGTTGAGTTTTTGTAGTGAAATATTAAAATCCTTTATTTCCTGTGTATATTGTAAGTTATTTTCTTTGTGCCTATCATAGGGATTACATTTGATATCCAATAGTTGTAAAGCTCTAATTTGAAATTATACCAGTTAAAATTTGGTAACATCAAAAAACTCTGCTCTTTTCCAGCTCCATCCAGCTCTTTCAGTTGTTGCCACAAAATTCCATCTTTATACATTATGTGCCCTCAAGCATAAACTAATAATTCTTTTAAATGTATGTGTCTCTTAAATGATGCAGAAAAAAATTGAAGTTAGAAACCATTGTGAAAGAATATTCGTTTTCCTAATTGTCATTTACTTTCACTGAGATCTTTATTTCTTCTTTAAGTTCCAGGTTACCAGTGTCCTTTCATTTCAACCTGTGAGACTCCTTTGAGCATTTTTTTTAATGTTTATTTTTGAGAGAGAGAGCAGGGGAGGAGAAGAGAGAGGAAGATAGAGGATCCAAACTAGTCTTTGCACTGATGGCAGAGAGCCCAATGCAGGGCTTGAACTCACAAACTGTAAAATCATGACCTACACCGAAGTAAGCCACTTAATGGACTGAGCCACCCACGTGCCCCTTGACCATTGCTTGCAGGGCAAGTCTAGTGGTAACAAACCTCAGCTTTTTTTTATCTAGAAATGTCTTAACTTCTCCCTTACTTTTGAAAGGGAAATATAGGATTCTTGGTTGAGAGGGTTTATTTGTGTGTTTGTGTGCTGTTGTTATTTGTTTAGAACTTCAAATTTATTGACCTGCTTCTTTCTGGCCTCCCAAGTTTTTCATGAGAAATCTGCTAATACTTTTATTGAGGATGACTTGCATGTGACAAACTGCTTCTCTCTTGTTGCTTTCTACATTCTCTCTTTGTCCTTGGCTTTTAACAATTTGATTATAACGTGTCTCTATGTGAGTAACAACACCTTGAGTTCATCTTAATTGGAGTTCACTCAAATTCTTATATGTTTATATTCCTATCTTTCATCAAATTTGGGAAATTTTCAGCTATTATTAGTTTAAATATTATCTCTGTGCCCTTGTCTCTGTCTCCAGCTTCAAGGATACTGACAGCATGTATGTTATAGGCTCACTCTGCCAATAATCAACCTAAGATGCAAACTTAAGGTCTTATCAGATATTTTCTAGGTCTCTATGTTTCCCTGGGTGTACACAGTAACTTTCTAATTTTCCTTGTATATACAGTGTTTTAATATACTAGTCTTTAAGGTCTGGCTCCAAAAAAAGGGAAAAAAGAAAAATTAATGTGAGGAGAGGAGGCTGGCTCTTTAAAACACCTAAAAGTTACTTCACCTGGAGGGGCAGAGGCTGGAAACAATGGCTTCCTGCCTCTTTGTCTCCACTTCTGTGATCAGAAGAAACAATGATGGTAGCCTGCGTGGTTCAGTCCATTAAGCATCCAGCTCTTGGTTTTGGCTCATGTCATGATCTCACTGTTTGTGACTTTGAGCCACACATCAGACTCTGTGCTGATAGTGCAGAGCCACTTAGGATTCTCTCTCTCCCTCTCTTTCTGCCCCTCCCATGCTCATGTTTCTCTCTCCCCCATCCCCTCTCTCTCTCAAAAAAAAAAAAAAAAAAAACTTAAAAAACCCCCCACAAGCATCAATGAGTGATCAGAGCACAGATCCCCAATATTTGAAGAACAGGTCATTTTTGCCCACTCTGACTCCCACACACTATGTGCAAGCCGCTCAAGGAATACTTGCACAGCTGCCTGCCACAGTGCAGAGAAGAGGTATGGACACCTGAAATTTACCAAAACACTATGTAAGGGAAAATATGATATTATCTTACTAAAAGGGAAAATATTCAGTAAGAATGTGTTAGTACACAATAGTCAGGGTACACAATAGTATTAAGTACTATGAAATGGGCTAGCCATAAATAAATGATGCTTCTTAATATTTCTGGCATTGTTCCCCCTGAATTTGTTTTTTCTGTTGTGCTTAGTGGTAAGGCATAAATGTGGATAAACTCATAATACAATAGCTAATATCAAAACCCACTCTGGTTTAAAGAAATGAGCCATAACCATGGAGTAACCAGACAACAGGTATCAGAACTAACTTGGAGGGTAAACAAGTCTGCAAGATCGTCAGCCAAAAATATATCATCTTTGATGATGATGTTAAAAACCTGTGCCTGAACTTTTCATTTATTATGTGCCAGGTACTGTGTTCGGTATATTATATGTGCTGTTATCTTCACAGAAACTCTATTAAGTAAGTATCATTATCTTTATTTATAGACTTCTGAAGAGCAGCTCAGAGAGTAAGTTGTTATGATTAACCCCAAAACAGTGAAATATAAATCATATTGACTCATATGCACCATACCAAAGAAGCAAATTTTCATAATAGGGAATAATGCTAGAAAGCAAAGTTACTGCATGGTGGGGGTGGGGGGGAGGAAAGCCAAGTAGCAAACCACACATGTGTGGAGGAGTGTTCATTTATGAAAGAATTCTTAGTTGCCCACTTTGGGATACGTTTCACAGGTAAGTGTTAGAATTCAAGTGAGAAATAACAGAAGCCACTTCTGTAATACTAACAGCACTGTACGATCTTTGTGATGTTTTTAAGACTACAGAAGGTCATTGCTCCTGCGAAGCTAACAGGAAGAAGATGAATTTTATTAAAAAGAAACCACTATGTTGTTACCTGTAACAGGGTCAGTTCTCAAAGTAACTACAGAACGAAGACTGGATTGGGAAAGGTCTGGAAAGTACAATTTATGTGGAAATTTTGTGAGAGCTGTGAAAGAGAAAACAGTTGCCAGTCTTAGTATGATGGTTAGGAAAAGGTCTCTGAAGATGCACAGCATTGGTTTGCATCTTGGCCTCCCTGGTAACCAGCTTGTGATCTTTGGAAAACATCAGGTCTCTTAACTGACTGGAGACAGATGTCAAGTTCTCTAGCCTCTTCCTAAATGCACAGTTGGGTTTCTATGGTATCTCATGTGACCATGGCTAATGATCAACTCTCTAGAACCAACCCACCATACACACTGTGCTTCTGTTCCCTCCAGTTCAGTTCCCTACAAGATTCAGGGAAGTCCTGTTTCTCCCCACAAACATGTTTATGACAATGTGTCTGCTACTGTAATTATGAGATTTAATGAAATCATCTGTAAAGTATTGAAATGAGTTGTCAGAAAAGGCTGTTTTGTCTCATGTTGAGCACATTAGAAAATTAGAAAATGTTGAGCCACAAAGGAGAATACATCTAACGAATGAGATCTAAGAGATATCTGTAAAAAGAGTCTGAATCCAAAATCCCTTCTAGGTCTCTTTAAGTACTTTTTCTACTTCATGGAAATGAAATCATAAATTAGTGGCAATTTGCTATGAGAATGTCTTGTGCTAAGAAAGGCTGCATGGGTTCCAATCAATGGAAACATACTCAAAGAAAAGACTATGACCTATCTGAAGAGCCTGGCAAGTGGAATAAGTACGTATTTATATATTTAAGTTAAAATAACATATCTGGGTTATCTTTTAACTGATGCTCAGCTTTTAAACAAATATATTGATTTGACCAGGTCACAGAACAGGACTTGTGCTTTACCTAATTTATCAAATTGTTGTATTTAATAAGACAATGCATATAAATCTCTTAGAACAGTTTTTATCGTATTATTTGTCCAATAAATGTTGGTTATTAGTAGTACTAGTAATGGCATTAGTGATAATTTTGATAGGGCAAGCTATTTGCTTTTTTTTAAAGTTTTTTTTAATGTTTTTACTTATTTTTGAAGGAGAGAAAGAGACAGAGCATAAGCTGGGGAGGAGCAGAGAGAGAGGGAGACACAGAATCCAAAGCATGCTCCAGGCTCTGAGCTGTCAGCACAGAGCCGCGCGCGGTGCTCGAACTCACAAACCGTGAGATCATGACCTGAGCCAAAGTTGGATGCTTAACCGACTGAGCCACCCAGGCGCCCCAGGCAAGCTATTTGAAAAGAAACAAGTAAGAAAACTAAATTTGTCAGTTGTAGATGCAAATGAAACAGGACAAGTCAAAGGTAGAGAAAGGCAGGTCATGGAGTTCCTCACTAAGAAAATGTGCAGTAACTCTTTCTGCCCAATATTTGGATGGACTTTCTCACCAGCAGAAAAGTGTTGTGTTATAGGAAGCTTACTTATGGACTAGATAACTCTAGGAAAATGATTTTGAAGATGATAGGAGCTTTGTATGAGTCCCAAAAGATTTCCTCTGTACCTGAGCATTCATCATCTCAGTAAGGGTCTTTGGCTCCCTCTCTTGACAGAGGTAAAGGCTTCTCAGCAGATTCTTTAGCTCCCTATAAGCTCTTAAGTGATACACAGACACAGGCAGCAATGAAAGTGACTTCACTTCGTACATGGACCCACTTATCTTGCAGCAGAAGATATGCTGATTTGATGGGGTGGGGGCAAAGACTGATTCCAGAATTTATAAAATATGAATATAAAACCAATGATAAAAATGGCAATGGCTGTTAAACCATCTTATCACGGGTTTGTCTTGAAAAGAAAAAAGGAAAAAAAAAAGCCCAACATAGCTACCCAACAAGGTTCGATTTGTTTTTGGAAAAAAGTACCAAGAAAAATTTATCACCCTGTGCCTAACCAAAAACTACAAAAGACCAAAGGAATACTCTAGACTCCACATACAAGTTTGAAAGAAAGTTTTCAAATTTCATGTGATCTTTTGTGAGTAAGGTTACCACTAGCATTTGCTTACTTTTCTGCCAAACTTAGCCCAAAATACTTCCAATGCTATGACGATGCCTTTAGAATTTCAAAAGGACTCCAAAAAGTTAGGCTTCAACTTCATTGGAATGTGACTTGTCATAACAAGGAAAAAATGCCTTATAGATATTTAGAGGAAATTCAGATTTTGTGTATATTTCCTACCTATTTTGGTGTTTTCAAAGGGCTGCATTTTACAGGTATATCTGACATTATGAAGTCTCCAGTCATCATGCGGTCAATCCCAATGACACTTTTTCTAAACTCATCATTTAGCTCTGAAATAGAGGGACATATAGCCAGTAGATCATACGAAGTCCCATACATTTTTCTATTTTGCTACTACCTTGCTGTACAGTGAATGGAATTTATCAGCATGAAAGTCTTATACCTAGAACTCTGTTACATTTGAGTATGTTGAAATACATATCGGCCCATCTTCCCAAATTTTAACATTTACATAGCACCTACTATATGCCATGTACTGTGCATTGAGTGGTGAACTAACCAGAGAAAATCACCATTCTTGTAGAACTTGTGTTCTATCAGAAGACAGATATTAACTAGTGAGTTGAAATACTTTTTCTTCTTTTTAAAACTAAATGAAGAAAAAAACTACATGGTTTTTGGGGTAGCTCAGTCAGTTAAGCATCTCCGGTCATGATCTCACTGTCATGAGATCAAGTCCCGTGTCAGTCTCTGTGCTGGGTGTGGAGACTGCTTAAGACTTTTTCTTTCTCTCTTGGCCCCTCTCCCCTGCTTGTGCTTTCTAAAATTAAATATATATATTATATATATTTTTATATATAATATATATAATATATATTATATATATTTTTATATATAATATATAATATATATATTATATTTTTATATATAATATATATAATATATTATAATATATTGTAATTAATATATATATTAATTATAATATATTATATATAATAATATATTATATATATAACATATAAATATATATATATATATTTAAAATAAATAAAACTACATGGTTTTGGCTTCATACAAGTACTAACAGTATCAGTTTGCTCATACCTGTATGAAAGGACTGGTGCCTGACATGTAATGGACGCAAAGTAAATGTTCAATGAAGAGACAAAAAATACTTCTTGGAGGGTGTAGTGGGTAGGGGGTATGAACAACCAGCTCTGATGGTCTGTGATGTCCTAAAGTGTTCATTGTTTTACTAACTGGAATTTTTAGTGAGCATCAAGGTGCTGAAGAATTTGAAATAAACACACCACAGGCTGCTCCTTGCCAATTGCTCCTACGCAGGGCCTGGTCTCCTTTGGATACCAAGCCAGGTCATTTGCAATTAGCTTTCCCCAGTTCAGGCCATTCTAACATCACTTGTCCTGTCAACACAGGACCTTGGAGGAGTATGGAAAATCCTTCCACATTGTTTCCTCCAGCATCTATCCAGAATCAGACTGTTTTATGTTCTTGCTGGGTATCCCATGTGCATTGTGCTCTCTTTATTAAGATACTCTTATGTCACCTGTTCAGTGGACACCACTTAATTCTCTAATGTCACTTGTGCCCTCCCAGACTCTTCTTTATGAGCATCTCCCCTTCCCCACCACCTCATCCTCCAGCTCTGCAGAGCACTGAATATAATGCATGAGTAATACGTAGAAAGAAGTCAACTAATGGAAGGTAAAAGAAATGTGTGAAGAGAAGTCAAATACAGATAATGAACAGCAAAAATTTGCCTCAATACCATTAAATCACTTCACACCATTATAACCCTCATTTACTATTGTTTACATATGTAGCAAATGTCATGTTCCTAGACTTTCAACACTTTGTCTTACTTTCACACCAAGTACTTTTGGGACTACACTGGACAGGCAATTGGTTTTGGTTGAATGAAATTTAATAATACTTGTAGATAAACACTCAACTATTCACTTATCAAATACTTATTGTGCTCTTCCTCCTATGCCCCAATGTACCTGGGATAAATTTTGTGTAAGTAGCTTTTAAAGAATATTGATGAAATAGTCATTTATATTTATAATTACTATAGTTTATCATATGTTCCATAAATAGGTAAGTGGAGGATGCTATGGAAATGCATACAAAGAAAGGGCACTTAAACCAACATCAAGAGTTGAGGAAAGATTTTCTTGGAAAAAGAAAATCTAAGATAAACCATTACAAGGTAGTTTGGAATTGGCTATTTGTTCATTTATTCTATAATAGTATCTTGAGAACTTTGTTGGCAAACACATAGTATAGTAATCCAAACATACTAAAAGACAAGAGTACAGAAAAAGGTAATAGCCTTGTGTGTAGAAAAGAGGAAGTACAAACTAATGAATGGTTCAGGCTTTATAAAGCTTGTGAATGGATGAGTGATTCATTATTATAGGTAATCCAAGAGGAAAAACACATCTGAGGAAGGCAGTTTTATCTTAGGCTTCAATTTGAGGAGCTTGTGGATCATCTATACAGAGTTGTTCATTCTAAATTCAGAGCAAAAAGCAGGAAACATTAGTAAAAGTGAAGTTCATGGAGAAGATCAAACGTCTCCCAAATTTCAGTTATTTCATTTATATTCCTTCTAGTAACTCAATTTAATTCACAATTAAGATGGTACCTCATCCTGTACTTTCTAATGCCTTAAATCTGATGATTTATGAGACCCTTTCATACATTATTTTTTGACAGTTGCTATATCCAGACAATAGGAATGTAGAGATGGAGAAAAATTAGTTCCTGCTATTGAAAAGTTCAAGAGAATCATCTGTTTAATGTGTTTTCCTCCAACATTATTCTTTTGACAGTCACCAAGTATTGGCCTAAACACTCTGCATCTCTAAAGTATTGATAGACATTTTTAAAGAGAACATGTTTGTGATCAAATGCACTTAGGAAATCGCTTATATTTCAGCCCATTTTAGTCGATCCACACTGCAATTAGCATCATAACAATGATAAGAAAACCTGGAGAGAAGAAACATGCTTAACTTAGTTTCTTTGACCATGAAATCCATTGTTACTGTTTATGTGCTAACCATGTATTCATATCACAATAATATGCCCCTTTGTCTCTCCTACCAATTTCCACTAATATACACCTTCAAGATGTTATTTTTTTATCTTCTTCCAGCCACATACACATCTGAACTATGAATCACACATTTCTGCAGAGGTTGTATGACAAACGTTCCAGCACACCAACCATAAACTAAGTTGGGAATTTGAAATCATCTTTCCCCAATCATCTTTGATTTCACCAATGGTTTGCAAAATTCTACATTGCTTTCACCAAGTTTCCAAAGCCCCAAACATCTGTATATTAACTTAATGTGTTCCCTAAATCCACTTTACATCTAACAACTTTTTTTGTAATAACCTAAGCAATAATATTTGTGACATAATGGAACTGAGATGTCACTTACATTTGCTAGTACACATCAAGTTAATACACACTCTTAAATTACTCTTTCTTTCTTTCTTTCTTTCTTTCTTTCTTTCTTTCTTTATTTCCTTCTTTCTTCCTTTTTGAGGGAGGGAGAGAGAGGGAGAGAGAGGGAGAGAGAGGGAGAGAGAGGGAGAGAGAGGGAGAGAGAGGGAGAGAGAGGGAGAGAGAGGGAGAGAGAGGGAGAGAGAGGGAGAGAGAGGGAGAGAGGGAGAGAGGGAGAGAGGGAGAGAGAGGGAGGGAGGGAGAGAGAGGGAGGGAGGGAGGGAGAGAGAGGGAGGGAGAGAGAGGGAGGGAGGGAGAGAGAGGGAGGGAGGGAGAGAGAGGGAGGGAGGGAGGGAGGGAGAGGGAGAGGGAAAGCATGAATGAGGGACGGGCAGAGAGAGAGAGGGAGACAGAATCCGATGCAGGCTCCAGGCTCTGAGCTATCAGCACAGAGCCTGACGAGGGGCTTGAACTCATGAACCGTGAGATCATGACCTCAGCCAAAGCTGGACAGTTAACCCACTGAGCCACCTAGGTGCCCCTAATACGCATTTTTAAATAAAGTTCATGCACTACCTAAAATCATCTCATATTCCACAAATAGTATGGGCAGAACATTTTCAGAAACAATGTATAATAGAAACTCTCCCTTTTCTGATCACTTATAGTATGTGCAACATACCAAGATTTCCTGGAACAAAATTTGGAATTCTCAGTTGAACAAAAATGTGAATTTAAAGTCAGCTACTGCTATCACTTTTCCTAAGCAATTCATGTAAAATGAGAAAGGTTATTACTAATTAACTCAACCAGATATTTATGTTGGATTCAATAAAACAAATCAGTCATCATTTCTTAAAGGTGACCTTATTGGGAAAATAAGGGCTCTGAAATCAAGATCATAATGAGAGCCTGAAAACAAACAAAGCACAAATAAAATACTTAAAATACTCAAGCAATGGAATTGTGGTTGGAAAGTTTTTAAAAAAGTGTATTTCCAATAATATTTGGAAAATATAAACCCTTATTTTCCAATTGTAGCCTAAGATAACGGATTCAAAGATTGAGGGGAAGTCCCTGTTTCTGGATAGGGATGGAGGCTTCCCATCTCTAGTTGGACCTGAGATTTGTCTCCTCATGGCAACAGGTTACACTAGCAACTCTTAATATTTACCAAGTCTATATTGCAATAGCTTTACAGTATCATCATTTTGGAGTACTATTATAAAGTAGTTTTATTCTGTAAGACACACTGCCAAAATTGGCTGATTTTGGTTTTCTTGGCAAGTTTTAAAAGCCTAAATGTGCAGGGATGGTACTTCAGGATGACCTAACTACGTAGTCCTGGGAATAAAACAATCTATCACTATTAGCAGTTAAGTGAGTTTTGTGGGCCTCCCTGAACACCTAATCACACTATCACCTTTAAAAAACTAAAATGAAATATGCATTTTTAGATGCCTATTATATTAGAAATGTTAGGCACATTTGAGGTACTCAAGTCATTCATAAGGTAGAAATCGTGTGCCTATTACCCACCACCAGGACCACGATCATAACTACTGCTAACTCACCCTTATTGAAAACCTGTCTGTGAGCTATTTTACTCTTTATATAATTTCATTAATCTTTATATGATTTATCTGATTTCATTAATCTGTAAAGTAATCCTACAATGAAGTAATATTAGACGGCACTGAGACTTGTAGAGACTAAAAGATTGACTTCATTCTTTTAACCAAAAGCAGATCTTTTTAACCAAAGCAGATTCTTTTTCACCAAAGCAGATCTACACAACTCATAAGTCAAGACTAATTGACATTCTTTGAAACAACTTTAGTGGCAACATTTCTCAATAAATTTAAAATACAAAGTTCAGTCCTTGGGATATATTAGGTGCTCAACACCCTTTAGCTTTCTAATCCTCTTTCAAATAGATTTAGCAAAGTGACACAGATGGTGGCTATGCCTTTGTGCGTTTTTCTCATCGGGCTTGTGGTATCACTGAAAATTATTTAAAGTAGACAGAACTAGTGATTAATAAAGGGATTTGTGATTTGCTCAGGTCATATAGCTGGTAAATGATGAGGCCAGAATGAAAAAGGGAACTATGAATTGCAGATATAATGCTCTATTTTTCTATGAAAAGGGAGATCTCTTTCACACCCCTTACAAGTTGGGGGTGAATTTTATTACACTGTAAGAAACATAATGGGAGTTTTAGGACACACTTAGGACCATAGAGAATGGGAACAGAAAAAGAAATGACAAGTACAATAAATGAAAGGGATGACGATACAATTTTAGGCATGTCAATCTGCTTGGAGAGACCATGATTTCAGGTGGAGTCTCTACAGCAGCAGCTTTGGAAATGAAAAATGGATTGTAAAAGTGTCTTACATTTCAACGAAGTGCTCAACATATATAAAATGGGATGGTTTTAAGAGTTTAACAGGATTAAACCAAGGATCATACCAAAATGACAGCTCCACTTAAAGGAATGAATTGTAAAGTCACAAAAGTTACTGAGAGAGGTCAAGCCACAGCAGGAATTTATTGCTAAAGGATTGATAAAGTGACATTTTCCAATAAAGGGAGATGAAGATCATTTTGAAAACTAAAATCAGAAGTTTATTCAGAGCTCTTGGGAAAGAGTCAAGAAGCATTATCAGAAATCTTTTTAAAGGAACAAAATATTTTATTTAATATATGACCCAACCACTCAAAATGTCTGGAGTCTAGTTCAGAAATACAATTATGTATTAGGGAAACATCACTCTCATTTAATCCCTTTAACAGGGCTAGTTGTTAATTAGTTCCATGTTCCAAAAATTAACAATATCTGAAAAACTGTGTAATTAGTAGGCACATAAGCTAAGCCAAATATTTTGTTTTGAGATATAAAAACAAAAGATGGAAAGAATTTTAAAGGATGCAACTTATTAGTTATTGACATGCCATTGCATTTCTGTTCAAAGATTCAAACATTACCTCTTCACAAAGATCCCTCGGTAACTGTTCACTGACTTCTCAGACCTTGCATAACTTTTCATGATAACTTTTTTTTTAGATGGCAGTTCTTATTCATGACATTAAAGCTCAAGGAGTTTTAGGTGCTAAGACAGATGCCTAAAGTGCCATTGTCACCACTGAAATAATGAATGTGAGATGGGGTGTATGAACATGGCATAGAGCTTACAGGAGAGAATGGGTATATTCATGGGGGAAAAGTGAATTGACTTACTCAAGGCCACATTAGTCTTCAGGAGCACAAGGGCCACTAGTTGAATCTATTACATTTGAAAAGTAGATCATGACACTAAATCTCAAGAATTTCCCTTGTTGACTTGTCTTCCCTTTATCCTAGTATCAGTTTTAAACTACACGAGGCTAGGACTGAAACAATCTGCAGGTCTCCTGTTTTTCTAATACACATACATATATATTCTTGTTAAAATGTGATGGTTTGTTGTCCTACTTCCTAAAAGGGACTTGCAAAGAATTTTGAGGTACATTAAATGATTCATTTTCAGGATATTAGCAGAAAATAAAGATGGGATCATTTAAAACCAAAAATCAAAGTTACAGATTTTTGGAGAAGGGTGATAGGGGATCAAAATAATATCATAGTTGACCCTTGAGCAACATGGGTTTGAACTGCATGGGTCCACTTTTATCCGGAATTTTTTTCCTATAAATACAGTACAGTACTATAAAGGTATCTTCTCTTCCTGATTTTTTTTTAACGTTTATTTATTTTTGAGACAGAGAGAGACAGAGCATGAACGGGGGAGGGTCAGAGAGAGAGGGAGACACAGAATCTGAAAAAGGCTCCAGGCTCTGAGCGGTCAGCACAGAGCCTGACACAGGGCTTGAACTCACAAACCGCAAGATCATGACCTGAGCCGAAGTTGGACGCTTAACCGACTGAGCCACCCAGGCGCTCCACTTCCTGATTTTCTTAATAGCATTTTATTTTCTCTAGCTTCCTTTATTGTAAGAATACAGTATATAAAACTTATACAAAATGTGTGTTAATCAACTGTTTATGTTATTAGTAAGGCTTCCTGTCAATAGTCGTCTATTAGTAACTAAGTTTTGGGGGTCAATATTATACACCAATTTTCATCAGTGCTAAGGGTAGGTGCCCTTAACTCCTGCATTGTTCAAGGGTCAATACAGCTGACATGTTTTAGGCCAAGTGGGTCACTTTTAGTTACCATGTTCAAGTAGTTGATAAAATGTTTTTTTCAGAGAACAGCAGGTATCTTTGGAGCATCACCTCTAGAAGAATGAGGGATAACAATTCATATTTTCACAAGTGTCAAAATACAGACTTTGATCATTAGTATCAAAAAAAAGCATTTGATTTTTGTATTCTATACTTTTCTTTTTTCCCTTAGATTCACTCTATGTTTGATAATAAATATCCTTAATGATCTGTGCTACCAACATTGTTAGAGTATTCAATAACACACAGAAAGGGTTTCAGATTAGATAAAGAGTATTTTTAAAACACCTTTGTCACCTAACAAAGGCAATTTCCTTTTAGACAGGAGAAAGTACAAAATTTGAAGAAGAAATTTTACTCCAAAGTGTTAAAAAGAAAACCTCGGGCCCCAAAAGTCATCACTGAAGACCCCAAGTTACTTAACCAAGACTTAAAAGCTAACCTAATTGCAGTTTCAAACCCCTCAGGCACGTAAACTTTAACCAGTCAATGTAGGAATTTCCTGGTCGATACTATGAACTTTACTGATATACCTCTTCAGTTCTCCTCAGGAGGGTGACTTTGCCTAAAATGGGTTCTTTGCTAATAACTTTCTTTTTTCTGTCCCCTCTCCATCTTTAAAAAAATCTTTCTTTTTCTGTAGACCTCTGGATCCACCCTCTATTTGCTAGATGAGATGATGCCTGATTCATGAATTGATTGATAAATCCAATTAGATCTTGAAAATTTCCTCCATTGAACTTTTGCTATTTAAAATCTTTTTTGATACACAGAGCTAATATCTGTGCAAACTTCCTGGTGCTGTTATTTTTCTTAATGGGACACAACTACATAATATGCTGGGATAACCAACTGAAGGTCCTGACAAGACCCCATGCAGTCTTACATATGGCTCAGTGAGCTAGGGGAGCCACCTGCAAAATGTGATTCTGGTGCCTGTCTGTCCTCATCTAATCAATGACTTTATTGACAATTCATCCCCTGTTTCTCCTGTATCTTTTAATTTTCTGTCTCTATGGCATCCTGCCATCAGCATGTCAACACACTGACAGCTTGTACCTTTAAAAATAAACAAAACAAAAGCTTCCTTGGGAACCACTTTTTACCCAGCCTCCCAAACATATTGTATTCCCTTTTATAGCCAAACCCCAAAGAAGAATGCTCCATCTTCATTGTTGTCATCTCCCAGCCTATCCTTAGTCCCTTCCCATTCCCCTCCTCTCAGACTTCGGTACCTCCTCACTTCACACAATTGAACCTGTTTCAGTGGCCACTGCTTCTCAGGCCTTTTTACATTTTCTTTGTAATATTTTAACCTAGACTCCTTTCTTTACCCTCTTCCTCCCCTCTTTCTTTCCCTCCCCCCTCCCTTCCATGGTCACATTCAGTACCTTTCCATGGATTAATAAAGCATAATTTATATCTCAGGCACTAATCTACTTTCTAAGCTTTGAACTTAAATATCTTAATACTTATCAACATCTTCATTAAAAAAATATTTTCCTTTGATACACATGCAACTCATCTTACCGTTATGTAGTAGTCAATGTAAAATGACTTTATCTTTCCAATATTTCCAAAAATAACACATGTTGTCTGACAACCATAAAGTATATTAATAAATAGAATAAGATGGTTAATAGAAATGGAGTAGTTTCACAAAGTCTGAATTACATACTTTTCATATTAAAATATATATCTTCTGCTTGGCTTATGGAATGTTTTCTCACCGATATAAAAGGTAAAAGATTTTTCAACATAATTTTATGCAGTTTGTTATAGAGTTTTGTAGTATGGGAAAGATAGTACCTGTCAAGTCATGTCCACAAAATTGAATTATACTAAAAGAGGTGTAAGTTCTCTTCCTAATTATAACAGCAATCTAATTCAAAACAAATCATATTTGCCACACAAGATAATATATATCCACACAAAATTTTATAATAAATCATCCTACAGGACTGTTGAAAGCCTGAGGTTTACTGATTTATTTTTGTTACCAATAGATTTGATATTGTCCCTGTTTTCCAGCAATAGAAATGAAAATCATCTGGCTTTTTCTTAATAGTAGGACACAATTTGGTTCATCACTTTGATATAGTGCAAATAATATCATCATGTGACTTTGACATCGATGCTTCTACGTAGTTTTCAATGAAGTCAAAACAGACCATCACAATGACAGACTCAGAGATAACCGTTTGGGTTTTATCAAATTTTGCTCTATACCATTGAGAAATTAAGTAACAAAGTATGCAGTATTGTCAATGGTATATGGGACAATGCTATTTAAAGGTTCCATTTTTGGGGGGGCGCCTGGGTGGCTCAGTCGGTTAAACGTCCGACTTCAGCTCAGGTCACGATCTCGCGGTCTGTGAGTTCGAGCCCCACGTCGGGCTCTGGGCTGATGGCTCAGAGCCTGGAGCCTGCTTCCGATTCTGTGTCTCCCTCTCTCTCTGCCCCTCCCCTGTTCATGCTCTGTCTCTCTCTGTCTCAAAAATAAATAAAACGTTAAAAAAAAAAATAAAAAAAAAAAGGTTCCATTTTTTTGTAATAAAAACAGGCATACGAAATTTCATTATTTCATAAAATAAAATATATATGACCATAATAAAGATTATTTGGGCAATAAGATATAAAAAAGTTTTCATTTATTTCCATATAATCATTATTTCAATTTCTAACATACCACAGGCACTATACTATATTATATTAGGCTTGCATTGATAAAATAACTTACCATTTTTTATTCTCCACATCTTTCTCTCAATCTGAACTCTGACTTTCTACTCCTATCTTGCTCATCTCCTTATAAAACTTTACCACTTTCATACTCCATGAAGTAGTTCTTTGAATTCATTTCTTACAACACTGGACGTATTATAAAATCCTGAGGACAAAATCTGTTTCCAATTCATATTTGCATCTATTCTATGACTCTTATTTTATCTTGGAGAACTTAGGACTTCATAGTTGTATCAGTTAGTTTTTGCTGCATGACAAAACACTCCCCCATAATAAATGGCTTATTAAAAAATTATTCAGCTCATTATTTGGGGGGTTGGGAGTTAGGACTTAGTTAAGCTTGGTGGTTACTCCAGTCCCTGCTGAACTTAAACATCTGCAATCAGTTGTTTGAGCAGCCATGCCAGTTTTGACTAGACTCTTTCACAGAGCTTGGCAGATTAGTATCTGACCCATGTTGCCATTGATCCATGCAGCAACCTATCCTAGGTTTGATCTCAGGATTCCAACAGAGAGACCAGAAGTTTGTGAGGTGTCTGGTGAACTAACTCCCAAACTAATAAAACACTAGCTCATTCTCCTGTCCAAAGCAAATTTTCCCAGATTCAAGAAGTTGGAAAACAGACTCAGTTTTTCTAAGTAGGATGTGGGGAGTCATGTTGCAAGGGCATGAATAAAGGGAGGAGAAGAGTTTATGGTTATTTCTACAATTTGCTGCAATAGTCTTAGTTTTCAAAATAGCATGTCTATTTTTCCATTTATTTTCAAAATAGAAAGTTCTTTCTTTTTCTTTCTCTTTCTTGAGTATAATTGACACACGGTGTTACATTAGTTTCAGGTGTACAACTTAGTGATGTGACAAGTTTATACATTATGCTCTGTTCACAAGTTTATCTACCATCTGTCCCATTACACCACTATTACAGTATCACCAACTATAGTCCTTATGCTTCAAAATAGTTCTTTTTAAAATTAGGATTTACTACTCTAAAAGCTACTTAACATTTAATGTGGGAATAACTGAGTCACGCACTGGAAGAGCTAGATGGAAAACATAATGCGTTTACTAAACCCTCATTTTGAGAAGAAAGCTGGTGTCTAGAGAACTCGCGTGACTTGCCTACCATCAACAGCTGAACCCCTCCCCCAGAAGCCGGTCTTGACAACTATTCCAGTTCATTTTTTAGCAATCCACACTACAGCCATGCTAATACTAGGAATTAACGCTAATATTTATTTTCAGTTAGAAATATTTCAAACTATATTTATTATAATGCAAACATTTATCATTGTGACCATAGCTGGAATTTATTCATAATTGACCTACTTGATGGGCTTTTTAAGAATTAACTATTTCTAGGGATCCCCACTTTACATACTTGCTTTGAAACCAACTTCTGTTGTCCTCATTCAAATTTTTCAAGTATGTGTATTAAACATTCAGATACAAGCTGCTAAACAGACACATCAGTGCTGTTTGATTTAAATGGCCCTAATTAAGGCACTGAGAAATAGTTAACATGCTATATACTGAAATCATATAGAATAAAAGACATCATGTAAAAATTACAAATTTTATAAATAAAAGGCTATTAATTGCTTCCCTTATTCATCATATATAATGAAGGTTTCAATGATCTCTTTTCTATGAATTCTGTCAAAATTGGACTCAGATGATGCCAACCAAAAACAAAGAAATATGGGAAATTTCTAAACAAATTGATAAACTTTTCAGAATATAGTATTTTTATTTTCTTTTAATTTTTTAATGTTTGTTTATTTTTGAGAGAGAGAGAGGGAGCTAGAGGGAGCACGAGTAGGGGAGAGCCAAAGAGACAGTGAGACACAGAATCCAAAGCAGGCTGCGGGCTCTGAGTTTTAAGCACAGAGCCCGACACAGGGTTTGAACTCATGAACTGCAAGACCATAACCTGAGCCAAAGTTGGATGCTTAACAGACTGAGCCACCCAGGTGCCCCTCCAGAGTATGGTATTTAAAATAACATATCTAAAGTAAGGAAGAGTTATAGCACTGAGCTCATTTAGAGAGATAAAAAAAGATAGCACTAGGTTAAAATGTACTAAATCTCCTATTTGGAGCTTTCTGGAAATACCAAAGTAGGAAAAATCCACGAGATCTGCTTATTGCTGGTAAATTACTAGGAGGGATAGTTTTGGCCACTTATTCGTTCTTTTCATTCATGTTTTCACTTTTCCTACCCCAAATTAATCATCATATTCAACAATGGCCTGTGTGCAAGGCATTTGAATGTCAAGCACTAATAAATAAATAAGATGTGAAAGTGCACAATAGATATCAAATACATTAATTCGAGGATAGTATATACTTATAAAAAATGATTATTATACTACCAATTTATTTGTTGAGAGCTGGCCAAGACTCAGAACTTTGAGGGTAGAAGCCAAGTTGGTCTTTCTCCATGCTGAATCCCTAGTGCTGAACAACAGCAGCCAGGTTGTGGCTCATAGGAGACAATGAAAAAAGGCTTACTAAATTAGTAAGTGATATGACTAACACTAAGTTAAAATCATTCAGGATTACAACATACCACTTAACTCTTAGTGTAGGAACTGGATGAAATCAATGAATTAAATATGTTTATATCATGATAACAAAAATCAGCCCAAAAGTAATTTCTTCTTTATTGTCACAAATCACACTGAACACTGAAAATATGATCATGAAATGTATGAAAATCAAATTTCTTGAGTTACTACTGAAGGTAGGAATTATTAGACCTACAACTGAGAACAAGAGTATATTCTATTTTACAAATATTACTATCTTTCATCTATTTTTTTTCTCTATGATAGTCTGCATAGTCATTTAATTTTGATGTGAGAGTATATTTATCAAAATGAAATAAACTCAAATTTAACAGAACAAGTAAATCCTGACCCTTTAATTATGCGAGTTGACTGTTAGTTTGTTACACTAGCTTTCTCACCCATATTTAGGATGTATTGCTCTCATGTACTTAACAAGGAAAGACCTTGGTACGTTTGCATCACTTAAAGTTATGTAGACTTTTTCCATTTTAGCAAAAAATTATTCCAAATTTTAGTAAATCAAGTTCAAAGAGGTTCCAAACACACCTGAATAAAAGGACAAATGCACTGAAGATAATATAAAGAAAATAAATTAAATCCAAGCACAAATCTCTAGAGAAATTACCAAAGAAATGCAGCATATCCAAACAGGTGAGAGTGAGAAAATAAATATTATAACTGCAATTAAAAATAGAGTATTTAATGGACTGTAAAGGGAGGTGGGAATTAACTGGCTGATAGGTTTGAAACTGCTGAGCTAAATCTATAATATCTGTTTGCCTTGCTATAATTTAGAGTCTACAGTTGCCTGGAGGTCACCTTTGAGGAAGCAGAGAAAATCAATACATTTCACTATAAGTTAAGTAGTATCATTTACCTCTATTAAATAAGGCTTTGATGAAAAAACACACGGAACAACAAAACAACAAAGACCAGCAGTGAATTTTCTGGTTTGTGAAAGGACATTCCTTGTATTATTCTTCCTACTTATCAAAAGTTTCTGACATCCTCTGACATGTCATAGGGATGAGCTCAGCAAGGCTTTTGGTTAGAGTGCTAACATTAGGATGGGATTTCCAGGAGTAGAAATGGTTATCCATGGTCTAGGACTAGAACATCCCAAAGTATTCACTCCAAGTTCTGTCCTAGGAAATTGTGAGAATCAGAGAAGTGGGAATTTAACAAGAGTATCAGTAGGAATGGGCACACCATGAGTAACGAAAGATTAGGTCAAAATGATGGAGAAGCCAGGTAGATCTTATATCAGAGTCAAGAGTGGTGATTAATAATATGTCAATTATTTGGATTTAACTGAGCTCTTAAAACAAGGCAGCCATCGTGCAAAACTGGGCAAATAGGATAATGAACAAAGTAGACATGCTACCTCTGTACAAGTTTTCACTATTATGTCAAGGAAACTCACACTGCTCCCTGAAAAATTTGGATCACCACATAATATGATATTGAAATGCTGAATTACACTCACATCCTAGCAAAGAGCTTCATCATAGAACTCTTGCTTCTACTTCTCTTGCTTCTACTTAGAGTCTTGTTACCTCCTTTAAAAATGCTAATGTGGGGCACCCGGGTGGCTCAGTCGGTTAAGCCTCAGACTCTTGGTTTTGGCTCAGGTTATGATCTCATGGTTCATGAGTTCAAGCCCCGCATCAGGTTCTACACTGACAGCAGGAAGCCTAATCAGGATTCTCTCTCTCCCTCTCTATGTGTCCCTCTTCTGTGTTGCACGCTCTCTCTCCCCCTCTCTCTCCCTCTCAAAAATAAATAAATAAGTTTAAAAAAAAAAAGAAAAACAGAAATTTCTGTTGCTTAGGTGTGTTTTCTTTAGAGATGATTAATGCAATTTTTTCAATATTTTTATTCTCAAACTAAAAGGAAAAGATGTGTGTATCTTGCCATAGTGTGATCAATTGTGTTTCCATGCTGTGCACACCTAATTCCAAGAACAAAAAATAAATGTTTGCAAAAGATAAACCAAATATGAAACTCGGCACCCTGAGAGTATGACATCATAAAAATAATTAACAAGTAAAATATACCCAGTTGTGGAAGAAGAAAATATGGAGTAGGATTTTCATGCTCAGGATTAGTTAGAAGTCTCGAGACTGCTCCCTCCCCAAGGATGGCATGCATAGCTCCCTGTCAGCATCATTCACTAATATGAGCCTCACAGATTGTTATCCTCCAGGTGAGACCACACATCTCTTTATAGCAAAATTTGTGCATTTAGCAGCAAAGCAATAGCACATTCTTTGGGAAGGCTGTATAATTAGCAATTCCTTCAAGTGTCAGAAACCAATCACATCACTCTATATGTGTTATAGGAAATCCAGAGAAGTTATCATAAATATTTGTGGAAAGACAAAGTAACTCAAGTAGAAAACGTTCAGTAACTCTCAGGTCATGCTCATTGAATACAGACATGAAGCTACCAGAGTCGTTGTTCGTAAGGTTGTGCTGGAAAAGGTTAAAGTCAAACCTTATAAAAGACCCCAGAAATTAAGAAACTAGTTTTCTCAGAGCCAATAAAAGACACTAGTTTTTTTTTTAAATAAGAGGACTGATAAATTCGACTAAAATTTATTAAGATAAGCAAAATAAAAAGACAAACAATAAGATGAAAAAAACTGTTTGCCACTTGTATCACTGACAAAGGATTGATATCCCCAATACATAAAGAAGCAGAGAAGAAAGACTAAGGGAAAAAAGTGCCAATAATGCCACAGAAAAACTGGGCAGTTCAAATGAAAACATGAATGCCTCCAACCATTTGGAAAGATGTTCAACTTGACTCATTAAAAAGAGAAATGCAAATTAATACTTTGCTAAGATTACTTTTCCCACCTATCAGACTGGCAAAATTCCAGAAGCTTGATAATACACTCTGTGCAAAAAGTGTGGACAAATAGACCTCTCCTACATTGCTGATAAAATACAAAATTCTAGAACTCTTGCAGAAAGAAACTTGGCTACACCTAGATGACATATTCATTTACTATTTAGTGAAACACATTTCTAGAAATCTATCCAAAGCATAGAGTCACAACATATTAAAAAGACATATGAACAAGGCTATTAACTGTAACAAATACGTAAATAAGAGACTAAGCAAACAGTATACTGTGCACCTAAGAAAGAAATGAAGAATACAATTTTAAATATGAACATATCCTTTAGCATATATTGTTAAGTAAGAATAAATCCAGGTGGAGTATGTATGTATTCCATGCTATCGCAAGCATGGACTATCTTTGGATTTCAAGAAAAGGCAATTAAATCACCAGCATTCTTCTCGAAACTAGAACAAGCAATCCTAAAATTCATATGGAACCACAAAAGGCCCCGAATAGCCAAAGTAATTTTGAAGAAGACCAAAGCAGGAGGCATCACAATCCCAGACTTTAGCCTCTACTACAAAGCTGTCATTATCAAGACAGCATGGTATTGGCATAAAAACAGACACATAGACCAATGGAATAGAATAGAAACCCCAGAACTAGACCCACAAACGTATGGCCAACTCACCTTTGACAAAGCAGGAAAGAACATCCAATGGAAAAAAGACAGTCTCTTTAACAAATGGTGCTGGGAGAACTGGACAGCAACATGCAGAAGGTTGAAACTAGACCACTTTCTCACACCATTCACAAAAATAAACTCAAAATGGATAAAGGACCTGAATGTGAGACAGGAAACCATCAAAACCTTAGAGGAGAAAGCAGGAAAAGACCTCTCTGACCTCAGCCGTAGCAATCTCTTACTCGGCATGTCCCCAAAGGCAAGGGAATTAAAAGCAAAAGTGAATTACTGGGACCTTATGAAGATAAAAAGCTTCTGCACAGCAAAGGAAACAACCAACAAAACTAAAAGGCAACCAACGGAATGGGAAAAGATATTTGCAAATGACATATCGGACAAAGGGCTAGTATCCAAAATCTATGAAGAGCTCATCAAACTCCACACCCGAAAAACAACCCAGTGAAGAAACGGGCAGAAAACACGAATAGACACTTCTCTAAAGAAGACATCCGGATGGCCAACAGGCACATGAAAAGATGTTCAACGTCGCTCCTTATCAGGGAAATACAAATCAAAACCACACTCAGATATCACCTCACGCCAGTCAGAGTGGCCAAAATGAAGAAATCAGGAGACTATAGATGCTGGAGAGGATGTGGAGAAACGGGAACCCTCTTGCACTGTTGGTGGGAATGCAAACTGGTGCACCCACTCTGGAAAGCAGTGTGGAGGTTCCTCAGAAAATTAAAAATAGACCTACCCTATGACCCAGCAATAGCACTGCTAGGAATTTATCCAAGGGATACAGGAGTACTGATGCATAGGGGCACTTGTACCCCAATGTTTATAGCAGCACTCTCAACAATAGCCAAATGATGGAAAGAGCCTAAATGTCTATCAACTGATGAATGGATAAAGAAATTGTGGTTTATATACACAATGGAATACTACGTGGCAATGAGAAAAAATGAAATATGGCCTTTTGTAGCAACGTGGATGGAACTGGAGAGTGTGATGCTAAGTGAAATAAGCCATACAGAGAAAGACAGATACCATATGGTTTCACTCTTATGTGGATCCTGAGAAACTTAACAGAAACCCATGGGGGAGGGGAAGGAAAAAAAAAAAAAGAGGTTAGAGTGGGAGAGAGCCAAAGCATAAGAGACTGTTAAAAACTGAGAACAAACTGAGGGTTGATGGGGGGTGGGAGGGAGGGGAGAGTGGGTGATGGGTATTGAGGAGGGCACCTTTTGGGATGAGCACTGGGTGTTGTATGGAAACCAATTTGACAGTAAATTTCATATATTAAAAAATAAATAAATAAATAAAAATATTCTTAAAAAAAAAAGAAAAGGCAATTAAAAAAAAGCTGTAAAATAAAAGAGTTACATTTAAGGAAAGGGAGAGCGAAAGATGAGAAACAGACAGGAGTCAGACTTATATGTAGATTGAGTAGATTGATTTTGGAACTGTTATACACAATGTACATCCTTGTTTTACAAAAATTTTTAAAAATCCTAAAAATTAAAAGTGGCATGAAAACATGATGTTATTACACAAAGGTTGGCATAACCACATTGAAGGAAATTGTTTCATTTTTCTGCACATCTCTAGTGGATGATAGTCCTCTGAATATAAAGGACTGTAAGTAAGTAAGTCAATGAACCAAAGTCTTTTCAGTCATATTTTGGTAATAATGTTGATACTATTATATGTGATATGGCATAAAGAAAATTCACATTTTACCATGATTAAACAGCAATGTGATATAAAATTGATGAGATTAAGTGAAACCCTGAGTTAATTTGGAAGTGTCAGAGTGAATTCACTTTAAAACTATAATATATGCTTTCTTTATGCAATGAAAAACCTCAAAACAGTGACTAACCTAAAATACCAAAAAAACACCCATGGTATGTAGACTGTGAGCAGCCTCCCAGTCTGGTGCCGAAAGTATAAAAGATGTTATATCTGAAGGAGGTAAGTTATCAAAGGCCGCCTAGGTCTAGTCTAGATCTAACTAACAATTTACAGAAAGTATCAGTTGAACCACAAATTTGCCACTTTATACATCAAAAACAAATGAATATTAATGATTTCCAACAATTACAGCTAATAGAAGCATTAGAAACTCACTAAACTACACTACAGGAATGTAAGCATTAAAATATAGACTGTGGATAAATCTACAGAACAGTTCAATTTCTGTTTAAAAAAAAAGGGGGGGGAGGGAACCTAGAGAACAAAGAAGAAAGGATGTAGAATACGTCTAGTAATTACAATATATAGACCTTATTAGTTAATGTTCAAATGAATACACCCTTCAAATTCAAGAAATGTGAACTCTGATTGGATACTAATTATGTTAAGGAATTAATCTTATTTTTAAGTTGTGATAATGAATCGCAAATTTTTTTCCTAACAGTCTTATCTGTCAGAGATAGATACTAAAAGTTCTACAAGAAATTATTTGCTTCAGAATAAGGGGTGGGAGATATTGTAGTAGATAAAACATACATGAAACAGGATGGGTATCAAATACATCAGGTTTATTGGACTGTCTCCTTTTGTATATCTTCAAAACTCCTTGTCCTAAGTATCTTTACTTCTTTTTAAAGTAAAAAAAAAAAAAAAAAAAAAAAGAATGGTTTGGAGTTTTGTTCACCTTCCTACAGAGAAGAAAGGCTGGTAAAATTTCCAGGATTTGAATTTTTGAAAATCAAGTAAGAAAGGAAACAACAGTTTATTGATTGTTCATAATAAGCCAGAAACTATGCTCAAAATTTGCATGTGTTAATTCAAAGTAAGTATATTATTTCAATTTTATATTAAGCTATATTTATATTAGGTTTATAAAATAAATTATGCATTAAGAAATAAGATGACTGAATTAGATTTGAATACTAAGCACTGCGGCTCTTTTCAATGTAAAATAATCTGACTCAATGTGTATATATTTCTGGTGACCCCAGAACCCAGGGGGAGGTTAACTTCCACAGGGTCCAGGAGATGGGCTGGGGTAGAGGAGGCACAAAATAAAAACACTTTAATCAGAAGTTGGTGGGCATGACGAAGTAACAATTGGTTTTTCCTACTCACCATTCAGCTATGGAATTACTAGATCATTCTAGGTACATATATGAATGAAAAGTTACTGAGCACCTAACATTTATCTGTCTATCTCTCTATCCACCCACATACACACTCCTAATATTTAAAATATTAAATAATCTTAACCTCGCTACCAAATAATATTCACCGCTAACATTTTTGTCTCCTGCTAATTTGTTGCATAATCACAGGATTAGAAAGTATGAGAATTTGGCTCCTTATTTTTAATAAGTCATAGATATCCCATCTGTACAATAGGAAAAAAGTATTTATTGGCTCTAGTAGGCCTGTGAAGATTAATGTCTCTACTGCCTCCAAGACTCCTGGCATGAAGTATCATATCCCACGTACCCTAGCAGAGTGTTTATAATTAAGAGAATTAATAGCCCTGGTTCTCATTTATGAGCTGGGGACTCTCAAGTTACTTTCAATCTCTGGGACTTAGTTCCTCCATCTATAAAGTAACTACCTCACAAATTTGTTTGAAAGGCTTCAATGATAAAGTAGTCAGTCTCTGGCAAACATGCTCAGTGATGGTGTTACTTCCTTTATAGGCTTTCAATAATAATTTTATAATATTGTTATTATATTTTATATGGAGTTTCATGTTCTGCTTTTTTTCAATTAACAGCAGAGCAGTAACATTTACCATGCTATTTACCATGCTATTAAGAACACTACATAAACATCCTTCTCAATGGAAGAAGAGCAATGTTCACAGGTGGTCATGGAAGCAGGAAGACCATTATCTGATGAAGAGACATCTCCCATGCATTTTCATGAGCAAGATTTCTTGGGTGGTAGGTGGTGCCCAGTTCATCATTTTGTCAAATGTATTTTGAAGGCTTCAAGTTGTCAGGCACCGGCAAATGCTTATATTAATTTTGTGCCACTTAATTTTACTAAATGCAGTGTACCCTTTCTGTGTGCGTCTGAGTACATGGAAAAGCTTTTGTCTCCTTGAACATTATTGCCCATCAAGAAGGGAGTTTCATTTTTGGCTATTTTTTTTTTTACAAGGGCAGATATGCTCCTGAGTGACAGTTAAATTTGTTGAAGGTATTAAATTGCTAATGCTAATGCATTTTACAATCTTCTGAACTGATTTAATATATTAGACTGCCACTCAAAGTTGTAATAAACAATACTGCACTCTTAGTTGGAAATCATTCTGTCAGATCTGGAGGCTTTCAAAAATGCCCACCTATGTTCAGAGTTTACAAACACATTTTTATTTCTCTGTGGGCTGCCCCAGAAACCAATGACATAAAGACTTCAATTTGCATCTCTTGTCGCACAGTTTGGAACCAGCACAGAGCCATAATAAACACCTGGCTGGAAATCTCCAAGGCTGGGAAATAATTCTCCACTTAGGAAGGTGAGGATGCTATTTCGCATAAGGGAAAAACATTTAAAACTTATTATCAGCTAACTTCATGTGCTTGTCACGACTTCATATCTATTTTCCAAATTTTAACAGAGTACAATAGGCATACAGAGGCAAAAAAAAAAAATTGTGTGTGTGTGTGCGCACGCGCGCACCTGGCTAACTTCAAAAACCTTCATATATATAGGAAGATATAATTGAAACAAAGAGATGTATGTATTGTTTTTTCCTTAAGGACATATCCTTGGCAGTCAAGATGAAGTGTTTGAATCAGCTTAGGTTAAGAATAGTAATAATAACATCCCAGTAACATTGCATTTTAAAATTTTCAATGTGTTTTATGTATCCTATTTCATTTGATTTCCACAATGAACCTGGGAAAGTAGAAAGGGGGAATATTATTCCCTTTAACCAATAAGAAAACTAAGAATTCTAGTTGGGGGTAAAAAACAGCACATCCAGACTTACATAGGCATATCATCAGTAGTGTCAAGATTAACTCAAATACCCTTCCTTACAGTTAAAATTCCCTTTAGTTTTCAAGTAAAAAAAAAAAAATCTTATTAGCATTTTTCATTGCTATTGAGGGTAAGCATATTATCATGTACTTATTTTTATTTTTTTCTGTGATTTTTTTAGCTTGAGATTTAATTGACAAAACTAAGATATTTAATGTGCACAACATGATGATTTACTCTAAGTATACATTTGTGAAAGGATTCCCCCCCATCAAGTTAGCACAGTCACAGAAACAGAGTAGAAAAGTGGTCTCCAGGGGCTGGGAAGTAGGGTAAATAGGGACAGGATGGTAAAAGTGTGCAGACTTTCAGTTATAAAATAAGGTCTGAGGAGCTAGTGCATACCATGGTGACTACAGTTCTTAACACTGCATTGTAGAACTTCAATTTGCTGACAGAGGAGAACTTAAATATTTTCAAACACACAGAAAAAGTTCTGACTTCTTATCACTGTACCACCATGAGTGCCTTTCTGAGAAGAAAAATAAAACTTTCTTGTATTAATCTGGATGAAAACATTTACAAAAATGGGTAAATTGGAAATGTGTTTTGGATAATGTACATCAAAACAGGCTTTAGTCAACAAAGTAATAGTTCCAAAAATGACTACAAAAAATGGAGCTGAAGACAGAAAGTAGACAATGGCCCTGTATCTGATGTTTCAGGGTTTAAGTATTATGAAGAAAAATAGAGTCAAAAGATATAGTTGGGAGAAAGGTACCATGTTTGAATAGAAAGGGTTGACTTCTCTCTGAGAAAAAAAAAATGTTGAACGGAAATAACAATAGCGTGAGAGAGCCAGCGGGGTGAACACTGGGAATAAAAACATTCTAAGTAGCTCAGAGGTGACTGGTAAGGAATCTTACTGTTCTTCTCATTTATTAATTTTCTTCAGTGCCTGCTTTGTCAGAAAGCAAGCAAGCAGCAAGAAAGAGTCAAAATCAGACACCACATACTATAACTTTGAAACTAACAGCAACTATCCTGAATGCAGCCCAAGTCTCCATTTTATTTACTATCCTGTTTCGTCCAATCCCTAATTCATGAAAATGCTCATCTTCCACTGGAAAGGTGCTCTTGGTGCAGAGGGGTTCACCAGGAAAGGCCAGCTGGCCGCTTTCCAACAGCCTTCACTGGGGTTGCATTCAATTCCACAGCTCAGGGTCCAATCTCATCTTGCAAGCTCAGCAATGCTTTTTTCAATTCAAAGAAAGTGTGTGTGTGTGTGTGTGTGTGTGTGTGTGTGTGTGTGTGCGCGCGCATGCGTGTGCTCATGCACACTGAGGAGCCACAAGTGTTGGAACAGCAGCTGAGAGTCCTCACACTTAAACAACCGGTGGGTAAAATCACAAAGACAATGTATTCACCATGAGAAAATCATCCATTGCAATAGCATGTTCTTAAATACAGCCATGCAATTCTTTCCTACAAAATACTTGACACTTAGTAGGAGCTTAATTAATTTCTGGTTGAGTTCTAGGTCCCTGTTGAAGGACAGACCATATAATCAGCCACCTGAATGATAACCACAAGGATACACTGTAAGCATGATTCAGAGCAAAGGGTCTTTGTTTGTAGGAGGTAGAGCTTCAGTAGATTGATTCATCAACAATCCCGACCAACTGTAATTTATGTTTTTAAGCCAAGAGTTAATTTTTCCTCTATGTTTGCTGGAGCTTGACCAGATTGTGTCAAACAATACTAACTAACTGCCTTTCTACTTGCTCTTCTTTTCCCAAGATCCCACTGCTGACCAAATCATTTTAGAACCTCCATATCCTCTCTCTAGATATGTTAATACTTTTTGTCAAATCTCTCTCAGAGCCAACAGTCACACAGCCTTTGAAAGGGGATTTAGCATATCTCTGATTTAATGAATTCTGTGCTGATAGAGGCCCCATCTATCTTTGTTCCTTTCTTTTCTAACAGAAGGTTATAGCAAAGCTTGCAAAAAAAAAAAAATCCTCATATAGACTGGAAATAACTTACCTCAAGGCCACTGTTCTCTCTCCTACAATCCTGTTAATGAAACACAACTAGTCATTTACTAAATAGGCCAGAAAAATCTAAAATATTCTCAAAAAGGCTTTCTTACTCCCTCATAGGAGGGCCTTTCCTTGAAATGTACAGCTCTCTTGAAATAATTTGTTTAAAAATACTGTCAGAGTGAGGGATATCAGCAAGATGACAGCACAGAAAGTCCCAGCCCTCCTCCGTGACAAAAACACTGATTTCACCATGATATATGAGCCAAAATATCTTACCAAGTCCAGAAAACAATGAAGAAGTTGTAGTATCCCAGAAGAACACAACCCTGAGAACAACCACACCGGACCAGTCAGAACAACTGCACTTCACCCGCCTCAGGCCCTCGCATGAGCCCCCACAGCTCGGGGCTGGGACAGACTGCCTCAGCCTGGGGCTTCTCCCTGAGGGGAGAGACAGGGCAGCCTGCATCCAGCACACCTGGACTTTCGAGGGGCTACCAAAGGGCCACTTGGGATACTGAGAGGAAGCAGAGCATACCTGGGTTAAGCTGAACACAAAGGAAAAGGGAAGGCAGTTTACTTTCACTGGCATGGCTCTGTGAGACTGAGAAAAAGTGTTCAACCCAGAGACCTCTTCTCCAGGAGGGAGAGACAAGAATAAAATATGCATGCAACATCTAGGACTTTCAGTGCTCTAACCTAAGGATACAGGGTAGGTGGCTTACTGTGGCCAACGTGTCTCTCCGAGACTAGGAGAATACACACAACCCCAATACTTCTCCCCTAGGAGGAATAAAGAAGACTGTGCATGTCCACAGAAAATTTTGAGAAGCACCAAGAATCTGTAACTAGGCTGATTGGTAAAAACCATCTCCTGTTAAAGCCAGTGTGTGAAGAGTGGGAAAGGTGAAATTTCCTTCAAATGCACAGGCATTAATGTAAAGCTACAAGAAACATAGTCAGGGAAATAAGACAAAACCAAGGAAACAAATCTATAGTAACTGACCCTAAATAAATGTAGGTTTATGAACTGCCTAAGAATTAAAAAAAAAATCATCTTTAAAAAGCTCAGTGAGACACAAGAGAACTCAAACAACTTAATGAAATCAGGAAGATGATATATGAATAAAATTAGAATATCAACAAAAACAAACACCATAAAACAGAATTTATATACAATATGTACTGTATATAATGAAATATACAGTAATGGAACTAATGAAATCAATAGTAAGCATCAAAAACAGACTTGATCAACCAGAAAGGACCCAGAAAACTTGAAGAGAGATCATCTGAAATTTTTCTATCAGAGAAACAAAAAGAGAAAAATGCATAGAATGAAGAAAGCCTGAGGGATTTATGAGACATCATCAAGAAAACAAATACAGTAGCTCCCCCTAACCTTACTGATGGGAAGAACATTCCAAGACACCCAGTGGATGCCTGAAACCACATATGGTATCATCCGTATATATGGTATGGTTTTTCTTATACCTATGGTAAAGTTTAATTTATCAATTAGGCACAGTAAGAGATTAACAACCAATAATATAAATTATAATACACTAAGATAAAAGTTATATGAATGTCATCTCTCTCTTCCTCAAAGTATCTTACTGTACTGTACTCACCCTTCCTGTGATGATGTGAGATGATAAAATGCCTACAAGATGAGATGAAGTGAGGTGAATGACATAGGCATTGCAATGTCATGTTAAGCTACTATTGACCTTCTGACAGTATGTCAAAGAGGATCATCTGCTTCTGGATAATGGTTGACTTTGAGTAACTGAAACAGTGGATAGAGAGAGATTATAATAGAATATAAGGGAGTGTCAGAAGAGAAAAACAAGACAAAGAGACAGAAAGGTTATTTGAGGAAATAGTGGCTGAAAACTTCCCAGAAGGTAGCAGAGAAATAAATATCTAGAATCACAAAACATACAGGATTCCAAAGAGGATATGAACAAAACAAAGCAAGGGGAACCTGGGTGGCTCAATCATTTGAATACCTGACTTTGGCTCAGGTCATCATCTCACAGTTCCTCAGTTCAAGCCCCCATCGGGTTCCCTGCTGTCAGTGAAGAGCCCATTTTGGATCCTCTGTCCCCCTCTCTCTGCCCCTCCTCCACTTATGCTCTCTCTCTCTATCCCAAAAATAAATAAAAAACGTTGAAAAAAAAAAAACAAAAATCTATAGTGCAATGCATTATCAAATTGTCACAAGTCAGGCAAAGAGAATTTTTTAAAGCAACAAGATAAAAGTGACTCATCAAATAAAAGGAAAGCCTCATAAGATTATCATATTTTTAAGCAGAAAGCTTAAAGGCAAGAAGGGAGTGGGATGATGTATTCAAAGCGCTGAAAGGAACAAAGAAACAAAAGTCAACCAAAAATAATATGCCTGGCTAGGCTGTCCTTCAATACTGAATGAAAAATAAAGAATTTGCCAGACAGGGGCATCTGCGTGGCTCACTTGGTTAAATGCCCAACTCAGTTTCAGCTCAGATCATGATCTCATGGTTCTTGAGTTCCAGCCCCACATCGGGCTCCATGCTGATAATGCAGAGTCTGCTTGGGATTCTCTCTCTCCCTCTCCCTGCCCTTCCCCTGCTCATGCTTGTGCTCTCTCTTTCTCAAAATAAACTTTGAAAAGAAAATAATTAATTTCCCAGAAAAATAAAAGCTATGGTACTTTATCACCATTAGAGCTGCCTTACAAGAAATGCTAAAGAGAGTTCTCAAGTTGAAAGAAAAGATGACTAATAGCAAGACTAAAACATATAGAAGTTCAAAATTCACTAGTAAGGTAAGTATATGGACAAATACAGAGTACTATAATATTGTAATGGTGGTGTAAAGTCACTTTTCTTTTTTAATTTGAGATAGAGTGCTAGCTGGGGAGAGGGGAAGGGGGGATGAGAGAGAATGTTAAGCAGGCTCCACACTCAGCTTAGAATGGAGCCCAACACGGGGCTTGATCCCACAACCCTGGGACCATGACCTGAACCAAAATCAAGAGTTGGATGCTCAACCGACTGAACCACCCAGGCGTCCCTGAAAATCACTTTTGATTTTAATATAAATGTTAACAAAAGCATCAAGAATTACTTTAATTACAAAAACAATTTTAATGGATACCCCATATAAAAAAATGAATTGTGAGATTAATAACATAAGGGGGAGGGAAAAGTAAAAGTGCAGAGTTTTTTATGTGATTGAAGTTAAGGTGTTATCAGCTTAAAACTGAATATTGTTACTGTAAGATATTTTTATGTAAGCCCCATGACAATCACAAAGAAGTTACTTATAGAAAATAAACAAAAGAAAACTAGAAAGGAATCAAAGCATATCATTATGAAAAAAATCAATGAAACTCAAAGAAAGACAAGAAGGTAGGAAAGTAATAACAAAAGAACTGTTACAGAAAACAATGAACAAATTGGCAGTAATAAGCCCTTTCCTATCAATAACTGCTGCAAACATAAATGTATTAAACAACCCAATCAAAAGACACAGAATGGTTGAATGTATTAAAAAAAAAAAAAAAAGGCCAAAAAAAAAAAAAGGCAAAAAAGCTAAGACCTAACAATATGCTGTCTACAACACACTCCTTTTAGGTTTAAGGAAACACACAGGCTGAAAGTGAGGCAATGAGAAAAGACATTCCATGCAAATTTTTAGCAAAATGAGCAGGGGTGACTATACTTCTATCATACAAAATAGACATTAAGTCAAAAACTATCACCAAGACAAGCAAAGACGTTCTATAATGATAAAAGGAACAATTCATCAGAAGAGTCTAACAATTATATATTCACCCAACATCAGAGGATCTAAATATATAAATCTAACATTGACAGAACTGAAAGGAGAGATAGACAGCAATACAGTATTAGTAGGAGACTTCAATATTACACTTTCACTAACAGATAGAACATCCGGACAGAAAATCAATAAAGAAACAAAGACGAACAACACTACAGACCAGATGGACTGAACAGACACATATAAAACATTGCACCCAACAGCAGCGGTTTTTCTAGTTCCTTGGGGTTTAAAATTAGGTTGTTTATTTAGGATCTCTTTTTTCTTAATGTAGAAATTTATCACTATAAACTTCTATCTTAGAACTGCTTTTGTTGTATCCCATACGTTTTGGTATGGTTTCCATTTTCATTTGTCTCAAGCTACTCTCTTATTTTCTCTGACTCATTGGTTTTTCAGGAGTGTGTTGCTTAATTTCCACTTATTTAGGAATTTTCCAAGTTTCCTCCCAGTACTGATTTCTAGTTTCATACCATTGTGGTCGAAAAAAGATACTTGTTGTGATTTAAATCTTTAAAAAGACTGAGATCTTAAAAATCAGAAATGAAAAAGGAGACGTTACAAGTGAGGTCATAGAAATAAGAAGGATTATAAAAGGTTACTCTATAAAAAAGCAATTATATGCCAACAAACTAGATAACCAAGGAGAAATGGATAAATACCTACAAGCATACAACCTATCAAAAATGAATCATAAACCAACAGAAAATCCTAACAGACCAATAGCAAATAAGTGGACTGAATCAGTAATCAAAGATTTCCCAACAAAGAAATCCCCAGACCAGATGCCCTCACTGGTGAATTCTACCCAACATTTAAAGAATTAATGCCAATCCTTTTAAAATTCTCCAACAACAAAAATAGTGAACACTTCCAAACACACCTTATGAGGCCAGAATTACCTTGATACCAAAGCCAGGCAGGGATACTACAAGAAGAGGAAACTACAGGCCAATGTCCCTGATAAACATAAATGCAAAGACCCTCAAGAAATACTAGCAAACCAAATTCACCACATTTAAAGGCTCATACACCATGACCGACTGGGATTTATCCTTGGTTTGCAAAGACAGTTCCACATACACAAATCAATTAATGTGATACACCACATTAACAGAATATAGGGTAAAAAAAAAACACATGATTGACAGAGGATTTGGGGAAGATGGCAGAAGAGCAAACAGTGGGAATCTGAGTCCCCACTTAGATAACTACTACACTAGCACAATCTGTCTTGTGTTAACTATTTCAAAACTGTAGAGACAATTGAAGGCCTAAAACTTCCAGGGGAAGGCTTGGATCAGTCAAGTTGAGGTTAATTTTGGTCAAAATCAACTTTTATCATAGTCAACTACCCAGCCCCATAGCAGACAGTTTTGCAACGTGTTCCTTATGTGCTGTGTGCACAGCTTGCAGGAATCAGGGTGGGCAAAAAGGATCCTGTCCTCCAAATATTGGGGATCTGTACCGTTATTGTTGTTTGCTGTTTTAGTCTTAGAGGTGCAAAGAGGCCATTGTTCATGTACCTACCCTGATATAAGCCACAAATTTCTGACTGAAGTGACTCCCAAGGGACATAGAAATCCAAATTCATTTTTTTTTCTTTTTCCCACTTTGGGACTCAGGCACTAAAGACTATTACACTCGGGGCACCTGGGTGGCTCAGTCAGGTAAGCATCCAACTTTGGCTCAGGTCATGATCTCATGGGTTCCTGAGTTCAAGCCCAGCATTGGGCTCTGCACTGACAATGCAGAGCCTGCTTGGGATTCTCTCTCTCTCTCTGCCCCTGTCCTCATATTCTTTCCAAATAAAGAAAGAAATAAAGTTAAAAAAAACAAATAAAAGACTAGTATGCTCAAAACCGACTGAAATACACAGAGAAAACCAGAAAGTAACTTCACAAATCCAGGAAAAGGTGCAAGCTCAGGAAACACCTGAGAAAATCTCAAGTTTACTCCTCAAGCTGATCTGTGGCACAGAGATAGCATGAAACAATAGAAAAAAAAGATTAATAAGCAAAACAAACAAACAAAAACAGTAACAAAACCCAGCAAACCCTAGGGAAGGAGCAGAATCTTTTTTCCAGATTACCATTTTAGATTCAAATGGGATTTTCAATAAAAACCACAAGCCATATATAGAAACAATAAAGTATGCTCCATTAAAGGGCGGGGGGGGGGGGAATCACCAGAAGCTATCCCTGGAAAAGGCTTGATGACAGATTTACAGATAAAGACTTTAACCAACTTTCTTAAAGATGCTGTAAGAATTAAAAGAAAATTTAGAGTAACTTAAGTTAATGATGTATGAACAAACTGGAACTATCAATCAAGAGACAAATTTAAAAAAAAAAAAAATGGGAAGCTGTTAAGTACAGTAACTAAAATAAAATATTCAATAGAGACTTCAAAGGCAGAATTAACAGAGAGAACAAAGAATTAGCAAATTGGAAGATAGGAAAATGGAAACTGAAGGAAAGTGAACTGGGACTGAGGGACCTGTGAGGCAACATCAAGTAGACAAACATATGCATTTTGGGATTCCCAAAGGGAGAGGAGAGAAAGGGACAAAGAAAATATTTGAAGAAATAATGACCAAAACCTCCCATATTGAAAAAAAATCAATATAAACATCCAAGAAGTTCAACAAACTCTCAATAAGAGGTACTGTAAGACAACCACACTGAGATACACTAAAATCAAACATTAAAAAACCAAATACCAAGAGAAAATCTTAAAAGCAGCACAAGAGAAATGACTCATGACATACAAGGTTTTCAGTAAGATTATCAGCAGATTCCTCATCAATAGGTATAGAGTCCAGGTTTTTCTTCAGAAACTTTGGTTGACATATTCAAAGTACTAAAAGAAAAAAAAAAAAACAAAACAAAACAAGAAAGTGTCTACCAAGAATTCTATAGCCAAAAGATAAATTAAGAAAACAATGCCATTTATAACTGCATCAAAAAGAATACAATACTTAGGGATAAATTTAACCAAGGAGGTGAAAGACTTGTATGCTGAAATCTTTAAGACATTGATGAATAGGGTGCCTTGGTAGCTCAGTTGGTTGAGCATCTGACTCTTGAATTCGGCTCAGGTCATGATCTCAGGGTCATGGGATCAAGCCCTTTGTCAATGCCCCTCACTCCATGCTTTGTATGGAGCCTGCTTGAGACTTTCTCTCTCTCCCCCTCTAAGAAATACTGTTATAGGAAACAAAGTTGGATGAAAGTTACAATTCTCTGAATAACAGATAGGTTTAAGAAATTGTGCTCAGCAAAAATTTAAAACATGGGCTCTGCCATCAAAAATATGCCTGATGGTAGAGGTGAAATAGTTACATACTATAAGTACTTAAACACGAAGCAAAATGGCTAACAGTTCCCCATTGTTCCGACAGTCACCTTCAAATTTCTTGGCAAATTCAGCAAGCTTCAAATTCAGCAAATATTTATTGAGTAACTTTTATGCTCCAAGCATTGTCCTAGTTCTTAGGGATACAAGGGTAATGAAAACATAGTTTTCTGCCACCTGTTCCTTGAGTATTTCTACTACCTTGTCTTGCCGTCATTCCCCTCCAAGTGTCTTCAGCTGTAGTGAACAATTAGAGTGTGCATACTCACCAAGCTATTCCAAAGTCAGATAATTTGTAAACATTCTCTTCTCTGTAGAATGCCCTTTTTGTCTCATCTGCCTGGCAAACACTTGCTCTTTCTTCAAGTCTCAAGGCTTCTGACTCACCCAATATTATTGCCATTGTTTTATCTCCTCTTATATAGTATGCACCACTATGACAATATCCATTGCCCTATAGCATAATTATTTGTCAATTTGCCTGACTCTTCTTAGATCCTTGAAGACTTGAGGTCAAAGACAATACCATCCTCATGTCTGAATCTTCAGCTTCTTATTCACTGCCTAACATTCAATACCTGCTGAGCAAATCTCAGCTGAAAGAATTAATGTGCTACGTTAAAACTAAATGCTGTAAAAATTAATGTAAGGAAAGATTCACAGTTGGATGGGGTCTGTGGTGTGCTGGTAAATGTATAACTGGATCTCCAGAAACCTAAAGAATCATGATTTACATTTGCTAATGTTCATGTTGTAAATCTCCCACTTTATCTGACTTTAATGCAATGTCCCAGCACATGGAGCAGGGAAGCTGTAACACATCACTGTGTAATATTTCTACCATTCTCAAATAATATTCATAAATAAATGGCAGAGCATTGGTTATAACCTGTAGTAAAATAATTAGAAGTAATGATTTTTCAGTATCTATTACAGTTAATTAACTTATATTAAACACTAAAGTGTTTATATAGTTATTTTAAAATAATGGCTCCATTTAACAATTGGCTAGCAAAATTCCTCAGAATTTTACCATTGGTTCTTCTCAGCTGGTTTGAGCTGGCACCAGCTCACCACCAAATGAGACATTGTAAGAGCAGCAGGTAGAGTAGTAAGGAAATTTTATAGAGGAGGTGGAACTTATGTAATCCATTCATTATGAAGCAATTATTTCAATAAGACAATTAAGTTGGGTGGAAAATATATGATCCATAAGGATACTGATTTTTGTATATTTAATTCACTGGTTTATCCCTGGTGTCAAGCTAAGTGCTCGACACATACTTAATGCTCATTAAGTATTTGTTAAATGAATGAATGTTTAATACAAACCACATTTTATGGGGCCCTTATATAAGATGCTCAGTCAACTTGTAGAGACCTCCATTGATGAGATCTAAATGAAAGAGCAATAAATGAATTTAACTGAAATCCATTCACAGTTTTCACATGCTTTCTGTACTTAAAAACGAAGAAGAGGCAGAATCAAGTATTGTCCAACCAGAGACCTCTGTCACCTGAAGGCCGTGGGGAGCCACTCTTCTCATAGGGTGGCATGCAAAGACAAGAAGGGCTGGTCTTACTCCATTTGCAAGCAGCTCAAGTGGCAAGAGAAACCATGTACTTTACAGTTCTTTATTATGTGAGGGAAGTAATCCACTGTTTAAGCTAATTACTCTAGGTCGAATTTTTGTTACTTGCACTATCTTTTCCAACTAATGTATTAGCCCGACCTGGCAGAGAGACGTTTTTCCTGAGCAAATGCAGAGGAGGAAAAGGTAAAATTGACAGAACTGGCCTGCAGCCCATGAACAAAATACCTGGGACTTCTGAGCAAAACACAAACTTCTCTTTCTTCCTGGCTTCTCTTTCTTCCAGGGCCACTTTATCATGCAAGAGAAGGTAGGTAACGCAGTGCACACGAGGAGCAGAGTACAAGAGACACATAAATAAGCTGCCTACAATAATGGAAGAATGACACCGCAGATATTTGACATTCCCTGCACAGTTTGGGAAACTGATAAAATCATAATTGTAAAAAAAAAAAAAAAGCCAGGCCGTATTGCCAAGCCAGGGCTGCTTCTCGCATACAGTCTGGCACATATGTCTTACTGCTCAGCACAAGGAGCATAAGGAATGAACAAAAAGAAAAGAGCAATTTCCCCACCGTAAATTGGAAAGTCTGCCAACCAGCTAAGTGATCTGCCATCAATCAGTGTTAAATTCTCCTTAGCTGCAGAAAATTCAAGGGCTAACTATTACTGAGAGATTTCACACAGTGACTAATGGTATATGACAAACACATTTAAAATCTGCATAGACCAGCACCAGTTTAAACTGTAACATGAATAATAAATAATTTTAAAGAAATCTTAGCGTGCAAAATAAGATATAATCTTTTCAGACATAAATTACACAGAGAAGATTATAGTTCTAGAAAGGCATTTGCAAACTGACCAAAACAAAGTCTAAAGCGTAATTCATTCAGAAGGCAACTGTATTTGCACATAAACAGATTTTGAAAGGGTTAGGCAGATAAACTATGAAACAATGGTCAATGAGGTATAACCAGGAAAAAATCCCAGGTCTCTGAGCAATTACAAATGGCAGTCAGTGAGGATTCTGGACAGACACAAATGCAATAGGTTAGGCTTTCTGTTTCCCAAGAAATACAGTTCTTTGTGAGAAGAAAACATTTTCCTGTTTTTTTTTTTTCCAACCAATCTGAGTTACAAGCCTGGAAGAAAACAAAGGATGAATGCAAGGTGAGCACTAGTAGATATAAGCATAAAATTTTCTGAAGTTTGTAAGACTTTGGTATTTGGGAAGCAGGAAAAATAGCACTGGATATTGAAACCTCGATTTGAGAGTCTGTTCCAAAACTTACTAATCACAGATATCATGTAAATAACATGACTTATCTCAGGAGGCAGTTGTTATGGACAACTATGGCAGTATGTAGAACATTTGTTACCAATGGTAAATGATTACTCACACATATGTAGGATTGTTCTATTATTCAGTTTAATACCAGGACAAAATGAGTATTTGTGTGTCAAAAGAAAAAACAATGGAATGGAAAGGAAGCAGATTTTTCTTGCCTATCTTAAAAAGAAAAAAAAAAAGCTTTAATAAAGTATTTAGATAATAAAAGCAAGCTTGTTGAAATTGAGCTCCTGGAGGTTTTGAGAACTGTGGAAGCTATATCAACAAGCAAATAAGTAAAGGTAATTTTTTAATCATGAAAACTAAATTTTGTTAATTCATTTCCAAAATATTAACACAGTTATTCTTCAATTAAGTCCCATTTTTCACAGGTGCGCCATTATGAACTATTTTTCCCTGATTGGATTTTAATTGTTCTTATCAACAAGAGTTTAAATTTTTTTTTGATAAAGCTGAAATTTCCATATATTAACTGGGTGAATAGTTAACATACAGCTTTCTCATTCTGAAGCAGTAGGGAGCCATAAACACCACCACTAAGAAGATTCTATTTTGTCATATAAATGAAACTGAAGACCCTATTGTGAAAGTAGGAATAAAAAAATTAAATATATTGACTGAGAAATGTAAGAAAAATATACAAAGATTTTAAATTTCATTGACCAGTCTGGCCCTCATAGTAGGCCTGGGATGTCAAATGGGTGTCATTCATATTCCCTTTTGAGATAGAGAAAAATCAATTTCATTAAGTATTGAAATGTTTTTCATCAAGTAATGAAATGTTTTTGTAAAATCCTCTAGCAAATTCATAGTATCAGTGGAATAAATATTCAGGTCCTTCCACACTCTTTTGAGCTCTATTGTTTTTGTACCAATGTCAGTAATGTTCAAGACAGTACCTTACTTTACTATGTAAAAAAAAAAAAAAAAAAAAAAAAAAAAAATAGCATAAATTGAGAAAAACCATTTCACTATTTTTAAAAATTCAGTTTTACTTCTTAAAATTAGTCAAAATAACTAAAACTGGCTTGATGAAGTCTTTTAAAACCCACTGTTGGGGGCACCTGAGTGGCTCAGTTCATTCAGCATCTGACTCTTACTTTTGATCAGGCCATGATCCCAGGGTCATGGGATGGAGCCCAGTGTGGATCCTGCTTAAGATTCTCTCTCCTTGTCTCTCTGCCCTGCCCTGCTCACGTTCTGTCTATATGAATATAATAAACATATCAAAAAAATAAAACCTATTGTGGTCTCTTTTTGATTATGCATTTATTCACAAACATTGATATTTTTCTTAGAATCATGCAAACTTAAAATTAATGTAGATATCTAATGTAAATTAAATTTCTAAATTATTATTTCAGGGGAAAGACACTCATTCATTTTGGGTGCTCTATTAAGCAGAAATAGGATAGGTTATTCTTGGTAACAACCCTAAAATTTCAGTGGCTTAACACAACAAAGCTCATTTATTAGCCATACAAAGACCACAGTGTCCCAGTCAATGCTCCAAGGACTACCATCTACGTGCTGGTTCAGCAATGCAGTCTGCTTCTATTTTACAACTCCACAACCACTATAGCAGACAGACAGCAAGCTAGAGATTCCTGTACTGGCAATTAACAAACAACTTCTACAGTTGATCGGGCAGAGAAAGTCAGTGACGAGTTTAACCTCAAAAAGGATGCTCTGGACTGAGTTATGTCCCCCTCAAAATTCCTATGTTGAAGTCCTAATGCCCAATGTGATTGTATGTGGAGATGGGCCATTAGGAGGTAACTTAGGTTATATGAGGTCTTGAGAATAGGGCATTTTTAAAATTTTTTTAAATGTTTGTTTGTTTGTTTTTGAGAGAAAGACAGACAGAGGGTGAGCAGGGGAGGGGCAGAGAGAGAGGGAGACAGGGAATCCGAAGCAGGCTCCAGGCTCCGAGCTGTCAGCACAGAGCCCCAGGCGGGGAAATGAACTCATGAACTCCGAGATCATGCCCTGAGTTGAAGTCAGACGCTTAACCGAACCTAGGCGCCCCAGAGAATAGGGGATTTCTGATGGGATTAGTGTCTTTATAAGAAGAAACATGAGAGAGCTTGTTCTGTCCCCCCTCCCGTGTCAGGCAAAACATACCATATGCATGTGTTTTGTGTATATATATATATATATATATGTACAACCTCTTAGCCTAATATGTAGTGCAATTTTTCCAAGGTCACATAATAATCATACATCAATCAGTATATATCACAAAGGAATAAAGTCTGCTATCTCAGAAACAGTTTTCAAAAATTAAACATCTGACAGTGTAACTGATACTTCTCATGTATTTTGTCTATTATTAATATGACCAAACATTGTAGCTGATGCTTTATATAACTAATTAATTTTTAAAAGGATCCTATAGGTCATGAATTAATATCACTGCTTTCAAAAATATGGAAATTGAGACACATAGAAATTAATGAACCTGTCAATGTTCAGAGACCAACTACAAACCAAGGCTGTTCAATGTTAAATCTAACCTGTTGTACTGCCCCATGCTGACAGGCAGGTCTTGGCTCTTGCGGTAGTATGATCTCAGGCAATAAAAATGCCACATAATATATTCTTTTCATTTCAAAGAAGACAAAAATACCCCAAAGTGCAGCGTTCGCTTGATTGAGTTGATCATTATAAAAACAGATAATATGAGAAAGTAGTAGACTGTGGCAACACATTAAGAATTCCATGCCTGAAATTAGCAGATGGTAGCCAATGTAACTTTCTCTCCAGCAACTGTATCTACAGCAGACGTAAGTGTTATACTAGCATATTTCTGTTAAGGAACAGGACAGGAACAGTCTATTGGTTTGCTGTAACTGTTCCATGATTCAGCAAATGAGTCACTTAATGACTCCCACGCATATACCAACTCATATAATTTTAAGAAGGGTCTACTGTGTGGGCCATCTGTTACAATAAATCCACAGTGCCTTGAGACATCAGTGGGTAATGCTTGTGATGCCCCTCCTAGTAACAAGGCTGTACTTTTATTGAAGGTGAAAGAATAGACTATGTTGGAATAAAGTCTGCTGAGGATTATACACAGTTCATTTTAGTTTGTTTACCACACATTAACAAAAAAGAATCCCACTACTGACCAAAAATTGGCATTAACATTTTTTTTTTAAATCTATGAGGTGGAGACGTCAAAGTACAGGATGGGAATTTTCCCAGATTCAAAACTCACCCTAGCATTCTCTTGGTGTAGTAACTTCTTCCGTGTGCATTTGATAGGGATGCAATAAAAACCTAAAAGAAGTCTCAAAAGACCAGTGTAAACCCTTAGTCAATCATGCATTAACTTCCTACTATATGCAAGACAAAATCTTCCTACAATATGCAAGACACAATATTAGGCACTGATGCTATAAATTTTTTTAATATTTATTTATTTTTGAGAGGGAGACAGAGAGACAGAGCATGAGTGGGCGGGGGGGGCAGGGGCAGACAGAGAGGGAAACACAGAATTCGAAGCAGGCTCCAGGCTCTGCACTGTCAGCACAGAGCCCGACACAGGGCTTGAACTCATTAACCATGAGATCGTGCCCTGAGCCGAAGTCAGACGCTTAACTGACTGAGCCACCCAGGCACTCCATATGCACTGATGTTATAAAGATAAGTGTGTCCATGCCATCAAAAATCTGGTCCTATGTGAGAATGGGAAAAATAATTATGGCCCAGGAATACATTGCTATGCTAGAGCTGGGCACAGGTTATTACTGAACTACAGAACAACCTGCCTAGACCAAGACTGGAGATGGACGGAGGAGGAGATCTATCGTAAATATTTAATCTAGGAAATGATGCAGTTTAATGAGTTCTTACATGATCCACATCTTTGCAGCCCATATGTGACATGCATTTTCTTTCAGGCTATTGACAGTCCACCTATTCACTGAAGACATGATTTTTAGTGATTTTACATGGATTAGTTACCAAGTAACTGTGATCAAAAGCCTGGCTCAGGTCTCATGCATAGGTAGGGAAGTGCAAAATAGAACATGCCCTCTGGAGGAGAATTTGGCAATATCTAGCAAAATGGCATGCATTTACTCTGATCTAGAAATGCGATTTCTAAGAATTTACTGAAAGATACACAGACACAGATATTGGAAAAAGTATGCACAGGATTATTTACCTCAGTGCTATTTGTGATAGCAAGATAGAAGACTAGGGGAGAAAACATACACATCAATAGCAGGTACTTTCTATAACTACTGCAAAACTACCCATCAGAATATTGTGGAACTGCACCATCTAATACAGAATAACTCTAGTAAATAACTGTGAAATCCCCTCCAAAAGAAAAGAATGACTAACAGAACGGAAAGAGTACAGATATATTAGTCTACTTTTGTATATCTTCGTTTCATCTGTGAAACAATGTAAATATTTTACATAATTTTAAGACATGGTTTAATAATGAAAATATTGGAAAATATCAGAAATAAAACAAAACAAAAGAACACATAATTGTATATCCTGTTTTCAGCATTAGAGAGGAATTCTTCTAAGGGTCCATAAAACACAGGACTTTCACAACATATTCCTAATAGAATATACCCCAACACAAAAAGACTGCAAAACAAAATCTCACAGTGCTCTTTTAGTAATCATGTCATGAGTGGTAGTGCAGATATTGTCACTGTAACATTATTATGTGTGGGAGTACTGCAGGATAAAGAAAATGGGTATTTATCTTAATGTCATTTAAAACCAAGTTTTCAAACTGTGAGAATGGAGATATAAATCTAAAATCAGTGCCGTTAAAGAAAAATTACATAGTCCTGAAATGAATAGATAATCTCAATTTGAACACATGGTGTGTTTTATTTTTAAAAAAGTTAAATTCTAATTCTTTTTTTTTAATTTTTTTAATGTTTATGCTTGAGAGAGAGAGAGAGAGAGAGAGAGAGAAACAGAGCATGAGTGGGGGAGATGCAGAGAGAGAGAGAGAGAGAGAGACACGGAATTGGAAGCAGGCTCCAGGCTCTGACCTGTCAGCACAGAGCACAACGTGGGTCTCGAACTCACAAACCATGAGATCATGACCTGAGCCAAAGCCAGACACTCAACTGACTGAGCCACCTAAGCACCCCAAATTCTAATTCTTTTAACTGAAAAAAGCCTGAAAACAGTCAACAACCCAGTAACCATGAGCACCTCTAAAGACTTAGAGTTTGATCTTTAAGTACCATTTCCTTCTTCCTTAAAGAATCAGCTCACTACAGCTCCAGAATATGAAGTATACAAGCCGATCATTTAAGGACAATTTAATCATCAATAACTCAATATATCCAGTGGATTGGAACACATAAGTATTTCAATTTATGAATTCTTAATACTAAAAAACAAATAAACTTTACTGTTTTTGGAGGATGATAGGAAATGAACACTATTTTGAAAATTTATCAAAGAAAAAGTTCAAGTATTTATCTTTTTTCTCCCCCTACAAAAGCAAAAGGCAATAGTATACATATAGTCATTAGGAATAAACCAATAAAAAGATCTAACTATTCACTCCAAGACTTTTTAAATTCTAAGACTTAGGCCATCAATTGATATAGGCCATGAATTACAAAGCTGCATGTAAAAAGTAAACTATGTTGTCTACTCATATACTTCTATTAGAATCTCAAGTAAAGAGCTCTCTGTCAACCCTCAGGATCCTCTCCTGACAGTGGATGTACCAGAAACCTCTTCCGATGTTTTGCACGACTGTTCTCCAGTTTTTATTTTAAAAATAACTATTTTAGGGGCTCCTGGGTGGCTCAGTCAGTTAAGCATCTGATTTTGGCTCAGGTCATGATCTCACTGTTTGTGAGTTCGAGCCCCACGTCAGGCTCCGTGCTGACAGCTCAGAGCCAGGAGTCTGCTATAGATTCTCTGTCTCCCTCTCTCTCTATTCTTCCCCTGCTCCTGCTCTCTCTCAAAAATAAATAAAGATTTTAAAAAATTAAATAAAAATAAAAATAGCTATTTTAGTTATTTTAAAAATAATGCTCAATAATCTATGAATAAATAACACAAATGAAAATTTCTTTTGGAGTACAGGATTAAAAAAAACAATAACGTCTCTGTTTGGTGACTGGGCAGTTTTTGCTAATAGTAATGGGAGTAACAGTAATACAGAAGCTGTGAATGATATTTAAAAAAGAAAGCTACCTAAAAGACTGCGTTTTTATTTGTGTGCCGTATTCTTTGCAGGGAAGACAAATGTATTCTACTAATACATAATCTTTTTCTTAAAGATTTTAATGGTATAATAGTCCGCTCAAAGCTGCCATGACAAAACACCAGACTGGGCTGTTAAAACACAGCAATTTATTTCCAACAGTTCTGGAGGCTGGAAAGTCCAAGATCAAGGTGCTGGCTGATTTGATTCCGGTTGAAAGTGTTCTCCCTGGCTTGCAGATTGTTGCCTTCAAACTGTGTCCTTGTGTGGTAGACACAGAGAGCAAGGTCTGGTGTCTGTCTGTCTGTCTCTTTTTCTTTGACAGAGGCACCACACCTGTTGGATTAGGGCTCCACCATTATGACCTCATTTAACCTTTGTCACCTCATCACAGGCCCTATTTCCAAATATAGTAACATTGGGGGTTAGAGCTTCAACATGTGAATTTGGGGGCACACAAAAATAGCATAAGAGATATGTTTATGAAAAAATAGAGACATAGAATAAGGAAACCAAGTACACAGAAAAGGGACAACATACCAGGTATTCAGATCACAGTGCTTTTAATTGAGCATCAGATTCTGAGCTTCTAGGCAGTCAAGGGAAAGGGGGAAGAGATGTGATTGTTCATATTAATTGTCCTTATTAGAACAGAGAAAAATCTTACTTCCTCAAGGCTTTCCCTATAGTTGAAATCAATCACATCTCCTAAGTGGGACTTCAAAGGGGCACAAAAATATAATGAAAAACATGCCTCAAAAATGTCAACATGCCTATAACTATTTCTTAATTTTAACCTAAGTGATGCTCAAGGGCACACACACACACACACACACACACACACACACACACACACACACACACACACACACACAGAGTGATTTTCCCCATCCTCTCAAGAAAACAAATACAGACTACCAAGTTGTAGATCTCCATGCTATAGCTTTTCATGCTTTACTTTTCCTAATACAGTTTTCCGATCTTTGTCTTTTCATTTCTTGAGTTTGACTTTTACACTGTGCAAATGGTTTATGAATATCTTACACTCCTGCTCTAAGTTGTCCAAAAACCTCGTTGGAAGAAGGCAGGGTTAAAAAGGCAAATAAACAAGGCCATTCCCACCATCCTACTGGAGGGAAGAAACTTGCCCCTTGCTTTTGAATGACCAAGGCAAAACTTTTATTCAAGTCTCCAGGCTGAAGAAAAAAATCAGAAAATTAATGAAATGAAAATTAAACCCAAAGAGAAATGCCTGGAGCCTTAGAAAGCACAGAGAACAAAGGGATGGCAAGAGCCATGAATAGTAATGAGAGTCCAACTCCACTGATATCAGGAACTATTCTTTTATGTCCATTTAACCGAGGCCTCAAGTCACCTCCTCTGCCTCAGTGAAGCAAACCCAATCTGTTAAGTCTTCTCCAGAATTGAAACATTCAGTGACATTGGAAATTGTGTAAGCAGCTATAAAAATTAGGCTTTTTGTGTTATTGGGGTAGATTTATGCCCATATTGCATGAATCTGTACATATACAACCACCAATGTTAAATTGAAAAAGATGTGAGAGCTATATTACTAAATTACTTCATAAAATTAAGCTTCCTCACAGAGAGTGGTATCTTTTTACAACAATGATCATTATGTTTATTATGTTACTTTACCTACAACAATTAGCCCAGCTTTTTCTCTAGAAAGAGCTCGAAGTGGGGGGAGGGGTTAATATTTTCTATGTTAGACTTCACTTGGTACTAAAAATAAACCTATGGGATAAATATTTCCATTTTATAGGTAAGTACTACACTAAGGCTTAGTGGAGATGGGCAATTTGATCACAGTTACAGAGCAAATAATGGCAGGGCTGGGCTGGAGGAACTGAGCTTGCTCTGTGTGACTAGAGAGATCCAGCTCTTAGCCAAGAGATTCTCCCAGCTCTCCAAAGCATGCTGATTTTATAAAGAGATCTGGTATAAATTGACTGTTCACGTATCTCAAATATTGTCAGAGACAAGCACTGGGCAGGCCCAGATCTTACGCAGACAATAACTGTGGCAACAATATTAATCATAATAATAATGCTCATAGATTTTATTATGAAATTAACATTTATAGCTATGATATACACACATTATCACAGCTTACACATATTCTGAAACTAAAAACAGAGTCGGATGTAGAAGGTCTAAGTTTGCAGTTTTAGAAAGCAGCAGGGCCAGAACTATCAACACACAGAATCAAAATGAGCTACAGGGAAAATAGTATCCTTGAGTTACACTTTGTCTTCTCTTTGCACTGGCCACCTACTCTTAACTGTTCAGTCTCAATGAATTTCTGTTTGTCACATGATTTTTGTAACAGCAACTGCCCTGTACTTCTCACAGCATTTCTTCAATGGTAAAATCTCTCATAATTCTCCTTTCTTAAGAAAAAAAATTAGAACAGAAATATTCACATGGACAGCACAGCCAGGTAATCAGCACAGTAGGCCTGAGGCTGGAGAAGACAGGTACCCAAAGACCCACTTACACATGCTTTTGCTCTAGATTGTCAGCTTCCTTAGACATCAAAGGTCTATAATGGTATCAGAATTTAAGGAGCCACAGGGAATCAATGGGTGACTTTAAGATTCTTTTCATGTTTGAGATGACATGATACTTAAGACAAGTAAACTGCCCTTGAGGAGAAGGTGCTAATTATAGTACATGCATCCTTTGTATATCCCCATGCACTGTGCTTATAGGCGCTTATCCCTTACTTAGAATATGCAATGTGGTTTTCAACAACTATGAATTGAGTGTCTAAGAAGCCAGATCATGGGTGGGTAAAAAAAGAAACACATTTCTCAGCCTTCTTAAGGCTGAGAATCCTATGGGGACACCTACACTTCTCACTCAGTCACACAACAAAATATGAAATTAGTCCCAAGAAAAAGCTTCAAAAGAAAAGAGATACATGGGGTTGTAATGATCAAGAAAAGATTTCCCATATTCAAGGGCAAAGCAAGCTTTCCTAAGGAAACGCTTTTGAGCTAAGACAGGAGGCCTGACTAGGAGCAAAGTCTATAAAAGGGAGAAGGAAGCATGTGTGTAAAAAGGAGTAAATGTTTCCGGACGATGTAGTCAGAGGAAGCAGGACACCGCTGAGGGGCTGTAAGAAGGTTTGAGTGACTGAAGCACAGAACAGGGTGAGAGGTCTGGTCTGGGAAGAGGCTACCAAGCCACATAGGGGCCAGACCATGATCTTATATATTGCAGGCTGTTTTAAGGATTTCATTTAGACCCTAAGAGCAATGCAGACTCTGAGTTGATTTTAACCAGTCAAGTGACTTCATCATACTTGAATTTTGGAACTATCACTCTGGCTCCCATGTGGAAAGTGGTCTTAAAAGAAAAGACTGGAAACAGGAATAAAAGTTAGGAGGTAGCTGTAGGAATCCAGGGCTCAGCCTTGAGGGTGATGTCTTTAAGAAAATGGGCTATGTCTTATGCCCCATCCACAACAAACCTGTACCATGCCTGAAACAGTAAAATAATATTAACACTAATAATTGTGATACTATGTGATAAATACAGTAATGGAGGCATGGATGTGATACAACAGAGGGAAGAATGGGATGGGGGAATCCGTTGACATATGGCATTATAGTTAAGGACTCAGCTTCTGAGTTACATGCAGGCTAATCCTGGCACCATTGCCTGTAACTGTGCGTTATGACTTTGTTAAATTAACATTTTCTACATGGAACTTAAATAGCTGCATGGTGAGCTGTAGTTCAAAAGACCACAAGAAACTGAAGTAGAGAAATTTATGACTCACAGGCACATAGCACAAGGCACACCTTGAGGGGTCACATAGGGAGATAAAGGCAGAGTGTAGACAAGAAGACAGAAAGGACCTGGGGTATACTCCTCGATTAGAGTCCATGGTTGGAGTGCTTTGAGGTTCCCAGGTCGTGGAGTGCTTTGGGGCTCCCAGGCTAGGGCCAGATTGGTCAATTCAAACCAAAAGAGCTGGGAGGCAGCTACTGATCACAAGGGCTATTGGGGAAGCCATATCAGGAACTTTATATTTGCTTGTGACTGTGTGGCTTCTATCCAGGGCACACACTTGTAAGAGGGGGCTAGTGTCAGTTCCTGCAAACAAGTTGGCCTAAAAACATGGATGTCAAGGTAGCATTAATACCATGGAGTAGCTTAGCTAAACTCTCAACACTGTTATCTTTAAGTTCTTGATTTTTCAGAGTTGTCTTCTTTCATCAATGAGAAAAATCGCATATCTGATTTATAGAGTTGTTACAGAGATTAAGTGACATAACTTAAAGTGCTGAGCAGAGCACATGAGAGGCATAGGTACTTAGCCATCCATGAATGATAAATTTTCATTTTGTTTTAATATTCATTACTTTGAATATTGTCTATAAAAAGAAAATAATTGATCTTGATGAATGAGGACGAACTGATCATGTGTCTACAAAAAGAAGAGAAAGTAACATGTGTAGATAACTGTTTTTAATACCAAGAAGTCACTACATCATTATATAGTATTTGAAAAAAATCAATAAACTACAACAAATTGAGTGGTACTTGACAATAAACTGTGGACAACTTCATAAGGTATAAAAATAATAAGAGGGGGCACCTGGGTGGCTCAGTTGGCTAAGCATCTGACTTTGGCTCAGGTCACAATCTCTTAGTTTGTGGGTTTGAGCCCCGCATCGGGCTCTGTGCTGATGGTTCAGAGCCTGGAGCCTGCTTCGGCTTCTGTGTCTCCCTCTCTCTCTCTGCCCCTGCCCCACTCATACTGTGTGTGTCTCTCTCTCAAAACCAAGCATTAATTTTTTTTTTTTTTAAAAATAAGAGGACACAGAGGAAAGTGGCTGAAAACCAAATCTGAAACCAGGTAGGACACCTGCTGCCATGCTTCAGCTACTAAAACCTGCTGCTTCTTGTTCATCCCATCTGACTCTATTTGTGCCCCAAGGGTTTTTAGCAGTGATGAGCATCTGTAACATTTTCAGATTTCTTCCTTCGCTCCATTCTGATTCGGCCCTTGGGCCCCGGAGTAGTGGAACTCAAGAGGAGAAATCCTCACAGAGCACTTTGCAACTTGACCTTGGATACTTCAACTCTACTTTGCCTTTTTCGGGCAAACACTGTTGTTTTCCATGGGGATAGGGCCATGGTTCCAACCAAACCAACACTAGTAATGGAAGGGAAACTACCTATCCTCATGGAGGCATCAATGATGCCCCTAGGGCTGAGTGCAAAGATTCTGGGACCCCTGATGCTAAGCAAGGAAATGCCAGTTTAGAACAGGTTTTTGAGTTCAAGATCTACTTCAGCAGTATCTCCAGCTGGGTCGAGAAGTGGGAGGGAAAGCTTATTCAACAATGCTGCTTGCCCAGCATTTTCATTCTACAAAGAAACAGGGACTCATTTACAATAAGAAGTCATGATTAGTGCTAGGTTGTATTTAGTGACAATTATAGATGTTACATCATTAGTTTACAATTCTCTAACTGTACTTACAGCCACAGAAACCAAAGAGAGGGAGGAAAAAGAAGAATTCGTGTCATTTTCCAAGGACCTAAATAATTATTTATTGCAAACATAACAACTCAAAGTTGGAATTTGTTTCTTAATTCTCCCCACAGTTGCTGTAGTTAAGACTGCTGCTTTTTATTTGGAAGTGTGACTTCGCTTGTAGTTTTGCCTTTTCTTCCCCCCATAAAGACTTCATAAAAGCTTAAGGGGCTAATATTTTTCAGTGTATGTGTGTTAAATATTAATGGCAGTTTGTTCTGAGTCTGTGCCTTCCCCACAGAGTCTTTAAAAGCTGAGTTATACCAAAAGTTATGACATTACACAAGAGGGGAAACAATCTTCACCATAATGAAGTCATTTGTTCATCAGCCTGAAAATCTTTAGCTACTTGGTTATGCCTCCTCCTTTCCCTCCTTCCAAGGCAAGAAGGTATTAGCAATGCGAAGGACAGACCTGACCATTACTTAGCATTCGTTTTAGTGTCATTTTTTTCTCTCCTGTGATGCTTGACTGTTCAATATAATTATATTAAGAAAACAAGTGTAGTAGCCCTTTTCTCTAAGAATAAGCACACATTTCAATGCTCAGTAACAGTTGGCAAGAGGGGCTCTTTTATCTCACTATTGGAACAAGGGGATTAAGTGCTGTGTTGGGCATGGCTTTGGTTGACGTTGTGGGGTGAAGCGTGAGGAGGCAGTTTGGTAAGTGCCCACACATCAAGCCCTTGGGTGTTTAGGATGCTTTGTTCTTTTCCCTGAAGAGCTAAGTATCTGCAAGTACTACAATAAACTAGTGCAGATTGGCAGGTATTTTCTGAGAATTTACTATGTCCCTAAGATTATGGGGAGTGATAGAACAATAAATGTAAATAAAGCATTGATATTTTCCTCAGGATTCCTTCTAGAGAGGAGTTGGTCCTGTGCAAAATGCTAGGGAGATCAGAGGAATCAGACTAGCTTATTCATGAAAACAATGTGTCTTGGCTTATGAAACTTGGCACTCTAAAGCCCATCTTGATAGGATAACCACTCTCTCAACAGCTCAGGTCAAAATCCTGGGTGATGGTGGGAATAGAATTAGGACATCTGTCCAGCCTTGAAGAAAACACTTGTAGTCCTGGGATTCACTATCCCAACAGGGAAACATGAAACATGGAAACAAGGAAGTAATCATTTTCCAAAGGAAAAGTATGGTGCTATTAGCGAAAGAAAGAAGAAAAACACCATATAGTTCCAAACAACAAGGCCCTCTTTAAGAATATCTAATCCACTCGATTTTGCTCATAAACTAACATTTCCTTAAAGTAAGGTAGACAAGCAATGGCACTGTAATAGCAACAGTGTTGTATGGGAACAGATGGTAGCTACACTTGGGGCGAACATAGCACAATGGATAAACTTCTCACATCACTGTGTTATACATCTGGAACTAACGTAACATTGTGTATCAACTATACTCAAAAAAAGTAAAACAGACAAGTAGGAATGGGCAACCCCACTACCGGCTTACATTTCTACCACATCTTACATTTTGCAAAACACACATGTTTACTGCATAGCAGCCAATGCTTGGAAAACTGTGAAATTCACATGTAACACAAAGACCATAGAGTTAAATATTCCAAAATTCCCAACCTGTATTCTATTACTGTGGATCCTGGTCCAAGGAGAAGAAAGTAAAAGATACGATTTACTTCACTTTCCTAGGTCTGTTCTTTCATTTATGAAGTGGGATAATACAGTGACATCTAAGCCAATTTCAAAGTTACATACTAACATTTAGTCAATGTGTCATATAGGTAAGGTAAATCTCTTAGTAAAATGTTTTACAATCATTTCATAGACAAATACACTTAGCTTATTCTGTTGTATCATTTCCATGCCTGCCCTTGTTAAATGTATCTTATTTATCTTTTCAACTCTTAGTACCGATTATATTCTCATTTTGTCCTTATCAAAATGAATGAGGACTTGACTGAATATACAAAAGGATGAATGAAAAAGACTTCCTCTGACTCAGGGTTGTACCATGTATTTTATTAAATGGTGTTTACTTAAATTGAAGATATGAGTAATAAGCTTCTTTCAAAGGGAAATCAAAGCCCAAAAACACACATTGATAACGACCAGACATTAGAATCTATGGTTAAGTGAATGGTTTTAATCCAACAACTCCATTCAGAGTACAGCACATCTGCATGCCTTAAGACTCACAATGAGAGGTTCTGATTTGAGACAATTGAAATTGGAATTGTCACCTCCACTGCCACTCAGAAAATGGATGTAAATGAGTCCCAGCACTGTTCTCAAGATGCAGGCCCTGACATAAACATGAATCACAACTCCTGTATCAACTGCCCATTACTCAGATACCATTAGGCTTGATCATCTGTGAGTCCTTAGGAGAGCAATTCCCTTGTGAAGTAAGGGAACCTGCACGAGTGATGGTTCAGGCATGAATTCTGATGCCAGACTGGCACATTCTGATGCCCAGAGGTAAGTCTTGGCTCGGATATATGAATTTAGACCAATTACTTCAACTCTGTGTCTTATAAAGAATAGTACCTATCACATAGGCTTATTGTGAGGATTAAATGAGCTAATGCATATAAAATACACAGACCTGTGCCAAGTACGAAGTAAGCACTCTATGATATAGGCATGTAAACATTTCTCAAAACTCATATAACAGCATATGCATAAGGCTGAATTTGACCATACGTAAGTAAAACTTCAACGAACCTGATGTAAACATAAATTGGTAATTTCTGTTCAGAAAAGCACAGTTTGGGGGTGTCTGAGTGGCTCAGTCAGTTAAGCATCTGACTCTTGATTTCAGCTCAGGTCATGATCTCAGGGTAATGAGATCAAGCTGCACATTGGGCTCCATGTTGGGCATGGAGCCTGCTTAAGAAAATCTCTGTGTCTCTTTCTCTCTCTTCCCCTACTCCCACTCTGGCCCTCCTCCTCCCACCTCAAAAAAATAACAAATAAAATAAAGTCTGTGCCTTGTAACTCCATTAAAAAAATATTTGTGTGATTCAGCTACAGCAGTTTTCAGAGGGAATTTTCTAACTCTAAATGGCTATACAAGAAAAGCAGAGGCTTAAAATCAAGTATGTTCTCCAATTTACTTAGATTTGCCTAAAAGAGCAAACAAAACACAAAGAAAAATGATCAAGGTAAAAGCAAAAATCAGTGAAATGGAAAATAGACACCCAAAAGAAAAAATAATTTAGAAAAAACTACTAATTGTCATTATGATGAGTTCTATCAAATATTCAAGGTAGAAATAAGACCAATATTATACACTTTCAGATAATAGAACACTTCCACCCTTATTGAACAATGCCAATAAGCCAGTATCTCTTGTAAAAATAGATGAAAAAATCTTTAATAGAATGTTAAAAATACAAATTCAGGAATTTACATAAAAAGGACCATACATCATTATCAAATAGGGTTTACCCTAAAAATCCAAGTTTGTTTCAGTATTCAAAAAGCAATTATTTTAAGTCACTACACTAACAGAATCAAAGAGAAAATTATGTGAATATACTAATAGGTAGAGTATGTGATGAAATTACACACACATTCCTTTACAAGCAGGTAAATAAAACCTCTTGGCAAACTAGAAATATAATGAAGTACTATCAACTTAACAAAGAAGATATATGAAAAACCTACAGACAAAAATCATACATAATAAAGACCAAATGCTTACCCTCTTAATTTGAGAGTAAGAATGTTCAGTCTTAAAACTTCTATTCAGTACTGTACTAGCAAATTCAATAAAGCATAAAAAAGGAAAAAAGTGCATAAATATTGGAAAATAGAAAATAAAACATCCTAAGGTACGTACAAAAAACTGATAGACTTAAATGAATCCATAAAGATGGCAGGTTACAAAATCAATATAAAAATATCTATGTTTTTATATACCATCAATGAATAGTTGGAAATGAAAAAAAAATCTTAACATTTACAGTAAAGCAAAATAAAATAGAAACTAATTTACCAAAAATTTTCAAAACTTCTATACTAAAAACTAAAACAGAAAACTAGGGCTAAAAAGCATTGCTCAGAGAAATTGTAAAAAGTCAAAATAAATTAAGAAATATCCCACATGCAGGGAATCAAAGATTTGATACTACTAAGATATCCATTCACTCCACATGGATCTATAACTTCAATGAAATCCCATCGAAAACCTCAGCAAGCATTTTTATAGAAATTGCCAAACTAATTCTAAAATTTTTATACAGAATATACAGGAAAATTTTTATATTACAATAGGAAAAAATAATTTGGGGGAAAAAAAGAAGATTGGAGGGTTACACTCCCTAGTTTCACTAGTCATTGCAAAACTATAGAGTAATTAAGACAGCATGGTACTAGCCTAAGGATAGATATATAGATAAATGAAACCATATATAATCAATTGATTTTTTTCAAACTCTTTGTAGAGATACTGTAACAATTTAAATCATACAATTCATTTAAAATGCAAAATTAAATGAGTTTTAGTATATTCACAGAATTATGCAGCCATCAATACAATTAATTTTAGAACATTATCCTCACTCCCAAAACAAACCCCACACAATGGGCAATCATTCCCCCTTTGACACTTACCCTTCTCCTTGTCCTAGTCAATCATTAATCTACTTGCTCTCTATATACAGTTGTCTGTTCTGGAATAGAAATGGAATCCTACAATATGTGGTAACTAGCTTCTTCAATGCAGCATAGTGTTATCAAAATTCAACCATATTGTAGCATGTACACTTCATCCATGTTCATAGTCAAATAATATGCCACTGTAAGGGTCCATCGTATTTTCTTTATTCCTTTATCCGTTGATAGACATTTGGATTGTTTCTACTTTTTGGCTATTATGAATAATGGATGTTATGAACAATGCTGTATGAATTTTTGTGTGCATGTATTTTTCATTTCTCTTGGATATACACCTAGGGGTAGAATTGCTTGCTTATATATTAACTCTGTGTATATTTTTAAATTTTTCTAATGTTTATTTTAGAGAGGGAGAGAGGGAGGGAGGGAGGGATAAAGAGAGAGAGAGACACAGCATGTGAGGGGGGGAGGAACACAGAAAATGGGAGACACAGAATCCAAACCAGGCTCCAGGCTCTGAACTCTCAGCACAGAGCCCAAGGTGAGGCTTGAACTCACAGATCATGAGATCATGATCCGAGCCAAAGTCGGATGTTTAACCGATTGAGCCACTCAGGCACCCCAGCTCTATGTATATTTTTGAGGAGTTTGAAGATTATTTTCTAAAGCAACTGCATCATTTTACATTCTTAACAGTAGTATATGGAGGTTCTAATTTCTCCATATCCTCACCAAAACTTATGTCTTTATTATTATTATAGCCATCATAGTGGGTATGAAATAACATGACATTATAGTTTTAATTTGCATTTCCTTGATGTTTGATTGAAAAAATTGATTTTTTTTATCGAGAGAGAGAGAGAGAGAGAGAGAGAGACAAAATCCCAAACAGGCTCTGCACAGTCAGCTCAGAGCCCAATGCCAGGCTCCATCTCATGATGGAGAGATCATGGGAGATCATGACTTGAGCAGAGATTGAGAGTCAGATGCTTAACTGACTGAGCCACCCAGGCATCCTGACAAAGTTGATTTTTGGGAATTCAATGGGTAAAAGGCAGACTTCAAAACACTGTGTGTTTATGGAAAAACAGTTATCATAGTACAAACACACACACACACACACACACACACACACACACACGACCCTTGTGTCACACAAAAACTTTAACTTGAAAGAATCATAGACATAAATATAAATGCTAAAATTATAAACTTTTGAAGAAAATGCAGGAGAATATCTTTGTTAACTTGTGGGAAGCAACAATTTCTTAAAACAAAATAGCACAAACCATTCTATAAACCATTCTATAAACCATTTATAATATTCTAAATATTATAAACCATTTATAATATTCTAAAGCACAAATATATTAATTAAAATATGCAAATTAGGCTTTGTTAAAATTAAAGCCTTTTGTTCTTCAAATGATAGCATAAACTACACTTGAAAAACTATTCTTTAGTGATAGAAACCTGATCAGAGGTTAGCAGGGCAGGTAGGCATAAGGAATTTTTCTATGGTGTAAACACTATCTTAATCAGGTGGTAGTTATGAAATTTATACATTTGCAAAAATTATCTACTTTATGTAAAACTTAAAATAATATTATGAATTTTATTAAAAGGAAATTATACTGCAATAACACTTGTATTAAAAGGAAAGGATTATAAAGCAGTGATGATATTCCAAGCACTATTCTATGTATGGGTACACAATGACAGTGGAATCAGGTGTAGCCCCTGCTTTCATGGAGGTTGTAATCTAGTCTACTTTCTTATTACCTGGGTTATTTCATCCAACCTCACAACTATCTTATAAGGAAATATGGTCTAAGATTATTCCCTTTTCAGAAATGAAGTAATGGCTCAGAGATTTTAACTGAATAGCTCAAATTAGAGATATTGTAGAGCATAGCAGGCACTGAGCCTAGGTTTTCTGGCTGTAAAGACAGCTTTTTTCTGCTAACTGTGAAGTGATGCATTTTATCACTTCACAAGTATTTACCGACCACACAAACATACAGACACACACACACCTAGTGCCAAAAGCATTAACTTATAGCAAAGAGCATACAAGTAGACATGTACCAGAAGTCCTATAGCAGGTGCACTTCTTTCTGGTTTTATTACAACAGAAAATGTACTTAACTCTGAGATTGTTTCTTTTTCTCTAGGACCGGAATGAACTACCTGTTTATATATGCCAAAGCACATAAAACTAACCAACCTGGTTTTATAAAGTTCCTTTCATACTTTCCTGCATGCTTACAAAAACGAACATGAATATGTATATCATTATAGCAGTTTTGATAACTAAAAATACTATAGATGTACTTATATCCAAGTTACTGTACATGTTTATATGTGTATTTTTATAGTGCATGGTTTTCACTCAATACAACATATATCCAGATCTATGTATAAGTATCTACCTCATTCTTTTTAATAACTACATGATCTTTGTTAGCAATGTCTTCACATTTTTTTTCCATTATTCCCCTTAATGAAGAAATTCCACCACGTTCTATTTGGAAGTGGGGAGTACCATAAACAATATTGTGGGATGTATTCTTTTAAAAAGGTGAATTACTAGCTCAAGAGTCATTCATTTTTCATTTTAAAAAGTATGATCAAACCATTATCTGAAATTGTGGCAGTTCGAACACACTCTCCCATGGCAATGGATGAGGGGATATATCCTGTACTCACATGTCCTCTGTTGTTTTTATTCCAAACCAATAAATAAATTCATATGTGCCACATTCCACCCATCCAAACCCACTACCTGTCTTCCTTTGTCCTAGGCAAGTGTGATCATGTCAAAGCTGGTGTGTGATAGATAAGCCATCCCTGAAACACAGGACTAGGCTCTGAGCGGAGTCAGTGTGCCAGGGACCACGGTGCAGGAACAACAGAGGCCGGCTTTCCTCCACTCTAGCAGCTCATGTATTTACCGTTTTCCACATGTCTGAGCTAATGACTCTGCTGATGTGGAGCAGAGGATTACACTAAGCCACTCTTTGTAATGCTCGCTTGACTGAGGATGAACTCAGGATGAAATGATGTTTGTAATGTTCTTTCAAGAATTGTAAGCCACTGAATTTGTCAAATATTTATATTGGGCAACCAGCATCTATCTGTCTGTCTGTCTCTCTATTCACATATCTCTATAAAGCCCTGTTCTTTTGTCCAAACACTATTTTCAAAGGCTTACAGACATAACCCATAACCAGATAGGATATAATCTCATTCAGAGGCATGGAACAAGATTCTAAATGAGGCTGCTGATATTATTTATTGATTTTTCCAGGTTTACATTCAGTCTTTTCAGCACCAACCATAAATAGGGTTTAAATGCATCTTGTTCCCTTTTCTCTTTTCAGGTTCTACTCGACTTCACTCCCTCAAAGACCCTAACTTAACTTTAGTGGCTATTTTTTATCACTGAGGTTGTTAGGACTCATCCAGGCTCCATTCTAGGATGGCAATAGCTGATCTTTAAGGAGGACCATCTCTAAACCTCTACCTTGCTAATAAAAATCATTCTATATGGAAATCTTAAATAGCCACTATTCTAAAATCCTCTTCTCCATCAGGAGCAGAAAAATGTTAGGAACCAAGGTGGGGGGTGGGGACAGAAAATCATACCTGTCTGCATGTGGATAAATAAGCTGTAGTCTCCCACCCTGAAAAGCTCAACATCTAGCAAGGTCAGAGGCATGCACCACTAGTTTAAATGATGCATGCCAGAAAGGGACCACAGGGAAGAAAAAAAGTGAGTAACACGAGGTAACTTGGTGGCACAGGGAGCTAGCTATCTTGTCTTGATTGAACAGACTAGAGAGGGTTTCACACATGGGCTGAGCCTTCAAAGATTGTTAAGACAGCAAAAGGCCAAGCAAACCACATCAGTGAAAGCACAGAGACCATAATGAGTATGGCACTTTGAATCCAGTACCACTTTATAAAGGGGAACTGGACTAATTAGAGCCAAGTTTTAAATGTAGAATTCAAAGGCTAATGTCCAGACTCTGCTGGAAGGAACCAGAGGATATTTTGTTAAGATAAGTCATGAGGACATTTTTCAGTTTGTCATTATTCCTCATTTTCTAGCTCAAGCCCCAGAGCACACACTGAATCTCAATATTTCCAAAGGTCTCTGCACACAAAAGAGAAGGATGGGCGATTTACAGTCAGGGAAACAAGCCACTTGGGACGCACTCAGAGAGTGGCAATTCTGGGCATTGTTAATTCTGACCCTGTGGCCAGAAAGTCTGAGGACACGAGGATAGGCATAACCAGCCCTTCCAGCTCAAGCCCTGTAGGGGAATATCTTCATAATGATCAGGGCCCCTGTGAGCCCTTGATTTCTTGTTCACTTGGGAAGGTGCCTGGAGGCCTGGTCTGATAAACCAGCCTCTCTCTGTCCTGAGTATACACAACAGGGTTATGGCAGGTGACAGGTCCAATTGCTGCTAATGCCAATAAAAGGATGCATCTCACTTTCCTTACAATTAAAGCCAGCAGGACCCTTTTGTTAATGCACTGGGGGAAGATGATGAGAAAAAAAAAAACCCAGTAATAGTAATATAAAGAATATACACAAAAATGAAGAGAATAGTCATATGCAGAAGGACCTTTGCTCAATGGCTGCCTTTTTTTTTTTTTTTTTTTTTTTTGGCGGCGGGGGGGGGTCACTAATGCACAAATCTGCTTGCACAAATCAAGTGTGAACTCAGCATTTTGCCCCAGATAATGAAAAGAACAGGCAATAAGAACCACTGTTAAACATTGATAGTCGGACAGGCTCACAGAAATTCTAAGGGGAAAAAGTCTGAACACAGCATTTGTTTCAGGTTCAAGCTGTAATTGCCAATATAGAGAGTGTCTAGGAGATAATGGCTTTGGAAGTGCAGAGCAACAGGACAGGTGTAGATCTAGTCCTTGGGAACACCGCGTACGTTCATTCTTCATATCCAGAATTTGACTTTATTTTTCCATCAGTCCACTTAAAAGGATGGCCATTCATTTCCCACTTGTTTCACTCTATAGGATGTGTGCGTGTACCTGTAAGCCAGGAGTGTGTGCATTTGAATATGTGTGTGACAACGCAGATACTAAATGAGAAGGAGGAATAAGTATCCCATTATGAAAAATGGCACATCCAAGATAATCATGCCTTTGATTCATTAACACACGGTATGCCTTCACAATACTCCAGTGTACCTTGTGCTAAGATCTGCTTCTTCCTCCCTTGTCTCAAGCCACATTATCTGATGCAACTTTTGCTAACCCAGCTTCCTTGTGTGTCAGGATTCAGAATTAAGTGGGTACAGTCCAAGACTCTGGGATGGGGAGGATGTACAATATTATCCTCACCTTCTCACAACTTCTCAAGCAAAAAAAATGTGAGAAATAAGGATGCCACGAGCCATTGTACTCTTCACTGCAGCAAAAAATGTTCAGATCCTCAATTACACTTTTTCATTTTTCCCAATTTTTATTCTGGTCCTCTGGTTTCCTGTGCTGGACAGATGATCTTCCTCCCATACTAGCTGACTATGAGTTTTGTTTCTCACAGACAATGTGATCTTGATGTTCCTGCTTCCCAATAAAATCAAAATCACATTCCCATAGATGGCATTTAGACACCACCATGGACGTTAAAAATATGTACGTCTTGGGGCCCCTGGGTGGCTCAGTCAGTTAAGTGTCTGACTCTTGGTTTCAGCTCGGGTCATGATCTCACAGTTCCTGAGTGAGCCCCACATTGGGCTTCACTCTGACAGCATGGAGCCTGCTTGGGATTCTCTCCCTCTCTCTTTGCCCTTCCTCCACTCACTTTCTGTCTCTCTCTCAAAATAAACTTAATTTTTTTTAAAATACGTATGATTAGGGGTGCCTGGGTGGCCCAGTTGGTTAAGTGTCCAACTTCGGCACGAGTCATGATTTCGCGATTCTTGAGTTCGAGCCTCATGTCGGGCTCTGTGTTGACAGCTTGGAGCATGGATCCTGCATGCGTTCTGTGTCTCCCTCTCTCTTTGTCTCCCCCCAACTCCTGCTCTGACTCAACCTGTCTCTCTCTCTCAAAATTAAATAAATATTAAAAAAAAATTTTAAATATATATATATATATATATATATATATATATATATATATATATGTCTAACCCTGTTTTAATTAGAACTTTAGAATTGGGGAAAAAAATTAAAAATGACACAGTTGTGCCCTATCATTTCAGATGAGTTATGGAAAGACAACACTAAAATTGGTGACAATAGGACTAAGGGCAAGCAAGATCTGACTTCTCATGCAGGGATCTTACTGCTATCTCATTCTTTCCGTCCTACATCCACCCATGCATTTAGAGTATTTAACAGCTTATACTGTACACACTTGAATAAGCACTGTAAAATAGGATTTGAGTATAAGAAATAAATAAAAATCACTAAGGAGCCCTGTCCTCAAGAATTTCAGTCCTCAATTAAGCATATGAAACTAACAGCTTTAGTACACCGTGGTGCATGAGAGTCCTAGTCAATTCTGTTTTTCAAAGTAACTCCAGCAGAAAAAATAATTCCACAGAAAAGAATGCACACAGGAGCACCTGGGTGGCTCAATTGGTTAAGCATCCGACTTTGGCTCAGGTCATGATCTCACGGTTCATGGGTTTGAGCCCGACATCGGGCTCTGTGCTGACAGCTCAGAGCCTGGAGCCTTCTTCAGATTCTGTGTCTCCCTCTCTCTCTGCCTCTCCTCTGTTTGTGCTCTCTCTCTGTCTCTTAAAAACAAATAAATGTAAAAAAAACAATGCACACAAATTAAAGGCAGTTGTAATTAAACATCCTGAGAAACATAAACGCTCACCATTGATTATAAAGATACTAACTACCCATTATGGGCAAAACAAAACCCATCAAAAACAAATGAAGTTCAAAGGTTCTATGTTGTTGTTGTTGTTGTTTTATGAGTCAGGTCACTGAATATTTTTGCAACAACATTTATTGTAGTATTTTTACTTTGGGAGTACATTTTTTAGGAATATTTTTTTTTCCTGTGTAAAATAAGGATTATAGGCTTGGTGTCTGTGGCAGGCAGAATAATGGCCCCCAAAGATTCCCACATCCTAAATGCCCAGGAATTGTGAACATGTTATGTTACAGGTTATGTTACATGGCAAAGTGGAGTTTAGGTTTCAAGCTATCAACGGATTTTAAAATGAGACTATTTTGGATTATCTGGGTGGGCCCAGTGTTATCTCAAAGGTCCTTGAATGTAGATAAGTGAGACAGAAGCTATATAGTGATTTGAGTGATATAACTTAAGTCTTGATTAGCTACTGCTGGCTTTGAAGATAGAAGGGAGACAGGAGCCAAAGAATATAGTCAACCTCTGGAAGAAACTGGAAGAAGTAAGAAAATAGATTCTCTCCTACAGCTTGCAGAAGGAATGTGGCCCTGCTGACACCTTGCACCTTTAACCCAGTGAGACTGATTTTAGACTAATGACTTCCAGAACCATAACATAATAAATTTATATTGTCTTAAGTCATCAAGTGGCATTTTGTTTCAGCAGCAGTAGGAAGCTCATACAACCTCCAATGTTCTTCACAAGCTAAATCATTCCCTCTCTCTCCCCCTCCTACTACCTCCCTCTCTCTTTCCCAAAAATCTTTGAAAACTCTCTCCATGCTACCTTGCCTTCTTTTATTTGCCTCCTTCATGTCATTCTTAGTTCTGTTCTACAGGAACAGTATTTATATTCCATTAGACATCACTAAAATCTGCTTTGGATTCTCTCAATTTTCCTTCTAATTCTCTTAAAAGGTCCCACAAAAAATAAATAAGTAAATAAATAAACCAAAAAAAAATCCACCAAAAAAACAAAAAACAAACAAACAAAAAGATCAAATAGTCCTTAGGAGGAGAAAGGCAAGAAATTATATCAGTATATTTTTACTTATAGGTTTATTTCTCTTATCACAAATTTTCTGAAGAACATTGTTTAAATATAGACTCATCATGCCTACTTCACCAGGATCATGTAGGTTACAACTACTTTATAAATTATCCCTAATAATATAGAAAATATCCAAATATAAAAGCCAAATGTAAACAACTTAGTTCGGGTGCAGTACCTTGAAATCAACCTTTTCAGCACTTACTGAAATTCTTTCTATTCACTACACAAGACGTGTATTAAAGAACCAAGAGTAAGAAAGCAAATATGAAAAAAAAAATCAGAAAAACCATCCCAGTTTTGTAAATAATGCAGTTTGAATATACTTGAAATTAGCTATTCACTTGAATTTATCAAAATGCAGTATTCATCTATGCTGAAAACTAATCCGGTTTCTAACATGGCTCAATGTGCACTGGAAAAAAAAAAAAAAAACCTCGGAGTATGTGGAAGCCCATCTGAATATGCATTCAATATAAACTAATGGCAGCTGGGAAATAAAACGCTTTTGATGCAGATGGGCAAGTGCTCTATAGAAAACATTTTTATCCTTTTTTAATAAAAGGGTTTTTTCTCTCACTTTAATACAGACATAATCATAAAGAAAATTGCAAAGAATTCATTGCAAACTACATTCTTAGAAAAACGCATCAAGTTTTTAAATTCCCTCTTTGTGTGTGTGTGTGTGTGTGTGTGTGTGTGTGTGTGTGTGTGTGTTCTAAAGAAGACATATACCCAGTACCAATCGGTTAGGTCGTAAAACTTTATTTCCAAGCAGTCATTTGAAACTTCAACTATTTTTCTCCATAACTTGATTTTTTTAGCTGGAAAACTAAAAGTGTGTTTAATCCATAATCCACTAAAAGAGTAGATTTTATCCAAGGAAATAAAAAAGAATGGTATTACAATTTCTGGGAACAAATAGCAAGATTAGCAAGTATTTTGCTTTCTGATTTATGCTTTTAAAAATGGGAAACATACTAGATGTTCATATTTGAAAACACATGAGTAACATTTATTAGTATTCCTTATTTGGAATGCCAGAGTTAAGAGTCAAGGACATTTCTTGCACATTCAAGGAATATAATATTCCAATCCCATCACTCTTGCTCTTCCCACAATAACCTCTGGTCAAAACAAACCAAGATGTCACAATAATCCCAAAATAATCTTCTAATGTATTCATTCATTCAATATAATTTATCAAGTGCCAGCTAAACATCAGGCATCATGCTGTTTCCTCACAATAGCTTTGTGTTAGCCCCATTTTACAGATGTGGAAAGTGAGACTTAGCATTTCAGTAACATAGCTGACTTTCTATGTGAGTCTGAGAGTGTGTTTCACCTCACTTAATCCTAACCACCTTAGGAGGTCATTACTTTTATTACCCTTATTATACTAAAGAACAAATAGAGTGACAGAATATGAGAAACTGGCCTGAAACTACACAGCATTTTTAGTAACATAGCCCAGAGTCAATCCTTAATTTTTCTGATGCCAGATCCCAAGCTTGTAACCTCTGTGTTTAGGTCATTTGTCAGTAAAGGAAAAAAAAAGTAGTAAAGTTGGAGTTTGAAACCACATGTCTTACTCCAAAGCCTGAATTACCAATTTAGTGAAGGAAGGAAGATATGTAACCCAGGAACTATGATGGAATATGCAAAGCACCATAACCAAGGTGTGAGAGGTTAGGGCAGGGTAGGCTTAGCAAAACAAGCTTATCCAGCCAAGCTTTCAAGATAAATTTAAGTCAAACAGGACCCAAGTAGAGGGAATGACATTTCAGCAGAGGAAAGATGGGTCCCAACAGCACAGGTATGTGAAAGTGGCATATATATTCAGGGAACTGTGATTTGGCAATATAATGCAAACATAATATTCATACTTGGAAATCATGGAGAATTAGACTGGAAACGTAAGCACAGATCTGTTTGTACTCTCCTCTTGTTATGAAAAGAATAGCCAGGTGAACTGGTAAGAGCCAATGGTTCCTCCCTTTTATTTGAAGAGCGTTTTGAAGTATAGGAAAGAAAAGTAAGGATTGTGCAGCCGCAGAGCCAGCCTCAGTGTTTATCTGCTGGAAAGCACTAGGAGCCAAACCTGAAGAGCACCTATGAGGCAAGATTAACTTTCTCAGAAATGTGCTGGAATGTCAAAGACAGACTTGATTGGCTCACGTGAAAATTGTCAATTTAGCAAGAACACAGTTATGGAGAGAAAAACCTAGTTCTGCTCACTGACGCATGTGCAAGATGAGATGCTGGCAGTGGAATTGTGTATTTATGATAATTTTGCTATTGCAGGGCCAGGGAGGCCATCTACCAGGGAATTGCAGTAATTAGATGAGGAAAGTGATTGTTCCATAAAACTCAGCTAAAATGTTACAGTGGAGCAGAGAGAAATGAAGAATCAAGAGTATTTCCCAAATCAGAAAAGATTGTTTTATTGTCTATTTTACAAGCATAGTTAGGATGTTAAATTGGAAGCAAATCTAGCTGGAAAGCAGTAACATTCCAGATTTGGCCATCAAATTAATTCTGTCATAATGAAATGTGAAATTTGACTGAAATGAGGAGGAATTGGATTTAGTCTGCTTGTGCTGGTGGCTTTCAATTATAACATAACATAATCCACATCCTTTTGTTAAACATAAAAATAAATGCTGAGCAAACAGAGGCGACTGCTGAACAAGAAACATACAAAGAGGTGCCAATCTACAGATTTACAAGGCTTACCTGGGAGGTCATCAGAAAAATGAGGGTATCAGAATAGATCATTTCTAATGTCATTTAGAGCAAAGCTGTGAATGACTATAGCCACAAGTTCAGTTCTTAAGAGGGACTAACATGTCATAAAATGTACTAAAGTATTAAAGTTGGCCAATGGTTTCCTTTTTTTGTAAGTGAAATTGGTTCTAGACTATTCCTGTCATAATTTCATGCCTGCTGTCCTGATTTCAGCTATGCTTTCTAACAATGGAAAGGAGCCAGTGAAATTATAGAGAGGAACCAAGGGTTAGCTCATGTAACCATGGTTCTGTTGGAGAAGCTGGGATGTCTAGGCTACTCACTTCATGTTTTAGACCTAAAACATAGCAAAGGAAACCTACCACTGTTTCCAAGTCTTCTGTCTACTCCTTTTATCATCTTCTCTCCTTGAGAGAGAATAACCGGCCATATACTCATACATTCTATGAGTAAGTGATTGAGACAGACTGTCTCAAGACTGTCCGACTTCATCCAAAGTTCATTTTTCAGACCCAGGGCAAGGGAAAAAGGAAGTGTCAGTTATGTCCTGTTACAACTTTTTATATTGACAGCATGTCAAAATAATAATATTTTAGGTAAATTGGGTTAAATAAAATACATTAAAATTAACTTCACTTGTTTCCTTTTTTGTAATATAGTTACTAGACATTCTTAAATTATATATGTGCCTTGCATTATGTTTCTATTGAACAATGCTGATCTCGACAGTGCACAGGATGGGACACTGGCCCACTATTTTGGGCATCACTATCGCTGAAGAATAGTAAGTGGGAAGTATGCTACATGCTTTAGTAAGACACATGATCTCCAGAAGTTGGGGGAGTCTACAAAGCTTTAAGAGTCTATTACATTGGTGAAACTCTTAAGGGTCCAGAGATGTGGAGCATGCTGGGGCATCCCCTCCAGAGTAAAAGATGTATTGGACCTTAAACCAACTATCACTAAGAGTAAAGCACAACAGTTAGGAGACCTCTTTGGTTTTCAGATATTCCATACTTGGGAATACTACTCTCATGAGCTTATTGGGTGGCATAGGATGTTGATGTTGAGTTAGTGGAAGAATAGGAGACAGCAGTAAAGAAGTCCTAAAGCTTGGTGCATACAACTTGACAAATTCCATGTGGTAGAGTTAGTAGGCATGGGGGCTCTAGTTTGCACTAATCACCTTACTCTTAAAATTTTCGCAGAAATGTGACCAATAAGAATGCTAGAGAAGTTGGAAATGGATGGATTGAATTTATTTTTTTAAATGTTTATTTTCAAAGAGAGAGAGAAGGAGAGGGAGGGAGAGGGGCAGAGAGAGAAGGACACAGAACCCCAAGCAGGCTCCATGCTGCCAACACAGAGCCTGAAGTGGGGCTCTAACCCACTAACTGTGAGATAGTGACCTGAGCCAAAATCAAGAGCTGGACACTTCACCCACTGAACTACCCAGGCACCTCTGGATGGATTAAATTTAATGTAAAAACTAGATGGATCTGATTGATTCAAAGTAGTGCACTGTGGCAGATACTTTTGCCAAGATACCCTTCACTGGGTCAGTGCACCCACCCCCTTGATGCTATGGATGCTATGGATGTTGGCTCCCAAAAAATGTCCCCTACTCTAGAGTTTTCCTTGGATGAATGGTAGCTTCCTTTAACCATATTACAGAAAAGGTAACAAGTGAAATTAATTTTAATCATATATTCTATTTAACCCAATTTACCTCAAATATTATCATTTTGACATGCTATCAATATAAAAAGTTGTAACAGGACCTAACTGATGCTTCTTTTATCAGGGCATTCTCACTAAGCAAAAGAGCTGCAACATAGGTAAAGCAAAAACTGATGGAACTGAATGTTGGAATAAATAAATCCAAGATTTTAGTTAGAAGTTCAATGCCCTTGGGGTGCCTCGGTGGCTCAATTAAGTGTCTGACTCTTCGTTTCGGTTCAGGTCATGAACTCATGGTTCATGGAAGTGAGCCCTGCACTGGGCTCTGTGTTGATAGCACACAGTCTGTTTGGGATTGTCTCTCCCCGCTCTCTCTGCCCTTCCCCCCACTAAGATGCTCTAACGTGCTCTCCTTCCCTCTCTCTCAAAATAAACACTCAAAAAAAAAAAAAACAACAAACAAACAACATAAAAAAAAACCCAAAAACTTCAATGCCCTTCTCACAATTCATGAAGCAACCAAACAGGAAATCACCTATTCAACACCATCAACCAAGAAGCCAATTGGTGTGCATACAGCAGTCTACCTAACAACTACAAAGTACATTCTTTTGAAGAACACATGGAATATATACCATGTAGATCATATCCCAGACCACTAAAAAAACCTTAATAAATTTAAAATAATTGAAAACTATACAGTATGTTGACAAAACTGGAATCACACTTGAAATCAGTAACAGAAAGACAATGGGATAATTGCCCAACAGTTGGAAACCAAATACACTTGTAAATATTCCATGAGTCAAGGAGGAAGTCTCAAGGGAATTTTAGAAATACACTGAACTGAATAAAAACGAAAATACAATGTATCAAAAGTTTGAGACACAGCTTAAACAGTGTTACAATGAACATGTATAGCACTAAATGTATACCTTAGCAAAGAAGAAAGTATCTCAAATCAATAATCTAACTTTCCACTTCAAGAACCTATTAAAAAAAGAGAGAGACAAGGAGCAAAATGAGCTCAAAGCAAGCACAAAGAATAAATAACAAAGGTAAGAGCAGAAGTCAGAATATGGAATTTAAGAAACAAATCAACGAAGCATGGGGGGTGGGGCAGGTGGAGAGAGAGAGAGGCAAACCAAGAAACTGACTCTTAATTCTAGAGAACACACTGGTGGTTACCAAAGGGGAGGTAGGGGGAATGGGTCAAATAGGTGATGGGGATTAAGGAGGACAGTTGTTGTGATGAACACCAGGTGTTGTATGAACATGCTGAATCACTGTATTGTACACCTGAAACTAAGGTTACACTGTATGTTAACTAATTTAACTTTAAATTAAAACTTAAAAAAATAATGAAGTTAAAAATAGCCAAATCAATAATACAAATAGTTGGCTCTTGGAAAGAGAAAACTACTGACAAACCTCTAGCAAAAAAAAAAAAAAAAAAAAAAAACAAGAATCACAAATTTTTAGAGTAAAATAAGGATATCACCATAGGCCTTACATTTATTGATGGATAATAACGAATACTAAAAACAGTTCTACACATAAATTTGACAATTTAGTAGAGATAAACCAATTTCTAAAAAAACTACCCAACTCAATGTGAAATAATTTAATAAGGCTCATAAATATTAAGAAATGTTAATTTTTAAAATGTATTTTTTAAGTTTATTTATTTTTGAGAGATAGAGGCACAGTGTGAGCAGGGGAGCAGTAGAGAGAGAGGGAGACACAGAATCAGAAACAGGCTCCAGGCTCTGAGCTGTCATCACAGAGCCGGACATGGGGCCCGAATTCATGAACAGCGAGATCATGACCTGAGCCGAAGTCAGAGGCTCAACCGACTGAGCCACCCAGGCGCCCCAAGAAAAGTTATTTTTTAATTAAACGACTCCCAAAATAGAAATCTCCAGTTTCATATGGTCTCACTAAATGATTCAGCCAAATATTTAAAGAAGCAGTAACACAAAGTCTACACAATCTCTTCCAAAAAATACGAATTTCTCAATTCATATTATGAAGCTAGTATTACCCTAATTTTAAAACCAAAAACAGTACAAAAAAAGATAAAACTACATATAGAGAATTCAATAACATGAAAAAAATCATACACCCCTACCAAGTAGGGGTTATTTCCAGGAAGAAATGCTAGTTTAATATTTGAAAAGCAACCAGGGTCACCTACCATATGATTAAGCTAAATAAGAAAAATCACATCATCGTATCCATCAATATAGAACAAGAATTTTTTTATCATTCAATAGCCATTCATGATAGAACTCACGCAGATACACACACACACACACACACACACACACACACACACACAAATATTAGGAATAGAGGGGAAATTCCTCAACTCAGCAAAGAGCATGTAATCTGTACTGTATGGGGAAAGACTGAATACTTTCCACCTGAGATCAAGAAAACGCAAGCATGTTCCCTGTCACCATATCAACAGAGTGCTGGAAATTCTAGCTGGTGTAATTAACAAAACAACAACAAAAGGAAAGGAAATAAAGTGTATTTCTATATACCAGCAAAGAAAATAAGGACACAACACTAAAAATACAACACCATTTCCAAATGAACTTCTTAGATACAAATCAAACAGAAGAAGTACAAGACTTTTATGTAGAAAATTATATAACCTGATGAAATAAATCAAAAAATATCTATATAAATGGGAGACATGCCATGTTCTAGATTAGAAGATTCAACCTAATAAAGATGCTAATTCTCCCCCAATTTATATATAGGTTTTATGCAATTCTAACAAATTCCACAGTAATTTTTATAGATATAGATAAGATCATTTTTAAATTTACATATAATGGCCAAAGAATTAGAATACCTACAACAATTATGAAAGAGAAAAACACATCAAGAGGAACCATTTTGCCTGATTTCAACAGTTATTATACAGCTACAATAATGAAGGCACTGTGGTATTAGCTGAGGGGTAAATACGTCGATCACTAAAACAGAATACAGAACCCAGAAACAGACCCACATAAATACGTCCAAATTGTATTTGACAAGGTACAAAGGCATTTCAATGAAGAGAAATTGACCATTTCAACAAATGATGGAGTAACTGAACATCCATAGGCAAAAAGAGAGAGTTTCAATCTTGGTCTTATTCCTTGTACAAAAATTAAATCTAATTAAAATTAGATCACAGGATAAAATGTATACTGTAAACCTATAAAACCACTGGGGGGAAAATCTTCAGGATTTAGGGGTGAGCAAAGAGTTCTTGGGCTAAAAGCACAATTCATTAAAGGAAAATTTGATAAATTAGACTTCATCAACACTAAAAATCTGTGAAAGACTTTGTTGAATGGAGAAACGGACAAGCTATACAAGTGGGAGAAAATATTTGCAAACCATAAATCTGACAAAAGACTAGGATCTGGAATATATAAAGAACATTTACAACTCAACAGTAAAAAAGCAGAGAAGCCCATTGGAACATGGGCAGAAGACATGAAGGGACATTCCACTGAAAAAGAGATACCAATGTCAAATAAGCACATGAAAAGATGTTTAATAATAGCCAAAATCATGAGCTATTATTAAATACAAATTCAAACCACAATGCAACACGGCACTGATCAGAAGGGCTAAATCAAAAATAATAATGTCACCCAATGATGACAAGGATGTTAAGAAAGTTGATTATTTCACACATTGCTGGTGGGAATGTAAAATGATAATGCCTCTTTGAAAAACAACGTGACAATTTCTTTTAAAAATAAACATGTAACTAGCCTAAGACAGAGTAATTGCACTCCTGGGCATTTATCCCAGAGAAGTGAGAACTTGTGTTTACACAAATACCTGTATACAAATGTTTATAACAGTTTTATTTGTAATAACCTAAAACTGGAAACAACCCAGGTTTCCTTCAATGGGTGAATGGTTAAATAAACTGTAATACATCCAGATCACCAAATAATCTGGCAATTAAAAGTAACAAGCTGTTGATGCAGCTAACAACCTGGAGCAACTTCTACAGGATGATGCTGAGTGAAAAAATTCCAACTCCAAGGGCTCCTGGGTGGCTCAGTTGGTTAAGCATCCCACTATTGATTTTGCCTCAGGTCATGATCTCTTGGTTTATGAGTTCGAGCCCTGCAACGAGCTCTGCACTGACAGTGTGGAGCCTGCTTGAGATTCTCTCTCCCTCTCTCTCTGTCTGTCCCCTCTCTCAAAATAAATAAATAAATGAAAATAAATAAATTTTAAAAAATACAACCACAAAAGGTTACCTACCTATATTGAGAGAACACTCTTAAAGTGACAAAGTTATAGAAACAGAGAACAGATTATGGTTTCATTGAAGAGGTCAAGGAGAGCATAGGGATGGGAGGGAAATAGGTGTGCTATAAATATGCAACTGAGACAGACTAGTGTTGATGGAAATGTTCTGTATCTTGGGTCTACAAGTATCAGTATCCTGGTTAAGATACTGTACTACTGTTTTTGCAAAATTTTTGCCATTGAGGTAAACTGTGTGAAGGATACATGAGATCTCTATTTCTTATAATTGAATGTGATTCCACAATTATTTCAAATAAGTTTAATCAAAAAATATTTAAGGAAAATCCAGATCAACAGCAATCATAGTTGCTACTGTAGAGGTTTAGCCCAATAGGTCTAGATTGTACTAAGAGATCTCTGATGGTCCAATAAACACTAAGATTCATAGAACAGTCATCTTATGAGCATTCAGTTCAGAGTTATTTGTGGAATGAAGAGAAATTACTTTCTTTGGGACTGCATTTGGAGCATAATGGTATTTCTATAAATATATACTAAATAAGTGAGCACATATAAATGTCTCACTTTATGAATTTCAATGAACTATACATCTATAGGAAAATTATTCTGATTTATAAAATATATAGTATTTTAAACCTAGCACATGCAATCTAAAAAACAGCAACACATTAAACACATTAAAATTTATTTAAAATCTCAACATTCTACTTAAATGAAATGTAAAATGCTCACCTCCTCTGCATTTAATTAATTTCCAAGCCATTCCTTCTAACTAAAAATGGAAAAGGCAAGTAGAATCTCTCCGTGTATATCCTAGGTCTGTAAGCAAATAAAGAAAACTGAACACCAAGTAATGTTCCTCATGTTCCCCCAACTGGCATTTGTTCCATCACTGTAGATCTCTACCCTAGGCTCAGTGCACTTGAAGGGAAGAATTCTAAGATTGTCCTTGAAAATACCACAATTATGGTTCTTACTTTTCTAAGCTTTTTATACTAATTCAAAAGTAGTAAAAATAAAGAGTATATACATGTCCCTATAGTATTTCATCAGATTTTACTTCCAGTGCTGAAAGAGCAGTAAAAACTGTTTTTTATTTGCACTTACTTGGCTGAGAAAGAAACCAAATGTATATCTCAAAGCTTCTAGAATACACACTAAGAAACATTAGACCTGCCAGCCATTCTGTGTACCCATCCTAGAAAAAGTATGTTAGTCCTTGAGAAATTTAGAATTCAAGTAAGAATAATGGAAATCTTAGAAAAACTGGAGGTAAAATACATTAAATCAACAGGTGGTTTTTAAATATTCATTTATTGTTAGGTACTGTGGAAGAACTAAAAGTGTTGCCCAAAAAGAAAGAATATTAAGAGGTAGCTGTCAGTATGAGACTACCTCTTATGGGGCAGGCAGGTGGGGGGTGATTTACATATATTACTGCCTTGAATCCACACAACTCTATGAAGTATTATTATCAACCCCATAAGATAACATCGATTCTACTTAGACAAGCAGGTCACTAAATTTAATTCTACAGACAAGTATTGGACATTGACCATGTGTCAGCATCATGATTAGTCACTTTGTGTAAACTTTTTCATCTGAATTTTACAGTTATCCTTTGTGGTAACCTTGCTAACTTTATGAATGAGAAAACAAGCTCTGAAAGTTTAATTAAGGAACTTTTCCAAGCTGATGCAACCTTGTAACTAGCAAATCCTAAATTTGAGCCCATGCTATTTTTGCTTCACCCTATAGACCTACAGACAAGCGCAAGAGCAGATCAATGATCTATGTTATAAGCCAATAGAGCTATGAAGGATAGTCAGCATGCAGGTAAATAGAAGGCACTCCTGATGATTGGGCCAGTGAGAACAGAGATAGGAAAAGGAATATATTTAATATAATATTAGTTATATTAATTTGTGTATTAATTAACTGGAGGACAGTGCTTACACTGTGTGGCTTGAGGCAAGCACTCATAAAGAGGAAGATTAGTACTCAAGGGTGAGTAATTGGTTCCTGCACCCTAAATAAAGCACAGTTCTCATTTCTTGAGTGGCCAATACCTCAAACAGGACCCATTATACTCCCCTAGAATCCACCTTTCTCACTGTTACCTATTTTATTAAACGTCTCCACCATTTATCCAGTTGCCAAAACCCAGGAGCTATCCTCAACAATTTTTCTTCCTACAACTCCAACACCCTATTGAATTCTGTAGATTTACCTCCAAAATAATTTTTAATTCCATTTTCTTATCTCCATACCCAATCCCACTCTCTCCCATCCTGGGCTTTGAGATCCTTGATGAAATGTTATATGTCCTATTTATCTTTAACACAGTTTGGCCTATAGCAGGCAGGTGATTTGCCACTTGGGGTCACTTTCACGTTACCATCATCCAGTCTTTAATACACTTCTAAAATATTCTCAATACATTGTTGTGAAGATTACTGCCCCATTTTGTCCAAAAGGAAACTAATGCTTACAAATTAAATTATTTGTCCAACTGGTTCAGGTGGGATTTGAACTGAGACAGGCTTACTCCAGAACAAGGCTCTGAGCCTCAAACTACATCCCCTACCCCATGCACCTATCCCGCACATCTACTACATTATCACCTTCCAGAAGTTCACAGAGCAGCTCCCCTAAACCTCTTTCCCTTTAGGATTTTGGTCCTAAGTTAGAGATTACCTCAGCTAAGAACAAAAAGAGTTCTGGCCTTGAGAGGCATCACTCAACCTGTGTTAACCTAATAAAGAAGAAGCCCAGTAGTTCCCTCTGCCTTGCTCCTCTTTTCTGTGCTTGTGCTGGTGATTAACTCATACCCACTGTCTACTCCAACCCTGGCTAGGTCAGAAAGGTAATCTTTCCTTTCTTCCTTATGATTATTAAAAATCGGATGAGTAACTTTGCACCAGTGAGCTTTTCTGTTGTTAAAGTAAATTACCCAACTCTACTCTCCTTAATATTTTTAAGTATCTGATTCAATAGTACCCCATAATCCATTTATCTTGATTATGTATTTCATTGCATATCTTGAGTCCACAATTATTTATTGATCTAGTTACTGATGCAACAGTTATATAACTTTCCACATTTTTACTTGTTAGCCCAAACTGAAATTACAAAGCCAAAGACAGAAATTGATGTGTCAACACGCTCTTTCCAGATAATAGTCTTTCCTTAACTGTAAAAGGGCTTGTGAAAGAAGGGTTTACTTAGATATAATGATGTTGCATAAATCACACTGGGAAATTTAAGGTTCATAGAGCCCTCCTTCCATTTCTTGCCCCCAGCCTGATACCAAGTGTCTTCAGTTAGATGCTTTTATTATTAAGGTCTTTTTCTTTTGGAAATTGCAATTCTGAAAGGCTTACTGTATTTTTTTTATGGCCTAGCAACTCCACTCAATGATATAATATCATGGCTTAATATTTAGCATAGAGTATGGAAAAACACCAGAGGGGATAATCAAGCTCACCAAATGGGACATTGAATTCCTTCATGAGCCAGTGATAAAATGAACACTATATTATTAAACTTCCATAACAAAAGTTTCAGTCTCTAACTACGAGAATATGTTCGCTCCTCTTGGTCATTTTTTTGTTCTTCAAAGGAAAACAGCTAGTAAGTTAGTATAGCGTAGAAAACACCTCTGTAGATTAACAGAGGTAATCTAACAACACTCCTATTTGTATCTTGCCTCACTCAATCAATCATGCAGCCTTGTAACACAATCAATGTGCATCAAGAGTATTCAACACAATTAATATTCTAAAATCCAGTATATCACCACGAATTTTCTTTACCCACCTTGGAATATAATCTCCAAGGGCTTTTATCTCAATAAAATCATTTTCTATTTGGGACTACTTTAATCTCCTAAATAAGACCAATTAATTTTTCCTGTCAGGAAGGCCACCAAAAGTTTGGTCAGGAGTAATTTAAATTCCTTTCTCAATCTTATTCCAAATATCTATTTCTGAATATATTTTATTGCAAATTTATCGTTAACATTTGACAAGACATTTTTTTACCTCTTTAATATCCACAATAATTTTGTTGATTTTCAATTTGCCAAACCTGAAAGTGGGCACATCACACCTGCCTTTTTATTTTATTTTCTCCTTCTTTTTAACACTAACTTTTCCTCTACATTTCCTACTTGCTCCATAGGGATCTCTAAAACACAATTTACAGTTGCTGCAAACCCACAGCATTGCCTTCCAATTACTATATGTTACTGTTTTGGGATTCACAACTTATATCTCTTCCTTAAAAATTTTAAAAATATCTTACGAGATGTGATGTGTTTCCATAGAGACTCAGTTGTATAAATCAATTTGTATATATCTCAGGTCATTATTGAACTCTTTGGAAAGAGGCTATAATTTTACTAGACTCTAGTGTTTTTGTCTATACAGTTTATGAGAAGGTAGAAACTGACAGCAATAATATAGGCTTCCAGAGAGATCTAGAGACTCTGTAGAGAAGGTTGACAAAAACTTTGAGGACTTAGAAACTTTGTCATATGAAGAAACAGACTGCAAATAACACAGAAGGATAATCATCCTAAATAATTTGAGGGTTATAATTATATCAATCTTCCTAGGTACCGTATATTCTCAGTACCTTATATTTTCACCCATTCATTTAACAAATATTTTCTATCAGCTACAAGTCCCAGAGATGACAAAGACCAAATATCTCATTTCCAGAGCCTTGAGGAAAATGATCTGTGAGTCTGTCATTCAACTTTTGTCATGTTGATCCAATAAACTTTTTTTTTTCCAGTTTAAATTTTCCTCAGCCTGGCATTCTTTCCCAGTTCTAAATCATTACCCAATTTTATATGAAGGCTAAGCTTTAGGGAGGCTGATCACTTTAAGGCCTAGTGCAAATCCTCCTAGAATGTTCTTCCCTCAGCAAGAAATACTACTAAGAAAACTGGGAATGTGAAGAAAAGACTGCTTGCTCTCTTCCAGGAAAACTCTAGTAGACAGTCTCCCCCAAAGGATAAAAGTTAGGTCAAGTAAGAGAGTTTGTTTTTTTTTAAAACTACCATGTTTACCACTTTTGGGGGTCTAAAGGAAAATCCAAGAGAGATGCATTCATTCATAAGGTTTTTCCTCCTGAGGAATATAGAATTTGAAGAATATGATAATTATAGTAAAAGAATAAAGAATTTAGCTGATTCTGATTTTGTCTTCTCTAAAGGCTACATAAGTTCACCTTTAGAGGTTATATTCAAGCCATATTTTGACAGTGGGTAAGATCTGGGAAATCCGAAGTTATGGGTTGTAGGAAAGAGAGTTTTGGCTGTAATGACATTGGGGTGTATTAGATGTTATGATTTAGCTCAAGTTGAAATGAGGTTTCATGGTTTGAATTTTAGGAAAGTCAAATTCAGTGTATGGACTTTTCATTTTCTTTTTTGTAAAAGATCAGGGTCTCTTCCAGATGAGTCATGTTCTCCTCTAACTTTGTCAAAGCTCTGTCAGTAAGCTCTTTTCTGGACATGATCTCCATGGAAGACAAATAGGATTAATGGAAAAGAGCTCCAAGGTCTAGCATCTCAACCTTAGCTCTGTCTTTCTGAGTCTTGACAACATGCTTACCCCTTTGAGCTGACACGAACATTTTAAGTACAAATTCTTACTCTATGCGCTTAGCATTATACTAGGAAATGTGAAAATACCTAAGTGGGATTGACAGTTCCTACCCTTCCAGTTTACTTCTGAATAGAGGAGATATTTAGAAAAATCAAAACAAACATAAATCACCTGCAAGGTGATGCAGACAGATAGATGTTCCAAGGCTTTAGAAAGTCTGAGTCCAGTAATGGACAGTCAACAGAAAAGTACAAGAAGCCAAATCTTTTCATGTAAGCCATAAATCAGGATGATTATTTTTATGTAAAAAGATTCCTTCCACAAAAGAAACAGGCTGGATGATAAAGCTGAGTGTGGAGAGTGTGGAGAGTCATCAAGTATCACATGGATTTTTTTCCTCACATTCTTACATTAATATCGCTGACATCCTTTCACAGAGCACACATTTCAACATCTATGCAAACAAAGTCAAAGCAATGTGTCTAATTGAATCTTCAATAATCAAGTCAATTTGTGAAATATCTTACAATTGCCTTTCAATTTGTACCCCAAGTCTTGTCTGAAGGTGATAATGGTGAGAACTATTGCAGAAGGCAGGCAGTTGTCACAATTTAAAAGCCCTTCATTCCTGACATAGTCGAGCACAAGGCAAAAATGAGTTTGCCCTTTAAACGCCATGACCATTTTCCTCTCAAGTTGCCCTTTTATTATACAAATGAATCACTCTCCAGTGATTGTGCTAAAATGAGCAAAGCAGAAAACCTCCAGCTCCCAATTTCTACAGAGATGTGAACTCATCCTAGGGACTGCTGACTTGACTCCTGGCAGAGAAATAAGAAAGCCTAAACGTCAGTGCAAAGAGAATTGTTCGTCAACTAAATTTAAGAACAGAATTTGCTCTCAACACCTCCAAATTCTGAAGGAAAGTTTTTGAACACTCCAGTGAACACTTTAGATTTATGCATTATTAATCATAATGGTCCAGCCTGTAGAAAAGAGGTATTTAGCTTAACAGTAACTTGATAGCTTGTATGTGTGTGTGTGTGTGTATACACTCTGAACAAGGATAATGTTTAGGCTTCATCCCAGGTATGAACAGTGGTGTCAGCTAATGGCTACCTGTTCTGTATTCAATTAGCTACGTCTGCCTTAGAACCGGAATAGGCAGTAATAGGAACTGTACTCTGGTCGTCTTGTGTGAGAGATTCAATAATTCAATCTTTCCAATATAAAAAGGCAGCATGGCATATGGGATAGGAATCGCCCATATTCCTACTACTCTCTACATAGTTTCCTGAAGCCTCTCTTTCCTCACTTGTAAAGATGATACTCATCTTTATGTATCAGGGTTGTTGCAGATTACATTAGGTAAAGTAAAATAAAGCACTTAGCATGGCACCTTGATGCATTATAGGTGTCAAAGAGTGTAATTATAATTGTTCCCTTTCTTCACTATTAGCATCCTTAAAATTTTACAGTTCAGTTTTTCAATGCAAATAAACTATTGTAGCTCTTCTCCTCATCATTGTTGCCATTATCATCATCACCTAAATTTACATTTTCAAGGCATTTTACATTTATTATCTCATCAAATATTTACTGCTTGAATACTTCCAATAATAAGAACAACGAGGACAGCCTCATTCATAGATCAACAACTTAGGCTACATGATAGTTCTTCCTTGTACTGAACAGATACCTGCTATCCTGTAAATTTCACTCATTAATCCTTGGTCTGTCTCTCTTACTCAAGCATTAAAACACTGAGATTTCTTCTATACAATAGTCCTTTTGAAATGTAAAGGGGGTTATTGTTGCTACACCCTTCAAGTGTTCTCTCAGAAGTTATATGGAATCATACAAACTCTCCTAGGGCCTTTCTTGAAACATGCAGACTCTTACACATTGCCCTGAGACCCAGCAATCTGAATTGTACACATTCCCAGAATCCTGGCACACATGCTCTAAAGATCCCACCACGGATGGACTAGTTTGTTGGTTTTCTTCAATTTACTTCTGCAGGTTGATTTTCCCCACCTTCTCCACCCTGTCCTGTTTTCTTGGAGGCTGAATATACATTACGCCAATGACTCTTGGGCTCTCTTGTGGGTTCATACGACTGGAAGCACAATCAAGACATCATGGACTCCTCCCTGCAGGATCACTACTGGCTGGACCAAAGCATGGCCCCTGACAGTGGGCCCAGGTTGGTCTCTCAGATTTACAGCAATCACTTCTTCCTGCTGTACCTTCAGACGACCAGATGGAAAAGATTGCTTCCTCTTACTATTCCCGGGGAAATGCCCTATACCTAGTGATTTCCCCACATCCTGCTCATTCTTTGTCAATGATAATTGTATTAAACTTCCCTCAAACGTACCCAGTTAGATTGTGCTATCCCTCCTGCAAGGTTCCTGGATGATACAATGGTTTTAGACAAAGCTGGTTCAAACACCGTCTTCTCCACTTGTTTAGTAGTATAGCCCTAGGAAATTTAAGAGCCTCAGTTTCCTCACTTTGAAATCTGATAGTAAGAATACCCACCTCTGGGAGGAGTTACAAGAATTTAATACATGTATGTGATCCATTTAATGAGGAAAGTAAATATTTGATGAAACTTAGCTCTAACTAACGTCATCCTTTTCCAGTACAAATTAAAAAAAAAACTATTCAGAAATTTAAACCCAGTGAGTCAATAGAATTTATTTACAAAATGTCAAAAAATAATCATAATATATCAAAGGAAGAGAAAAAATGTGTAATTATAAGGCAACTATTTTAAAGGAGATTTCAATCAAAGGAAGTAAACAAACCTATTTCTCATTTTTAGTTCAAGATATATCTAAAGCTACAGAAATCCTTTCAAAATAAATATCTGATGAGAATTTAGGAACACATTTCATTAAGGGGAGTTAGGAGTCTAAATTAGAAATATAACAAGCTTTAGCTGATGTTTTTAAAAGTCCATTAAGATAAGAAGATCCCCAATACTAGTCATATTCATTGATTTAGTTTGATGAAAGTCAAAGATAAAAATGTGGAAAAAAATAAGGATTAGACCAAATCCCATATAATCTTTTCAGTAGGATTACTTACGTCTGAGGGTTTTTTCTCATCTTAAGATAGCACCTTGAAAATTCTGGGCTTACTGGGAACAAGAAGATAACAGGAATCCTTTCAAATTTATTTAATTTTTTAAAATAACCCACATTGGCTACATGGGAAAAAAGGCTTAGTCTGAGAATAAACCCTGGGGCAACACTAGGATCCACACTCATTATAATCTCTGCCAATGCCATATCATTACTTCAGGTTCAAAGTGAAATCAATAGCAAATCATTTGACTTTGTAATAGCAGAAATGCAACACCACCAACTTAATCAAAGAAGGCTATCTGGAAAGAGGTAGCTACAAATACCACTGAAAAGTCAACAATTTCAGCATCAAGTACACTAATTATCCAAAATCTAGCTTTTATATTTGTGTATTCTTTAGGCAGCTAAATGCCTTGATGTAAATCTTAATACTTGGTAATATTAATATCCCACCAAACATAAGGATGTGTGTATTTCTCTAAACAAAAAAAAAATTATTTCTATGTGCAGGAATCTCATACATGTGAGCTGGGATGGGTCACACTGGTGGCTTCAGCAAATTATTAGCCACATGTCTTATGCCTCCTATTTTCATATTTAGTTCAAATTATTATGTATTTAGTTCACTCATATGATTCAACTCTTTAATGACAGAAAGAAAAGAAAGGGAAGGCTATTGGCTAAAAATGATATTTGCCATTACAATCTTGTTTAGACTTACAAGTGGGAAAATCAGTTAACAATACAAACAACAACAACAACAACAACAAAGGGCTCTTGAGAGCAACAATAGATAACTGCCTTCTCATTTGCTGACATATTTCCATAGAATCTTCTCAGGTGAGAACCAAGGACCACTTCTCAGATAGCAAACAGGGTAGACCTCCTCTCATCCTAGGCATTAAGACTAGGGAAGGAGAGGCAGGTACATTTGTGTGGAGAAGTCATAAAACGATAAATTATTTGAATTTCCAAGAACTTGAAGTAACATGTAATTTCATCTTCTTTAAGAGGAAGATAACTGAGGCCTGGGAAGGTCCATGACCTACTAAAAGGTTTATATCTGCTAAAAATAATAATAATAATTATTATTATTATATTATTATTAAAGCACTTGATTAGTCTAATTCACTTATTTTTCTTTATTCCAATGCTCTCTTATCCTCTGATTAAATTTTTTCTTCTCATATGCATTAAGGGCATTTGATCTCCATAAAGTCTTACAATATATCTGTTATCTTAGTATGGCAGAGGAGATTAATAAATTTGCATTGTTTTTAAAAAACAAATAACCAAAACAATGGATTAATAATTTAGACCTGAAAAATCTTAAAATTATGCAATGGAAATCCAAGATAGTTTAGAAAGCAAATTTTACCTATTGGCCCCAGGGGTGAGGTGGTGATTATACTCATTTGTCAATCTGTTGGCCAACACACAGATTTTGAACATCCACTTTGTAGACTCATTAATTTAACACTGCAATTAACAAACATAGTTCAAACTGCTGTCTTCAGGTCTAAAAACAAACAAACAAACAAAACCAAGAGGTCTACTCAAAAAGATTCCATCTGTGGGGCTTCTGGATAAGGTCTGATATTTTTGCCTCAGAGATGAAAAAACAGAGGAAGGAGTTAGATGCAGTTTCATAGGGAAAAGTGATTTTTTGCTTGTTTGTTTATGTTTAGGAGACAAACTCTCCTTTGTCACTAGCTTAATGTTATACAAAGAATTTTTTTTACAGCATTTTTAAGGGTTTTTAAGCTCCTGGTCTTTCCTGCGATGGGAAGATCTGGCTCATTCTTTAAATACTATCAATAATAGCAACGCCTGGGTGGTTCAGTTGGTTAAGCGTTCAACTTCGGCTCAGGTCATGATCTCATGGTTCATGAGTTTGAGCCCTACATGAGACTCTGTGCTGACAGCTCAGATCCCAATGTCTGCTTCAGATTCTGTGTCTCCCTCTCTCTCTGCCTCTCCCCTATTTGTGCTCTCTCCCTCTCTCTCTCTCGAATAAATATTAAAACAATTTAAATACTATTAATAATACAACACTAATACTTACTAAATGGCTACTCTGAGGGCCCCATCTGTCTTTATGTAGCCCTTACCACAGCCATAAGAAGCAGTTAAAACTATTATCATTGCCATTTTTAATGTGAGGATCCTGAGATACACAGGCCTTATATAAATCCTTAAGTTACCCTGCTAGTACAGGGAGCAACAAGGATTTGGACCCAAGTGTTCTCTCTCTAGATTCTATTTACTTCACCCTGACACTATGATGCCTCTCCAAAAGCTTGGGTGTGGAGTCAAGTACAAGGGTTCAAGTTCTACTGTGCCCTAAAGGTATAACCTTCAGCAACCTCCACTCAGTTTACCTATTTGAAAATGGAGGTTCTTCGTATACCTCCCTGATAATTAAATGGAACTGTCTGTATGAAGCCATTGGTAGGGTACCAGAGTAAAAAAATCAGTAAATGGTAAAGCTCTTCCTGTTGCTATGGTTAAGTTTGACATTTGATAATACCCTAGAAGAAAACAGATTTGTAACCACCCAAAAAGCATGGCACATAGCAATGAGAGCAGAGAAAAAAAGTGGCTAATTCTGACAGAAACCGCCAAGAGGCACAGAAAAAGATGAAATAGGAAAGGATCACTTGCTACAACGCAGAAGGAAAATATGGAGACCACTCTTGCAAAAACCGGAAGAAAATTTTAAGAAAAAAAATCAAGGTACTACATACTTGATAAATTAGGGTCTGTTATAGACTGAATGTTTGTGTTCCCCTAAAATTCATATGCTGAAGCCCTACCCACCATGTGATGGTATTTTGGAGAAAGGGTCTTTAGGAACTAATTAGGTTTAGATGAGGTCATAAGGGTAGGGATCCCATAATGGATTACTATCCTTCTAAGAAGAGGAAAAGAGACCAGAGCTCACTGTCTCTCTCCCTCTCTTCCATGTGAAAATACAGTTAGAAGGAGCTGTCTGCACACCAGGAAAGGGCTCTCATTAAAATCAGACCATGCTGGCCCCTTGATCTGAGACTTCAGCCTCCAGAACTGTGATAAAGTAAATTTCTGTTGCTTAAGCCACCCAATCTAAGGTGTTTTATTATAGTAGCTAGAGCTGCCTAAGACATCGTCAAATATCTGAAAGGCCAAGTGTAATCAAGGAAAAGGTACGATTTTACCTCAAGATTTACCTTGACAAATGCAAGCTTTAAACATTACGCTACTATTCTAAATGTGTTGGTGTATTGTCTGTCTTTTAGGAAAGGGGGTTAAAAATGGGAGACAAGAAAATACTTTTTTTAAAATGATGCTGTATGGTATAGAGTACTTGGCTAGCAGTGAGGAACCTGGTTTATTAACATGGTGCGCCAGAGCAATTTGTTTAAATTGGTACTTTTTCTTTTCTTCCCCCCTTGTTTTCATCCCTTCTGAGCCAGTCCTTTTTCATGTCCAAGATGTTGACAGGAGTAAAAAAGAAGCAATCTGAAATCAATGGCTCTTGAGAATGAGCTTTATACTACAATGGAGCAGTCAAGGTCCCAGCAGCAATAGGACCATAAGCTCCCACTGGTCCATTGAGAAGAGCTTAAAAAAGAACGTTTGCAAATATCTGGGCAGAGTTTAGGGAAAACAATCACCAATAGTGCAATGCGCCAAGGCTAGCAAAAGTGTGGAACTGTTAGTATTCTTAGGCCTTAAGAGAGCCGAACAGAATCAGAGTAGGCAGCTGCCTGGAAAGGAAAAGGAGTTGCATCCTTCACTAGAGCCCTGTAGCCAACCCCACAGTAGCTCAGCAAGGGCAGAGCTAGGGGTATAAACAACCCTCACCTCATTTTCATCATCCTCTCATCTCCTGCCAAATCATCCACTGACAGAAGACAACTGCCAGCCAGAAAGCAAATCTTTGAAGCTGGCTATACACAGGAGTAGAAAATGGATCTGGAGGGCAAACAGAAGATATCCACCACAGGAAGAAAGAATGGGGAGATGGCAGCACACAGAGAGAGAAAACAGTGCTGTGGGTGCCTCCAACTCTCTGACAGTGGGATAAGTGACCCCTGTTCCCTGGCAAGTGCCTCCATGAAAAAGCAAGGCTTCAGGGTGGATGTCTGCCTGCAGGCCTCAGCTGGTGGCACTAGGCTTCAGAGCCAGCCAGGAGTGTGGCCTGGGAGTCCAGAGCATCAGGATTTTGGGGACACCTAGAGGTTTCTGACAATGAGAACACCATTTCTTATATTATGGTGCAGAGAAGTCACTTGCTCAAGATCACACAACCATCAATTTGAGAAACTGAGCTTTGTTAGTTCTGGTTTGAAGGACTTTGTCCATTATGCCAGTGTGCTTTGGGAACATAACCCCTCTGGCCTTAATTTTCATTTTCATAAACATTTTTATAATACTTTATATAACCGTATCCTGTTTGATCAGCTGAATGGACTCAGTGAAACATTTATGTGAGTGAGAAATGCAGATCTGGCTTTCAATAGCACCAGCCTTGTCCTCCAGACAAGTGCTAAATGTGGGTTAATTACACATTTTCTTCCTTACAAAATTATTTATATGGATGCTCTAAATTCTTAACTGAAGCAAAAGGATTCAAAATCCTTTCTGGGAGTTAGATTAAGAGACAGATTCTTGGATTTAAAAATCTAACAATTAAACCTTACCAGGATTAACAATAGCTTTGTCCAAATAGCACTCTTAGGCTTCTGGGATGGGAATAAAATTAAAAATTTCTACGTAAGTGAATAGTTTTGATTTTTTTCAGGAAAAATGTCAAAAACTTGGAAAAGGGCAAGAGAGATTACTGGGTATCCTTTCAGAGAAATGCGGACCCTCTGAGGAAAATCTGGTTGTATAGGATAAGTACATTTGTCTTTCAATTGACTGGTCTACACTCCTCTATAGGGATGAAAGTTCAGTTGTACAAAATGGAATATTATGCAAGTGATTATTGTCCACAGCAATAAAAATGAATGTTGTCTGGTAAATATAAAATTGATTTTCCAATCTGTGGATGACATGACTAAACATACATTTTATTACACAATAGGATTTTGGCCAGCTTTGCATCTATTATTAAATTCATTTTGGCATTCTTGATTGCCTGATTATATCTTTAAAATTCACCTATGAACCCAGTTTTAGCATCTTCCTGGTTCCCATTAATATTACAAACTTCTTTGATAGGTTTCATTTTATATTTGTGTGAGAGTGATGAATTAACCTTCTTATAAATTATACTTGAGAATTTTATACCATCTATTTAAAATTGTTTAGTGATTTTTTGAGTAACATACATTTTTATTCCACAGATATTTATTGAGTGCTGACCTTGTCCCAGGTAGTGTGAGAGACTCTGCAGATAGAAATGGTAAGGGATAAAATATCCCAGCCTTAATGAATGTCACAGTCTAGCGTAGATGACAAGCATTGTAATAATTTTTTTTAAACATACAAATATAATTCTGGTTTATGTTATGGAGGAAATAAATATTGACTTTTAAGAGCAAGTAATAGAATTGGACCTGGTAAGGCAGTTCTGTAAGTGTTCCTCGTGTTTTGAGCTGATATCTGGAAAAAAGTACTAAGCCACTATGAGGTCAGGATGAGTATAGGGTTGTTTTTCCATACAGATGAGTTAATGCATGTAAAAACCTAGAGATGGGAAAGGTAAGTCACTTCTGAGCAGAAAACCAAGAATAATTTGGTTCCAGAAGAGGAAAGACCAGGCATCATGTGAAGAATTTTGGCCATAAAAATACAAGTTGTGTTTATATGCTTCAGACACTACAGTAGGTTCCCATTGCTCCTAGGATTTAATATAATATAATATAATATAATATAATATAATATAATATAATATAAATATATGTGTGTGTGTATATATATATATATATACATATACACATACGTGTGTGTGTATATATATATGTGTGTATATACATATATATACATATATATACACATATATATATATACATATATATATATATGTGTGTGTATATATATATATATATATATATATATATATATCCATCCAGCAATACAGGGAGGATTGCATAGAAGAAGAGTAGCACAGATGTGAAAAGTTTGCCTCTGTATGCTTTGTTTAGTGGGAATAAGAAGTCTGATTTCACATAGGATAACCAAAAGATGAACGGGGATTTCTAAGTGGGCATTAGCGTAGGTCACTGTATATAAAAGTTAACCAACACGAGCTAAGGACAGAACTGTATGTAAAGAAAACAAAGAATCAAGCATACACACATTCAGGATGCCTGCCAACCACAATATTTGACCAATGAATCCTATATATAGAAAATTCTTCATGTATTTGAAAGATTTGACCAATAAGAGTTCAATTTGAAATTATTTGTTATTATGTCAAGAGCAAGGTCAAGACTGCTCAGCAGCATAGAGGACTCATAGTGACAACAGCATCTTAAAGGGCTGGTACACAACCAAGAAGAGAAGACAATGTACCCATCACCTGGGCAATCTGAACACAGAAATTTGACGACTCAGTGCTAGGTGACTTGATATTCTCTGTTGATACAGAATTAGCTGTAGCTTTCTTCAGTGTAAAAGAATGAGAATTATTCAATCCCGTACATTCTCACAGCTCTTAAATTTTATACATTAGAGCTTCAAAAAGTTACTTGGTTTTGGTTATATTAGACAAGCTCCCCACTGGCATGCTTTTGCTTTCATATAATACCCTTGGCCACGGCTTCCCTCAAAAAAATATATCCCAAAATACTGTCTATGTTAAAGGGCTTTGAGTAATAGATTGGCATTTTCACAAAACCAGTGTCCATGACAACATGGTCCCCTTTCAGAGAACATCAGAGTGAATTTTGTTTCAATTTCTTCTTCAGATAAATGCCTGTCATTCCAAAGAGTGAGAACTACTTAACCTAAATTGTTTACTTCCCTAGAAGAATTTTAGAGAAAAAGCCAAAGTATCATTATGGTTATTAATTTGTACTAGGTGCTTTGGAAAATACAGTATGATCAATTTTTTAATACTATACATAACGATAATGGCAGTTCTTAATAAGATAATACTGATTACTAGGCATGTATTAAATATGCTTTAATTTTGTGATCACTTGTCTATTCCCAAGTATCTCTTGGTCCTGTTCATAATGTGATTTTCCTAATTTAGCAACATATTTATCACATGCCTTTCATGTGGTAGGCATTGACTTAGGTACTGAGAATAAAAAAAAAAAAGGAGACGTGGTTCCTAACTATAAACATTTTAATTTAAAACTAAAATCCCACCTGCCACAAATCCTTTTGCAAATAGGTAGAATAAATTACTATTTTGAAATGTGATTTAGAGACACTTTCTCTTCTTGGACTAGGTTAACCACAAATCTCTAGTCTTTGAAGAACTTCTGTTAGAATTCCAGATTCCCTTCTCTCCTAAATAAGAGCCAACTAACTATAATGAATTAACCAAATAATTCAAAGAATAAAAATGAAAGAAAATGGATTGCCTGTTTCATAAGTAATGCATAGGGCATATTTAAACTTTCTAAATAATGCCTTCAGTGCAGATATTATCTGTCTCAAAGGTGAGAAAATGGAGCTTCAGAAAGGCAAGTTGATTGCCAAAGGGCATGCAGCTCATTAACGCAAAAGCTAGAATGTGAAGCACATCCTTTCACTTCAAAGTCCATTTTCTTTCTCCTACACCATGTGATCTTATGTGGTAAGGAATTTTTTTTAGGGATCCTCTGAGGAAGATAGTGTAGAATCAACAAGCACTTGAGTAAAAAGTGGCCAGACCCCTGTTTAATCTTATGTGTCATCTTTCAGTTAGAGTTGTGGGGATACTGCCTGACCAACTACTACAACAGCTCCTAAAACCAATCACATTACAAGGAAGTGCGCCTCTTTTGAGAAAGCTGTTCAGAGGATTCAGCTCTAGAAGGAAAACTTGTAATCATGGAATCCACAGATACTACAGCCAAAAAAAAAAAAAAAGCTGGGTCTACAGCCCTGCTGTGGAGGGGGACAGTTGCTGCATGGATGAACTTGATCCATTCTACTGTTTTCCTATAGCCTTTCCTGTGGTTTTTGTCACGTTATGTGACTTGCTAGCCCAGTGACTGTCTCTCTCCCCTCCCAACCTCTCTCTCTCTCTCTCTCTCTCTCTCACACACACACAGACAAACCTAAACGTGCTCAAGCAGACACTCTTTATACTAATTCTTTCTTCCTTTTTATTCAGTCATGTGATCTTAGAATATAATTGACTTTTTAGTGGGGAAGATAGACAAATTATCTAAAATCCCTGAGGTCTGGAATTGTGGTTTGCTCCCTCACTGTTTTAAAAGCCCCAGATACTCAATAAATATTAACTGAATTAATGAATGAATGTATCTTTTTGGATAATGTAATGTACACTATCAAGTCACTAAGCTATTTAAATCAGGGACAACATAATTCCATTTATATTTTAATTTATACCATATTTTAGATCCACTTGATGAAGTGAGTTGAAGATGGATAGGAGTTGAAAACAGGGGCACATTTAGAAGAACATTCTAATAGTCCAGGTGGGAGACACAAGGAGCTTGAGGGTAAAAAAATCGCTGCTACATATGAAATTCATTATTTTTAAGAAAAGGTCTTAGATTACATTTTCTGGTGTGATATATCAATTTCTCCTCATAAATACCACCAAATACTTCATGGTAGATGATTTTGCCTCCATTTTTCAGAAGAGACCAATGAGGTTCCAAGGTCTTATATAATTGTCCCAACGTTTCATAGCTAAACCTGTGATCAAACTCCAGCCCTACTACTTTCTGTATGGCCATACTTTCCTGCTGAAATCCTTGGTCTGCATTAGGCATCTACAATAATTACTGGGAACCAACAATGAACCTGAGGCAGGAGACCTGAGAAAGTGCTAGGTTGCTGCTCACATAATGATCCTCTTTTTAATTTATTAAGACTATACAAATATATAAGCTTATATAAATAATAAAATCAAAGTTTCATTTTTTATATCAACTCCCAAAATGCATGAGCCACTTTTATAATAATTTTAACACTTTCAGACTTTCTTCACCCTAAATTCATTTTGAGGGAACATCCAGTTTGTTTGTTTGTTTTTTTTTTTTTTCATTTTCATTTCCCTGAGAATTAATGTTGGCCTTAGTGGAGCTGAATAGACTCTTATTCAAGGGATGCTTTTGCCTGACTGTGGTAAGCAAAGTAATGGCCTCCCAGAGAGGCCCCCCAATCCCTGGAACCTGTGAATATTATTACTTCATGGTAGCAGGTGAAATTAAGGTTGTTCATTAGCTGATTTTATTAAATTTAATTTTTTAAGTTTATTTATTGAGAGATATTGAGAGAGAGAGAGAGAATGTGATCAGGAGAGAGGAAGAGACAGAATCCCAAGCAAGCTCCACACTGTCAGCACAAAGCCCAACTCAGGACCCCATCTCATGAACCATGAGATCATGACCTGAGCCAAAATCAAGACTCAGATGGTTAACCAACTGAGTCACCCAGGTGCCACAGCTGACTGTAAAACAGAAATGATCCTGGATTATCTGTGTGGGTCCAGTATAATCACGGGGCCCTTTAAAGCTAGAGAGAGAAGCCCAGGAATCAGAGTGAAAAATACAGAGTGAGAAATATACAACTGACCACTGCTGTCTTTGAAGATGAAAGGCAGCTCCAAGCCAACGAATGCAAGCAGCCTCTAGAATCAGGGTTTAACAAACAATTTCCCCTAGATACAGAAGGAGCTAGCCTTGATGATATATTGACTTTAGCCTAGTGAGACTAATTGTAGACTTCTTACCTCCAGAACTGTATGATGAGTTTGTGTTAAGCCACTAAGTTTGTGATGATCTGTTATAGCAGCAATAGGAAACTCCTATATTGATTACGATAAAACTGTTTAAAGGATCTCTTTCCCATGACAAAGCATGGGCATTAAGCTCAGTTCCATACAGGCCTCCATTTGGCCCATCTACCACAACCCACCAGCAGCCCCCAACCCTGAAGAAGAGACTGAGCTGAACCTAATGGCCAGTGTTCCTGCTATTATATAAAAACCTATCTGGACATAGATAAAAAGAAACTATTCAAATATTACAAAAAGAAAGGAGGATTACAGCAACAGAAAGAATGTTCTGATAATGATATCTGCAAAGATCTCCAAGGTCAGCCAGAAAAAGATTTTTCTTTTATAGAGAGGAGTAATTAATACTATGAATCACATCTTTTTATTCTCTATTTTTCATACTTTGATGTCTTGGGGACTTGGTGACCTTGGAAGAACTGTCTCCACCAGGGCTAGTCAATTCTTAGAGATAGTAAACAATGCACCTGTCTTGCCTTCAAAAGCAAACCAATCTGGAGCCCATGCTCCAACGCCCTCCTCTACTGGGCTCTCACAGAACTCATACTCTGTGCTACGATTCTCTTACTCTGCTCACCCCAGGACCAGGTACCAGGCAACTAGAAATAGCCTCTCTGCCTCAGAGTTTGCTGATATTATTGAAACTAGCCAACCCTAAGCCCACTTACCTGTCTCACCTGTACTTTCTTGCTTGTAGAAACCACAACAAAAGCTCTTGTCCACATTTCCCCCTCACTCCTTCTACCTCCAGACTGACCCTGGTGCTTCCCTGTATGGCATGCTGTGTTTCCTGCTTCTAAGGATCGGTGAGTATAATAAACTTCTTTCCATGGCAGTAATTCCCATGTCTGCATGTCTCACCATACTGGATTAAAATAAATCCTGGGTACCAAAGCAACAGGGCTTAAAGAACTGGGTAAGGGGGAGGGATATGAGTGGGTGGCAGGATTAGACAACTGACCAGGAAATGTTTTAAATGGAGAAGGACAGTTCAGCTAACCATTTATGAAACCAAGGATGGGAATTTGAAGGGACTTATGTCTGACCTTGGTTTAAGTAAACAAGAAGTCATCTTCATATTTGATGTAGGTCTTATGGGGAAGAGGTATTTTCAGTCAGCAATAGCCAGGAACACAAGAGGGAATGGGGGGGGTGGATTTCTTGACTATTGTTTCTGTTTTCCAGGAGAACAGGGTTCAGGTAAAGTTTGACTTGTCAAAGTTTGTCACTAGCCTTTTTGGAACAGGAGAATTCTTATCGTGACAAATCCTATTATGTAACTGCATTTTTACTTTTTTCTCTACCCTTGGGAGCTTTAAAGTGCTTCTGGAGTAGGATAAAATAAGAGTATAAATTGTAAATATTTTTTGTGAAATTCATGAAACTTAAAACCCGTTTGGCTGAAATAACTTAGGATTGAAATACAACAAAATAAAAATTCCTTCTTATAGGAATTGGTGCATTCTGTTCCAAAACACTTGTGGAACATTAGCTCATTTTATAGATCAGACTGGGCTTCAAAAAGTTAAAGCAACCTAAATCATTCCTGAGATTCTTTCAGAGATGATTCAAAGATAAAGATGTCTTTTTTGTTTCTAAGTCCACAAACCATTAAACTCCAACATGGTCTGTGTCACTATCATAAAACACTATGCCCCAAGCCCTACCCCACCCAAGAGGGGGCCAGGTGGTAAAAGGAAGGAGGGGAAGGAAAGAGGATGTGCAAAGGATTAATTTTGATGTACGAATTTGCCTCCCACTGGGTCTCAATCACAGAACAGAGAAGAAATCACAACATAATGAAACTGCATTCATACATATTCACTTAGAAGGCATTTTATTTAATATTAACAATATCCTAAGTCATCATGATTTAGCTAATAAACCAGCAAACAGCAATTCGTACTGGGATTGTTTGACTTCCTGTCAAATAGCTGCATTCTTGCACATGCAGAAAGAATGGGATAAACAACTTAACTGAAACTTAATGAATTGAGAAATACCTGAAAAGCTTCGTCTATAATCTAGGTTCTTGGAAGAACTCCAAGTAGTAGTCTTGATTTTGATTAATATTACAATTTATCCAGTTAAAGAAGTACCTCATAAATACTCATGAAGCATTTTATTAGATGATTGTAAATACTTAAAATCTTATTTTGCAGCCCTTTTCATCACAAAGAAGAGGAGCAGTCTGGGAACTGTATATCATTTAGCCTTGTTCATTGCCAGCAAAAACCATATCGTAGGTTTTAAAAACAAACTGTTTCAATACAAGATTGATGTTCTCATGTACCGGCCCATGTACCAATGTGAGGTTACACTGGAACAGGTGCTATGACGGCCATGGTCCCCTCCACCCTCTAGGGGCACGTCTTCCCCAGGGCCATCACAGGAACCTGCTAAAGACAAAATATGTCCACTGGCAGCAACCTGGGCAACATTTCAGGGCTCGATACGTGTCTGCAGTTTGTAGGAAGAAGGGTTCAATGCTATCTCAAAACTACCTCACAGGAGTAGGGCTTGGCAAAACTTTTAAAACTTTAACCCATCTTGCCCTTCCCCACCCTGCAATCACCATCCCCAGCCTACCCACCATCACCAGCACTGCCAAGTCTGGAAGCAGCACCCCTCGGGTTTCTCCTCTCCGTAGACATACTCTCATTATCAAAACAGTGTCTATCATAAAACCAGACTGCAAACAACGCTTCCATTGGCCTCTCAAAGGGAAAAGGAGTAGGGGACACAATGGTTCTGCCCGTCTGGAGAACAGGTGCACCTTTGAGCTGCCGGGACCTGCAGTTGTTCCCAGTCTCCATTTATATCCCCCATTCAGTTTCACAGACATCTTTGTGGCAGTGATACTTTTGCCCCCAACATCCCTTTATAAACAAGCACGAATCCTTTGAAATCCATCTGAACCACCTTCCTCTTTTACTGAATCTTTGTGCCCTCCTTTCTTCCTTCTTCCACAAGTTTCAAACCAAGATCCATTAAGTCTCCTTTCTCATCTCAAACTGATCCACTACTTAGTGGATAGGATACAGCTGACCCTTCCATTCAAGCCCCTTTGTTCACTGCATGAAGTCTCTTTCAGTACAAGCATTCTGACTCAAGAAATTATCCCAGAACATTGTCTCCAGTTGCAAATTTCCCAAATTCGCTTTATCTAACCATCAACTGAGAACACTTATTCAAAATATAAATTCCAAGGAGTGACAACAGCAAGGCAATAGGAGTTTTCTACCACCCTCCTCCCCCGGAATACTGATTTTGACAACCACGCATAGGCAAGAGTACCTTTGTGGGAGGTCTGGGAGTCCACCACAGCATGTCACTGGAGCAAAAGATCTGAAAATAAATGCATTGAAGAGGGTAAGAACAGTGTCATTTACCCACGTCCTCCTCCCCCCAAGGTAGCACATCTCAGTAGCAAGAGAAACCCCTTTGACCCATAATTTCTCCTAGATGGGAAAGTGACAGCACAGTGAGTTCCTGGTTTCTCAAGCCTTGTGGGATATTGACCACCAGGACCACTTTACCCCTCAAGCCAGGATACTGAGATGATCCACACAACTTGAGAGAAGCTAGGAGCACAGTCACCAAGGCTGTAGATCTTAGTGCTTCACCAACTCCACGAGAAAAAGACTCTGGAAGTCATTTGCAGGCCCTCTGAAACTGGCCCATAGGCGCCTCCAAAGCTGTACCCGCCTGACCCACTCAAACCCCCACCCTCAACTCCGTGGCTAATGCCCCGCGCATGCCCAGATGCACTAAGAATTTAAGCCCTTGCGGACGGCTTTGTGAGCACCTGCAGAAAAACAATCTGATTGCTTCAAGTTAGCCCAAAGAGGAGAGGGCAGGCTGACTTCAGAGGCTTAGGGCGCCACCCCAGGGAAAACAAAAAGCACCTGGCCTGGCTTCGTAGGATTGAGAGAAAGCATACAGTTTTAAGCATTCACCCCCAAAAAGGAGCAAAAGATATGGGGGGGGGGTGCGTCCATAGGAAACTCCTTAGAGAGTCTCAGAATCCTGCACCCATTAAGGGTTAACTTAAATAACAGCTTTTTTTTTGAGAGAGAGAAATGTAGCATTGTTTTACATTTTCTAATCTCTTTAATGTCTTGCTTGATAGAATACAGCTGGATTCTTATCTGCTTCTACAGTCAGTCTGCTGCCTAAGTCATTTTGGGTGAAGTAAATGAAGAATATTTGGCCTCCCAAGTGTTTATATTTGGAAAGGGAGGGTACTCAGTGACCTCCAGAAAAGGTCTCAGGGAACCCCAAGATTCCTCAGGCCACTCTTTGAAAACCTCTGCTCTGGAACATTCTAATACCCCAGAGAAATCCTGTATTCAAAACAAATTAACAACACCTACTTAACATCCTTTAGCCATTACTAAATTGATTGGAATAACCCAAGTTGTTGAACTGAGGCCTGCTTGCTGTATTAGGCTTGAATTTCAAAATCTTAAGGTTTATTAGCCTTTGTTATTTTTTCCTAAATGGCTTTCCTCCTTTAGACTTGAATTTGCTCTAGGGCTGAGTCACTTAAGTTCTCTCGATGCTGTGTAGTGAGTGTTTCTCCGTCTCTGTCTTCCTGTGTATAAAATAGAAGTTCAAAGAAGAGTCGGTGCAGCCCAGTGGGATCCCCCCCGCCGTACATTTTCTTTGCTCCCCACAACTTCTGCATGTTTAGCACATTCCTGCTCTCTTGTTCTCTCTTTTTGGGAACCATCTCAATCAGAAACTTCAGCATAAGATGTGTGTGCACTCACATGCTGACGTTATTTGCTGCCATCTTAGGCAAGATGTGACAAATAAATGGTTTGTATGGGGCATATATTTTGCATCCTGATACGTATAAATCACCTTCTACTTTATTCTTTCACATCAACATGTGTTACTGCAACATTCTTTCTCCAACATCTCTAATAGAGAGGTAGTTAGTGCAAATTCTGTAGGTTAAAAAAATAAATAGCATGCATGATGAGTTACTTACAATTACCCAAACCATTATCTGCCTCCTCCACCAATATCCTGTGAAGCACAGTTTGGAAAACCTATTTGAGTTCTGAGTTACGTCTACCACAACTCCTAAGACAGAGTGTTGGAATTCTCTGGTGGGTCACTGAATGCTCCTGACGTCCTAGCCCTCTGGGGTCCACATTTCTACTTTTATTCTGAAAACCATATAGCTATCCATTTTATATGGGGTAAAAAGTCACCCTAATACAGAAAAGCACACAGTCTCTCTGTCTCTCTCTGACAAACTACTAGATTAAATCAACCAACTTGGTAATTCTTCCCCAAACAACCAGTCTTAATTTTGTCCAGTTTCTGATAACGTGTTTTAAAAATAAGAAAATAAAAATTAACGAAATTAGAGAAGGTGCTGAATTCTCAAAAGTTCCCAAGCAAAGAAAAATGTTCTTAGATACCTACCTATGAATGACATATCAAAAAAGAAACTATGATAGACAGCAGAGGAAACTGTAACCAGTTCAACTAGTATATTCATCTATTTCATGCAAGGCACAAGTACAGGTATGTTGGGGGATTCCAAGAAGAATAAGCTATGGTCTGTGACCACTTGGAGCTTATGATCTAGTGGGTAATACAGGACTATACACAACTAAAACTGTCAGATTGAATTACTACTGTTATGGCAAATATTAAAGTATACTGAGTGAATAAAGAAAAACACGTAATTTCAATAGTCTATAGAGAAAGCAACATTTTATCTAGTTTTTACAGAACAGACAAGTTTTTTCCATGAGGTTTCTAAGTTGAAAAAAATAATGGGATCAAAAATGAATATAAGAACATGTAAAGTATGTTTAAGTATATTTGGAGAAATTTCTGCTTCAAAGATTTGTTGATTATAGCCAAGGCATTATAAAGGGTATTTCTCCCTTATGAACTGTATTCATTCAGAATTAGATTAAGGACTTTATAGGCCAGAAGTCATTCGAACTCAGTACGGATGAGCAGTTGTCAAAAGTTAATAACTTGCACTGATTATTTATGATCCCATTGAAGTTTCTTTAATTAAGCTGGCTTTCATAATCCCTGTCTAATGCCTTATCAACTTGATTCTTATCTGTGTAAGCACTAGCTGCTGCAGACAGGGGATCTGTTATGAGACTCAAGATGATACAAAAGAATTTTAGACTTAAATGAACAATTGATTGCTAACGTTAAAAAAGAGAAAAACAGGCCCAAAATGGGATCACTCGTGTTAAGCTCCACGTCAGCAAACCAAAAGTTAATACCTAACCTAATGGAAGTTTCAGCCTCTCCTAAGAATATAATCTTAACCAGTCTGTCTAGAATCTCCTGGTTGGCACTAGTGAGGTAATATGCCTGATTGGCCCCTGCCTTCCCCCAAAGTAAGATAACCTTGCTTGAAATAATCCTTTCTTTTGTTTATGACTTCTTTGTCCCACCCCCTTTCTGCCTTTAAAAACTTTTCCTTTTCTGCAGCTTTTTGACACTCCTTTCTGTTTGCTAGATGGGATGCTATCGGATTTGTGAATCACTGAATGAAGCCAATTAGCTCTTCACATTGACTCCATTGCATTTTGTTTTTTTAACACTACCCACTTGGCAGGGGTTGGGCTAAGAGTTAGTCTCTCTAGTGTCTTCTATCCTGAGATTCTGCTACATAATACTCCACTCCTGAAACTGAATTTGTTGTCTCAACACACTTCTTGACAGTCCTTTGCCCCTGTCCAATACATAGACCTAGAAGAAATCACCCTAGCTTCTTGGCTGTTATCAAGGCATCATCTTGACCTCGATTTTCAGACTTCTTACAATATTCCACTATGTAGGAACAATGATGTCACCTGTCATGAATTTATTAGGATTCAACAAACTTTTTTTTTTTAATTTTTTAAAGAAAAGCAGACTGCCACGTGCAGCACCTCATTTGGATGTGTCTGGAGTCTTGGAAGCTTGACTACCCTACCTTCTCCTAGTTCTAGCAGGGGAGCACAGCTACTCGTATACCCTTGATGGAAAAACGGTCCTCCTCTATCAGGGAAGGTCATCCTCTTCGACGTAACGCGCTGCTTCCGGACCGACGCACTTGGAGCTGTGAGGGAGGAAGCATACACCCGCCTAGCCAGCCAGATCAGCCGAATCAACCCTGGCGATCAATGGGGTGACAAATGTCGCAGCCAGATCGCCCTCACATCCTCAACAAACTTTTCCTATAAAGACCCAGATAATAAATATTTAAGCTTTCCAGATAAACAGTTGATCTCAGCTGCAACTGTTCATTTCTCCCATTGAACCACAGAAGCTGCCATAAACAATGTATAAATAAATGGGTGCGTCCAGATTCAACCTGGGGCCATAGCTTCTAATTCCCACACTAAGCTATCAGATTTATGGAGTGAATTCCTTCATAAGATCTCAGCAGAATAAAATTAAGAGGGAAAGTCAAAAAATACTATAGATGCAAAGAGAAAGTACAGCAAAGAGTTTGCAGCTTCAAAGCAACTGATATCCTAGAAGAAAAATGAAAAGGGGCACCTGAGTGACTCAGTCATTTAAGCATCTGACTCTTGATTTCAGCTCAGGTCATGATCTTATGGTCGTGGGATCGAGCTCCACTTTGGGCTCTGCACTGAGCATGGAGCCTGCTTGAGATTCTCTCTTTGTCCCTCTCATACACACTCTCTCTCTCAAAACAAATAAAGACCTTTTTTGGAAAAATGGAAAGAAAAATGACAGGAAACACAAAGAAAAAAGGTCAGCTCCATTTCTATACCTCAAAACAGTTTGCCAAACATCCCCATCATTAGATTCACCTGAGACTCCCCTCAGACATGCAACGCCTCGGGCTCTTATCCAGGCCTCTGGAATTAAAGGGTCTCAAAGGTGGAAAGCCGGGGATTATCATGTGTAACAAGATTCCAAGGTGATTCTCATATACATTCAAGCTTCAGAAGAATTACTGTATAGTCTCAGTAATTTACGGTGCATTCATGAGCGCCCTAATTGCTAACTTCTTTTTATCATTGTGTGAAGTCTCAGTGAAGAGGGGGATGTGTTGTCCAGTCCCTGTGAACTGGTGCCTCAGTCTGACAGTTAACTTCTCCCTAGGAAGTTGTCCTTAGACTCTCATCATGACAGTTAAGGGCTGTGCTCACTAACAAATCCATCTGATCCAGATTTCCAGACCCAAACGGGGTCAGAACCCATGGCCTTCCACTTCAAGTATGTCCCCCTGTTATGTATGGGCTGATCATTAAGGAAACAACTTTTAATTATGGAAAGATTCTTAATAACACCGCTTTCCCATGTACATGTCTTGAAAGTAATACAGTTTGGATTCTGGAAATATCTCAATGGCTAGAATAAAAAATCAAGACAAAATAAAGACATGTAGACAAGCATGAATTGTGAAACAAACTGAAATAAAAACAGAACACTTGATTTTTCTATGCTTGAGTCAAAAACATATTAACAAGCAGAAAGATAGGAATCCTGTCTTATCCTATCTTTTTAAGTTTTTATTTTTGAGAGAGACAGAGAGAGAGAGAGAGAGAGAGAGAGAATGCAAGCGGGGGATGGGTAGAGACAGAGGGGTACAGAGGATCTGAAGCAGGCTCTGTGCTGACAGCAGAAAGCCCTATATGGGGCTTGAATTTGCAAATCACAAGATCATGACCTGAGCCAAAGTCTGATGCTTAACCCAGGCACCCCTGATTCTATCTTTAAGTTAGAAACAAACTTGCAATTTTGGGTGACCCCTTGATGTGTTAGTAAAAAAAAAAAAAATAAGCCATCACCATGTACTTGATAAAGAAAATATTAATATAGAGACAGTAATTTATAGAAAGGTGAAGTTATCAAGTGAATGGAGTCTTAAATACTATTTTTTTTTTAAGAATTGGCAAAGGACTCATGAATAGTGGTAAATCATCTCATGATCTGGTATCTTCCTACTCCTTTAAGCCAACTTACTCTTAGAAGCAACATTCAATATAAACTGGGCTCAAATTTAATTTCTTTTTGTCCTAGGGGTAGATTTTTAGAAGTGACTCTTGTTTTCTTTGATTTCAGAATAGCTTTGAAAGATCTCCTTTTAAGGATACAGAAATGGCTTTGCAGTCTTATGTTGTTTCGTTGCGAATCCCCTAAGATTTCTAAATTCTATTAACTAATTTTAATCTCATTTGTCTTTTTTTCTTGTCCATTTTCCTCTGTTGGACTTTGGGATTTATGCAAATTGCATCAAAAGTGGACCATCCTCCTTAAGAATAACATTCCTTTTTTTTTTTTTTTTTTCCTCTGCTTCTGTTTCAACCCAAGTTTCTTGATCGAGTCACTTTTGGTCCAGAAGCTCAAGTTCATCTTGAAGAAAAGCTATTTATTTCTCAGGGGATATGATTATATAGTTTTTCTCTCTTCTCAAATGACTTGTTGAAATAGATTTCTGGGGACTAATTTATATTAATTCCAAAGTATGACTCTGAGGGCATGAGTATTAATTGAAAGACTATTTTTATCACCTTATGCTCTCCTTTAAAAATAAATGACATTTTCCCTAGATTTAATTCAACTTTCACTTTTGACTAGGGTATTAAATGTCAGAAATTATACTTCTGTGTGTGTGTGTTTAATAATTCTACAACAAATGCAATTAGTCTTAAGAGAATCAGGTTATGATGTGTTTCTTTTAATTCCATAAAATAAAAGTCATTTTTGTTGAGGCAGAAGGTTCCTGGAAGTACTTAAACAATGAGTAGTTCACAAATATATATACCCGTTAAAAGTAGACATTTTTGAAGCCCATATAAACAAAACTTTAAATAATTTAAATTTAAGGTTTATGGCACCAACACATATGAGAACTATGACTGATATATAAACCTTTGGCTTCAGTAAGAGAAAGTCGTAATAACCATTATGCTAACATTTGTTGAGTGAATGACAAATGCCAAGGGTGGTGCTCATTTAATTTAATTTAATAATCACAAACCCTATGTAGATATTCTTGCTATCCTCAACTTATATAAATTGACCTAAGTCACAGATCTCATAAGTAGTAAAGCCAGAATTCAAATGCAAGTATTTTAATTTGAAAACTTCTGTCTTTAGCTCCACCTTTTACCAGGGTATCTCAAGGAACTTAATAAATAAATAAATAAATAAATAAATAAATAAATAAATAAATAAATAATAGTATTTCTCCCGACTTTAGCCTGTTGTCTGTAGGGAAGAATTCTGGTGATGGGATCCATACCAGACCAAGGTTTGCCAAATTAAAATTTGGTTAGATAAACACTTTGCCATTTCACCAGGGATGGATTATAAGATCTTTGCATCATAAGATCCATTTTATCTGTACAACTACAATACTGCTACCTGCTCATCTGCTGTGAATCTTTTCCAAAAAAATCAATTAATTCAACAAATATTTATTCATGAATGATTGAAAAACAAACTCATGAAATGAACCAATGACTACAGAAATGAAGAAATTCTGGGTGCCTGAGTGGCTCAGTCTGGTTAAGCGCCCGACTTCGGTTCAGGTCATGATCTCACTGTTTGTGAGTTCGAGCCCCACATCGGGCTCTGTGCTGACAGCTCAGAGCCTGGAACCTGCTTCAGATTCTGTCTCCCTCCCTTTCTGCCCCTCCCCCACTCATGCTTTGTCTCTCTCTCTCTCTCTCTCTCTCAAAAATAAATAAACATTAAAAAAAAAAAAAACCTTAAAAAAGCAATCCAAAATGTACATGCCCAAATCAAGAAGAAATTTCTGGATAAAGTGTAATCTTTTCTACTTCAAAAATGTAACTACATTCAATGATCTCATAGACTGAGAGCCCCTTTTTCTGCATGTTCTTATTCACACCCACACACACACACAAACACACATGCACACATACACACAACATATGAATACATGTTCGATCTTAGAAGAAATTCAATGTAGGTAATTACAGCATACCCATTACAGGGCATGTTTCCACTGTAGGGAATGTTTTCAGTTTATGTATATGTATTTCTGGCATGAGGAGTTCTATCATCTACTTCTTCAAAGAATCCCACTTGCCAGAGCAAGACAATGGTCGTATTAGTAAAATTCTAGGATACAAAGCATTGAGGTTGCCATTTCCTGGTTTCCACACTGAAAGTGGTAATATGTCAATTCTTTAAAGTCTCTTTGCTGTATAAAATCCAATTTTTCCCGGTACATTTAAGAACTACCATGAAAGGTAAAGTTCCTTAAGAATCCAAGAAAACCACAAATAGTCTGGTTACCATTTTACCACTGAAGAAATTTGTAAACTTTGGTGCAAGCAACCATGGCAATTTGTTTCATGTTTATTTGTGATGTTTCATTGCAATTACCTGATAGATGAAAGTCTAAATTTATCAATCTCAGAGATTAATTTGGTGCCACTTGGGAGAAGAAAAAAAACTAGCACAAATTCCACTCATAGTCCTATATTCAGGATTCCTACGGGGACACATTCTGTGTATCCAAGTCAACAAAACTCACTTCGAAGTCAAGGGCTACATCCAGGTGAATTTCTGAAGAAATAATTTTGCCATATGTTTTGACATATTATTCATTTAAAATATTCAAAGAATTGCAGATGTGAACATAAGACATTAGATTGAATGCAAGCCCTCCTTTGTATATTCACACTGCTTTGTATATCCTCCACGAATTAAAACAAAGTGACTAAGAAAGTACAGAGGACGGACCATAGTGAACAGGAGGATGCATGAAGTCTTCCACATGAAATCTAAATAACATTAGGCCACAGCGAGATCTTCAAGGTCAAGTAAAATAAAGAAACTTAATTTTATACTGTGTGTGTACTACAATCTTCCAAGAAATATTTTTTTTCAAACATGAGTTTTGACCTAAGATGTAATTTTTGGCAATTTTTGAACAATGTGCTAAATGGTACCCTAAATTTTTCACAGTACTAAGGCCTACCAAGAGATTTTATATTTGGAAATATATTTTCTGTCATATATTACTCTCAATTCAATCATACTAGATATCAGGTTAACAGAAGAATAAAGTCTCTGGCCCAAGCATACACTGATATGTATGTGCATATATGTGTGTGTCCATATTTTGTGTTTTAATTTACATGATTCATAGATAAAAATCACAAATATAACATATTAGAACTGGAAGAATAGTTCTTTTAGAGATTATTTTTATAAATTAGCTGGTTGTATATTAAGTATTTCAATCGGGCTGTATATTGATTACACACCTGTGAGGAGGATAATACATTTGTATGTAGTATCCGTAGGAAGGTAAAATGAACATTTGTTCTTAAGGAAAAAAAAAACATGCTTAAGCAATGAAATAGATAGCCTAGATTGTCCCCCTGCTTAACTATCTTATTCTCTGGTTTCCTCAGGAAAATTTCCAAGCCTAAAGTTCAGACATTTTCACAAAAAGGCGGGCATGCCTATAAAACGATGCCAGGTCAAAGTAGATCTCTTTTCTCACTTTCCTCACCAACGTCTACTTTCTTCTTTCAGCTGAAGCAATTTTACCATACTTGATTTACTTTAATTCTTTGCTTATCCAAAAACCATTTTTCTAACAGTTTCATAGCTATGGACCCACAAGGAAGTAAAGAAATGAACAAAGCTGTGGACAATGAAACTAAATAGCAAAGATGGACCTTGATGCACCCATGCAGAAGGTATGATTGGTCTCCAATACTGTGTCCAGTAGTGCTCTGAATGTATAAATAATGGCAGCTGAGAGCACCAGGAAATAAAATACACAGCACGTTGTGGTGACTTAGCATAAGGGCAAATCCACCCTACCTAGCTATAAACTCTGCAGGCATTCTAAATTATAGAATTAGAATTGGTAACAATATTGACCCAAGTCGATGAACAACTGAAACAATTTACTTAGGAATTCTGTCCTTTTGATGCCCCACTGTAATCCCAGCCTCAAAATAGTAAGCATGCATAAACTTATTTAGCAAATACTTATTAATTTCGTCACAAAGAAAAGACTTTGTGTTAGGTATATTTTGTGTTAGAATGCAGGGAAGTGTGTGTTTCCTTTTATTTTAAAGTTTATTTATTTTGAGAGAGAGAGAGAGAGACTGAGAAAGAGCACAGAAGTGGGGGGGACGGGCAGAGAGAAAGAGGGAGAAAGAGAATCCCAAACAGGCTCCACACTGTCAGCACAGAGCCCGACACAGGACTCCATCTCTTTAACCAAACCGTGAGATCATGACCTGAGTCATGAAATCAAGAGTCAGATCCTTAAACAACTGAGCCACCCAGGTGCCGCGAAAGTATGCATTTCTACATGCATATATGTATTCATATATTACATAATATTGTATTCATATGAACACACATGTGTCCATATATACATGGACACATATACATGTATATTTATATATATGTACATTTGTGGGTGTGTTTGTTCTGCGATGTTAAATCTTTCATCACATATATAAAACATTTTTTTAACATTTATTTGTTATTGAGAGACAGAGAGATGGAGCACAAGCATGGGAGGGGCAGAGAGAGGAGGAGACACAGAATCCAAAACAGGCTCCAGGCTCCGAGCTGTCAGCACAGAGCTCGATGCGGAGCTCGAACTCACAAACCGTGAGATCATGACCTGAGCTGAAGTCAGACGCCCAACCGACTGAACCACCCAGGTGTCCCATCATCACATATATAAAATTTAAGGGGAGAGAAATGCCTGTTTCCTGAAGAATTGTTTTTTTGTTTGTTTGTTTTGTTTTTAGTTTCCTTTGTGGCATTTTGTTAACCCGTTGAAATGATCAAAGAATCAGCATCCAAACTCTTATCTAAAGGTTCCTGATGTTCCATCTCCCTGATGATTTGAGATCTCTAACTTAGACCCTGCTTGTTTCTAGTAGGTAGTGTTTTTCATGACAACTACCCTTTGCCTTTTCAGCTTTCAGCAACTTTAGAGTATCTGCACTAATTCATCTCTGTTTTGGATATACGTTGGATGATAGTATTAATAGCTATGATTATAGATATGATGGTACTTTCAGATTCAGTGACATGATTTGATCTGATTTATCTGAATTTCTGGGTGTCCTACATTATTTTCTTGACAAGTAGCCTACATATAAATTGTGCTGGACCATGTTTTCCGGTAGATATTTTGTTCCTACACATTAAAATAGACTTGCTTCTTTCTTCCCAGAAAGATTTACTTTGAAGTGGCATGACTTCTAGAAAGGACCCGTGTGCTCAGGGAAAGGATACCTTCTGTTTAAGTAGGATTAAATATAAGGCTTTATTAATTGTCTTCCATCATTACTCATCCGTGTTTTAAAGAAATCTTGGGTATTTACACAGAATTTGAAGCTTTCATCTCCTACCCAATGCCAAAATTTCCGCTGCTAATATTCCAGCCAAAGGTCATGCAGACATCTGTTTGACCACCTTCAGTAATGGGGCAACATTCTTTTTCTCTCACAAGGCACTCAGTTAAGCTATTTCAAAAGATGAAACTATTACATTTTAATTCTTGAATCAAGTGAGAACCTGCTTTACTTTTGGACTCAGGTTTTCCATTTTAGCTCCACACAAAATAAGCCCTACCCCTATATACTGGAATAAATCTTATTTGCTTCACTTGTTAAGCATGACCTTCTCTGAGAAATACCTACCAAACTGCCCCTCAGTCAGCAGGATATGTAGAGCTCCTCCGTGACAAGCCAACTGATGAACAGAAGCACAATTTCACACATGTTATAATTTAGTGAAACCATCTGTACTTTGATCATTTGTTTATTTATTAGAATTCAGAGAAATGTTTTCATATGAAGGACCTGAGACTAGGAACTCTGATTATATTCATTATCTCCTTTGTCAGAATTTTTTCTTTGGCAAGTTCTTAAGTGAGCTTAAGAAAGACTTTTGCTTTGTTTTGTTTTGTTTTTAAAAAAGACCCATCACCAAAGCAGGCTGTATTAGGCCCCTGGTGAGGCCTTCATAGATCTGTACCCTCCATTTCTCAACTCAACTTGCCTCAAGTTGATTATGGCGAGTGCTTCTTAACATACATTGGAAAAGAATCACTAGGAGCTCCGTGCTCACAGCTTGTGATGCCAGCAAATGCACTCTCTTTCCTATGGGCCAGATGTTATGTTGCCAGGAAGGACCCTGATTAGCCTGGACAAAGGACATGGAATGGCTGGGTAGGCCCAACACTACTGTATGGCAAGGAGAAGGAAAGTTCTCAAAAGGAACAAAATCTGGGCAATTCACCAAGTTCCATTACAAAGGGGTACACATTTATAAACAAGGAAAGAATGTCACCTTACATCCCACCTAATCCCAAAACATGACTTTGGTTAACTAGTAAGAAGATCAAAACTTTTCATTTTCTTTTTGGAATGCTTGAAAGTGGAAGGCAATGCAACATTTGCAGAAGCCACAGTGTAAACCCATCTCCTGTCTGACATAATGCCAATCTCATTTTCTGCACCCAAAAATCTTTCCATTCCATAAAGTCAAGGGTGGATAATGTGTTGGAACTGAAATAATGAAGGAGTGGAAAGATTACAATATACCAAGACTCTGTTATACCAAAAATCAAGGCCAGACAAGTGTGCAAGCAAGCACCTAGAGATTAGTACAGGGTTAGAGCAGAGGAAGTTTTAAAAAAAAATCCCACATATGGCATCATGGCATTACACAGGTAATCTAGAATCATTATTGGGACAAAGTCTCTTTCTACAGAAGGATCTCAAAATATTCTGTATTCTACTACAATATGCCTATCTTCCACCCTACTAAACACTCGATTCTTTTGAACCATCAAAGGTCTACCTCAAGAAGCAAGAAAAGTCTCAAATACACAACCAATCCTTACACCTAAAGCATACAGCAATAAAGCCTAAAGCCAATAGAAGAAGGGAAATAATAAAGATTAGAGTGAAACAGATGATATAGGGGCACTTGGGTCAGTCAGTTGGTAGAGTGTCCAACTCTTGATTTTGGTTCAGCTCATGATCTCACAGTTCATGAGTTCAAGCCCCCCATGCCTGTGATAGTGCATAACATGCTTGGGATTCTCTCCCTCCCACTCCTTCTGCCCCTCCACCACCAATGTGCTCACTTGCATGCTCTCTCTCTTTCTTAAAATAAAGAAACTTTAAAAAGAGAATAAGAAATAAATGATATAGGAACAACAACAACAACAAGAAACAGTAGAACAAAACTAAGGGCTGGCTATTTGAAGGAATTAATAAATTGATAACCCCCTAAAAGAAAAGAGAAAGGATCCAAATAAATAAAATCACAAATTACACAGGAGAGATCACAACCAATGCCATAGAAATACAAATAATTATAAGAGAATATTATGAAAAATTATATGCCAACAAACTGGGCAATCTGGAAGAAACATACTGGATAAATTCCTAGAAACATACAAACTACCAAAACTGAAACAGGAAGAAATAGAAAATTTGAACAGACTCATAACCAGCAAGGAAATTGAACCAGTAATCAAAAATCTCTCAACAAACAAAAGTCTAGGGCTAGATGGCTTCTCAGGGGAGTTCTACCAGCTATTTAAAGAAGAGTTAATATGTATTCTTCTCTAATTGTCCCAAAAAATAGAAATGGAAGGAAAACTTCCAAACACCTTCTTTAAGGCCAGCATTTCCCTGATTCCAAAGACAACCCACTTAAAAGGAGAATTACAGGCCAATGTCCCTGATGAACATGGATGCAAAAATTCTCAACAAGATCCTATCAAATTGAACCCAAGACTACATTAAAAGAATTATTCACTACAGTCAAGTGGGAATTATTCTTGGGCTGCAGGGGTGGCTCAATATTCACAAATCAATCAACGTGATACACTACATTAATAAAAGAAAGAATAAGAACTATATGATCCTCTCAATAGAGGCAGAAAAAGCATTTGACAAAATACAGCATCCATTCTTGAAAAACAACCCTCAAAAAAGGAGGGATAGAGGGAACATACTGAGACATCAGTAAGACCATATACAAAAGACCCACAGTTAATATCTTCCTCAATGGGGAGAAACTGAGAGCTTTTCCTCTATGGCCAGGAGCAAGACAGATGGGTCCACTCTCACTGTTACTATTTAACATGGTACCGGAAGTCTTACCCTCAGCAATCAGACGAGAAGAAATAAAAGGCATCTAAATTGGCAAGGAAGAAGTCAGACTTTCACTATTTGCAGACATGATACTCTATGTAGAAAACCAGAAAGACTCCACCAAAAAATTGCTGGAACTAATACATGAATTCAGCAAAGTTGCACAATATAAAATCAACGTATAGAAATCTGCCACAATTCTATATAACAATAATGAACCAGCAGAAAAAAAAAATCAAGGAATCAATCCCATTTACAATTCCACCCTAAACCATAAGATACGTAGGAATAAACCTAACCAAAGAGGTAAAAGATATGTACTCTGAAAACTCTAGAACACTTACAAAGCATCAAAGGTGATTTTAGTTCATATACCACACTGTATTGAAACACACCATATGGGGCGCCTGATTGGCTCAATCAGTTGAGCGTCGGACTTCAGCTCAGGTCGTGGTCTCTCGGTTTGAGTTCAAGCCCCCTGTCGGACTCTGCGCTGACAGCTCAGAACCTGGAGCCTGCTTTGGATTATGTGTCTCCCTCTCTCTCTGCCCCTCCCATGTTCACGCTGTGTCTCTCGCTGTCTCTCAATAATAAACAAACGTTAAAAAAAAAAAAAAAAACTACATACACACAGAGTGAAGTCTAGGGGTAAGTGCCTCAGGCAAGTGACCTTGTCTTAGCTATCACTGGCATTTCATTCAGTGATTGGCCCACTGAGTGTTTGCTCAGGAAACATTACATCAAAGACAAAAAATATTGGACTAAATCATTTCTAAAGTCTTGACCATTTCTTACTGTCTATGTTTCTACTTGTGCAATTTAGCAAATCAATCCATGGAATTTCTATCTGATCCTTTTTTTCTCTTACTGTTTTTGCTCATGTTTTGGTTTAGAAACAAAGCACATTTTCAGAACTACAGAAATTGGTGAAAGTATATTATAACACTATTGCATGAGCAAATGTGTAATTTTTCAAAAAACTTCTGTGTTGTGATATTTCCTCTTTAAAGAAATACCATCCTGGGCCGCCTGGGTGGCTCAGTGGGTTAAGCGTCCAATTTTGGCTCAGGTCACGATCTTCAGGTCGTGAATTCAATCCCCGCGTGGGGCTCTGTGCTGACAGCTCAGAGTCTGGGGCCTGCTTTGGATTGTGTCTCCCTCTCTCTCTGCCCCTTCCCCGCTCACTCTCTCTCTCTCTCTCTTTCAAAAATAAATAAACATTAAAAATAAATAAACATTAAAAATAAACATTAAAAATAAATTAACATAAGAAAGAAAGAAAGAAAGAAGAAAGAAAGAAAGAAAGAAAGAAAGAAAGAAAGAAAGAAAACAACCAAGCAAACAAGCAATCTCATCCTTGTGGTAGATAGTATTGCCATGTTTTTCAGACAGAATGGGCTCACTATAGAGCCTTGGGAAAATTCCTGAACTAGTCTGTTTCAGCGATTCAGCTGGAACTTACTTCACCCTCCCATTCTGATTTCTGACTGGAAACAACTTTTAACTGCCTTCTGTGCATAAAATATAGGGAGAAAGATACTGTTGACAGAAAAAAAAAAAATACTTCTTGTCTAAAACCTGTGCCAAACATCAATGACAACAACAAAAAAAGAATGCCTAATTATGTAAAGTTTACTGCTTAATTTAAAAGTCTTTCTATTGTTCAGGATCCTTTTAATTACTGCTGTGAACTGCTATCTCCTGTGATCTTTCATGTATACTGCCATCTGTTTTTAAAATATCTTATGATCTTGAAATAACATTGCATGCAACCTCCTGTCTTTTATTCAGTCTTCCGGGACAATGTGAAAGACCCCACACAGTGTGACTGCAAATCTCGTTGCTATCTATGAAAGAAGAAAAACAAAGTCAACTACAAAAACCCAGTATGTTCTCAAGCTTCATCTGGACTGCAGCCCCCAGATGAATAAATTGTAGGAGACAGTCCTGCCGCTAATTAGCTGCATGACATTAGGTAGGTTAATGTGTCTTGCTGATTTTCAGTTTTCTCACTTGTGTAAAGAAGGGGTAGACCAGAGGAAGACCAAAGGATGTCCCAGAGCTATTAGGTCCGTGAGTCGTGGACTCCAATATCATGGAGTGTCACCCACCTGTCCCCAATTCTTGTTGTCTGCACACACACACACACACACACACACACACACACACTTAAATCAAGACAGTGATGTAATCACAGCATGAAATCTTTGCTTAATGGTTAATAGCAAGCTTCATTTTACAGCATCCACATTTCTTTATTTACTGAAAGAATACTGTGGTGGGAAAATATGAACAAAAGGAATTCTAATTCATTTTACCAAAAAATGCCCTGTGACTGTGTGTGTGTGTGTGTGTGTGTGTGTGTGTATGTTATTATGTTATTGTGTTGTGTATGTTTATGGTATCTGGCATGATAGAGCATAGGAATTCATTAACTCAGCAATAATCAAAACTCAAAGCTCAACTAGATTTAAGATACATAAAGTGGAGGAAGCTAGGATAATCCATGTTTATGCCTTGTTTGAGCTTACAGCTTTGCTTTGCACAAAACAGATGCTAAATAAAGCTGACCTTGAGCCACATGGGTTTAAACTGCACAGGTCCACTTACATGTGGATTTTTTTTTTTCAATAAAAACAGTACGGTACTGTAAGTGTATTTTCTCTTCCTTATGATTTTCTTAATGACATTTTCTTTTCTTTTAGCTGACTTTACTGTAAGTCAGTATATACTGTATATATATACAGTCAGTATATACTGTATATAAAGTCAGTATACTGACTTTACTGTAAGTATATATACTTTACAATATATACTACATATAACACATGAACTGTGTTAATCACCTGTTTATGTTTTTGGTAAGGCTTCTGGTCAAAAGCAGGCTATTAGAAGTTAAGTTTTGAGGGGAGCCAAAAGCTATATACATGGATGGACTTTCAACTGTATAGGCAGTCAGTGCCCCTAACCTCTGTGTTGTTCAAACATCAGCTGTAAATACTTACTGATCTTTAGCATTTTGTGATTCTAAGATTATAATTATTTTAGTAGAAGAGGTAAGTTAATACATGTCAAAACAGTACAGTCTGCTCAGTGCCTGACACATGGCAAAACTCCTTTTAATTAATTAATCCATTTATTGGAACAAAGAAAATTTGTCAAAATATTTGTTAAAAAGTCTGTTTTATTTATTTCTGGGATTATCTCATGAACATTCTAAGGAAATAATTTTAAAATATGCAAAAGATATGTGTACAAGAACAATCAACCCCAAAATTCATAATAGTAAAATCTGATACACTTTTTTAAAAATTGGTAGGTTAAGGTAATTATGGGCCATCTATATGAATTTTAAAAGAGTAATAATACATATAGTTATTTTAAGTAAAGGGTAGAATAGAAATTGTATAGTTTTTAACTAAATTTAAATGTATTTAAACACCAATTTAATTTTATTTAAATTTATTTCTAATTTAAATTTATTTCTAGAAATGTAATATAATTTGCTAATAGAATACATTAAAACTTTTGTATAGTAAAATTTTGCTTGTTTTATCATATAATTAATCAATTATTTATTATATCATATTAAACAAAATTTATTTAATATGTTATGTATCATAAATAATATATAGTACAGTGAATAACACACTATATATAAGTGACAAAAATTCTTTAATATTAACATTAGCTATTTTAGGTTCTTGATCTATGAATATGTTTTATTTTTCATAAGCATTACAACTTTTCTCTGCATACAAATTAAAAGAGACTTTTTTCCTGATTCATTTCTTCTACATATTTCCATTTCAACGTTAGTACTGCTACTCAACGTTTGTGGGGCTTGAAACAACTCAAGTTTTCTTTTTAGTCTCTGCAAACTGAAGGGAGAGTCTCAACTGAAATTTACTTGGACCAATGACCTAATCAAAGAAGAATATTAGCCAAATGGAGCAGGATTATCACCACACCATTATTTAATCCTTGTAGAAACATAAATTGAAATATCATATTAATTCCAGATGAATGTTTGAACTGCACAGGTATACCACCCATTCATTATAAAACCTATTTGCACAAGAGGTACAAACTCAAACGTCTACAAAGAATGCAAGTATTGCAAGGAATGCAGAAGACAAGCTAGCCATAAAGCAAAAGAGAGCCATAGGACTGATGAGGAAGGCAACAGGTTGAAAAATGCGTCTTCCAGGTGTCCAAAGGACACAAATCCATGTAGCTTCTGCTTACTGTTGCCAAGTGGGAATGTGGGTTTTGCACTGCCAGCTCACTGGCAAGAAATCAAGAATTTTGGATAGTTTCTCAATGTTGACCACCAACTCTGTTGCTAACTTTTGTCTTTGCTATTATTTTTAAGACCCTGATGGCCATAATTTGGTGTACAACATTTTGTGTGCAGTAATGTAGGCCTAATAACACCAGGAGCATGGAAAGGGATGAGAAAGAGGACATTTCTGAACTGGAAACAGAGAATCCTAAAGCTTGTTTTGACCAAAACAGAGACTTTCAATTGAGGGACAAAGACTTAGTGGCATCACAGAGAAGGAGTGAGTGAAATAATACCCTGATATCACTCTTTTCTTTCTCCTGGACCTCCCACCAGAAGCTCCCCATTAGCTAAAGCCAAAGGGAAGCCAGCCATCGGGGAGTCCAGTGATGTGGTCATACAGGTCCGGCCCCTGGTCAGAGAGCATAGTGAATAAGGTCAGGGAGAGAGGACCTGGAGGGCCAAGAGAGGATATCTGGCACAAATCCCAAATTACTGTTCATAAAATACTAAAGGTAGGGTTTATCTCAACAGCACTTTGTACCTTTCAGCTAGCCTGTTCTTTTTCATTCCATCCAGGATATTTATAACCAAATACAATCATTTTGCCGAAGTGTAACCAAAGATAAATTAATGTATGACTTTATAGCACCACAATCTAACAGGCTGTTAAACAGCATGATCGAATTAAAGGTCCTGAAAATGGCATAACTAATGGCACTGTCTTGGAAAAAAAAATAGTGCTAATGTGGAGGTTCATGAAATGTGTATGAACCGTATAACATATTCATGCCCTATTACTGAGAATTTCAAAGTGTCTCACTGCTCAAGATAATAGGCCTTGATTCAATTCAGTCTGATGTGGCATGAATTTTATGTGCTAATTAGTAAAGCATTTCTTAATGATTAAGGGGAAAAAATCAGATAACATTTGATTGGAAACCCAACTGTCAGAGATAAAACATAGCTACAACTGAGGTTAGAATGAATGCCATTCATTTTCAATTCAGGTGTCTTAATTATGATAATTAATGATTGTATTCTCTCTATAAATGAATTCAACCAACATGATAAGCATATGGTAATTAAAGTTCTTTTTTAGGGTAGGAAATTTAAACCGATGACATCAATAATAATCGTGTCCTTTTTTTGCGTTTTAAGGTTAGTTTTCTATCAAAGCCTGTTTCCTCCTTGAGTCATTTATGAGTTTTATATACTGTTACTACTTTAATAAGAAGTGTATTTCAAGGAATTGATATCTGTTGACATTGAATTCCTGGTAAGAATGCAAATTATGTCCTATTCCTTGAAGTTATAGGTAGTGAATCCTGCTATCAGTGCTATGGGAGTTTGTTAAAAATTTTGTTAGATTTATAAGATTCCAGTGCTTACAGTTAATAAAAAATAAGTAACTGACCCAGTAGATATAGGTTAATATGGATAGCATTACATAAGGATGATTACATTTGATAGGTCATTTACATCCTGAATATTCTGAGTGTAATCTAATCACAGGAAATGGCTTTTAAAGGCCTCCATTATTATTGCAGGGTTTTTCATGCTGGCACATACTGGTCCAGATTTCATCACCTGGCCCTACCGCAATAACTGCCCTGTCTCCATTAACAGCCAAGTCTGTTTCTACATACATTACCCAACACTTTCTCCTCATTTAGTTGGTTTCAGAGTCTCCATGAAAAGATCCCAACTTTCCTTTCCAGCCTCATCTTCCATTTCTATTCTATTTGTGCCTATTTCACAAATACCTCTCTGGAATTGAGCCATGTGTGATTTGAATATCACAATAAATATATTCACTCTATTCTTACCCACAAAACCATGAGATGCTTGAATATGGGTGTCCTTTCCTCTCCCCAGTGCCTAGAACGTATTCGGGCATATAACAGATGTTTTAATGATATCCTTGGTAACAAGAAAGATCAATGGAGTGCCTATACCTTGACAACACAAGAGAGGCACCTTTAAATAATTGTGTTATTCATTACTTAACAAAACTTACTAAGATTTATTCTTTTCTATTTAGAAGAGTATGAGACCCATTCTGTAATGCTCTAATGTACCACTGGACAACTATGAACCCCTAATCTACTAAGAGAAGGTAACTAATTGCTATGTGAGAGGAGGGCAGGTGAAGAGGTGGTGATGATAAAGAAATATTGCTCCCAAGCCCCAAAACAAATTTATCTGTAGAGGCAAAGGAAAAGTTTAGCTCACAACGATTCTGTATGGGAGAGAAAAAGTGGGAAAATTGCATTTTTGTTTGTCTGCTCTTTTACACAAAGAACATTTTCCAATCTCAGCTCTATGTAGCCCCCCCCCCCAAAAGTCATAGAAATAGAAGCTGGTCAAAGGAATGGAAAGACTGCTCCAATGCAGAAGAGAGATGATTCTGTGACCTTATTTCCTGAAGCTGAGCTTAAGTTTAAGTAACTTTATAATCCAATAGGCATATTCCTCAATTTAGAGTGTAAATTCATTCATTCTTTAACAGACATTTTGCTGATTATCTGAAATCACAAGTTACAGAAAATTGTAACTTATTTTCAGGCTAATAACCAATCAGGGTGGACCACAATGGACAGTGAGAGCCAAAGTTACAGTACAGTCTGTGTGTGAAAAACTGGACACGCACAGATGTTTGAGTGGCCATACTGGGTGGGGGGAGGGGGTAATACTATAGCAAACTACAATTATTCCATTTTTCTTTCTATTCCATAGTAAACTTTATGTAGGATGTATTCTTATGGAAACCGCATTAATTTGTTACTTTAATCAGACTGGCTCAAACCCCTACTAAAATCCATACTTCCTAAATATTGATGTTCGTTAACTATATTTGCTTTCAGCATGTTTCACATGCCTTCACCACAGTTTTGTACAAAAGAATAATATTTATAACTTTATTTTTGAAACCCAATATACTGTGCACAGAGAGTAACTAAGTTATAAAAGAGCACACTTACTTTCAATTCCAGAGTCTACACTGAGTCAATACTGATTGCTTTTCTTGTATGTCATGATGAATATCACTGGGGGAGGGTGGTAGCAGGGAGAAGAAATGGGAGGTACTTGGGATTCTTCTTTTACCTATTCCAGAAAAAAATGCCTTTTTATTTAAATCTCTTTCTTTTTGGTCACTTCTATCTTAACGCAATACAATCTAAACACAGCAGCAATAAATTCAGGATTTATGCCACAACTTCAGTTTTGTATGTTTTATTTTACACTATATTACCCATTAAATTAATAACTTTAAGGTGACTGACATTTCTTTTATATGTAAGACTTTTCCTGAAGCAATATCTACAAAACAAAACTATTCCATCAAATGTATGTTGGAATATATGGTCAGTGTCATTGTTACCTAATTTTAACACCATGGAAAACACGTCTCTGAGCACAGAGTCCAGAACCTTTTAGCAAAGATGCTGCCAATTCAGAAACAAAAATAGATGCTTGTTTGCATTGTGCAGCACTGAGGCCAAACCTATTGGGGCTCAAATCCATCAGTGATGTATAGGGAATCACGGATACGCAGTACCTCGGGTATTTGTGACTGCTAATATCCTTACTTCCCATGGATTAATCCCAACCAACTGATCACCGCATATCATTCTTTCCTAAAGATAGAAAAATTCATTAACCACAGAATTTTTAAATTAAGATGTATCATGCTGGTTTCCTTTTCTGAAAATAGAAATATGAGGAAAAGCAAAGCCAAAGTCCTAAAACAAAAACACACAACAGTGTTGTTTTCTCTCTTTCCCATGAAGTAGCTTCTATCTATTGAAGTTGCTTCGCAAAAAGAAAAATATGAGTTAGGGGCCAATAAATTGTGTGTTTTCCCACCTCAGTTCTTCTGCCTTTGCAGTAGGGAATTTCCCCTGATAGCAAAAGCCTTCTACAAGCCATAATTCTTGCTTTTTCCCCCCACATACACTTTTACATAAAACAAGAAAGACTGCCACTGCATGCACTTCAGAGCAGTCAAAATGCAGTCCTGGGAAAGTTATTCTATACTTTTCTGAGTTGACTTCCTCTCTTCTCTGCTGAATCACCTAAGAACTCATGCTCCGCACTGTCCATCTACACAACATCTATGTGAAGCACTGCTCTGCGGAAGGGATTGGCCTTCCTTTGCGTATTTCACTTCCTGATCATTAGTGACACTATCTTCCTCATCCTCGTTAGCTTCCATTATGCAGTTAAAATCTGAGCCACTTCCTGCCTGAAAAATGCCTTTCAGAAATGCTTTTGGGCACCTAGCAAGGAGATCACTGTTTTCATATTCATTTCCTAGAGATTTCTTCCCTCACGTGCTTTAAGATGCTTCTAGCAATGCTAACTACGCAAGGTTGAAATAAACTGGTTGATGGACTAAACTATAGCACAGTCCATTTGTGAGAGGGTAGCTTTTCACTTCAGTGGGTAAAAATACAATTTAAACATCTCAGAAATGTGGTTTTCAGTAAAATCAGTACTAAATGGGGTGTGCGGAAATGTAACTTAACCACTTGAATCTTTTTTGTTGAAGAGTAACTTGCGTGCCAAGCTTTAGGGAGATTACGTTTTACTATTCTCTCAATGTGAGTTAGAATATACAGCAACTGCTGTTATTATGGTATATAATAAACATTAGTCTTCAAGAATGTAAAAGATAGGCCCAAACCAATGCAATGTTAATCATGAAGAAAGTTCATCTCATTTCTGCCCATGTATAACTCCCTGTGGCTCTTGAATAATGATGGAGGCAATGATGGTAGAAGATATTAGCAAGTAATCATTATCATAGATATTATACAAAAAGGGTGTGTACACTATTTTATTCAATGATCACTTCATGAAGGCAAAAAGCTGTTGGTATTATGCTAAGTCCTATAAGGATGGGATGTAATGAGCATTGTCCAGAAATTGAGGGCTTCATGGTGGATCCAATTACTGAGCATGGCTTTGAGTCAAATCAGTCTGGGGAAAAATATATGCATCTTCAGTTTTACCTGAGTTAGCCATAATATGTTAAGCAGAAGCATTATGATATGGGAATTCTGCAGTAGCTGAGTGTGTCTATTCCAATTACCTGTTTCAGAACTAAGAAATAACCTCAGGATGTGTTTATAGAATCACTGAACCCACTATGAGATAAACCTAAGTAAGCTAAAACTCCATTGATCACTTGGCCTCTATAAGACCAGCTTAAACTGGGGGACCACAGTGACATTTTAGGTCTCCTGGAATTAGTATCAGTTTAGAGCCAATTATTTCCCTGAAGAATCTGATTATTTATTTTCCCCCAATGCCTAATAAAAAGTCATAGGTTCCTTGAGGGAAGGCTGGAAGTAATATCAATAATATAAAATTTCGACAGTATAGCAAAGTCTTACTTCAAGGGGACTTAGCCTCCCTGCCATTTAAGTGGTTCCCTGTCTGTAAACTGACTCACATCTGGGAATTGATTGAGAGGCCATGACCCTGTTCTGAGGATACAGGTTAGACTACAGCTCATTTTACCTAGAATCCTTCCTCTTCCTCAGATCAAGTAAGAATTTAGTAGACTGACATCTATTTCTCTTCTAGAGACACAATGATGCCATAGGTCTCTGCAAGCCAGTCTATTCTGATTACTGTTTTGACTCTATTCTCAATTATGCTAACCACACCCCCTGTCTTTGGTGACTAAGTGCTAGCTCTTGGCCCCTGCCACCCCAGAATCCAATTACCCCCAATGCATTTAAGGATCCCAGTTCAGTGCAGAAGTTCCCACCATAATTTCTGACCTACAGAAAAGAGTGACCACAGAGTTCTTCATTGATGCTGCCCCCACCTCACAGATTTATTTCTCAGTCATTGTGAGAAGTGTGTCCTCTGGACCTTCCCAGGGTAGATGAACAAGTGTTATGTGATAAATCCACTCCAATATTCCAATCTCTCTAAGGAGAGGATCTCCCAGAGAGGATTTCTTCCTTTGTAGTACACCAAGGCAGTTCTGGCATGAGAACAGGTTTGGGTATATCTCATGGGTTTAATTTGGTTTGAATAACATCCTTCTGTGTGTGTATGTAGGGTTTAGATCACCTTTATTGAGGGCACTCATCTTATCCTTTTCATAATTACTTCTCCTCTGTTTTATGAACTCTTGATAGAACTTTACTTTTTCTTCTGTGACTTGCTATTTTAAGACTTAACAGATTAATTCATAAAACTAAAAAGTACAGATAGCCAATAAAATATGAAAAGCTTGAAGCAATTCTCAACTTCACCATCATGTAAATACCAATGAATAAATATAGACACCATATTCCTTCAAATTATAGACATATATGCACAGAATAACTAAGTATAGCAAAGGGAGAATTCTCATACTCATAGTTGAAACACAGTGGAACACAAAATTTTCATCTGAAATGTGGCTCATTTGTCATTTTATTTTGATAATATTTCTGTAAATATTTATTGAGTAGTAATATTTTTTACCACACACACACACGTACAACACTTATACCACAAACACACCGCACACCGCATTTACACAACACACACACAACACATACCACACATTGGCCAAATATAAAGCACATATAGCACACATATACCACACACTCACACCTTGTATAGCCCACACACACAACACATAAACTACACACCCCTTACACATATACCACTCACATAACTGCCATACGTTACACACAATACATATACACCACACTCCACACATACAACATACATGCACCATGCACAGACCACACACGAAACAGATACACACACCACACACATATACCGCACAGACACACAGCACATACACAACACACATGGCATACAAATACCACACCCATGAAACGTATACCACACATCACACATACAGGACACATCTGAATAATAATCTTTGCAGATCTATGTATAACATCCAAAATAATGTAATAGTAAGAAAGTGAAGTAAATCCACAGGCTGCAACACAATGCTTCTAATATAAAGTCCATTTTAAAGTCTATATAAGAAAATTACTAGCCATCTTCATGTACAAAATTAGGATCACATTGTTCATGTAGTTTTGCACTGAAAATATATTTATATGCATGAAAAAACTGGATGATACATCTCAACATATGAATTCATATTTTTCTAAAACAGATGAACACATACTGGAAACAAAGAATCATAAGCATCCCTAGATTGGAAACTTCTGTCATATACCTTGAACTTCAAAATTTTTATCCTAAGATCCTCTTTGGAATTTGTTTTATCTTTTTTGAAATTAATTGAATAAATTCTTCATGCTTTCACCTAGGTTCCTCCAAGAAGCAAAGCCAAAGACAAGGGTTTTCATGTTTAATTTTGGAAATTCTCCCAGGAAACAATATTCATAGAATTGAAGGAAAAAAAATAGGAAGGATGGAAAATGAATCAAAGGTGTGCTATGGATCTGGTCACTAATGTGAGCTACTGTGATATACACACACACAAAAGAGGCTTCTTTTGGGAGCTCCTGATTGGCTGTGGAGAATGCACTGTAGAATTCCCTCCCAGGAAGGGAAGAGAGCACCTAGTCAGGGGTTGTTCCATGCAGTCTTAACCCAGTCATATTTCCAGGTTTGTATATGCAACAGAATTACTATGTGTACCTATTTGCTATTTGCTATAGCAACTTCTAGAGTAAAAAAAGCTAGGACAAGATGATACAAGGTGGAGCAAAGGATCCTTGTAGTTAGCTGCTATTACTATCTGTGTGACTTTAGACCCATTTAATTATAAATGATTCTGAGATTTAAAAACCAGTATCAGGGGCTCCTGGGTGGCTCAGTCAGTTGAGTGTCTGACTTCGGCTCAGGTCACGATCTCACAGTTCATGAGTTTGAGCCCCTCATCAGGCTCTGTTTTGACAGCTCACAGCCTGGAGCCTGCTTTGGATTCTTTGTCTCCCTCTCTGTGTCCCTCCCCCAATCATGCTCTGTCTCTCTCTCTCTCTCTCTCATAAATAAATAAAATTTTTAAAAAAATTAAAAACCAGTATCAGAGGGGTGCCTGTGTGGCTTGGTGAGTTAAACCTTTGGCTCAGGTCATGATCTCACAGTTCATGAATTTAGCATTTAGCTCTCTTCTGTCATCACAGAGCCTGCTTTGGATCCTCTGCCTTCCTCTGTCTCTCTCTCAAAAATAAGTAAGCATTTTTTAAAAATTAATTAAATTAAAAATAAAAACCAGTATCAGGAAGTTATTTATTTACTTTGCATGTGGGGGTTGAGGTGAAGATTTGTATTAAAGAACTGAACCATGCTTTATAAGCATCTTCTTATGTTGTTGGTTCACATATTTATAATGACAGATGACAGATGATAATTATTAAAGACTTCTTGTAGTTAAACATAGTTACTTCTGGATGGCTCCTGGGTGGCTCAGTCGGTTAACTGTCCAACTTGGGATTCTCTCTCCCTCTCTCTGACCCTCCCCACTCGTGCTCTTTCTCTATAAGTAAGTAAATAAATAAATAAATAATAAATAAATAAATAAATAAATAAATAAAACAAACATAGTTATTTCTACATCTTGGCAAACAGTAAGACAATCTCTATTACACAGGTTGAGTGGGGCACCAGGGTCAAGAACAACTTAAATATTATCGTGAGGGAGAACCACTGACCAATTAACCAGACAAACTCTTCGATCAATGTTAATCAGATGCCACAAACAAATATTCTTAATGCAAATCATCAGTATTCCACAACAATGCAAAAAAAATCAGAAAAGCCATGTGCTAGTCATATTTAAAGGCATAATTTGAACACCTACACAAACAAAAGAACATGACCCAAGAGTCACTTTCCTGGTAGCTTATTCTAAGGAAATAATACAAAGTAAAGCTTCAGACAGAACAACATCAGATGGAAAACATTAGATAGAAAAACATCAGATAAACACATTGCCAAAAATGTGAAATTTCAAGGATAGGGGAATATTAATTAAATGATTCTTCCATATGGTAAAATTTTAAGTAAATATTGAAATTATCATTTCCAGTATAATATAAATCATAGACACTATGTCATTTGCTTAGGAGAAAAGGAACTACAAAATGATATATATGATACTATCAAAAACAGAAGTTTTTCCTGTATAAGGAAAAATGACAAGAAAGGATATGAATAATGGAAATCAACAACAGAGTGTACTTTTTAGTTTTGTTTTAATATTTTACTATTATAATTTTTATGAGCATAATATAGTATAGTTGTTAAGAACAAAGGACATATAATCAACTACCTGAATTAGAATTCTGATTTTTTTTCTATTTATTAAGTAGGTGAACTTGGGAAAATCACTTAATTTCTCTGGGCTTCTAATAGTTCTTCTGAAAAGCAAGAATAATAAGGCTGCCTTCTACATAGGATAAAGAAAGCATAGAATGAGTTACTGCACATAAGTGCTTGGCACAGCGCCTAACCCATAATAAGTGCTCAGTGAACATCATCTCTTTTTATTATGTTGGAAGATGAATTCAGTGTAATTGCTTCCATGAACACCTGTCAAGCATAAAAATTATAGTGGTAATTTCCAAAGACTATTGCATCATAATTTCTTCTTTTTTAATTTCACTTCGAAATAAAAATGTATGTATGCTGGTAAAAAAAAAAAAAACTAATTAATACCTTTTGTTAATGACTGGAAGTGATAAAAATATCGAGATTTTAGCTATGAGGGATACACAACGTCAGTATCTGAGGTGACTTACCTGTCCCTAATCTGAGTAAAAATGTGCAAATTTGTGCTGCAATTTTTCCTGGCTGTAGATCTTGATCTGACAAATCTACAATTTTTGTATTGCTGTTAGCTTAGCTATTTCAGTTCAGGAAATCATGGAGCACCCTTAATATTTCCTTACTTCCATATTCTTTAGTTTACTCTGTAGGCTCCTATTACAGTTTCTTGAGTTGCTCATATTAGAAAAGAAGAAAGTCTGCAAATTAATAATCTGAATGCTTGAGGCTACAAATTTTTATTCTTAGAACCACTTTTATTGAATCTTTTTTTTTCTTTTTTAATGCTCCTGGGTTCCAAGAAACACAGTGGATAATTGCCATACCTCCCATAGGGCTCATAGTGTAAGTCTAGGTCAGAAATATCTCCTGTTCAAGAAGTTCTTGGACCCACAATGACCCTTACAAAAAGGATTAAAAAGCACACAAGAGAATGTTAGTAGCATATGACATAAGCAAGTTCTGTTGTAATTGATGAAAATACGTTTATTACCACATGGTTGTTCTCTCCCTGTTTTCACCATCAGACTGTGAAAAGCTACATGACAAAGTCCAGGGTATGGATCTATAGGAAGTGGCCAAAGAGCAGTATTTTAAATTGTTTTCATATAGAACTTAAAACTTAAAATGATCAATGTTCAAATGTATAACCATATTAATCTCTGCCTTTCTGATCTGTCCCAGTATGCTAAGCGCTCCCCAACCTCCACTTGCTCAAAATTAACTATAGTTTATCATGTGTAATACTGTGTTCAGTTCTTAGGGACCCTGTTTGCCACAGCATACTTACTGGCATAGTGTGAGCATTTGCTTATGTGCTTTACATAAATTATCATTTTATATTTTTAAGTTTGTTTAATTTTAAATTTAATGACTGGTGCTAAGTAAACTTGGACTGTGCTTTCATTAATCTGTCACCTGAGAGAACAACCATGCCATATGTCAAGCAAAACATCTGAAACAGCTGTGATTGCAACTGATGTTTTGAAACTTCATGGTGCCTGGCTGACTGAAATAAATATTATGATATTTTCAGGCAAAGTATACAAAAGATTAAATATATTAGAATAGACTGATATGACCCACTACCATTGAGTGAGGCGCTCCTCTCTGAGCTTTGTGTTAATTTCTATATTTGCTAATGAGGGTTCTTAAATCATCATCCACATTATTGATTATATTGTAATGAAGACAAACCGTGTGTTACCTACTTGCTGTGTGTCATTTAGGAAGTTCCTCAGTATTTATTCATTTTCAGAATTCATCACATATTTTTGAATGATTGCAATTACTGATCCAGAGAACATAGTGAATCTAGTCTTTCTTTTACTAAGTCTGTTATCTCCTGAATGTGTTCCTGTTTCCATACTAAATAAGTCATTTAATATTAATATTCCACTATGTGAACAAATTCAAACACATTTACTCTACAGGTGTGCGTTATTGAATACTTCTTGTATTTCCTGCAATTCTCATGGTTTCAGAGCTGTGGAAGCAACAAATCCTCAGAATTCCAAGGGACTATGAATATCTTTATTCTAGAAACTATTTCTAGCAATAATAGTATATGTTTACTTTATGATTAATTCATGTCTAAAGTAAAAAATCTGTGTAGGCTTTGCTACACAGATTCCATCAAATCAAATTTTATCTACATTTTATTTGTGCAAATCATTTTATATGGATATAAATAGAAGCTTTATTAATCCTGATGTCATTGTATTCATGTAGAAGCTAAATATTAGCATATATTATCATTAATTATAAGTGCCCTGATATTTTAATCTAAAACAATAGAAGCAATTTAACGGTTCATAGTACCCATGTATCTGAAAAGCTAACCAATCATTGACACGTCACTTAACTTCAAGTACTTCATCTGTAAAATGGGCTATTAATAATTTATCTATACCAAAAGATGATCTCAAGTAAAATAATTCATGTCTAATTTTAATAAGAATAGAAATAAGTTGTTAAGTTTAAATATTTTTTAATCATTATTCTAAATTAGTGTTAGCAAGCTTTTTTTCTGTAAAGGGCCATTTAATAAATATTTTGGATTTTGTGAGATATATTTATATATATGTGAATATATATACATATATATGTGAAGTATACATATATATACTTCTTTGTTGTTGTTGTTGTTGTTGTTGTTGTTTTAATCCTACAAAAATGTAAAAACTATTCTTAACTTTCAGGCAGTGCAGTTTGGCCTGGGGAATAGTTTGTTGACCCCTGCTCTAGATGAACTCTTCTCTACATGGCTGTTTTATTAAACCATATCATTCTGAGTTTTTTAAATATTAAGCAAAGCCAAGTTGTATAATTTTGATTGCAAAATATTTATACACAGTCTGTATGATATGCATCTTTTCTATAAACAGCAAAAAGAGCAATTGAGTTTAGAAGGTGTCTTTCTTTTTTTTATTTTTTTTATTTTTTTAGGTTTATTTTTGACAGAGAAGAGAGCACACGAGCATGAGCTGGGGAAGGACAGAGAGAAGGAGACACAGAATCTGAAGCAGGCTCCAGGCTCTGAGCTGTCAGCACAGAGCCTGACTTGGGGCTCCAACTCAGGAAGTGTGAGATCAAGACCTGAGCTAAAGTGGATGCTTAACTGACTGAGCCACCCAGGCGCCCCAAGGGTGTTTTTCTTAATCAAAAATATCTGCATGACAAAAGTGAGGCCCAACCGCCAAAAAGCCAAATTCTCCTGCTCTCAAGAAAAAAAAAAAAAAAAAAAAAAAACTGGTCCTAAGGGAATCAGTATTTTAAGCATTCAGAGTAGGATCTGAATGCAAAAACCTTCAATGGGACTTTTTCCAGCTGTGTTTTTGTTTGTTTTGCCTTTCAAAAACCCTACCCGAGATACAGAGCTGTGTCAGTGCATTCCCTTGTCTAAACTAGAGCAGCAGCTTCCAGCAGCTTCTCTCTCCCTCACCTACCATGTCTGGCGACCTGAGCCTTTGCTAGGAGTTAGAAGAACTCTTTCTGACACTTAATCATCTTTCATCTTTCTGAGCCTGTGTCCTCCCTCGTTTGTCTCTAACCTGAATACAAGGGTCATTTAAGCTTCTCTGCCATGGATGCATTAAATTTCCACACACATATTGCCTTACCTTAAAACTGTAATGCCCCCATTTTTGAATCCGAGAGACCACCAAGGAGCCGATACCGATGAAAACGCATGAGGGTTTATTTGCAAGCTAGAGTTTGGGCCCAAGTATACCCGACACAGCGGCTCAGGGACTTGGACCCCTAGGTCAAGAGGCATAGCAGTTTTATAGGGGCCAGTGGCCAATGAGATTGTAACACACACAGAAAGTGGCATAGTCATGTCAGTCCACACGCAGGTGGCCAATTGAATTACAATTTACCCTATAGTAACTGTTTGAACTAGCCTATCACTCTGGTCAGAACTGGCGCGCAAGTTTGGCGGGCAAAAGGCGGGGTTTACATTCTTTGGCGGTTAGGGTTCCGCATTCCTATATGAGCCGGTTTCCAGCAAGGGTGTGCACACCGGCTTGACTAGGGTGGGGGTTATACATGAGATGGTGGGTGTAGCACAAAATGGAGTTAGTCTTGCTCTGCTTGTCCAGGGGTAGGGGATTTTTGTTAAATTCCTTGGGTCCCACAAAAACCCAGCCAATAAAGATACCATCAGTATATCCTTATGGTGAGATCAAGAAGCTTCTATCATTAATGTCCAAACAACAGGTAAATAGGCAATAAATTCTTACAATCCTGGGACTGATCAGCCCTTATTTAGGCATTAGACAAAGTCAAAGGAAGTGCATTCCTTGCTATTGTCATGGTTTTAGACCTCGGCAAAACAAAATCATCCCAGATATAAACTGCAGAAACTTTATATAAACTATTCAGATATGCCCAATTTACACACCAAAAATGACAGGACGAAACTGTGGTAGCAATAGTTCAAAGAAGCTATTCATGTCTTCTGGGAGGCAAATGAGAACATAAGAACTTGAGGGTCATTATGAAGCATAACTAATAACACGGTGACATGATCTATCCTTTACTTCAAACTGTTTAATATATTAAATTAAACAAAAATTTTAGACTTAAACTTTCCAAAGTGTTTTATCAAAAGAGTCTTTGAGTCAAAACAGAAGGGAATTTGAATTCTAGTTGTGCTGTCATTCTTGTGAAGTCAAAAAGCCTCTGACCGCAGTATCTGTCTCTACATCATTTTTTTGAGGATTAAATAAAAACTGACTCACCCAGAGACTCACACAAAATAAGTGCTCAATCCTTATTAAACCCTCACCCCTTTTTCTCTTGATGTCATCATCTACAAACTCATATATAATAACTGCTCTCCATATAGATAGGGGCAGGGGCAGAGAAACTATAATGTATTCCCCAGGGGAAGAAACATATCTGGAGGGGAGAGTATAGGGTTGGTAGCTAGGAATCCTGATTATTTTTAGGGTCGACACCTGCTAACCTTAGAAGATAAACCTTTCAATCTCTCTTTTTTTTTTTAATGTTTATTTTTGAGAGACAGATAAAGCACTCAAGAGTGGGAGTGGGCAGGGGAGGGGCAGAGAAAGAGGGGGACAGAGGATTCAAGGCAGGTTCTGCACTGACAGAGTGAGCCCGAAGCAGGGCTCAAAATCACAAACCTTGAAATCATGAGCTGAGCCGAAGTTGGACGCTTAACTGACTGAACCACCCAGGCACCCCTCAATCTCTTTGGATCTCAGTGACTTCACTGGTAATATGAAGGAGTTTGACAAGATACTGTCTGAAATAGAATTTCCTGATTTTAATATTACTATGGTATATTACCTTCTGTATATTTAAAGATAGGCTTTAAAACAGAGGCAAGTTCAAATTCTGAAATTTTTGGTGAGTAATTATCTTTTGCAAATTATAAAACTTCTTTGAGTATTATTTACTTGCTTTCCCTTCACTTCTGCTTTCTCACTGATACACCTGAATTCATTACGTAGCAGGATTCTCTCAAAGAGAGTTGTGACACGGAGGCTTTTCTTTCTAGGAAGCAACTTTATTCCGGCACCACTCAGTTGGGTTTTTACCCAAAGAACTGAGCCCTGAGTGCCATGTGGCGTAGTTTTTTATATATTTTTTAATTTCTTTGTCTCCCATATGTGGTAACAACAAACGTATAGTCTGATTAAATGGTGTCATGTTACAAGGTTGTGAGGGATGCTTTCATGTATGTGTATAGTCAGGTTGCCTTGAGATGTTTTTTTTTTTTTCTTTCTTTAGGGAGGGGACCCTACCACAATTACTAGTTACATATCTCGTTCCTATTTAATAAGCACCTTATGCACAATCTTCAGATTTGTTTGGAAGACAGTGAATGCCTGATAAATGATATATATTTTGAATCCCAAGACAAAATCCAGGAATCCACCCTAGATTCCTGCCACATCCTAAGCCTCCCCGAACACAATAAAGAGGAGCAACCACTCTAATCATTATGCCAAGACACCTGACACCAAGAAAACTTCTAGCAGTTACCATGATCTTCAAGAAAGGTAATATACAATTCCAGTATCCCTCACGGCCATCACAAACCGACGGTCCTGCACCAGTCTCAAATCTCACAGTAAGTCCTCAACACCCTATCCCAGAGGGTGTTAACCTACTACAAAGCATAAGGAAATGAAACCCAAGTGTTATTCCTACCTGGCTGGCCAGGGTAACAAATGCCTTAGTGAGGGGGGTAAACAAAAGTCCACTTGCTATGAAAAATGGTGTTGAAATAAATCTGGCACAAGCACCTTATTTTACCATTGTGGTACCTGGGGTCCAGTGATTTTAAGTAATTTACCCAAGCTCTCATAAACGGTGGAACTCAGCTGCTTGTATTTTCAGTCTAGAGACCTCTCCCTGGCTGACGCAATTCCCCTTTCTTGGAGAAATAGCTTTGTGAACATGTCCTTTATACCGTGATGCAAGGGAATAATGGAGAAACATCACCTGCGTGGCCAATAAAAGGAAAAGCCCCTGGCCTTGATGACCATTGACACCATGATATAATGAGCAATAACTCAGTGAAATGTCCTTGTATTTCAAGGACCTGCAACTATAATTATATTCATAATGAAAATAATTAAACTTATAAATGTCATCTGCTCGACATCTCATCTTTCAGTAAACTCTTCCTGCTAAAGTCAGGGAGTCAGTCACCAACTGTTCTTTAGATATGAAAATACCTGGAGAACATTGTTTGACAAAACCAAGATTCAGGGAGATGATGTGACTTAACCAAAATTGCATAACTTACAAGAGGCAGATAAGTATAAAAAATCACTCTCCTTTCTTCCAAAGATGTGTCAGCTTTTGGTATAAACACATATCAACATTCATACAGACATCCAATGATATGCCCTAAAAAGTCCTGATGTTTGGGCATTCAGCAGAAGCTGGCAATCTCAAGACATCCCATTCAGCATACGTGAATCCATGCAGCAATAAGCCATTTCAAGTGGCAGAAATTAAACCCATCAGTAGGTGACTTTGAAATGATGTCCATTTTTTTGGCTAATACCATTGATGTATACATCTTTTTAGACCCAGTGCCTACATTAGCACATTTCCTACAAGGCAACGGCAAATATTTGTTTAAAAAGCTAATGGATCAAAGGGTACCTGGGTGGATCAGTTGGTAAGCATCGGACTTCAGCTCAGGTGATGATCTCACAATTCTTGAGTTCAAGCCCCACACCCCCCACATTAGGCTCTCTGCTGTCAGCACGTAGCCTGCTTCAAATCCTCTGTTCCCCTCTCTCCCTGCCCCTCCCCCGCTCATGCTATCTCTCTCTCTCTCTCTCAAAAATAAATAAACATTTAAAAAAAATTAAGCTAAGGGATCTCCCTTCATCAGAAGAAGATAAGTAAAAAAAAAAAAAAAAAAAAATCATATTCTGGGGAATAGCCAGGAAAAATCCTGGGGATTTCCTGGGGAAAAATCCTGGGGAATAGCCAGGAATCTTAGAATTTATATCATCTTCTCTTTCAGAAAATAAAAAGAGTAAAAGTAATAAATAACCTTGTATAGTTATTTCCGATAGTGACACATGAAACTTGGAATCTATTCCTGTCTTATGCCTACCCTATCAGTGTGTAACTCACTTATACAGTCTGAGCCTCAACATCCCCATCACTTAAGTAAAGTCTTTTGGAGCAGGTGATGTATAAAGTCTTTCTAAATGCAAGGAATTGTAGGATAATAAAGAAAAACTACAATTTATGTACTCTTAGAAATGCCTAGAGGGTAAATATTCTTTGTCATGACCTATGGCCTTAAAAAATGAACCAAAGCCCATCCTCCATTTATAGAATTGGTCAGTTTGGGATTGTGTATTTCTATGTTCCATCAATATTTAATTTCTACATTTGCTGGACTTGAGGTTTTCCTGGTCCTCAATCCTTGCCAATCTCAATGACTACACGAGGGAAGATTATGGAAGCCTAGAATGTCATTAAATAAAATCCAAGAAAATTCAAAGGGACTCAAGGACATGCTGTCAACTTAAGGTCCCTTCAAATATGAAAAGCAGGGGTGCCTGGGTGGCTCAGTTGGTTAAGCGGCCGATTTCGGCTCAGGTCATGATCTCACGGTCCGTGAGTTCGAGCCCCGCGTCAGGCTCTGTGCTGACAGCTCAGAGCCTGGAACCTGTTTCAGATTCTGTGTCTCCCTCTCTCTGACCCTCCCCCGTTCATGCTCTGTCTCTGTCTCAAAAATAAATAAACGTTAAAAAAAAATATGAAAAGCATTTCAACATGAATCCTGCTACTCCGATGACAGTCTCATTTAATTCTTAAACCTCTGATGCACAATATTTTACCACCATGACCATTGCCATTTTAATTTTGTCCTTACGTCCCCCTCCTCCCTTTTTTTTTCCTAATGCCAGACCCAGAGCTTCCACTCTGGTTGTTCTTCTGACTTATGATCCTCAGAGTTCAGAAAGGTGTTGGTCAGTCCCCATAGATCACTGGAATTGTCTAGCCAACTTTATGAGCTCTGGAACCTCTCTTGGTAGAAAGTCCTACAGCAGTGATAAATGACTTGTAATTTATCTTCTGAATGCGTCGGTTTTATATTCCCAGTTCTAGCTTTACAGAGTTTCCTTTTTTCATAAAAAGAATGTGTCACTTTATTTCTTGTAAGTCACTGCATTCATGGTGCCACTACAAGTTAATGTGCAGAGGCAAAAGAGAAGTAATGGTTGGACATAGCAAGCTTCAAATGAAGTTCATGTTCTGTTTCTGCAGACTGACTCTCCCAAGAAACACTGTTCATCATGAAACACTGTTCTCTCTCATGTTCTTTTTAAATTTTCATCTTATATTAACTGCCTGGAGAATTTAGGTCATTGGAGATATTGAGGCTATACAGTGTTTTTTTTTTTTTCTTATTTAGAAATGCCTAGAGGAGAAATATTCTTTGTCTTGACCCACTGTACATTGATTTCACATCTGACTGCAAACACACTATACCCAAGAATGTTATAATCCTTAATATGACTTCCAGAAATTATAAATATTTCTCTTTTAAAATAGTGTTGGGTGGTATTTTAATTTTTTTTCTCACAAATTTGTATTTTATCAAACACTTTTCCAAAAGCTGTGCATACTACGTATACACAAAGGTAGAAACGTCACACAGTATGTCTTAGCTTGTTGCTGGGCTACAAAGTTATTATTTAGAGAAAAATTTACACTTAAAGATGCTTTCCAGAGAATTTAAAATTCTTGAACATTCTGACCATTTCCAAACAACTACTCCAGGGAATTCATTTGCCCTTAAGGGTAGAGATATTGAAAGAGTTCCAAGAGGTTAATGCTCTTCTCGGTGATTTTCCCTGCTCAGCTCCAATTAATGGTATGACTGTAAAAACCTTTGTGGAACTATTAACATCTAATGACTGGACAAAATGGCAATTCATGACAACTTTTAGTTTATGGCACTTTCACCATCAAAGGATAGGGATCTTTTGCAAAGGGAAATTCTTTAACACAAAATGGCAATGATGCTTGATAGTTTTGTGGCTTTTTAAATTCATACATACAGATCACATTGAAAATTCACCATTTATTGTCTTTCTATTATACTTCACCATCTACTGTAAACGGTGATAACATTTAGCTTATATATTACTTTTCCCGATTGAAATGAATTGAATTGAACAGTCTCCATGCGTGAGACTGCTGGGGAAGGGAGATTCAAAGCTAAAATCATAGAATTTCCAGGGACTCAAAATTAGTGACGTAACTAGATACTTTTACAATGAAAATCATTTTTATATTCATTCATGGAACACCTTTATACTGTGTGACAGGCACTGTATCAGCCACTTTCTTCCTCAAGGTTCTCTCCTAATGTAAGCACATGCTCTTTGGGCTACAGAACTAATAGTAGGAACACCATACCAGTTGTAATAGGTCACTGAAGGCTTCTGGTAGAAATTACATCTAACAGGACTTGGAACATGTGTGGGACTTTTACCCACCACCCTCCATCCCCCATTCACCCAGCTTACAATGTCTAGGAAGAGAGAGGGCTATTAATGAAAAAGTTTTGAGAGATGGGAAATAGTATATTAAGCAAAAGACTGTGTGAAAATTCTCAGGGGTAGAAAAATTTTGAGGAATAACCAAGGCTGTTGTTTTAGCCACACAGGTTATGAAGGAGAATTGGCCATAGTCAGAAATAAGTCCTTGAACTTCCAGTAAGGAGTCAGAGCATCACTCTAACTGAAGCCCCTTTGAAGGAGAAGCAATAGTTGTATTTAACAGCAATCACCAGAGCAACAAGAGCCTATACAGTATCTTGCTCATGTGCTTTTCTTTTAACCTGGGGGGATCAGGATGCAGTTGAAACAAGACCATGGATTGAGGATAATGGCAATCCTGCCAGAAAGATATATGCTGACTGTTCTGGTAAAGAAAAAAAGAAAAAAAAATCAAGCACAAAAATACGTTTCTACAAAAAGTCCTTTTTAAACCCACTACGTACAAATCTAAGTTTACAAAAATATGGGTGCCTGAGTGGCTCAATCCGTTTAGTGTCTGACTTCGTCTCAGGTCATGATCTCACAGTCCAGGAGTTTGAGCTCCGTGTTGGGCTCTGTGCTGACAGCTCAGAGCTTAATGTCTCCTTCTCTCTCCACACCTCCCCAACTCGCTATCTCTCTCTGTCTCTCCATACATGAATAAACATCAAAAAAAAATTTAAGTTTACAAAAATAAATAAAAGGAGCGTGCCCAAAGCGATTGTTGCAGTTCAAAATGAAATTCCACTACACAAAAAGAATCACCATAGTCCCCTTTCAAACACTAAATTATATTTAAAGACATGGATACTCTATTCTGAAAGGAGATTGGTGGCACCAGGGTGGCTTAGTCAGTTAAAAGTCCAACTTCGGCTCAGGTCATGATCTCACAGTTTGTGGGTTCGTGGGTTCATGCTGACAGATCAGAGCCTGGAGCCTGCTTCGGATTCTGTGTCTCCCTCTCTCTGTTCCTCCCCCATTTGCACTGTCTCTCTCGCTCTCCAAAATAAATAAAACATTAAAAAAAATTAAAAGGAGATCGAATCCCATTTTTACCTTTTGCCAGCTTTGTGAAAATGAGCAAACCAAATAACCTTATGTTTGCTTCCCTATCCATCAAATGTGATTAAGAATAATGTCCTACTATTTAATCCATGTTTTTAAGGAATAAATATGTTTCACGTAGGTGTAGTGTCAGTGTGGGTATTCCAGAAAGCACATGCAAAGGAATTTACTGGGGCTCATGCCCCTGAAAGATAAAAGAGAGAGGCGGTTGGACTGGGCTAGCTTCAGATGACTACATGAAGGAACAGGGTGGGGGGAGAGCCTCACAGGACGGTGCTAGTCTGGGAATGTTTTGGTCATTGAGCCCTGGCACAAGGACAGCTTCCGAGGAGTCCTGCATTTGGCAGAAATGGCCAGGCTCTCATACTGTGCTGTTTACATTACTAATTGGAAGCTGACCTGGAAACATGTGGCCTGGGCTGGCATGCTGTTGTGGGTACTGAAGGCGATGCGCTGACTGCACTCACTCCACGTGGTAGGTTATTATATGATCATCACAATCAACAAAATTAAGACCTGAGTCCCACAACCAAATTACACATAGTGATTTGAAATCATGTTGTTCTTAGAAAGACCTAAAAGTCAAGTGTATATCTTGCTTAATTAAATGCACATACATCTTCTTACCAGTTCTTTTTGAAATTACTGATAAGTGAATTATTTAAGTTTCCAACTCTATAGGATTTTTTTTAAGAGAGACAGAGAGAGCACAAGCAAGGGAGAGGGGCAGAAGGAGAGAGACAATCTTAAGCAGGCTCCACAGCAGTGCCACCCTCAGTGATCATGACCTGAGCTGAAATCAAGAGTCAGACACTCAAATGACTGAGCCACCCAGGTGCCCCTATTGGATGTTTCAAAAAATGTCTTATAGTCTCCTTCATTAAGTGTCTCCCAAATCCCTTCCTAAATATTCACAGCACTTCTCTCTCGAGTGCCTCATTTGAGTCATGTGTCACTTTCTGCCTTAAAATGGTATATCTGTCCTTTGCAGCTGTAAGTTATAGAAAAGCAAATCCAGTTCAAAAGCATGTCTGTAATCCTCACCAACCATTGCAGAATGCTTGGCCCACAGCGGAAGCTGAAGAAACATATGCTGAAGGAATGAAGGTTGTTATTTTTCCAGAGATGTGATCTTACTCCAGTCTGTCTGAGTCCCTACTGCAATAAACCATGTTACCCAGGTTCTAGCGAGAGTGTGTGTATAGACAGTAGATAGTAAATTGATACAAACATCTCTGAATAAAACATGCAGGCTTTTTGATATATATATATATATATATATATATATATATATATATATATATAGTGTCTTTGATTATATATATATATATATATATATATATATATATATAGTGTCTTGTACCATATTTCTTTTCTTTCTTTCTTTCTTTTTTTATTTCACTGCATTTAGGACTCATGATACTTTATAAAAAATGAAAGATGAGTTGCTCTTGAGCCATAAAAGACAATAAAGATTTCCCTTAGGGATTTCTCATTATGGAAAGTGCAATGTAGACCTGTTGTAATACTCCTATGTTGTAATAAATACTTGACAAGCTCCAACAGTAAGTGAAATATGATGGGAAAGGGGCTTAGTGCAATTTGGAACATTATACGGCCAAATAGCCCATCTTGGCTCTCAAGCAATTAAGTCATCAGATGTGAATGGTCTCACACTTGCATGAATCTTTCAGGATATATACGTTTTTTTTGTTTTTGTTTTTTTTTTTGCATTTAAACACATATGTTTCGATATGGCAGTAATTATCAAAACTTTGCATTTATATAGCCATCTTCTCCTTCTGCACCCAAATGAATAGATCTAATTCAAGGATATAGAAAATAAATTAGTCCAACAACGGTTTTGACCTTCCAATGAGCTCTTCTCCCATTAAATTTCTGCCAAGAAAGACAACCATAAGCTTCACATGAAGGGCTCCTAGTATTTTCCATCAACGCTTTTGTGTCTCGTCTTCCTTATTTAAGAATATTTGTAATTAGAGAATTCTTCCCTTATTTTGACTAGAAATACAGAGATTCAAACGCATACCTCTTTGGGAGTGCCTGGGTGGCTCAGTGAGTTGAGCATCTGACTTCGGCTCAGATCATGATCTCGGGGTTCGGTTCACAGCAAGGAGCCTGCTTCAGATTCTCTGCCTCCCTCTCTCTCTGCCCTTCCCCCACTTATGCTCTCTCTGAAAAATAAACAATAAAAAAAAGCATATCTCTTTTAAGCCTGCTGTCTTTTGTACAATTATTGGAAAGGAAATAGACACTGTTGAAGTAAGTTTGAATAAGTGAAGGGAAATGTTTCTCTTACTTCTCTGAAATAAAGTTTTAGTTTTAGAATTTTGAGAGCTAATCAAAAAAGGAAATTCGTAATGAGAAACTGTAAAGCAAGAAAAGCTTTTATTGCCACCTTAAAGATCATTTAGTTATGCTTTCTGTTATTATTCTCAGAGAAGAGAAGGGTTGAGCTGACATAGATTCTTTAATGCAGATATTATCCCAGAGATTAGATCTTATAACACCCAGTAGTTTAAGTACATCCTAATGACAATGAAACTGCATTTTGTGATATTTCTTGAATAACAGGAGGAAAAATAAATTCTCAGGTTCTTGATTCTGGTGTTGTAATGAAATGTCACACAGAGAAATAGCCATTTCATTAAATGAGTAGCTGCATTGAAGTCTTTCCTAGCAAGATTATAATTCATTATCTATTATCAGAATGTACCAAACACAATTGAGAGTGACATTATAATATTTCCTAATCTAATAATGATCATTTCTTTACCATTAGAATTTTAATAGTCAGCTTCCTTTTTTAAGCAAACAAATACCTACAATTAGAAACGATGAAAATTGATATTTTGGTGATTTAGGTATAAAGATCTTTGGGTTATGACAGAAAAAAGTAAGTGAATGGCACTATACCCCAGGAAAAGCATAGGGAATTTAGAACAGGATACCTGGGTTGCAATCCTGGCTCATCACCCACTAGCTGCCTAACTTTGATGTTCATAGATATTAACTTTCTCATTTGTTAATTTATAAAATGGCTGCATTTATACTTTATTCATTGATTATTGTTAAGTTTAGATAATTATTAACATGCCTGATAAAAAATAAATCTCATTAAATGAGTGTCTTCTCTAAGCACTTACCCTATAATGATGTTTTTAGTTGATATCAGACAATTTATCACCTCATAAAACAAATATACAATCCAATCTGTGATTTTCCATGAAGGACACTGATTTTCACAGAGGGGAGATGAAATTGTTTTACTTCATGACATTAGTGAATAGCCAAATGAGCATTAGAAAACAATAACTGTTTTAAGGCTCCCAGAGACTCAATATAAGCTACCCCTTTCAAATCATCCTTCAGGATTGATAACACTAAAGAGAAGGGGTGAGTTTTAAGGCAGAGAATACACAAAGAATGGCAAACTTTTTTCGACTTAGAAGACTGTCACATCAAAGGGAAAGTTTCTGCCCCTTTATGCCTGTTAACAAGATCGATACTTTTTAAAAGTATCTTGTATGCTACACCTTTATTCTTCAGTTTGGTAATGCACCATGGAACACAGAAACCAGACGGAACTCCTCTGTAACTAATAACTTGATCAACTTGATAATACCATCATAAAATTTTCAGAGTGGGGAAGCAATGGAATGATCATTACGTGGTGAAACTGAGACGCAACATAATTCACTGAACTAATTTAATTATGAATGAACTAATTTCAAGAAATAAAATTCAGTCCCCAGATCTCCAAATTTGGTAATTCCCTGCCCAAACCACCAACTTTTCACAGGACAATATGTACATATTAATACAAATAAAAAATATAGCAATACCCAAAAAACAAACCCAAAAAAGTCACTTTTATTACCTGGCAATTACTGGGGGAAAAAAAACTATGTTATTTACATTTGTGCTTCTAAGTATAAATCACCTTTTTTCCCTCTACTATACTCTTTCCTTTATTGTTCTCCTATTTCAATTTATTGGACTGTTAAAAGTCATTACTAAGTATTGTAGACTTGAATATATTTCCACCACCAGGGCAGGTGTAAGGATGTTACAAGTAGTTACCTCTTCTCCTGGACTTTTAATTGGAATATCTGTTAGATCAGGTGGGTCTTCAGCAATGTTGAAATAATTTTAAGTAATTTATTGAGGACTAGATGAAGAACATAGTAACGATTTATTGCACTCAATATTCTACAGTCTGTACAAACAATTCAGTCAAAGCGGCATATAGACACATATTGGACTATATCTGGTTATTCCTCCATCCCCAACCCCTCATTAAGAGTGCAGTAAGGGGGTCCTACTTTGAAATTTACTTGAATACGATGCTGTTAGCCTACACTACGGGGAACTAGTTCATGAAACTCACCAGAGTTACTTCAACGTTAAGAACGTTGTTGAAAAGGGTGTTCATTATATTATATAGTGTCTTTCTTGAGACTTGTCAAGACAATATCCCACCTCTTTTAACCATCTCTTCCCAAATGGTTCATTTGTTTTGATACCTTTTTGTCGTCAAGGACATAACCTATCAAGTTCCTTCGGTGTGGGCTGCTAAAAATCTTAGCAACGATAGTAACTGTATAAAACTTTTTATTAAAGTGAACTTGTATTTTCTCCTATTTCTGGTTTGACTTTAGATTCCTAGTCTTGTTATTTTTCTACTTTCTCACCTATTTCTAATTATGTTGCTTTGATGTATTTTAAATATCCTCATAAGCTATCTTAAATCCTTTTCAGAACAAAGTGAGGAATAAATAAATAAAGCTATGAGCAATTTCACATGTGCAGAATAATATGGGAGGGTGAATATTCATAATATAAAATTAGGTTTTCTTTAAATAGAGTCTATGTCAAATAAATTGGGCTTTTTACCTTTCTGTTGGCATAGTCACCACCTCTTTTCTCATTAGCTCAGGCCCTTATTTTACATCTTTCTCTTGTAACTATCCCAGTGCTGACTAGATAGCAGATATTTTATCTCTGTCTACTTAGAATCAATGTACCCTTGAAAATTAAATGATCTTTCTAAAACATCACAAATTCACCTACTGAGAAGTTCAGCACAATCTTGGATAACATGTGAAACACTAAGAACGCACTATTTTTGATGTCTCCATACTTTTGATTGGGCCAAGCTGATGAGGGACGACAAACATAGAGAAGAATTTAAACTGAATAAATCGTTTAGCTAATTAAAGTCTGGGGCAGGGGCGGGAAGTAGTAACTGCATGGGCATGAAATGAAAAAGAAGCAATGAGATTTCCTTCCTTCCTTCCTTCCCTCCTTCCTTAATAACTATGGAAACAGAATTGAGGAATTCTGAATATGATTATTCTTTGGAGTCTTACTTCATTTGACCAGGATTCACAATCAATGCGAGTAATTATATATTTCCCATAATTTCATTATATTGCTGGGAAGACATTTTCTATGTCTTTTCATCTACTAAAGGATTTTTAGCAGTTATATTCTCTTGGCACATAGAACATTGCTCATGTGTCTATTATAAAAATAAAACTATTGCCATCTATTTATCTGTTTGCATTTTGTCCTATCTATTAGGTTCTGAATGTCCTGAGGTTCAACCTTTTCCTTACTCATCCTTATCCAAACAGTGCCTGGGTCAAGCTAAGCCACTACTGAATACTATAAATAATTTACTCAAAATTGTCCCCATTTTCAATGATTACACTTAGAGGAAAAAATAGGCAATAAAACAACTGAGGAAGAAAACCATGCTAAAATGGTGGTGGTAAAAGCACATTCAAATGAGGGAATTGTATGGGATAAAATCATACAGAATTTCCATGAAATTAGAGAAGTGGAATTTGATTTTGAAAGACTTTGAGAGACAAGTTATGCATTTCAGCCTCTTACCAAAGGACTCTAGAGAGCTGTGGCTTGTTCATTAGGCAAGCTAGTGTATGCTTCAAGAACAAATTGTCCCCTCTATCTGAGGCACTTAACAAAACAGATGTCTATTGTTTTCTTTCTTTCTACTTTATCATGTTTTGTCATATCCTGGGCAAATCACTCAGGGACCCAGTCTCTCCATCTTTAAGATGTATTATCTATAAAAGCAATAGATGGAGGGCAGTGAATGGGCTCTTCTGTGCTTTCATTGAAGCACCTTATGTCACCCATTAGCCATAACTAGTCATTTGAACTTGCCCAAATATAAGGAGGCTAGCAAATGCAGGATAGCAAACAGAATGCTTGTTGAGTACCACAGTCCCTGTTGTCGCAAAAGATAAAAATGTCAAGAGTTAACCTTGGGTGCAGGAAAGAATGAAAAATGTAAAGAGATTGATCAGAAGCAAGATGTTATCCAGAGAATATGTACAACAACCCAAGTGGGAGATGGGAGGAGGCAGAACCTGGGACAAAGCATCCGCAAAATGACAAGGGTGCATATCCTTAGCAATAGGAAATCTATTCAACAGTTCACCAAAATTAAGAAGCCTGCTAAATAATCTGTGCTTTAGTACAGCCTGATTTCATTCTTCTCAAATGAAGTTCTCTTGAGATACAGATTTGTCCCATGAATCAAATGCCTATTTTCCAAAATGACTAAATGTCAACACAGACGCTTCATATGAATGGCATGCATTGGGGGCATGGAGTGAGTCTATCAGAGAACAACAACCTGAAGCATCTCAGAAATGAAAGTTTGAGAATCCAGCCACTAAGAACACTAAAAGTTTTTTGCTCTGTGGGAAACAGAGATTAGAGAGGGCAGTCTGAAAAAAACATACTTTTGGGAGATTTGAGAGCCTCAGTCCTTGAAGGGAAGATTTAGTCCTAGTAGATTTTACAATGTATCCATTTTTGGTGGTTGTGATGTATGAGTCACAAGGGTAATAAACTTCAAATAGGTTGAAGTACTGTTGAGTACTTCCTAGTATCTTCTATTAATTATCTGTGAAAGAGAAGAAAGAAAATTAATGCAGAGACATAAGCTGGTCTTTGAACAAAGGGGGATCTGTTTTACTGTATTGGTTTCAGCTATAGCCCTTTTCAAAATGGGTAAAAGGATCAAGACATATTTAAGCAGATTTAAATTATAAATAGAACAATGTTATTGGTAACTTAAATGTCATAGACACTAAGAAGGAAGTATGGCAAGTTAACATATATATAAAAAAAGACCTAGTATAATGTCTGGAAAATGTCTTGCTAACCATAAGCATTGGGAAGGCTTATCCAAATAGGAGTCTTTACGTTCTGTCAGTTACTAGAAAACACATTTATTTCACAATTTCTAAAAAGCAATGCATGTTTCCAGTCATTAAATAAGTATTCATAATTTCCATATGTTTATAAGCAAAAAAAATAATAATGGGAAAAGAAAACTAGGGCTTAGAAAATCATTGCAGCATTGTTTGAAACAGTGAAATATGGAAATAACTGAAACACATAATACATGGGAATGGATAACTATAAGTAACATAACCATATGATAGAATACTAGGCAGCAGTTGAACCAAATAGATGTATATCTATCGCCAAATATCAATATGCACAAGAGACATCAATTGAGGGGAAAGACCTCATTTCACCCAAGCAACTTACAGTAGGAGATAGAAAACTTAAGTGTATGTCTATGATACCATGTGGTATTGGCCATAGAAGCATGTCAGTGATGTGGATGGTAGTACAGTGGGGGAAAAGTAAAGGAAAAGACATTATAGAGACTTAGTAAGTGAGTTGAGTCTTTTTTTTTTTTTTTTTTACGTTTACTTATTTTGAGAGAGAGAGAGAGCACAAGGGGCGGCAGAGAGAGAGGGAGACACAGAATCTGAAGCAGGCTCTAGGCTCTGAGCTGTCAGCACTAAACCCGACACAGGGCTTGAACCCATGAACTATAAGATTGTGACCTAAGCTGAAGTCGGATGCCCAACCGACTGAGCCACCCAGGTGTCCCAGTAACTGAGGTGAGTCTTAAAAGATGAGGAAGGAGCTACTGACAACCTCTTGTATAGGACTTCAAATGCTTTCAGTCCTACCTTGTACACGAGCACATGTTGGATGACCAACCTGATACAGGTAAAACAGACTATACCTTGCTCAGGCCCACACCAGAACGCTGTTATTCCTGTCCCTTATTTATCAGTATCCCCAGCACCTCCTCTAACACCTTTAGGTGTGATGCTGGCACAAATATGCATGTCACTCACACAGGAGAAATCTAGAAGCACAGTGAGTAACCCCCATGGGGCCAAACTTGACCAAGGGAGGCTGGGAGCCAATAAATAAATATCATTTCTTTCCATCCACTGAGCAGACAATTATGAGAACAGACACAGATGAGTAGGAGGAAATGATAGCATTTTCAAATATTTGCAAATAATTCACTTGTTTTTGACTCCAGAGTGTAAATGGTGGTACAATAAGAGACTTATCTGATATACTCATACCAAATCATTAAGGGCCTTGTGTAACATGAAATGAAACTAGGAGCCAATCTCATCAGCATGGGATTACCATAGAATAGTTGAAATTTGTGTGATGGTATGCAATGATAAAAAAATTTTTTTTTAATTTTTTTATAGTTATGTGGATGTGAATTTGAAGGTAACATAGCCAAAGATGACAGAGGAGTTAGACACAACAATTCATCGTTTAGGAAAGAAATCATTAAAACTTTTTAAAAAACACCCATCTAAAGATACACTGTTGGATATTAAAAAAAAATAGGATACATATGATATTAAGGATAGGGAAAGAATATATATTATCATTCCTGTTTTTGTTACTTGAAAGTTGCCATAAACTCAACTGGGAAGATCCAGTTTTGTAGGAGATACAAACACACAGGCACATGTACACCCACACATGTATCTGTAAGTTTAAAGGAGAGGTACCCATGGATGTTCAAGCAGGCAGATGCAAATAATATGTTTCTGGGTTGCAGTAGAGAATTCTGCTTTGGAAATACGTATTTGGGCATGGTTGCATTTCACGATCAACATGGAATTTGACCAGAGAAAAATGCCTCTTGAAAAAAGTGTATGGAAGGAGGAGAGAAGATGGACACAGGGAAAATGATGAGGATTTCCTATTAGGTGAATAGTGGAAGAGGAATCTATGGCAGAATCTCAAGATGCATCGTCAGAAGGTGGGACGAGAATGACCAGGGAACAGAACGGTGTGTTAAAAAAGTTCTAAAGAAGCTTTCTAGGGGCACCTGGGTGGCTCAGTTGGTTAAGCACCTGACCTTGGCTCTGGTCATGATCTCATGGTTCATGAGTTTGAGCCCCGCGTCAGGCTCTGTGCTGACAGCTCAGAGCCTGGAGCCTGTTTCAGATTCTGTGTCTCCCTCTTTCTCTGCCCCTCCCCAACTCGCACTCTGTCTCTCTCTCAAAAATAAATAAACATTTAAAAAATTATTTTTTTAAAAAAGAAAGTTCTAAAAAATGTTCTAAGCAACTGTGAGAAATCCAAGTCAGAGACCACAGGAAGGTCGTCAAAGATAAAGACTGAAAATTATTCACCAAACTATACCAAGAGAAGGTAATCACTAACATTAGTGAGGACAGTTTTAGTGCAAGAACAAATACTTAGGAAGCCAGATAACAAGTTCAAGCACCTGGGTAAGGAAGGGTACATAGTGAGAGTAGCTTCGGGTTTGATTGAACTGGAAATAAGAATGCCTTTCTTACTATGAGAAGCTGGTGGTAAAAAGTCTGAAATACTAAAATATAGTAAATGTGTTCTTTTAAATTAATGTGCAAAACTTTCTGCACTTTGATCCTAAACCTTCTACTTAATTTCACCTGCAAGGAGAGAATAGGCTCAATCTAAAGGCAGCATTTATTTTTATCAATCACAATCTGTAATTACTATATACAAGTAAATTTTTGTTTGCTTGTGTGTTTCAGGAAACACATAGAAATGCAGAGAGATGAAAGCAAGTGATAACTACTGAAGAAACAAAGAGGTAATTCACTTTTTCTAACCCTGAAGCCAAAGAGTCAATATGTTCAGAATGTACCTTGGAGGGAAGAAAACTGTTCTCAGGCATCAGATAATCTGAAATTCATTTGAATAACTTAACTGCTTAGTACAAAATCATTGATTTTCAAAAGAAAATCAAGGAAAAACTGATTATGTATTTTTTTAACCAAATAAATTGCAGCCCAATGGCTCTGATCAACTCAGACCACACTCTTTAGCCCTTCTTCTAGTTTTACTACCAGCTAATTGGCTCCAGGATTCATATGTGTTAAAAAACAAAGAAAGGATCCAAGTGAGATGTATTTAAGGAAAAAAATTAAATTATGTGATTGAGTAAGGATACAGGACAACTGCACTTTATTATGTGCTAGAGAAAGAGTTCAGTTTTGCAGTTAAGGGCTGAATATCTGGACAGAGGCAGCTTTAGATTTAGACCCTACCTCAGACAGTCACCATCTGCCAGATGATGGGCAGACCCTCATACCATAACTCTGTGGAAGATACTGTTAATACCCTTCATTATATACATGAAGATACACCTATAAAAATTAGTGTGGTAAAAATTAATATTGGTACTGTGATATAATTTATAAGAAATGTGTTTGGTCACTTGGATGATCAAAATTGAAATGTTTTTTGTTATGTTAATGGGGGTGATTTTGGTCCCCACCCAAGGGCACCCAAGGCTGAAGTCTGGTTGCCTGGAGGACTAACCTCATGATTAGAGGGCTGGACCTTTCAGTCCCACACCCTGACTACCAGGGAGGGGTGTAGATTAAGTCATTGCCAGTGGCCAATGACTTAGTCATCCATGCCTATGCAATAAAGCCTCCATAAAAACCCAAAGGACAGGTTATGCTTATGTATATATTTATTTTTAAAGTTTCTTTATTTATTTTGAGAAAGAAAGAGAATGAGAAGGGGAGGGGCAGTGAAAGGAAGAGAGAGGATTCCAAGCAGACCATGCTGCCAGCATGGCCCGAGGTTCAAGCGTATGAACTGTGAAATCATGACCCAAACCAAAACCAAGAATTGGACACTGAGCCATCCAGGAGCCCCCCCAAAAGAAAGATTTTAAAGAGTTTCTGGGTTGGTGAACATGTGGCAGTGTGGGGAAAGTGGGGCATCCAGAAAGGGCATGGAACTCTGTGCCCTTTCCCCATATGTCAGTCACCCTGTGTATCTCTTTATCTAACTGTTGATTCATATCCTTTAATAAACTGGTTAACATGTTAGTGTTCAATGAGTTCTGTGAGTGGCTCTAACAAAATAAAAGAACCTAAGTGCGGGGGGGGGGGGGGAGGGGGGGGGTTGGCGTCATTTGAACATTCCATCCATAGCCAGTCAGTCCGAAGCACAAGTAACAGCCTGGGACTTGTAATTGGCTTCTGAACTGGGGTGCACAGATGGAGAGGAGGACGGGGAGTGGTCTCATCGAACTGAACCTTTAACCCATGAAATCTGATGCTCTCTCTGGATAGAGTGTCAGAAATGACTTGAGTTCTCAGATACCCTGCTGGTGTCTGAGACTTGCTTGGTGTTGTGTGTTGGGGAACCACTGCATCTGCACACGTCAGAATTGAATCCAGGGACCCTTAAAGGTACTGTTCATCTTTACTAATGGGGTGATGGTGGTGGTGGTGGTGGTGATGAGGGAGCTTGAGGAAAGCTGAAGGCAAAATACAAGCTAACACAGGCCATCCCCCCACCCCAGGTGGGATATGTGTGATATTCCTCAGGCACTTCTGGCTGCCCAAGGACACAGGAGAGGAAAGAAAACAAATGACTAATTGATAGAGATAACAGTCATACAGGACTTGGGTCTCCATCAGTTTACAAATGTCTTGGTAAATTACAAGAAAAAGGCAATCCTATCAATAGCCTAATCTCTAGAAACCTATAGATTCAGTTTCCTGGAGTCCCAACATCACCCCTCAATAGTGATACAGGGAACAAAGGCAAGAAGAAAATGGAAGGTAAAATTAAATTTCCTCATAACCTGCAGCCCATTGACAAATACTTGAGGCAAATACAGAGTATAACATTTCTCCAGGAAACCCTACCGTCCTGATGTTAACACCTTACTAGAGGGAAAACAGCCTTAGCTTGACAATAGCTAGGCCTCAGGTATCTTATGAGTCTTCTTTAGCATATCAGAGTCCCTCTGGAGGCCTCCTTTTTGATTTTACCTCCCCAACTCCGTAGTATAAAACCAGCCATTCTTCCCAACCCCAGTGCAGCTCTTCCTGCCCATGGGTCCCGTCTCCATGCCTTCATAAAATCAACATTTTGCACCAAAGACATCTTCAAGAATTCTTTCTTGGACAGCGGCTCCAGACACCCTCCCATCACCCCAAAAGTGGTGGTGGTGGTGATTCACGCACCAGCTTTCAATTGGCATCCGGAGTCCTGCACACATGGTGACATGATATTAGGGTCGAATTAGAACTACAGTTTGGAATTCTATATATTATAACTATTTTAAAATTCAAATTCTACACTGATTTTAAATTTTAAAACATTTTTTAAATGTTTATTTTATGTTTGAGAGAGAGAGAGAGAGAGAGCACAAGCAAGGGAGAGGCAGAGAGAGAAGGAGACACAGAATCCAAAGCAGGATCCAGGCTCCGAGCTGTCAGCACAGAGCCAGACACTGGCCTTGAAACCACATACTGTGAGATCATGACCTGAGCTGAAGTTGGACACTTAACTGACTGAGCCACCCAGGCGTCCCTGAATTCTACAGTGATTTTATAATTTCTTCAAGAAAAAGTACAAGTAGTATATAATCACCTTTAGGCTCTAGCTCTTCTTGCTTTCCTATACATCATATATGCAGACCTTTGTGGAAACACAAGGAAACAGTTAAAAGAGTATAATGTCTCTCTCTCCCCTGAATTTACCTGCATCTTTTTGTTTGTTAGTTAGTTGTTGTTGTTTTATTTATTTTTGCCTGGATCTTTTACTAGAATTACTGTGTCTCCCTTCTAGGAGCCATTCAGCCCTGCCTACTGGCTGGCCATGGCCAGGTGAGCTACTTTCACACCAGAGACACACAGCAATAGCTCATAGTCTTCCAGTGGTCCCATGGGCAAAAGCATCAGTAACCATCACAGATGCTTTGTCTCCTAATAATGTTTCTTCAGCTTTCTCTAGACAAAGAGTGAGACTGGATTTGGCCAAGGCTCAATACAGTGCTCAGGTCAGTCATAACTAAACCCATGGAAATTTTGATTTCCCAAATATCTGCCCATAGAGACCAAGTAACATAACCCAGAAGGGAGCTGGAGTAAATAACTATTGGAGTTTCTGGACCCAATTCCAATGTGTATGTATGGAGGGGACGGAGGGTGCTTGCCCACACCAACACCAGCATAATGTCTGAGAATTCAACTTAATGTGACACTGTCTACCTGGAAATAACATCAGATTCCATAGTTTAAGGGTTTTTGTAATTTGCTGGAGCAGCTCACAGAACTCAGGAAAACATTTTACTTCCTAGATTACCAGTTTATTATAAAAGAATATAACTGAGGAATAGCCTCATGGAAAAGCTGCACAGGGGAAGGGGCACAGAGCTTTGACGCCTTCTCTAAGCACACTCACCTTCCCCACACCCTCATGTGTACCTCAACCTGGCAGCTTTCAGAACCCAGTTTTTTCGAGTTTTCATGGAAGCTACATTACACAAACATGATCCATTAAGTCATTGGTATTGGCAATTGACTTAACTTCTATCCCCTTTCCCCTCCCCGAAGGTCAGTTGGGGGTGGAGCTGAAATTTTCAACTCTTAAATCACAGAGTGGGCTCTTTGGCAACCAGTCTCCATCTTTAGGTTACCTAAGGGCTTTCCAAAAGTCACCTCATTAATGTATAAAAGACACATTTATCTCATCACTAAAGAAATCCCAAGGGTTTTAGAAACTCTGTGCCAGAAATGGGGACAATGACCAAATATATACTTCCTATTACAAATCACAATACCACAATAACCCATGAACAAGAGAGAGGGGGTGCCTGAGTAGCTCAGGGGATTAAGTGTCTGACTTTTGCTTTCGGCTCAGGTCATGGTGTCACAGTTTGTGAGCTGGAGTCCACATTCCTGGTTGGAATTCTCTTTCTTCCTCTCTCTCTCTGCCCCTCCCCTGCTCACATGCATGTGGCTTTCTCTCTCTCAAAATAAACATTTTTAAAAAATAGAGAGAGATGAGAAGAAAGGACACAGAAGTTCCATGTGGCTTCTACTCATGCCCAATCTGACTAAAAAGCTACTGGGTTTTCTTGTGAAGCTATGCACCACTTTGCATTTTCTTCCCACTTCCTTTTTCTCATGTTGCTTTTCCCCTATGTCATATTTCCCTGGGATAAAGCATTTTGTTTACCTCAAGCTCCTTTTTCCTAGAGAATGTGGACTGAGACACCAATTCACTTTCCATGTCTTAGCTTTGATATCCCCTTCAGAAAGAAATCAGGCTGAATTCTGAAATGTGACTTAGAAATAGTGTTTCCAGGTTCCCAGCATGTGGGCCTCTCTCCCAAATGTGCAGGTGTTTCTTCTGTGTGACCCTATGATCCTTCTATGTGCCCATGACACTTATGTGAATCATGATCTACTATGATTGACTGCGAAGCACAGTAGAATTTGTTACCACAAAATATTCCTCTTTGGCATAAAGGATTATATGAGGCTGGTTATTTTTAAGAAACAGTAGACACAGGAGAAGTTCTGAAAACTGAATAGAAGTTACCTTTTGTAGGAGACATTTATAAGTAAAATCACCATTGGTAAGGCACTTGAGAATACATTCTCCCTCTTCCCCTCTCCCTCTCTCTCTCTCTCTCTCTCTCAACCAGGAAGAGGAAGATAACCCAATCTCTAGAAACTCTTATCAATGGAGAAGGCAGAGACTTAAATATACATAACAATCATACCCTTATTTACTGTTCTTTTCTGAGTAACTTCCCATAACTAGCCCCCAACTCCCCAACAAATTTCTTTTATCTTTAGCTGAGATGATATTTAAAGTGAGGTCAGTTTTCCTGGGTATGTCCCATATATATCTCTCAGGTATACATGTTATTAGACTTATGTTTGTTTTTCTCCCATTCATCTGCCTTTTTATTACAGGGAGGTCTCAGCCAAGAACCTATAACTGTAGAGGGAAAATTATTTTTCCTCTCCTACATCCCCTTGTCTAACATGTCTTCTAATAGAGTTAAAGATCTTTGTAGACGTAGAGAATGCTTCTCAATTATATCACCAGTGCTGAACACTCTACCTATTATAGATTCTTGAATGAACGAAGGAATGAATGACTAAATACTCATTTCTCAATAGCATCAATCTTTGGATGGATACTAGGTTAAATAAATAAATATGTAAGAAATGACTGCATCATTCAATACAAGCAGATCATCTGAACCATCTCTGAAATAAAATAGTTCACAGAGTGAGGTCTGACAAGAACAATAGAGAGTCTAATCACTGCTGTGCACACCTCCTCATGCACATGTATACTTACCTACAAAAAGCAAGACATAAACACCTAGTTGGGTATAGGACAGAATGGAATGTCACCAACTAAATTAAAGTAAGCGTTAAAGAGGAGAAAAGAAAGAAAGATTTGTAGGGGAGGAAAACTTTCCCCTTCTTCCCTCTAGGTTCTTTGGTTTGCCTAATAATTAAATTGGCATAAGACAGATTCACAGGAGGAAAACAAATTTAATCTTGTACATGCAGGAGTTTGTAAAAATAGGAAACTCAAAGATGTGACCAAAGCAAGAAACTTTTATACCTTTTACACAAAGGAGCTATAAATTTGTGAATAATTGATAAGACAAAGAAGTTTGCACTTTGGAAAGTATATTAGTGTACAAATAATAAGGTTTGTTCTCAGCCCTGAATGCCCTATCTCTTGTGATAAGGATGCCTTCTACCCTCCTGGCACAGGGAGGGTACCTTTCATCTGGGAGATTAATTTCCTGATTTCAGAGGGCACAAAGGAGGTTGAAGTGTCCCTCCTACACCAGTCACTTCTTAAGTAACTTTAACTCAAAATAATTAGTATGTCAAAGTGGCATATTTTGGAATGGTATATTTTGCTCCCCCTCAAATTCATAGAGAAAGAAAAAGGAAAAATTAAGAAAAAGAGAGAGGTGGAGGAAGGGAGGGAGGGAGGGAGGGAGGATGGAATGATGGAAGGAAGGATAGAAGGAAGGAAGGAAAGAAGGAAGGAAGGAAAGAAGGAAGGAGAGATGAGAGGAATAAGGAAGGAAAAGAGGAGGAAATTGGAAGAAAGAGAAAAGAACAAGTAGGAAAGGAAGGATGTGAACCTACCCACTCAAATCTTAGCATTTGTAAAGGCCACAGGTGAAGACTGATTCTACCTGGCTGTAAGCCAAGGCCTTCTCGCCACCCTAAATGCCTCTCCATTATCCATGCTAACCAAATTTCTTTTCTGAGTTATTCAGAACTAAATGAGAATGTGTTTCCAAATTTACCAGCTATAGAAAATAAGCAGTTAAAATAGGTTCAAAGGTAGACAGTTTGGAAGAGAGAAGTGTAGCAGAATAGTAAAGTGACACAAGTGACCATGTGTTTTTCTAAAAAAACAATTACTATAGATCTATTTTCATTACTACCTCTATCAATTAAAAATTATGCATACATCAATTTTCTTTTTTTTTTTTAATTTTTTTTTAATGTTTATTTATTTTTGAGACAGAGAGAGACAGAGCATGAACAGGGGAGGGTCAGAGAGAGAGGGAGACACAGAATGTGAAACAGGCTCTGGGCTCCGAGCTGTCAGCATAGAGCCTGATGCAGGGCTCGAACCCACGTACCGCGAGATCATGACCTGGGCCGAAGTCGGATGCTCAACTGACTGAGCCACCCAGGCGCCCCATAAATCAATTTTCAACTTACCTCTACTTTCAGGGGACAAAGAAAATTAATTATAACATGCCACCACATCCCACTCCCCTGTCATCTCCTTACCAGAGTAAATGAACACTAAACCTAATCCAAGATTATAATCATAAATAAACTATACGAAAAACATCTTTTTTTAAAATTTTATTTATTTATTTTGAGAGAAAGAAGGAGAGAGAGAGAGAGCACAAGCAGGGAGGGGCAGAGAGAGAGGGAGAGAGAATCCCAAGGAGGCTCTGAGTTGTCAGCGCAGAGCCAGATGGGGGCTTGAACTCATGAATCCTGAGATCATGACCTGAGTCAAAATCAAGAGTCAGACACTTAACCAACTGAGCCACTCAGGTGCCCCCAGAAACATCTTCCTTTAAGTCAAGACACAACGTAGTGATTTATGTAGTATTGGGAGATGTTGATATAGAGTTTTTGTCCTATTTACACACACACACACACACACACACACACACAGAGTCCATGAAATTTTTAAAGAATATTTATACCAGAAGCCAGGAAACCTGGGCACTACCCTCCTCCATTCTGTCACTTATTTCATTTATTTTTATTGTACTTATGCTTGCATGAACATCTTATTTTAAAAATAGGGGCGCCTGGGTGGCTCAGTCAGTTAAGCATCCAACTTCAGCTCAGGTCGTGATCTCATGGTCCATGAGTAGGCATTCCAGTCTGCCAATTCCAATGGCCTTGAGTAAAGTGTAAATTTCTTAACCTGTTCTTCTTTAGACTGTTAGAAAGCTCCCCATTTCAAAGGTGATGGAAAAGTCTGGAGAAAGCATTCTGCTAATGATTTTATATATATATATATATATATATATATATATATATATATATATATATATATATATATATATATATATTTTTTTTTTTTTTTCCATAGTTTAGCACAACTATTTCCAGAAAGGAAACCTCAGATAAGAATGTTTCTTAATGTTTTTTATCCAACTACTTTATGATACCACAGTGAGATTATCTTCTAAGCTTAATGTTCACTCCAGTTTTTCTATGCCAAGTTATCTGTGGAGAAGATGGCTACAATTACCTAGGGCTGTAGAAGGACAAACAAATAAACATCAACAACAATAAATACTTACCCATAATGATGCCTACTAAGACACAAAAGGGAAGAAAAAGGATTTTCTGATTGGTGGTTCCGTCTTCTTTAAAAATTCTGGAAATTTGCCATTTCAAAAATTCACATGGATTCCATGTTCCAGCTTGGCTATTAATGAGGATAAGAGAAATTTTTGTAAAATTTCCTTTGCTTCCCCTGAGATGTCAATGCAGCATGTACTTCTAGGCTGAGTTTCTTCTATTAGGAAGGCATAATTTGGATGAAGTTAAACTACTTAAATGTCCACAGAGATTTGGGGAAACTAATTGAGCTCAAAACATATTGAAAATATTGAGTGATTATATTTAAAAAAAATTTTAACGTTTATTTTTGAAGGAAAGAGAAAGAGACACAGAGCGTGAGCGGGGGAGGGGCAGAGAGAGAGGGAGACACAGAATCCGAAGCAGGCTCCAGGCTCTGAGCCATCAGCACAGAGCCCGATGCAGGGCTCGAACCCACGAACTGTGAGATCATGACCTGAGCTGAAGTCGGATGCTTAGCCAACTGAGCCACCCAGGTGCCCCCTCTTATTATTTTTAAACCTTGTGAAGTTGTCCACAGTTTATTGTCAAGTACCACTCAATTTATTATAGTTTATCATAACTTTTGCAGCATTATCCACTTCCTAGCTGTGTTAGGGAAATTTTATGAAATATTATTTGGAAGATAAAACATGAATTCAGTTCTCTATAAGAAAATTAAAAAAATTGTCACACCGTTATGATGGTAATGATGAGGGAGCATAAGGCAAGGTGAAGGCAAAGCACAAGCTAACCCCTCCCAACCCCATCCCAGGTGGGATATGTGTGATATTCCTCAGGCACCTCTGACTGCCCAAAAACAAAGGAAAGGAAAGAAAACAAATAGTTAACTGATAGAAATCACAATCATGCAGTACATGAGTCTCCATCAGTTTACAAATATCTTTACAAATTACAAGAAAAAGGCAACCTTATCAACAGCCTAATCACTAGAAACCTATAGACTCAATTTCCTGAAGCCCTAATATCACCCTCCCCTCCATAGTGATATGGAAATTTCCAAGAAGGAAATGGCAGATAAAATTAAGTTTCTTTATATCCTGCAGCCCATTGACAAATACTTGAAACAAATACAGAGTATAACATTTCTCCAGGAACCCCGTACTGTCTAATGTTAATGCTTTACTAGAGGGAAAACAACCTTAGCTTGACAATAGCTAGGCCTCACGTGTCTTATGAGTCTTCTTTAGCATATCAAAGTCCCTCTGGAGGCCTCCCTTTTGCCTTTACCTCTCCCAACTCCATAGTATATAACCGTCCCTTTTTCTAGCCCCAGTGTAGTCCTTTCTGCCCACGGTCCCATCTCTGTGCTTTAATAAAATTACCTTTTTGCACCAAAGATGTCTCAAGAATTCCTTCTTGGCCTTCTGCTCTGGACCTCCCCCACTCCAAAACCTCATCAGCAACATATGCACGTACATAAGTATGCACTTAGACATGAATATAGCATCAATATCTCAATGTGATTAGCAAACCAAAGGGGAAAGGGGTGAATCAAATAACACAGCTTTATCAGATATAAAATTGTTAAATTGGTTCCCCTCACTGATTTTATCACTACAGAAACTGACACACAAAGATGAAATTACTTTCTCAAGCTCTTTCAGTTCATTGATAGGGGGTCAGGATAATAAAAGTAACCAAAATATTGCCACAAAGTAGTTTTAGCAAGTTACTAAGCTATGCAAGGTATTTTGACACCTTTGTCTCATTTGATCTCAATGCAACCAAACTCTTGTGAGAATTGTAACAGGATAAAAATCTCTATAGAAAAAATTACATTATCAGTTTTCCAGAAGCTTTAGAAGGTAATACAATCATTGGTCGCTCTTGGGTGAATTACCCAAATTAGTGATTGAACAAAAAGTTATATGTCTTAACGCTTATCAAAATTGCAGAATTGTTCAAAGATCTACATTTTGCTAGGAAATCTTCTACCATTGGCTCCATAGAAATTTGCAGCACTTAAGATTTTTTATTTTACCTGTGGCTTGTCATGTTAAGAGATTTCTCCCTTTTAATCTAAAACATTGTATGAATATAATAAAACAAAGATACAATAAACTGATGTAGGTATATGTAGATATATAATGTAAATATATAAGACTATTTTTTTTTTAATTTTTTTTTTAACGTTTATTTATTTTTGAGACAGAGAGAGACAGAGCATGAACAGGGGAGGGGCAGAGAGAGAGGGAGACACAGAATCTGAAACAGGCTCCAGGCTCTGAGCTGTCAGCACAGAGCCCGACGCGGGGCTCAAACTCACGGACTGCGAGATCATGACCTGAGCCGAAGTCGGACGCCCAACCGACTAAGCCACCCAGACGCCCCTATATAAGACTATTTAAATAAAATAAGAGATACAACACACTTATGATAAATAGCTACCTGAGAGTTTTGAGACATGATTTTCCTAGAAGAAATATAAGTTTACTTGCAAAGAAAGTGAACTTAGATCTTATGAAAAAGATATAATTTTAAAAACAAAAGAGATGGTTGAAGAGCTTGACTACAGTAAATGTAGTGTTTTTTGTTTGTTTGTTTTGTTTTGGAAATTCCATTCTTTGTAACACAGTAAGTCATTCACCCAGTTCTACCAGTCTGTCTTTGGCAATGAAACAAGCAAAACTGCATACTTCTATCAAACAGGAAAAACTTCAAAAAGGAAATTAACATTTCAAACTGAAGAAGGAGGAAATGTTTACTGAGACTTGTGTTTGAATTATTTATATTTCATGATCTGTGTGTTCCATGGTGGGATTCAGACCATTGCTGAGAGAATATGGGAACACCTGTCCCGAGAGCTGTGGACAGTGGTTCATCCACCACAACAATGAAGCATTCCATGACTCAGAATGGAATGACGTGTTTCTTGTAATTTCTGGTTTAAAGTTTTGCTTTGGCAATATAGGTTTTATCTTTCAATGAAGTGGAGGCTTAGAAAAAGCAAAGTCTCTTGCAAATGTATCCTCTGAAGTTGCTGCTCAACATGTCATCAGCCTAAGCATTTTTATCAAACCCTTGAGGGTGGGGATTCTTCTTAGTAACTGAGAAAAAGAGTCCATAAATATTAATCTACTCGTATAGTCACTTATCATATATCTCCTCCACCAGAATTTATATGTGGTTTCTAAAGTTATGAAGCTTGTCTGATTCATATTGGTAGTGTCAAAAGCTAGAGGGGCGCCTGGGTAGCTCAGTCGGTTAAGCGGCCGACTTCGGCTCAGGTCATGATCTCGCAGTCCCTGAGTTCGAGCCCCATGTTAGGCTCTGTGCTGACAGCTCAGAGCCTGGAGCCTGTTTCAGATTCTGTGTCTCCCTCTCTCTCTGACCCTCCCCCGTTCATGTTCTGTCTCTCTCTGTCTCAAAAATAAATAAACGTTAAAAAAATTTTTTTTAAAAAGCTAGAAAAAGTAGGTGTTCAAAAATACCTGTTGAATGAAGGAGCAAATGTTACAATTATTGGATGAGCTATTGATCTAAACATCTAGGGATACTAAAGATACGTAAAGGAAGACAATAGCGTGATTTTAACATTCAGGGGTATGGAATGGCAATCACAAAATCAAAAAAGAGTAGCTGGAAAATCACTATCAGGATTTATACGAGGTGTGGGTTGTATTGAATGTTACAAGAATTAGCCTGTGAAAGTGGGCACTGCTGCATCCCTTGTAGATGATGTTTGCATGCTTTGGGTTGTAAAGTGTGGAAACATGAATTCACCACACGAGCAGAATGATTTCCAACCCTTAGAACGTTATTTTCACAAACCAGGAGGGAATACATTTTGGCCAACCCAGGGGAACATTAACCATCTCATACTGTAAATATAAAAGTACCAACAGTTTTGAAAAGAAACAAAAGCAACCTTATTATTCCCCCTTCTATAATTCTAGAAACAAATGTTTCCATTAGAAAATATGTGCTAGTGGAACACATCTTTTTCCCTGAAAATTCCATTTAGACAGTTAAAATTGGTATTGAGTTGTTTGCCCAAATAAATATTTTATATTGAAAACACAAACAGTTTAGCTTGGAATGTTACCATTTAATATGTAACAACTTCTGATAGGCAAATATGACTTATTTAGTGGTATTTTAATATAACTGTATTTTGGTAAAGAATACATTCTCATAATTCAGAAAAACCAATCTCCTTCCCGCCCCCCCCCCACATCATATTTAGTTTCTTCTCTTACTGAGGATGCTTTATGAAGATATAGACAATTTATTTACTGTCTTCCAAACTGTCCAGACAAATACAAGAAGACTTAGGGACAAAGTGCATGTATTATCAAGATTTCACTTCACTATAATCTATGCCTTCCACAAACATCTGGCATCTAAGACTAGAAAACACTCAGGTTCTTGCTTTTACTACAGTCTGATTATCTTTGCTAGAATCTCCCTAAAGCTACATGGAAAAAAAAAAAACTCTTAAAAACTCAGAAATTTTAGACTTTCCAATGGCTATAAACCTCATCTATACCCTCCACCAATTTGATTTTATTTGGGATTGCTTAATTGTTGCTCCCTTGTATATAATACAGTCATTTCCCAGAAATATCACATGTCCCAAATGAATATGGCCATGGCTAAATGAGGTTTACTGTTACTGTACAATAATAACTTTTATTTTCCAAGTACAGTGTCATTCCTGATTTTAAAGAATCACAGAAAGGAGTATCATGAAAGTGAATAACTATTGGCATAAACTAAATAAATATATCTTAAAATCTATGAAGTGCATTGCAGTTAGAAATATAAAATGTAAAGCCATCATCCCGGAGGCCAATGATAGACCTTTTTCAACTTTATTAACATGATTAGGACTCAGAATTAGATATAATTAAATTAATAATTGCAAGTTTTACTTAATTTTAAGAATAAACCTTTAATAAAATCAGTGTGCATTCTAATTGTTTATTTACACAATATTAATATTCAGACAGAAGGATCACTAAAGCACAGTTAATTAAATATAAATTAATGTGGTGGAATATTTAATTATCTTTTCTACACCTCACGACTAATGATTATGTAAATGCCTTGCATTTAATCTTGTTGCCAGGAAATTAACTTAATGGCCTTCAACAAATGAACATTTTGTATGCATTACAGGACACTTTATCTAAATTTTAACAGCATGGTATTAGTTTCAGATAATAACATGATTACACAATTTAAAATGTAAATGTATATATTAATTTGCCCCTCCCCCTACCCTTTTTATAAAGAGTAGGATAAAATTGCTCAAATGTCATTCAATAACTCACTTTCTTAAGTATGAAAGGCTTCTTTCTTTATCATAGAGAAATCCAGGTCCTTTTAAAGGAAACATTTCAAAAGAAAAAGCCAAGAACTTTTACAGTGGACAGTTAAATCAATGATTTCACACAATGCCACCTTTAAAAGTAAATCATTTTGGATGTCAGAGGATGGCAGGGACATCAGCACTCTGAGTGATTTCTCCAAGCTTTGGGGATTTTCTGAAGTGCCAGCACTTTTGGATATGTTAACAGAGCCTTGGGACATGTAGCCCTCTCAAGAAATCAAAGCCCAGGATTAATTATAAGTCTCATTAGATATCACTAAAAATATGGGGAGAAGAGATTTAATTTTCCAGAGTAAGATCCTCATCTTGAACAGTTTCAGTGAATAGATACTCCAATATATAAATGAATAGAAATGATCCATCCTACACTGGATGGAAGGTCTCACATAGGGGTTGCTAAGCAGATGGAGAGTCAGGCGTTTCTCATTTCATTCACTATAGTAGATGTTCTTGGTGCCCCTACATAACTCCTCATTCTTACCACTTCCGAGCCTACCAGCGCAATTGCCAACTGACAAAACCAGCATTTCATTTCCTAAGAATGATTTTGCCACCAAAGACTACTTCACTAGTCTAATCCTCCTCATCCCAGCAGCCCTCAGTCAGTGATAAAAGTTGATACATGAATGACCCAACTACCTTGCTTGCCCTTGAGTGACATCATTTTGAAGCATATGTTTTTCACTGACTCCTAGAGTTTGCATATTGGAGTTAAATTCTAGCTACCCATGGAAAGTGGCTTGATAATGCACCCTTTGTTGCTTCTCTTTCTCTACTTCCCTTCCCAACACGCTTACCAGTGTTTATTTCACTTCTCAAATAAATTCCTCGCATTTACATCTTTATATGGCCTCTCTTTCTGGAGAAATCCAAGCTAAGACGTAAGTCTGTTTGCCAGTGAGGGAATCAATACAGTGAGACATAGGATTGAGATCAGGACATTATAAAATGGCATTAGGATTAGTGCAAGATCCAAGAATTTCTAGGTTTATCAGATCACAACCATTCTTCCCTAAGTCTCTGCATGAGATGTATAGAAAAATAATGGCTATTAAGATAGCTAATATTTGAGGGCTTATTATATAGCAGACATTTTTAAATGTCTTACAGATATTATCTCATTCAATTCTTAAGAACTCCACAATGTAGCTACTATTATAATTCCTCCAGATATAGTAATTTATAACAACAGCTAGTTTATTAAATCTCATGATTTTGTGAGTTAAGAATGCAGGTGAATCAATGTTGAATTATTCTCCTGTTCCTCGTGACATTGGTGGCAGTCAGTCAGTTGTACTTACTTGACGGATGGGCTGGTCTAGGGGTCTAAAGTGTTTCCAGTCACTCATCTGGCACATTGGTAACAATGGCTGGAAGAATGGGCTCGTTTGGGACTGCCAACTGTCGTACCCACACCTGGTTCTTCCAGCATGGTGGCCTCATAATAGTCTGACATCTTACAAGTTAGCTCAGGGCTCCCAGGGAAAGAATTTCAAGAGAAGGAAGTATAAACAGTCAGTCCCTTAAGGCCTGTACCTAGAAACTGGCACTGCATCACTTCTGCTATACTCTATTGGCCAAGAGCTACTTCTAAGGTTCAAAGGGAAGGGCAGTGAATTTGCAATCATCTTTAATCTTCCATAATAGGTTAAGTAGTTTGCCTGAATAATTAGTAGAGCCAGGATTTCAACCCAGAAAGACTAACTCTAAAGTTTACACTCTTACACATTATGCTTTACTTCCTCCTTTATGACAGAGAATAGGATATGAGGAATCAAACAGTATCTTTATTAACATCTGAGGCTTTGTGTCCACATTCCAACTCAAAGATTTCTTTTAATTTGAACCATAGGTAAGTTCATGTTTCCTATACTAGGTAAGAATAATAAAGAGCATAGACAGGATTGCCTGGTACATAGTAAATGCTAAACAGCAGTACTACTTTTTTTTTTTTTTTTTGAAGTTTTTGCTCAAAACATAAAGCAGAGTTAAGTGGACAATACAAAATGTAATTCTAATTTTCAGATAACATCCTCCCTTGCACTCACACTGAGACTTCGTTTCAGATACAGGAAATGTCTGCCCTCTACATTGCAACAGTAGATTTCAGATTTCATATACTAGGATGGACAGGGAGTTGTCTTTTTCATGTTTTTATATAAGAGTTAATCAATATAATATATTTATGTAAGCACATTCAACAGGCAGTGATTAAGAATGAGTCTAATTTTTAATGGATCTTATGTTCCCCGCTTGTTATGTATTCACATGCAGGAAGTATTTTATTACCAGCTGAAGTATCCTATGAAAGAAGCCATCTTTCCCTAGAGACTGCCTGCTGCTACATTTGATGTATTTAAGATCTAAAACTAGACATCTCATCTCTGCCTATTTCAAGGTCCTTTCTATAATATGACCATCCTCCCCAATTTCCATTTTCACTTGTAGGGACATTTCCCTTATTTGCAAAAAAAGAAGTATATGTCAGATGTTGAGGTCACTACATCTTTTCATGCATTTCTTTGGGTTCTCTCTGATTACTAATAACTGAGCAAGTCTCAGGATTGTAGGCTTCCAGAGTGCTGTGTTTACGATTTTAAACATATAGTATTAATGGCAAACAGTTTTAACTATTAGGGGAAAATAAAGTACCTGAAGTATATTTTAAATATGATGGCTTTGACTTACTATTTTATTGTTGTTGTTACTGTTTAATGAGCTTTCATAATAGAATTAATATACATGTATTGCAGTTAATATATTAAACATTCTCAGTCATTTTCCTATAGTCTAAATGAGATATAGTCCATATAAAGACAATACAAAATACAACAGGCAGTGAACTCTAATTTGCATTCATTCACAAAATATTCTAAAACGTGTAGAGTCATCTATTATATCCTAATGCATACAAGAATTTATGTCTTGCAACTTGGGAACTGTTATTCTAAATGGTTAACCATTCTAGTTAATAAGAAAGAAGAAAACTACAACTCCTTGTGATTATATTTTCTCTTATCATACAAATATCATTTCACACTTGAATCTCTGTTTTGAAGGAATCTGAAACTTTCAACTCCATGCAAGAATCCCCCATTTAACTTTCATCTGTATGAAATTCAACTTATACATAAGGCATTTCTACACATTCCATTTCTAAACAAAGCTGGAAATATTGAGAAGGTAAGCATCCCCTCTGCCCTCACTCCAGAAGCCAGAACTAAAGAAAACTCAGGCAAAAAAAAAAAATATTTTGTCACTTCTTAGAAATCCAACTTCTTATTTCAAAGATCTCATTTTCTTGATGATAATCTCTCATGAGATTTGAGGTTTCTTACATTTTCTCCTGTGAGTCCCTACTGATACTTAAAATATCCCTATTATTTCCAAAAGAGGAATTTCATGACTAGGAATAAGTAATTTCTGAGTTTGAAAACTGCCTAAATTCAATTGAGAGAAGGAAAAGAAGAAAAACAATAGCAACGGACATGCACACACACACACACACACACACACACACACACACACACACAAATATACAACCACACAATGGGGTACAACCATGCATTATTAGATTATATAGCTGTTAAGATGACATACACAGGAAGTATATTTTTAAAAACACAGACAATGCTGATGCTTTCTACAAAGAAAAATGTAGGAAAAACCGTGAATATATTATATTCCTCACTTTATAAAAATATTTATATATTTGTTTATATATATATATAATTGTACTATATATAGCTGTATAAGCATACTTTGTGGTTGATGGAGTTGTTATTGGTATGTTTTTTCTATAAATTATCACATTAAAAGAATCCTCCAAATATATAAAACTTCAAATTGTGGTTTGTGATGTTAAAAATAAACTTTGTTGTCCAATGCAAATGAAGAAAAATAAGTTGACTCTGAACATTGATTGTTTGATATTTTCACTTACCCCTTCATATCATCTCCTTACTCTTTTCCATCCTGTTCTGTGCTACAAAAGTTTGAAATATATGGACTATATTGATTATTCCCCTAGCCCAGCCCCCTGCCTTCCTGTTGGGCTCAGCCAATGGAAAATCTGGCAAGAGATTGGAAGAGTAAAATGAAAATTGGAAGAGGTTCAGATATTTACCTGGCCATAGTTTGGCAATGGCTGTGTTACACTGCTGAATTCTATAGCTCCTGTCAAGCAGCCCTCTCATACAATTCTTATAGAGATCTACAAATGACTCCCTTTCTTGAGCCTTGGTTAAGTAGTAATGGCTCCTAAGGATGCTATCCATGGGGTGTTTCACCATATCTTGTCATTTTCTTTTTACCTTGCCCTTACCTTTGTAAATAGTTCCTCCATCGGCTTTCTTCAAATATGTATTTGGCAATGGCAATCCATTCCCTGTTGTGACCCCGACAAATAGAGTGAGCTTCATATTTGTACTCATTCATTTCTTGCAGGACTAAACATGTTTACAAAGGAACTTTGAGCCTATATAGTAATATCCTTCACTAACACATTTTTCAAGGATCATGGGTATGTCTCAAGGTACAATGTACAAGTCAAAATGCACTTAAATTTAGATTCATAAGAGAAGAAAGTTAAAAAAATGGTATTTTGAGTTCACTCATGTACTTATTTGTTCTTTTAGAAGCAATAATTTAATTTGGAGCTCGTTGCTACAACTTCAACATGAAATGCTTCTTGGGTGGCAATCTAGATGCTATCCTAGTAAAAAATAAATGTTTCCTTCAACATGGATAAAAGACTGCTCAGTTTCTTTCAACTTATACTCATAGGGTGCCTGGGTGGCTCAGTCAGTTAAGCATCCACCTTTGGCTCAGGTCATGATCTTTTCATGAGTTTGAGCCCAGTGTCCAGCTCTCTGCTGACAGCTCAGAGCCTGGAGCCTGCTTCAGAATTTGTCTCCCTCTCTCTCTGCCCCTCTACTCACTTGTACACCCTCTCTCTCTCAAAAAATGAATAAACTTTAAAAATTTTTTGATACATTCAGTATATTTGATTTGTCTCCACTATGGGACAGACATCATCATAGGCACTGGGGAGACCTTTCTGAATAAAAATGGTAATGGGCCACTTTCATGAAGTTCACATTATAGAAAGATAAGCAAACATTACCAACATGAAGAAAGTACAAAAAAACAGGATATGTGTCTTAAAAACAATGAAGGTGTGTATGGGAAACCTTAGAACGATGGGACTTAAGTTAGGTGCAACGATGAGGAAAGGCATCTTTAAGGAAAATGTAAATTACACTTAAATGTAAAGGTAGGATGGAGGTATCTAAATATGAATGCCCCTGGGAAATGTGCAGAATTGACTTTGTTAGAGAGGGCATGGTGAGTTTGAGAAAATGCAAGCAGGGCAGGGAGGCTAGAGCACAAAGACTTGCAGGAGGGCAGAAGTAGTAGAAACGATGGGCAGGGGTTGGGGGGGTGAAAATGGGTATTGAACAATACAGAACCAGGCTTAAATGCTTCATTTCCTGATAGCAGGACAGTCTTTGAAATATTCTAGAGGACATTAAACAAGAAAGATTTGATTTGAATGCTCATCCTGACCATGCTGCATGGGTTTGCTAAGCAAACATGTGCAGAATTTTTTTAAAAAATTGGTAAAGTAGATCTCTCTCAGGCCATAAATAAATAAGACAGAATCCAGACTTCTTATTGAGATGAACAAGTACTAAGAAGGAAAACATTTCAAAAGGAGTAGGGTAACACACACTTCAATTTTCTTTTTGGAATGGGTGCTGCCCAATCTGTTTGTTCTGTCAAAAGCATGCGTGTATGTGTGTGTGTGCGTGTGTGTGTGCGCGCCTATGCATATGTTTTGCAAACAACTCAATAAATGTTTTATAGCACCAAATAACTTCATATTCATTTTATTCCCATTTAACTTTGAAAAGCTTATTACCCAGAGAGGCTAATTTTAGGACAAACAAAAGCAAGTCCTATTTCATCAATAAACTCATGGTTCTCATTAGCATAAGAATTTGGTATTGGCACTGAATTGCAACAATAAAATGATGCTTTCCTATTCCATTTATATTTGTGAATGAGTTGGCCAATAAAAAGCATCTAAAATACTTGTAATTGACTTCACAATTTGGGTCCAAATTGGTAAGATAAACAATGTACTCTCCTGGTCCAGAAAGCAGCTGTCCACATACATGTGTATGAACAAATGTGTAAAAACCCACATTCACATGCCCATGAAGTCAGGACAGGCATTGATTATTAAGAAAAATATCATACATATTTCATGATTGAGGATTAAATAAAATAATTCCATTAGTCCAATTATGTAAAGAATGCTAAATCTCACAAAGAAATGAAGAGATTGAAAAAAATAACTAAAATATGGCTCATATAATAAAAAATTAGTAGATCTTAGTACTACTATGGTATATCAGAAATACATATTGACTCTCCATGTTATATATGGAGATATATATTGATATATATATATACATATATATATATATATAATGGAGATATTATATATTATATAATAACTGCATTGTATTTTATATATAAAGCAGAATCTTTCTTAAACATTAGAATTTGGGGTAAATAAATTGAACTTTAATATTATGGATAAACATTTTTGAAGATTTTATGTTTTAACAGATTTTATTTTTGAAGATTTATCTTATATTGTGTGGGGGCTGGGGGAGGTGAGGTACAATAAAGCATACAACTCTCCTGTGTACAACTCAAAGACTTTTTGAAAAGTGAACACACCTGTGCAATAACATACAAAATTGAGTTATAAAACATTATGAGAACCATAGAAATCCTTTCTTGGACCCTCCCAAATAATCCCCAAAGGTAATTACTATTTTAGCTTACTAAATTTTTTACTGTAAATTAGTTTGTTTAGTTTACAGTAAATTAGTTTGTCCATGCTTCTACTGTATATGAATGGAACCATGTACATGCTCTTCTGTGTCTAGTTTCTCTTTTTATAATATTATGTCTCTGGGGTTCATCCATGTTGTTTTCTCTATGTAATCTCAAGCTGTTCCATTTGATAATATAATACAATCTATTACTTTGTTCCCCTGTCAGGATATTTACATTGTTTACAAGTTTCCAAAAATATTACTTTACATTTGCATTGGTGTATATATGTATGCAGTTCTGTTGATAATGGTAGGCAGAGTAATAGCCACCCCCATACACAAAGATGCCCATGTCTTAATCGGTAGAATCTTGAATATATCATATTACATGTCAAAGGGCAATTAAGATTTTATGTAAAATGAAGATTATGAATCAGTTGACCCTGAAATGAGTTCTTAAAAGTGGAAGAAGGAGGCAAAAGAGAACCAGAAAGATGGCAACACAAGGCTTTGATCCAATGTTGCTGGCTTTCAAGTTGAAGGAATGAGCTCATGATCTAAGGAATGCCAGTGACCTTTAGAAACTGGAAAAGGAAAGGATATGGATTCTCCCCTTACAATCTCCAGAATTAATGTAGCCCTGATAATAAATTGATTTTAGCCAACTGAAACTCATTTCAGATTTATGACATCCAGAATTATCAAGATAATAAATTTATGTTGTTTACTTAAGCCACAAAGTGTGTAGTAATTTGAAAACTAATACAGAGAGTTAAGATGCATTATATTATATATATGACTATCCCAGTAAGCAAGATCCATTTATATATAATTTTACCATTCTACCCTGCAGAGGCAACTTCATTGTAAATGAGAAGACCATATGTGATTCCATTATCAGACTGCCTAAGCACTGTACCTTTATGGTAAATCTTGATATGTGATAGTGTACATTTTCAAGCTTCTTTTATAATGTATTTTGAGTTAGTCTTTTGACAATATTATTCTAAAATTTATATGAAAATATAGCTTCAACCAAAAAAATCCTATTGGATTTTTGACTAAGACTACACTGATTTGTGGAAAATTTGGGGGGAAACTGATATCTTATAAATATTGAGTCTTTATTAATAGACACTTTTCCAGATCGCTAACAGACACATGAAAAAATGCTCAACATCACTCATCATCAGGGAAATACAAATCAAAACCACAATGAGACACCACTTCACCTGTCAGAATGGCTAATATTAACAACTCAGGCAACAACAGCTGTTGGTGAGGATGCAGATAAAGAGGATCTCTTTTGCACTGCTAGTGGGAATGCAAACTGATGCAGCCACCTGGAAAAAAAGCATGGAGGTTCCTCAAAAATTAAAAATAGAACTACACTACAACCCAGGAATTGGCCTACTAGGTATTTATCCAAAGGATACAGGAGTGCTGATTCGAAGGGGCACATGCACCCCAATGTTTATAGCAACACTATCAACAATAGCCGAAGTATGGAAAGAGCCCAAATGTCCATTGACTGATGAATGCATAAAGAAGATGTGGTATATATACACAATGGAATATTACTTGACGATCCAAAAGAATGAAATCTTGCCATTTGCAACTACATGGATGGAACTAGAGGGTATTATGCTAAGCGAAATAAGTAAGTCAGAGAAAGACAAATATCATATGAGTTCACTCATATGAGGACTTTAAGATACAAAACAGATGAACAAAAGGGAAGGGAAACAGAAATAATATAAAAACAGGGAGGGGGACAAACCATAAGAGACTCTTATATACAGAGAACAAACTGAGGGTTGCTGGCAGGGTGTTGGGTGGGGGGAAGGGCTAAAGGGGTGAAAGGCATTTAAGGAAGACACTTGGGATGAGTACTGGATGTTATATATAAATGATGAATCGCTAAATTCTATTCCTGAAATTATTATTACACTGTTAACTAACTTAGATTTAAATTGAAAAAAAATAAATTATTAAAAAAAGTAAAAAAAATATATTGGGTCTTTAGATCCATGAATATGGTATAGCCTTCCATTTAATTTAGGTCTCTTCACTTTTTGCATTATGTTTTTCTGTTAGTGTGTGGACATACTGCCATCTGGACCTGCAGTTGTCTTGTGGGAAAGTTGTTAATTTCAAGTTCAATTTTTGAGATGTTTTCAAATTTATTTTTTGTGTCAGTTTTGGCTTAGAGTGATGATTTCCAAGGAACTCACCAATTTTCAAATTTCACCAATTTTATTTTTTAAAATATTTTTTTTTGAGAAAGAGAGAGAGCTATCCTAAATGGAAAAGAGGCAGAGAGTAAGAGAAAGAAAGAATCTGAACAATTCTCTCTCATGAGACACAGAGCTTGGTCCCATGACCCTGAGATCACAACCTGAGTGAAAATCAAGAGTCAGGTGCTTAAACAACTGAGCTACCCAGGCACTCCCATTACACCTAACTTTAAAATTTAGCTGGTATCAAATTATTCATAATATCCTCTTATCATGTTGGTCTGTACCCTTTATATTCTTGGTAATTGGGAGCACTTTCTCCTTTTTTTTTTTTTTTTCTTTCCTTTTTTGGCTTTCCAGTGGTGATAGTGGTATTGGTCTTTATCATAATCTCTCCTGCAAAGTAATACAGAGATCATATGCTGGCCATCACTATTAATAACAATAGTAAAAAGAAAGTAGTATTTATAAAATATGATCATGTCATGGTTCAACACCACATTCAACAGCTATTAAGTAAGTGTTTTTTTAATCTGGTGAAAAGATATAACCCTGATCCTAATACATTAAAGTTTGTAAATATATCCTTGTTAGTATATAATAGTTTGATTTAAGATTTAAGGATTTATACTAAATCAATTTAACAATGATCAGTGGTGAAGGAAACTGCATACACTAAGAAAAGTAGCATATAATAGAATATCTACATTGGAAAAATATGTTTTAAAAGGCTGGCTTATGACCTCAATTATTTGTAATCCTTACAAAACCTCTGCCAAGTTTAAATTTTTCTGTGGTAATTGATCTCAGAATAATTAAATCAACAACCCAAGTCACAGGGTCAAATTATGAACATTGGGCCACATGAATTTCATCTCTTTTTAGATATATATGATCTTGTTCTTCAGATAAGCAGATAGGTAATTGATGAATCTGAAATCTTCCAACCTCAACAGCTTTTTACACTATCTAACTAACATTATTAAAATGGGGAAAATCTTAAATATCTGTTAGAAACCCAGTAATGTTTTTGTTTCAGACATTTCTTTTTCACTATTTACATCAATTTTTGTATTATTACTACTGCTTCACTGGCATTAGACATGCTTAATTTTGCCAATATCTCAGCAGAAAAACATACATTGCCCAATTATCTTTTTTAAAAAGGGAGGGGTGGTAGAAATGGAACCAACAATTCACTCTATTCACTTTAAATCTCATAATTCTCAATATTTAAGTCTTGAATTAGTACAGGATTTAGTGACAGTCTTACAATCTATTATGACCTATATATAATGAGAGGACAGTCCTATTAAGCATTTATATCTTACTAATAATGAATACAATGTTATGCTAAATGCAAGATATCATCAAAGTATTTTAAGAAACCTCCTAAAATCATTAATACTTTATCAAAAGGAAATACTTTAGTAATTGGATTGGTCAGATTTATATATAATACACCATGAATCTCAAATTATAGTTAGTAATCAATTACCATAATTAAGGGATAAAGCTATTCATTTCTATTTCTCTCATAAAATTAGAAAAATTTTAGTACTTATAATTCTGTTACTTTCATCTGTGAAAACAAGTGACTTTTCAACATATCCCAAGAAAATCAACATATAATGTATATCATCTAGGAACTTAAATTGGGATTTGTAAGAAATATAAATATTTTCTTATATCCAGCTGAACTTCTGGCCAGGAAAACTTGGGGAAATGCTGGACTTCCTTGACATAGTCTAATTTTGCACTTTCTATCCTTGGTGAGATAGCTATATATATATATATATATATATATATATACACATATATATGTATATATATACATATATATGTATATGTATATACACACACACATATGTATACACACACACACACACACACACACACACACACACACACATATCCCTAAAGTGTCCTCTCTATAGGCCATGCTAAGATGACTTTGGGACCTGGGCAGAGGAAATATAGGAGGATGGTGCTACTCTTGGTTTACTTTCTCCCTCTTCAGTTAGTGAAAAAAAATTTTATATACTCAAATGTAAAAGTTCACATAAATTTTTGGGGGGATAAAAAAATAAGATTCCACTTCTGACATAGTTTGCAAACTGGTCAAACTAAGATCAAGAGATGTGTAGAGAGGAGGACGAAGGAGACCGAAGACTGATCAATGTTAGTCCTTATGAATAGCCATTTGTTATAAGATTCACTACCAGTTGAACGTTCAGCTCTGTGTTACTAAAGTATGATCACAGGAGACAGAGATGCAAATGAATATAAGCACCTATTCCATTGCAATCTAGCGACAAAGCCAAATAACATAGACTCCTTGGTGCCCGATAATCATTACCACAGTATTACCAACTCTTACTATAGAGTGTTTCAAATAGGAAATGATTATAAAGCTGTTGAGGACACAAATCCAACCCCAACTTGACACGTAACGATAACTGCATTTGTTGAAAAGATGAAACAGAAACTTCTTATAAATTCAGATTTAATTCAGCTATTAATTCCCAACATACATGCCAAGACTCATCATGTTATTACGGACCAAAAGAAAGGCTAAAATCTATGGATTTTGTTATAAGAACTGGAGTCTCTGAATTCCTCTTGTATGAATTGGAAAGTAAATGTAAAACTCCTATACTCTGCATTCCTGAAGCTGGGCAAAGCAGTGGGGGTTTCAATTAAAAACCACAGGAACAGAAAGGAATACGTCAATAAAACCACAGACTTGTAAGTACTGCATACTAGTTTGCAAACAAACACAGCAAGCCTTCTTGGAGTATGAGTCTATTACTGTAGATTTAAACTGAATGTGTGATAGTGGAGGTGACTATCTCAGCGTGGTTTTCCCTCATTTCATGTACAGGGGAATGCAGGTTTGCATCCTTCGTTCCCTGTACAAATGCAACGAGGAAATTGCCTAACTGAAGAATGCAGCCCTGGAGTGGGAAAAGTTAAAATGATACTAAATCTGTGTTTTTAGTAGGAAGATCATTAAAGTGAGAGAATTTTAAGGCTGAACTGATATGTAATCAGTAATGGTGGAAAATTAGTTTTTTCAAATATAGACATCAGGTTAATATCCATTTAAATTACATGGTTTTCACTATAAGCTTTCTGCAAACAGTGTCTGACATTAGAATATATTTGTTGAGTAATCAATTGGTTATAGAGGGGTATAATCACTACATAAAATGTTACATATTTTACAAGGCTAAAATCAGAATAAAGGCAGTCATGTTGAACGGAACATAGGCAAAGTATTTAATTTATAATTCACTGTACATAGCTGTGTATTTTTTTTAAGATGCCATGTGTTTCAAATATTTAAAAGAAGACAGCTATGTGGGAAACATTGGATAGTTTTACCTGGTTAATTAATTAGGCTAAATGTGGCTTAACTTTGCTACCAGTTAGTAACTGGTTTCAAATATATTGGCTTCTCATTATGCTTGAACAGTTCATGAAATTAATCTTATTGAATACCCAGTGTATTAAGAGACTGTTTGAAGCTCAAAGAAAAATTCATGATATTTTTAGTTAAGGACTATCTCAACTGACTTTGACAAAAAATGCTTTATTTCTCTTTCCACAGAAAATGTTTGTTCTATTTACATTTAATGACAATGGAAATAAAAGTCAGCTTTATTTGCTAAAATTTTGATGTTACTATATTGCAGAGCTTAATGAAACATGATTATAGATACAGCACTTATTGTGGGGTTTATTTATGAAGGGTTTTATTTTTGAGAATTAAGATAAAAGGCTGGGGATGAACATGAATATATTTTACCTTCCGAGGTTCCTATATTGTCAGGAAATTCAAGGGTTGTGAGAAGTCTTGCACTTCCTAAACAATTCATTTTTATAATTTATAAATTCCAAAGAGTTTGAAGAGGCTTAATCCTAAATCTCTTGGTCATCTTTCAGCCAGTAGTGGCATCTTTTGATTACTATAATGAAAAAGCCCTACAATTCTGAGCTGTGCTATCTTAAAGTCAAAATACAAGCATAAATTTTTAAAATGAAGTATACCATTCTTGTATTTAAAAATATAATCTTAGTGATTAAAAATAGAACAGAGGACAAGTTCAATCATAATCTGTATTTACTGCTATGTCTCCTAATGTTTATTCAGCCCAGTATCCGGCACAGAGTAGGTATTATGAAAGAAGCATTTGGGTGAATAAGTAAAAGAATTAATGAATGAAAGTATGACATTAGTTGGAAACAAATCTAAAAGCTAGATTTTCTAAAATGTGCCTCCCTCTGCTATATATATATATATATATATATATATATATATATACATATACACACACACACATATATATATACATATATATGTATATGTATATATATATATATATATATATATATATATATGTATCTTTTTTAATGTTTATTTCTTTTTGAGAGAGAGAAAGACAGAGCACGAGCAGGGGAGGGGCAAAGAAAGAGGGAGACAGAGAATCCAAAGCAGGCTCCAGGCTTTGAACTGTCAGCATAGAGCCCACACAGGGCTCAAATTAAAGAAACACGAGATCAGGACCTGAACCGAAGTTGGGATACTTAAGCAACTGAGCCACCCAGGCACCCTGCTTTTTCTTTTTTAAATGAGACATATGGCATCATAAAAACATGTGAAATGTTTTGCGCCCTCAAGGACTCCAAGTCTGAGACTGCGTCACAACCAAGTAAATACAATTTAATGAAGAACACCACTTTAGGAACAGACACCATGAAAAAATAAATAAATTTACATTTTCATTGCATAGATCATAATATAGAAAACTCAAAAATCAGTATTTGAACATAATAATGTTAAATATTCCTGTGAAGATTTGTGATTGTTGCAAATGATAAGAAAAGGATAATTATGACTAGTCTTTATTCCTAACCTACTCAAATATACTATTAATAAAATATCAAATGTTTAATACTGAAGTCCCTAAATGCTGCTTAGTTGTATGAAGGCACATATTAGATTATTAAAAAGCAGTTAGCACAAAGCAGACTAGAGTAGCTGTAAGTAGTTATTTACCTGATGTAATATGTATACAAATTAAAAGGTTAAAGTTAATAATAAGCTGAGAAAGCAAAACAAATTAAGAAATAATACATTTATCATTTGCTAAATGGTTTGACATTTGTTTAAAACACATCTGGCTAAATCAGCTCACAGCATAAAAAATAGTTAACTTTATATATTAAAATATGTCACTTAAAATTTTAAATGTTTTGAAACTCCTAATTCAAATATTGTAATGGGCACATTGGGGGGTACAAAAATCAAATGATAATATATTAATATGTTAACATAATAATAATAACAACAACAATAAACTAACTATACTTGAACTGCTACTATGGTTCAGTGAAGTTAAACCATCATTGACACCTACTTGTTCATCTCACACGAACTGCAAAACTGCTTATTTCAGTCTCAATACAGACAGCAATAACTGATGTCCTGGGGCCAAGGGCATGTACCTATGAGGACATGTACCTAGGAGTCAAGATCTGTTTGAGTCCAAGGCTCTTACTTTTTCCCCAAACTGAAATAGAGTATGTAAAACTTGCACACGTGCACATACGCACGCGCATGCACACGGGCACACACACTGCAATATACATAGAAATATATAGTGGTGGGTCCTAGAAGTGGTAGAAAGGGAGTGTATCCACATGGGAAATTACTTTTTGCTCGAGAGGGATGAAAGAAAGAGATGGTTTTTGAAATGAACTTTGATGCATCAGTAGGATTTCACTGGTTTAGGATATAGAAGACATGGAAGGCAAAGAAAAAAAAAGAGACACAGAAAAAGAGAAAAATGAATGAAAAAAGGATCTACACTATTCAAGTTGTTAACTAAGTTGTTAACTAAGTTGCTAAGTAGCACTCAGGATGCCATTGGTATCTTCCTGTCTCTTCAATACCATTCCCAAAATATTACTCTTAAGCTCTTATATAAAAAGAGCTATTTCTTTGAGGTATTTGTATACAAAATTAAAAAAGAAAAATCAAAGCATGATTGTGAATTAATACCCTAAAGAGCTAACATTGCATTCCCTCTGAATTGAATAAAACAAACTGAAATATTTAGTTTGAGCCTATTAAAAAGTTGGACAGCATAAACTTGGATTTATAATATTTCACATGTACATTTCTTCAGCTTGGATTCTATTATTTTATGTATTTATATGGAGTATGAAAATTTATAATAGACAGTGTCAAAGATCTCAAACTCCTAGTCAAGATCAAGTTTAAGTTTGGTGTCTTCTATAAATGAAATAAAAATGTGTCTACCCCAACATGGGGCATTATACACAGAATTTGGGAAAGCAAGAAGTATGTAAAAATAATGAACCATTAATAAACAATAATTATGATCTAGAGATGTATTTTCTAGATACATAGAAATATCTAACACTCTCAGCCAGTTAGCTAAGACATGTTTTATAAAATAAGGTATTTTTATAATAGAAGAAGTATGAAGCACTTTATTTACTGTAAACACAAGATATAAATTTTCTAAAACCAGAAATATTAAATAAATTAGTGGCAACTACTATGGGTATAAGATTGACATTATTGATGAAATATAGATCTCCCTCCACACAACCACCTCTGAGTGACAGAATTTGGTAAATTTGCCTAAACTGCTTTGGAGTTAGTGGGCATAAATCTTGTCATATGTACACATGTATACATGTGTATATGTGTATACATGTGTTTACACACATATGTGTGTATTATATATGCATATATAATTCTTATTTTAGCTAGGTAAATTAATAACATTAATAATGATCATTTCAGGAAACTCATAAGATAATGAAAATCTATAGAAATCATTATTATCTTGTGAACTCCAAACTTAGAGATAACAATTAATATTTCAGAATGCTTTCTTCCATATATTGTTCTATACATATATGCTTGCAATACTGAATATCTACACCTTTATGAAAGGAGGCATTCAAAATCAATCAGTTATATTAATATTTTAAAAGTCATTCTACCTTCCTTAAGTATTGTTTAAAGACTGCCTAATACTTAAAGTACAACTGTATCAAAATGTTTAATCATTTTCTCAATTATTATTCATTTCAATTATTGCTAACCACAGTTATAAATAAATTGTGGCATAAAATATTTTTGACCATTTCTCTCACTATTTCTCTGGGTGGAATTCCTCAAAGTTGGATTCCTGCATCAAAGTGTACTGACATTTAGGGACACCTGGGTGGCTCAGTCGGTTGACAGTCTAACTTCAGCTCAGGTCATGATCTCATGGTTTGTGAGTTCGAGCCCTGCATCGAGCCCTGCATCAAGCCTGCATCAAACCTTGCATCGGGCTCTGTGCTGACAGCTTGGAGCCTGGAGCCTGTTCAGTTTCTGTGTCCCCCTCTCTCCCTGACCCTCCCCCACTCACACTCTGTCTGTGTCTCTCAAAAATGAATAAATGTTAAAAAAATTTTTTTAAGTGTACTGACATTTTTAAAGCTCTTAATGAAGAAGGAATATAATTTTTATAGCAGTTGATATGGACTAATTAATTGAGAGAAAACATGTTTAAAATTTATCAGAGGGGCACCTGGGTGGCTCAGCTGGTTAAGTGTCCCACTTCATTCCGCTCCGGTCACAATCTCACGGCTTGTGAGTTCGAGCCCGCGTCAGGCTCTGTGCTGACAGCTCAGAGCCTGGAGTCTGCTTCAGATTCTGTGTCTCCCTCTCTCTCTGCCCTCCCCCCACTTGCACTTTCTCTCTCTCTCTCTCTCTCTCAAAAATAAACATTTAAAAAATTTTTAAATTCATCAGACAAGGTCAAAAATTCATTGTGAGTAAAAGTTTTATTAAGCCATATGTCCAATAAAGCAGCCAAACTGTACTTTTTGAGTGGTACCTTTTTCTGTACTGTTTTTGTACTTTTTGAGTGGTACTCTTCATTATTATAATGCAACTTTGGCTGGCTTGGAGTTGAGATTAATATTGTTTGGCAGAAAAAAACATTGAAACAATTTTAGTAAAAAAATTCTGTTGGAAATTGTGAAATCGTTTATTGCAAAAATAAATTAGTCAAGTTTTATACTTTATATAAATATACCAACCACATTCACACTGGTATCAGACCTAAATAATTATTGTCTGAGAAAACTGAGTGCTCACCATATCAAGCATTTGTCTGAGACTCCTGATGAATATGTGGCCTTCACCGCCAGCAACCCACTCACAGCCTAGTGCTCACACCCCGCCAGCTGGCTGGACACATGGATGAATAAGGAAATGGTTTTCGTGACTGCCATGGGAGCAGTGAGTTGGCAGGGGGCCACGTGATCTTCGACAGCCAACTGGCATCTGGGAGTTCCTTAACTCTCAAAGGGTTAGCCATGCACAGCGTCCAAGCCACGCAGCACATGTTGCCAGGGAGCTACGTTTGGAAAGGCATTCTCCCAAAGAAGCAGGCAGAGTGCTCCCCTCCTGAGTAACTGCCTCATTCACGGTTTCAGGCACGTCAGTAAACATTGAAACCAAAAACTGGCATCGCTCCTGAGGTTTCTTTGCTTATTATATTTACTCATTTATTTGTTGACTTTCAGAAAGTGCATCTTTAAAGGGTATTTAGTAGAATTCCTACCAAATGGTAGACCATCTATCTCACTTTATTTTGGACAGTCTTATTTCATGATTGCAGCCCTGACACATTAAGAGCACCTCCAGATTCATTCCCAGGAGGGTCCTCGTTTAGATGATACAAGACAATATCTAAGTTCAATGTTTGGCTAAAAAATATGAAATGACCAAAGCTACTGTTTCTCAATGAAAGAATATGTGAAATGACAAGCCTCCACATTAAAAAAAACACATTTTTAGCTTATTATTATAAAAATTTCAGGCATATGAATATACATAATATATTATGAACCTCCACATACCCATCACCCAATTTTTTCTCCTTTCTAAACTTCATATTTCACTAAATGAAACATGACTTTCTAGAACTCTCACTTTATCACAGTGTTAAGGAAGTATTTACCAAAGTTTGTTTTTCATGCAAAACTAGCCCTGGGAATTGTTTTATGGAAGTCAGAGTGAACGAGGAGAGCTATATATTAACTCCCAACTTTGAAATTCACAATAAACATTAATGCTGCTGCAGAATTGTAATATGTAAAGAAGCTGTGTTTACGTGTGTTTTGAAAGCAAAGGGATAGGTGATAGATACAGAAGGATAGGTGGATAGATAGAAAGATATAGATAGAGAGATAGATGACAGATAGACAAGTAAGTAGATGATAGACGATAGATAGATAGATAGATAGATAGATAGATAGATAGATAGATAGAAGATATAGGAAGATACAATTTTCATAAATCAAATCACTCATATTAAGAGCCTGAAGAATCAGTGTTAACTTAAAAACTATCTGTAATTTTCATTATTTATTTTTAATATTTATTTTTAGAGAGAGGGAGAGCACAAACAGGGAGGGGCAGAGGGGGAGAGAGAGAGAGAGAGAGAGAGAGAGAGAATCCAAAGCAGGATTCAGCACAGACCCATAAGCCAGGCTTGAACTCATGAATTGTGAGATCATGACCCGAGCTGAAGTCAGACGCTTCAGACGCTGAAGACGACCATCAACCAGACACCCCAAAATACCTCTAATTTTAAAACATAACCAGATTTCTTTAAGTTTTCATTTAAATTCCAGTTAGTTAACATACAGTGTAATATTAGTTCAAGTGTACAATATAGTGATTTAACACCTGGTGCTCATCATGACAAACACACTCCTTAGTCCCCATCCCCTATCTCACCCATCCTCCTACCCACCTCCCCTCTGGTAACCATGGGTTTGTTCTCTATAGTTTAAGAGTCTATTTCTTGGTTTGCCTCTCTCCCTCTTCTTTTTTCCCCTTTGCTCACTCGTTTACTGTCCACATATAAATGAAATTTTCTTTAAACCATGGTATTTGGAAAGATACACTTTTGTAAAGTTAAATTTGATCTAGGTACATAGGCTCCTAGGCAGTCAAATCAATGTTTGATTTATCTAGGACCAAGGAAAACAACATGTTGGGGGAAGTATATGTGTGCTGCTCTTCACCAATGCAAACCACATAGAATTAATTGCCCTACACTTCTGGTAATGCACTCATCCAATGATCCAGTTACTGGGTGCCTATTGTGTTTTAAGATCTGTGTCAGAACTGGGATGAAAAAGACACTGAACAGAGGGAAAAGATACTATAGGCTCACCACCTATTTAGTTGTTTAAGTGCTTCTCATTCATTCATGAATCTCTCATTAATATTTGCTGAGTGCCTACTGTTTTCCAGATCTCTTCTAGGTACTAGGGACATGATACTGAAAGAAACACATTTCTATTCTCGTGGAGCTTTCCTTTTGGTTAAGTAGGGGCAGCAGGCAAAAAAGAATGAGGACAAATACCAACTGTGACCTACCTGAGAGGATATTGCAGGGGAGAGGCAAGAGGTTTTCTTTGAAAACAAAGAGATAGGAAGAGAAAGAGACATAAGGGAAGATCAGGGGATGACATTTGCAAAGACTAAAAGATGGGACAGTGTCTGTTGCATGGCTTAGTTTTACGTGACACCTCAAGGACAATGAACAAGGGCTTTGCTCCTGTCTCCACCATTCTAGCATAAGAGTATTCTCATGATATACTTTTGGGTAGATTCTGCTCTGGGGACTGCTTAAAAAATAGAAACAACAACAACAAAAACAGCAAGCACTAGGAATACGAGTCAGCAAGGGATTTTTCATACCCTCTTCGATGGGCATCCTTCGTTTCTCCCTGTAACCCTCACTTCTAAGACATTAGAGGGAGCCTAGTGTTTCAGCGGCCCACACTCACCTTATTACCTTTAGCCCTGATGACACCACAGAAACAGAAACAGACTATCTTCTGACTTGTCTTATTCAAGAGCCATTTTCTTTGGTCCCTGTTTACTTCAGCCCATATGGTCACCAGGCCCCTAACTCTCCTTTTGCTCCAATCCCTGCACTACCTGCGTGTTCTGTGTATATCAAGGGTACTTTCCACCTCAGGGCCTTTGCTTTTATGGTTTCCACTTCCTGGAACTCTCTTTCACCTGAGGGCCATACACTTTTCCCTCCCATGTCCTGTAGGCATCTGCTAAAATGTCCTTTAATCAGTGAATATTTTCTGACCACAGAGGTTAATATAGCAACCACCTTATCTCCCTTATAGCTACTTAAGATTTTTTTCTTTTAATTCTTATTACAACCTGATACATGTTTTTTTTTCCCCTTTTTAAAAAAATTTTCCTCCTACACGAGTTTCCACACTCCACACAAAAGAAACTTTATCTGTTTTGCTCACTGCCAAGTCTTCAATACATGAATACTTCTGGTGCAAAGTAGATGTTCACTGAACAAACAATCAAGTGAATGAATGAGGGGAAATTATGCCAATTCCAGATAGTCTCATGCTTTTTCTTAGAGCATCACAATGTCAAAGGGTCAGTATTAGGGAGAACATTGGTAATGACCTGGTATAAAGTAAAGAGTTTCCAGTTGGCGTTTTAAAATAACATGGATTAATTGTTGCGTCCTTTATATTTGCTCTTGGAATCATTAGCTGAATACTCAACATGGAATGAAAAACTTGTTTTTGAGTGTCCACTCTAATAATTACTAGTTATGCCATCTGAAACATTTAAATATGCTGTACCTCAGTTTCCAATTCTGTAAAGGAAGGTAGTCTTAACTACTATAAAATTCAAAAGCTATAACCATACTTGGTGGTTACGAAAACAATGTCACTGGTTAATCCATTATTGTACCTGGAGAAGAATAACAAACCCTCAGGTTGAACTGTCAAAGTAGCAGATCTGCAGGATGCTTCTATTGCCACAAAGGACAGCTCTTCTCCTTAGATTAAATTGGAGAAGTGACAATTATACCTTTCACGCATTCCAAATTTTATAGGACAGTTTCATTGTAATATCCACTTGCAAAACTGTCTGGAGTGAGGTGGTGTTGAACAGCACATATTTTTAATTTAAAATCCATTAGCATTCCATATAATTAATTAGAATTTTACACTCCAGTGGCTTTTGGTTCCCTACAGAAAATTGAGCACACAGAATATAATTTGATTTAGTTTTTGGTCTAGGTTTAATCTACCTTAAACATTTTTTTTAATATCTCAGGGGAAATTTTAACAACTTAAAAATTTGTGATTTTTTCCCCTTAGTAAACCCAGAATTCTATTCTGGTATTTTTTGGGGGTAGGGGAAGCTTATAAAAATACAGGTAAGGCAAAATATTTAATACAAGTATTTAGGACCCAAAATACAGAGTCCATATCCTTGCTATGGTAACATACTTGTGGGAAAAACAGAGAGGTTGTGAAATTCTGCCGATTTTACACCCCTTGTCTTCTTATTAGAATTATAGAACTAAACCTCCATATAAGTCTTTTTAAGTTTCAGTCTGTGCCACTAAAATGATCTTTCACAAAAGGTATCACATGTATTTGACATTCTTATAGCACATTTATTGTGGCTCAAGAGGCTGAGTACTGGGTCATAATTCCATTCCATTCCAACTTCCAAGGGCCATTTCTGTGGGTGAGTTTCCTGTTGGATTATTTATAACCGCAGAATTAAATCACAAGGTTTGGAGGTCCTTGGCCTAACTTCAAATTGCTCTGCAATGATTATAATAAATATTTGGTCTTTTGAATTCCATGACTATCCAGTTTAGTAAAGTCATCAATCAATTTTTTTGGACAATATTTTCTTTTTCTTCTAATGTTTCCCTTAGTTTCTTGCTCTCTTTTAACTATTGGTTATCCTGTGCCCTGCTATCTCAGAAGTTGACACATTCATATAGTATTCTCTACATGTGCAAGCATATTTACTTATTATTCACCTGGATAAGGTTTTCCTATCCTCCCACATTATGGTTACAGTGACTTGTCTTTTAAATACTTAGATGGAGTACAACCCATTTATCACCTACCAAAAATAAGTAGAATATTGTCACATACTTTCTATAAAAGGCTTTATGTTTCAATAAAGGATTGTGACAATAAAAAATATTACATATAACATGCATATACACATAAGTACACACACATATGCATACATAAAATATATACACTTGAAATAAGCCTATTGAATAACAAGCTTTGAAAATTTTAATAGAACTTAATATCCAGGATCTGTTGTTCCTTCTGTTGCACAACCAGTGGTTTCAATATTGTATTTCATTTAAAAATATTTTAAAAGCAGTGCACAGAAAGTACAGTGTGATCTTTTAGTTTTTCAAATCTTGGGGGACATAAGATATTTAGTTTCCAGATCCAAAGTTAAATGAGAGACTTTCCAGATATAGTCATTTTTATGTAATTCAGCTTCACTTTGTCTATAAGTAGAATTTAAAATTTTAAAGACATATACAATTTTAATATAAATGGTGGCTTCAGGCTTATTTTGACCTTTTAGACAAGTTCAATTCAAATGTAGGGTAAATCTGGTTCAATCTCAATCACAAACTTATTTTGAATATTACAATTTTGCATATAAAACAAAATATCATGAAACACAAGTGAATTAAAAGAGGCAGACAAGATCAGGTTATTATATTAAAAAATGCTATTCATTGGTTTTATGTCATAATGTGAATATGCTAATAACTGTGGGGATAATTGACACCATAGGAACAAATATAAATGCATTTAATGAGGTTATTGATTTTTCCCTCATAAATTTTCTTACATACTTTATATTGTAAGGATATCACTAATGATGTATGTCTTTTCATTAGAGTTGGCATAATAAAGATGACAATTAATTTTTAATGTATCTGTTAGTGAAATTTAATATTGAAAAATTAATAAAGGAAACTAAATTTCATTGCTGAGTCTATTATTAGAATTACATGTATTAGCAAGCAAATTTACCAGTATGAACATTTGCAACAGGCAACTTAGTTAAGAAAGCTTTGAGCATCCTAAATCTCTATTGGCTTGGTCAGGAAGAGAATAAAATGCAGTTACTCAAAAAATAAACCAAAGCAACAGCCTGAGAGCGCTATAATCCTATAGAACCCATTTCATGGATCCTCACTTCAGGATGCCCTACTGACTGCCCTACAAAGTTCAGCTTGTTGAGTAAAATTTCCCAATGGTTTTAAATGACTTGGGCGACTCTGTGGTGGTCTTTGGACTGACTGTGAAGTCCTCAACAGGCTCAGTTTAATAAGGATTATAGAAAGGGAATTCTTGTTCCCATCTACTTACACCAGCTATTTTATTCTATTTTTTTAAGTTACCTTTAAAAAAAATTAATGTTTATTTATTTTTGAGAGAGAGAGAAGCAGAGAGAGAGACAGAATCTGAAGCAGGCTCCAGGCTCTGAGCTGTCAGCACAGAGCCCAATGTGGGGCCCAAACTCAAAAACTGTGAGATCATGACCTGGGCTGAAGTTGGACGCTTAATAGACTGAGCTACCCAGGTGCCCCAACCTTAGCTATTTTAATATACTGTCTTATTGAAAACCTCTTCCTTCTGAAACACAGGTATTATTATTCCCATTCTATAGATTAGAAAAACAAGTGCTGGAGAAGTCAAGGAATATTCCGTCAATAAATGGAGCTCTGATTCTAAAACAACTGGGTCTCTTTTCAGTATGACTGCTCTTTCCAGTCTTGAGAAGGCTACATCGATTTTTTTTCCTGTAAATTGCATTTTAGCAAAATGACAAATGTCTTAAGATTTTGAATGTGATGAATTGGTCGTTTTCCTAAGGAAAATGTTAAGCTCAGAAAATTTTCCTCATGTGATTAAATTCAGCACAAATTCTATTTTACACCAATTCATTCAAAGACATTTTAAAAAGTGGCTGTCAGGTAAGCTATGCATCTTTTTTCTTCTTCTACACAATACATGATACAAGCATCCCTCTGGTCTATCATTTGCAACTATTATATCTTTAGAAAAGCATTCATTTTAAATGGATGATTTGTTGCTAATTTTCCGCTTCCTAGATATACAGGCAAAGGATCTGAGAGAAGGCAAGTGGATGAAACAAACAACAGCCCAGTTTTCTCCATCTAGAGTGGCATGAAGTCTTTTAAAAGATAGCAAATTCATCAGAGGCATAATAATATTTAATATATCCCTGACATAAATGTTTTTGAAAAGAAGAAAATTGGAAAAAGAAAACAAGAGCAAAAAGAAATTTCACACCAAAAATATCGCAGGTTTTCTTGCCTTATAATGTTAAGCCAATTCCCTAAAATTCTCCATCTTTATCAATTGTTTATTCAAGATGCTCATTTACTCATTTGGTTTGTGCATTTATTGAGCATGGGGTGCAGAAAGAACATTGGAAATTGGAGAAAGTTTTCAAGATCATTGAAATGTCTTCAGACCGACTGTCTTTACATGGTCTGCTGACTCAAAGTAAACCAAAAAAAAAAAAAAAAAAATTCAGAGAAATGTTACATGATTTAAATTATGGTTCCATTACTTATTAACTGATGTCCTTAAGAAAGTACTTAATCACAACTTCACATGCAGAAGTCATTTACATTATTTAAGCACATATAGGGCTATTCATATTAAAAATAATAATCACAAAGGTAAACTATTAGACAAAGAAAACCCAGAAAAAGCAAAGAAAAAACATAATAAACAAACAAAAAAATTTTTTAATTGGATAATAACTAAACCCAGACAGATCTGTCATGTCAACTAACATAAACAGGATGAGAATAATTAGGAAAAGTTCCAGATTGGACACAATGGACAATCATAACCAGAAAAACTTGGGGGTAGGATGGGGGGTGGTGGCAAACAAAAAAAAAGTAGGGCTCTTGACAAGGTAGAATTCAGACCCAAAACAAGTGAAGAAACTAGGCTAAGAAAGACAATTTATACTGGTAAAATTGTAATTCGAATAAGCATAGCGGTTATGAATATGCATAAGCCCCATGATGGTGCATCAGTGGTGATAAAGCAAAAACTGTAAAAGATACCAGAGGGAAATATACAGAAATACAGTACAAGCAGGAAGCTTTAATTCATGGATCTCCAACTACAGAATATCAAGTGCATAAAAACAAATTTGAAAAGAACGCACAAAAAAACAAGATTTAACTAATATGCATTAAATTGCCTTCCCTGAAAATAAAGAAGATACTTTCCTTTCCTATGCTCATGGAATGGTCACAAAATTGATCAAAGACATCATGCCACAAAGAAAAATCATCAATGGGGTACTTGGGTGGCTCAGTCAGTGAGCATCCGACTTTAGCTCATGTCATGATCTCAGTTTGTGGGTTTGAGCCCCACATTGGGCTCTACTGGCAACTCAGAGCCTGGAGCCTGCTTCGAATTCTGTGTCTCTGTCTCTCTCTCTGCCCCTCCCTGCTCATGCCTGCTCTCTCTCTCTCAAAAATAAATAAACATTAAAAAAAGAAATCATCAATAGAATCCAGAAATGTGGAAATAAAACTGTATTCTCTAATCAGATGCAAAAAACTAAAATAATAACTAAACCAGAAAAACAAATCACCCCTACCACCAAGAAAGAGAAAATTATATTAAGAAATTCATAAGTTAGTAAGAATATAAACAAAAACAGTAAAAACAGACTATAATGTTAATTACAGTAGTTAAGATCAAGCATTAGATATAGTTAACTACATTCTCAGAGGAAAATTTGTAACTTTGAATTTATGTGTCAATATTAGCAAACTTTTTTTTACATGAATTGGGCAGCAAAAGAGTGCTGACCTAAGTAACTTTATTTAAAAAAATGGTTTCACTGGATACTATAAGGCTAAAAAAACAACTATACATGAACATTGTAGTCTAGTTGGTAAATTTATTTCTCATAGAGGTATATATGGATTAATAATTCTGAAACTTTTATTTATGTATACTAGGCCTGAATTCACGAATTCAATACTGACTTACTGACATGAATTCATACTGATGTTGCCAACTCTCATATATGTGTGTATACATGCATAAAACTATATACATGTATAACCATATATATATATACATATATATGTATATATATTGTTGGTTGGGGTCTGACTCTTGATTTTGGCTCAGGTCATGATCCCAGAATCATGGGATTGAGTCCCATTTTGGGATCCGTGCTGAGGGTGGAGTCTGCTTGGGATTTTCTCTCTCTCTCTCCCTTTGCCCCTCTCCCCTGCTCGCTCTCTCTCTCTCTCAAAAAAAATCCTATTGAGGCTAAAACAAATCACCACATGCTTAGTAACTTAACACACCACCAATTTATTCTTATAGTCCTGGAAGTCAGAAGTCTGAAAGGGTCTCACTGAGCTAAAATCAAGGTGTCAGCAGGGATGTATTCCTCCTGGAGGCCCCAGGGAGGGAGAAGGGTGAATCTATTTCCTTGTCTTCTCCAGCTTCAGAAGCCACCTGCTTTCTTTGGTATATGTCCTTCCTCCATCTTCAACATCAACAGCATAGCATCCTCACATCTCTCTCTCCGACTCTTACCTCTTTTGCCTCCATCTTCCACTTTAAAGGACACTGTGATTATACTGACCACACCTTAATAAATCAGGATAACCTTATTTTATTGTTAATTGATTAGCAGCCTTAATTGGATCTATAACCTTAATTTTCTCTCTTGTCACCATGTAACCTAATATATTCACAGGTTCCAGAAGTGAGAACATAGATATTGTTGGGGACCACAAGTCTGCCTACCACAAAATCCAAAATCTTTTATAATACAACTCTACCAAAATTTTAAAGAATAATTCCAATGCTTTTTGAACTGCTTCAGAGCATAAAAAGAACATAATTGTTTCTTTTAATCAAGCATAAATAAAATTGATACTTAACTCGGCTCCTTCTCAAGCCCCAAAAGATAATTACAAACAAATCTCATTTCTGGTTGTCAAACTAATATCTTAAATAAAATATTAGCAATTAGAATACAATAGCACATCAAAAGAATAATATATCATGACCAAGTGCTGTTTATCCTCTTAAATGAGAAAAGGTACTTACTAGAGTTAATCTATTTTTTTTAAAAAAAACTTTCAGGGCACCTGGGTGGCTCAGTTGGTTAAGCATCTGACTTTGGCTCAGATCATTATCTCACAGTTCGTGGGTTTGAGTCTCACGTCAGATTCTGCACTGACAGCTCAGAGCCTGGAGCCTGCTTTGGTTTCTGTCTCCCTCTCTCTCTGCCCCTCCGCCCCTTGTTCTCTCTTGCTTGCTCTCTCTCTCTCCCTCTCAAAAATAAGTAAACACTTAAAAAATTTTTAAAAACTTTCAAATATTAAGATTGTTGCAGCAAAATGTATATTAACCCAAAAGACAACGTTATACTTAATGAAGAGAAAAGAATAAAGCACATGACGTATGAAATTGGAAAGAAGGAGGAAGTAAAGTTCTCTTATGGTTTTATACCCGAAGAACGCAAAGAATTCACTACAAACCACTATAAACAAGGTAACTTAGCAATGTAGAAATTTCATATTTCAAATAACAGCTTTTCTATAAGCATAACAACTAGCTAAAAGACTTAGAATAAATATCTGAATTTACGAAATAAATATAAAACCTATGAGAATAAATTTAACAAGAAATGTCTCTAAGAACTACATGGTGGCAAATTTAGCACAGATGATAATTATATGTTTACAGAAGTATTGAACTATGTCAATTTCCTCTAAATCATGACTACAATAAAATAGTAAAAAGGTCTTTTGTTTTTAAGTTAGCAAAATGAGTTAAAATTCTTAATGGATCAACACTGCAATGATGCCACTTCACACCCACTAGGATTGTTAGAACCAGAAAGTCAGATAGTAATAGTGTTGGTGAGGTGCTTCGGTGACTCAATCAGATGTGTGTCCAACTCTTGATTTTGATTCAGGTCATGACCTCACAGCTTGTGAGATCAAGCCCTGCATTGGGCTCTGGGCTGACAGCATGGAGCCTGCTTGATATTCTCTCTCACCCTCTCTTTCTGCCCTTCCCCTGCTCATGCTCTCTCTTTCAAAATAATTAAACTTGAAAAAAATAATAGTGTTGGTGAGGCTATGGAGAGAGCAGAAATCATACTACTGGTAGGAAAATAAAATGGTGCAACCATTTAGTTTAACTATCTGTGGTTCTTCAAATGACTAAACAGAGAATTACTAGCAATTCTGTTCCTAGCTATGTCCCCCAGAAAAATTAAAACATATATATATCCACAAAGAAATGATTGCACAAAGATGTTTATAGTAGCATTATTCATAATAGCCAAAAGAAGAAAACAAACTAAATGCTCACCAAGTGAGGAATGGATACACTGTGGTATGTCCATACAATGGGATATTATTCAGCCATAAAAAGGAATGAAGTATTGGTACACATTACAGTGTGGGTGAATCTTGAAAATATTTCCTAAGTCAAAAAAGCCAGTCAAACAGGACCACATATGATATGATTACATTCATATGAAATGTTCATAAGAGGAAAATTTACAGAAACAGAAAGTAGACAGGTGGCTAACAGGGAGGTGAGATCTAAAAGACAGTGTTTCCTTTCTAAGGTGATGAAACTATTCTAAAACTAACTGTGGTGATGGTCACATAAATCTGTGATTATAGTGAAAATCATTGAATCACATACTTTAAATGAGTAAACAGTATGATGTGTGACATTAAAAATATTTATAAAAATGAATAACCAAGCATGGCTAGGGGGAGGATCTCTGGGGGAAAAAAAGCAATAAAGATGAACTCAGTCCTTTAATGAGATTATAATACCAGCTCATGAACAAAGGATAGACAAATGGAACACAATATACAGAGCAAACTCCAACACAAATAAGGATGGAAAAATCAAATCAGTGGGAAAATATAGACTATGCAAAAAATCTGTTAAAATATCTACTTCACTAGCTGGGGCAGGGGTGGGGAGAAAAATAAAACTGGATCCATATCTTATATAAAATAACAACATAAATTCCCAAATACCAAAGATTTCATTACAAAAATAAAATCATAAAAGCAATAAAACTTTGGATTCCAAATTATTTAATAATCCCACAGCAGAAAGTCTTTTTTCTAAATGTGACTCAGAGCATAGAAACCATGAAATAATAAATCAATTAAAACTCAAAATGTTCATGGAAAAAATATAAAATAAAATTTTAAAAACACACTGTCAGAATGCAAGTGACACTCCAGGTATATTACTTGTATATCATGAAATAGAAAAAAGTGCCCGAGAAACAACAAAAAGAAAAACAAAGTGATTTTTAAAAATTGGACAAAGACTACATAAGAAACAACATGTGTTGATGAATATTTGGAGAAAAAGGAACACTTGTGCACTGCTTTTAGGAATGCAAACTGGTACAACCATTGTGGAAAACAAAATGGAGGATCCACAAAAAATTAAAAATAGAATTTCCAAAAAAAAAATTAATAATTTCCCTATCATCCACTAATTACACCTCTGGGTATTTACCCAGAGAATATAAAAACACTAATTTGAAAAGATTTATGCACCCCTATGCTTACTGCAGCCTTGTTTACAATAGTCACATGATGGAAGCAACCAGAGTGTCCATCAATAGATGAAAAAAGAAGAGTCATACAGACACCCCCCCACACACACACACACACATGCTGGAATATTACTTAGTCATATAAAGGAATCAAATCCTGCCATTTGCAAAAACAAATGGCATCTAGACAATAGATGGATCTAGACAATATAATGCTAAGTGAAATAAGTCAGAGAAAGACAAATACCATATAATTTCACTCATATTTAAGATTTAAGAAACAAAGCAAATGAACAAAGAAAAAAAGACACAAACCAAAAAACGGAGTCTTAACTACAGAAAACAAACTGATGGTTACCAGAAGGGAGGGGGTGTGGGGATTGAGGAGCACACTTAATGTGATGAGCACTGAGGAATGTATAGAACTCTTAAATCATTGTATTGAGCAGCTAAAGCTAATATAACACAGTATGTTAACTTTATTGGAATTAAAATTTAAAAATAAAAATAAAATTTTAAATACTAATAAAAATTGGGCAAATACTATAAACAACCATGCACCAAAAAACAAAACAAAACAAAACAAACAAAACAAAAAACATCTAACAGGCCCTTGATTTGAATGGATGTTCAACCTAACTCATAATAAAAAAAGGAAAGTTTTAAAACAGATTTGGATACTACATTTTCAGAATGGTAAATTTCTTAACATTTGATAATCCACAATGCTGGCCATGCTGTTGGAAATAAACCTTCACAAATTTCTAAAAGGATTACCTCTTGACAAAACTCCCAATGCAGGAAATTTGGCAGTATCAAAATGAAAAAATTTCTTAACTTTTAAAAAAAAATTTTTTTTAATGTTTATTTATTTCTGAGACAGAGAGAGACAGAGCATGAGTGGGGGAGGGGCAGAGAGAGAGGGAGACACAGAATCAGAAGCAGGCTCCAGGCGCTGAGCTGTCAGCACAGAGCCTGACACGGGGCTCAACTCACAACCATGAGATCATGACCTGAGCCCAAGTCGGTGGCTCAACTGACTGAGCCACCCAGGTGCCCCCAAAAATTCCTTAACTTTTAATGATGAATTCCACTTCTTATTTTTAATGTTTATTTTTTTATTTTGAAAGAGAGAGAGCATGAGCAGGGGAGAGGGGCAGAGGGAGAGAGAGAAAGAATCCCAAGCCGACTCCACACTATCAGCACAGAGCTTTACGCAGGGCTCAATTCCATGAACTGTGAGAATGTAACCTGAGCCAAAAATCAAAATTTGGATGCTTAACCAACTGAGCCACCCAGGTAACCCAATTAATTATACTTCTTACAAATATTCTCTTACATGCGAAATAAAACATGTAGTTATTCATTGTTCATTATTATAATAACATTTTAGAATTAACTGTCCCTAAATAAAGAATAGATAAATTGAGGCATATCAACATAACATGGGGCTTTTTGATCTCAGCCTTATGGACATTTTGGACCAGATAATTCTTAAAAAAGGGAGGGGCTATCCTGTGCATTGTAAAATGTTTAGCAGTATTCGTGGTTCCTACCTACTAGATGTCTGTAGCACACCCTACCCCAGTTATGACAGCCAAAAACGTCTCCAGACATTGCCAAATGTGCCAAAACGGGCAAAATTTCTCTCTTTAATTCAGATACATGGATATAATGGAATATTCTGTGCATTGAATTAGAAAGACCTACAATATATGTTTTGTTAAGTCATAAAACAAGCTATAGAATATTTATATAATATGCTACCATTTTTTAATAAAGGTTGGAGAAAAGTAAATATTCATATTTAGCATATATGCACAGAAATGCTTTGGAAGAATTAAAAAATGATTATTTACTATTGGAAGGTGAGTAGAGGGATGGCTATATGGACAGGGAGGTATTTATTATTTTAATTGTTATGATAGATTTAATAAACTCTGGGAATTGTTAATAAATAATCAAATATTTAATAGTTAATAAACAATTAAATAGTTAATAAACAATTAAACACATTGACAAAATTAATAAATGCATTTGAGTCTTTTCTATTAGCTCTGTCTTAATAATAATCACTTATAAGGGTTCTGGGCCTTGATTTCCCTCTGAAGCTACTGAGAATCCCTAAGTGGAATTAGATTTTCTTTTCCTATACATTGGTTTGGGTGCCTAAAATATCTGTAGTCAGTCATGTTTTGATGTCTCAAGAAGTGAAAAGTTTAAGGAAGTAGAAATAATGTAGTTTGTTAGTGTCCTGATACATCCCAGTTGAAAACCTGGTACCCTTCTGTGAAGACCTTTAGAATGTCAATTTTATCACGTCTCAAGCTATTAAGTGAAGAGGGTTATCTTCTTTTAGAAACACAGAATAGCAGCAATTCAGACCAGAGCAGTCCTTAGGACCACCAGTGTCGGCTTGACTGGGCAGGCCCTCTCTCCAGTCACTCCATACCTATGGAAGCAGGGCCATCCCTCTCCATGTGGCTCCTGAATCATGAAGGTTCAAAACTGGTAAAGTTGAACACAGTGTTTTCCAAACAGCTAACTTTGAAGCAAAGAAGCAACTCTAGATTCTATTTCCCAACCCCTATCCTAATTGTGTACCATAAATTACAACTTCCTATACCACTTCATTCTGCAGAACTTGCAGATTCAGGGGAATATAAAATTCCTCCAGGAGATCTAAGTGACTTACAGAAATTTAGGAGAATTAACAGGTCATAAGCACATGTTTAAGCAACATTTTAAAGCAAATTATATTTAGGAATATATGAGGAAATTCAGTTAAGAGGTTAAGCAACCTCTTCAGTTAAGAGAGGTTAAGCAACATATCTAGGACCAAATAACTCAATAACCTGAGGCTAAATCTGAGATGAATGCCTAAGCAAATATCTATTTGAAAAATCGGTACTTACAGATTCCAAACTAGAATTTATGGAGGCAGTTTTCAATTGGGTTATAATGAAAACAAGGATAATAAATGAAACCAGAAGGAAGAGGGCGTTCATTAAGAAACAGCATGAAAAGGGGCACCTGAGTGGCTCAGTCTGTCAAGCGCCCAATTCTTGATTTCAGCTCAGGTCATGATCTCACAGTTTCGTGAGTTCCTGCCCCACAAAGGGCTCTGCACTGACAGTGTGGAGCCTGCTTGGAATTCTCTCTCTCTCTCTCTCTCTCTCTCTGCCCCTCATCCAAATGCACTGTCTCTGTCTCTCTCAAAATAAATAAATAAACTAAAAAATATATATAAGAAACAGTCTGAAGAAAAACCAGAGCAGGGTGCCTGGCCAGCTCTATCAGAAGAACACGCAACTCCTGATCTCAGAGCCATGAGTTTGAGCTCCACATTGGGTGTAGAGATTACTAAAAAAATAAATAAATAAACTTAAAAATAATGATCAGAACAATGGAACATGAACTTGCAGGAATACCCACAGTTGAAGCAGAAGAGGAAGAGAAGACAATTTTTCCTTTAGCTTTACATTTCTTCTACTCCAAGTGTAGTGTAGTTTAATTTCATGAAGGAAGAAAGAGATAGACAATGCCACACATGGAATAGGGCTTATTTCTTGGCCATCCAAGACATCCAAAGATGTCTCTTAGATGTCTACTTCGATCCAACAACTTCAGTGTTCTCCAACACATTTTATATGGGCACTGTTTCTGTGGAATATGAACTAAAATCTCAGATTAACTGTGTTAAACTCAGTATTTCCAAAATCTAAAGGCTCTGAGAAGCTTTAAGTAGAGCAACCTGCTAGGGTGCCTGGGTGGCTCAGTTGGTTAAGCGTCTGACTTCAGAAGCTCAGGTCATTATCTTGCAGTTCTTGAGTTTGAGCCTCATGTTGGGCTCTGGTGAGTTCAGAGCCTGGAGCCTGCTTCAGATTCTGTGTCTCCTTCTCTCCCTGCCCCTCCCCCACTTGTTCTCTGTCTCTCTCAAAAATAAACATAAAAAAAAATTTAATGATAAAAAAATAGTAGAGCAACCTGCTAATAGGCTATTTTCCCCACTCTTTTAGATTCAGAAATCTATTGACCACAAACCATTCCTGCTTGTGTCTAGCAGTACTTCTTATGAATATAAATTTATGAGCAAACCTTGGATAACACTGTTCTAGCTCTCTTCCTATGTCCAAGAAAATATTAAGAGTCTTGTAGTTGGCACATATTGTGAACTCTCTCCTTCTATCCATTCTCCATCCTTCCCTGATCTGTGCCTTTAGGATCCCAATGTTGAGGACAGCGTCACCAGGGATTCCTCACCTCCTGGCTTCTACACTGACTCAGCCAAAGGAGGCACTCTCCACAACAGTCACAAGTAACAGGAAAGAGGGGCACCTGGGTGGCTCAGTCAGTTGAGCTTCCAACTCTTGATTTTAGCCCAGGTCATGATCCTGGGGTCATGGGATTAAGTGCCACATCAGCCTCTGCATTGAAAATGGAGCCTGCTTAAAATTCTCTCTCTCTCTCTCTCTCTCTCTCTCTCTCTCCCTCTCCCTCTCTCTCTCTTTCTTCCTCACGCATGTGCTCTAAAATGGAATAAAATATAATAGAATGGAATAGAATAGAATGGAATAGATGGAATGGAATGGAATCGAATTGAATCGAATCGTAACAGGAAAAAGAATATAAAGCATTTGTTCCTCACTTCCTCCCTACATCATCATTGAATCCTCTGGAAGTAAGTGAGATACTCCACAAAAAATCCCTCTCCTGAATAGCCCTGTGGCCACCACAATTCCAGCTCTCACTGGTCATCACTTCCTCCCCATCTCCTTCCAGCCCTTTGAGCTTCCTGATATTACTAGCATCTGGATTTCTCAACATTCTTTGTCCCCTTAATATCTCTACCTTTGAACCAACTACGAAGAATCGCACTTTTGTCTAAAACTTTGAATACTATAAGTAGTATTTCTTTCTACAAATTTCAAATATATATACCAAAAAAAATCCCCAAAGAACATTTATCCTTCTGGTACTTCTCATCTTAAATATACACAAAACTATCATAAATCTAATATTAAAGTATCATTGCTATATGTGAATATTAGCCATATACTTTTTGGACAATAGTGATTGAATTTTATAGAAAAAAAAATTGCAAACTCCTTTATTGAGGAGCATTTTTATGCTCTTTTGGTACTTGTATTTTTTATGTAATAGAGCTTAGTAAAGGACTTGACATAATTGCTGACTATTTTCTAAAAGACACATGTTGACACAGCATTTGCTTCTAATCAATATTACAAATGCTTGCTGAGGGGAGACTCAGCCATTGAATGAAGATCTTCCATCATTTTGTCAACAGTATTTGAAAGTTCCTTAAGCTGAAAAGTACCATGAATTGCTAGAAATGAGGGAGAGGAAGTCCACTTGTAAGCTAATAAGGCAGCTTATTAATAAGGATAGTTTTCCATCATGTGATTATCCTGCTGGGGTTATTCAGGTTCATTTTTTTCCCCAAGTGTTAGAAACTTTTTAAGTTTCTGTTTTTTTAAAAATTTCTGTTTTAATTCCAGTTAGTTAACATGCATTGTTACATTAGTTTCAGCTGCAACATATAGTGATTCAACAATTCCATACATCACTAGGTTGTAGTTTCAGTTTTAAATGGCTTAGAGCAGTCAGGGTTGGCCACCATACCCAAGTGTTTCCAAAATACACATTCATTGTTGGATGTTTCCCTTGACACTCTGCATTAGTCCTTAATGATGCATTAGTTTTCAGTGCCATTTTTTATCAGTTCCTTTCTGTGAAAAAGTTTTGCATGTCCTTTCAGGAGACATTAATGAAAATAAAATGTCACATCCAGATCCCACAAAACTCATACTGGCTTTGTGTCCTCTCTACAAAAGACATCTTGCATGGATTTTTTTTTTTCATGCAATCTCACTTTATTCACACATACATACATACATACATACACACACACAACACACACACACACACAGCCCTTCAGTTACCATTGAGCATACATCTCTGGTCCTGCACTCACATTTTACCAATGCCTCTTCACATAGGTAGCTTCCATTCACAAAACAGGATTTGGTAGAAAATGATATTACAAGGAAGTTACATATTCAAGAATTCAAAAGCAGCAGTGTTTTATCTACAAAGTAGTTAATTCTTTAAATATAAATCAAAGACGATTTATAAATTAGCTAGCAGTAAAACTAATGAACATTTGTAGAATTAATAGGCTTGGGGGAAATCTCCCACAATAGCTTTAGAGTATTCTGATCAGGAGGTAGATAAGTAGTATAATATATGGAACACACATAGAGACAGTAGATGATAGATAGATAGATAGATAGATAGATAGATAGATAGATAGAAAGGTAACAGGTAGATGATTGATTGATTGATTGATTGATAGATAGAAAGATAGATAGATATTCATGTTCATCAGGGAAATTGGTCTATAGTTCTCCTTTTTAGTGAGGTCTCTGTCTGGTTTTGGAATCAAGGTAATGCTGGCCTCATAGAAAGAGTTTGGATGTTTTCCTTCCATTTCTATTTTTTGGAACAGCTTCAAGAGAATAGGTGTTAACTCTTCCTTAAATGTTGGGTAGAATTTCCTGGAAAGCCATCTGGCCCTGGACTCTTGTTTTTTGGGAGATTTTTGATTACTGATTCGATTTCTTTACTGGTTATGGGACTGTTCAAATTTTCTATTTCTTCCCGTTTCAGTTTTGGTAGTTTATGTTTCTGGGAATTTATCCATTTCTTCCAGATTGCCCATTTTATTCGCATATAATTGCTCATAATATTCTCTTATTATTGTTTTTATTTCTGTTGTGCTGGTTGTGATCTCACCTCCCTCATTCTTGATTTTATTTATTTGGGTCCTTTCCTTTTTCTTTTTGATCAAACTGGCTAGTGGTTTATCAATTTTGTTAATTCTTTCAAAGAACCAGCTTCTACTTTCATTGATCTGTTCTAATGTTTGTTTGTTTGTTTGTTTGTTTGTTTGTTTTTTGGTTTCGATAGCATTAATTTCTGCTCTAATCTTTACTATTTCCTGTCTTCTGCTGGTTTGGGGTTTTATTTGCTGTTCTTTTTCCAGCTCTTTAAGGCATAAGGTTAGGTTGTGTATCTGAGATCTTTCTTCCTTCTTTAGGAAGGCCTGGATTGCTACATACTTTCCTCTTATGACCACCTTTGCTGTGTCCCAGATGTTTTGGGTTATGTTGTTATCATTTTCATTGGCTTCCATATACTTTTTAATTTCCTCTTTCACTTCTTGGTTAGCCCATTTATTCTTTAGTAGGATTTTTTTAGTCTCCAAGTATTTGTTATCTTTCCAAATTTTTTCTTGTGGTTGATTTCGAGTTTCATAGCATTGTCGTCTGAAAATATGCACAGTATGACCTCGATCTTTTTGTACTTGCTGAGGGCTGATTTGTGTCCCAGTATATGGTCTATTCTGGAGAATGTTCCATGTGCACTGGAGAAGAATGTATATTCTGCTGCTTTAGGATGAAATGTTCTGAACATATCTGTTAAGTCCTTCTGGTCCAGTGTATCATTCAAAGCCATTGTTTCCTTGATTTTTTTATTAGATGATCTGTCCATTGCTGTGAGTGGGGTCTTGAAGTCTCCTACTATTATGGTATTACTATCAATGGGTTTCTTTATGTTTGTGGTTAATTGATTTATATATTTGGGTGCTTTCACATTTGATGCATAAATGTTTACAGTTGTTAGGTCTTCTTGATGGATAGACCCCTTTATTATGATATAATGCCCTTCTGCATCTCTTGATACAGTCTTTATTTTAAAGTCTAGATTGTCTGATATAAGTATGGCTACTCCTGCTTTCTTCTGTTGACCATTAGCATGATAGATGGTTCTCCATCCCCTTACTTTCAATCTGAAGGTGTCTTTAGGTCTAAAGTGTGTCTCTTGTAAACAGCATATGGATGGATATTGTTTTCTTATCCATTCTGTTACCCTATGTCTTTTGATTGGAGCACTGACTCCATTAATGTTTAGAGTGAGTACTGAAAGATATGAATTTATTGCCATTATGTTGCTTGTAGAGTTGGGAGTTTCTGGTGGTGTTCTCTGGTCCTTTGCAATCTTTGTTGCTTTTGGTATGTATGTATGTATGTATGTATGTATGTATGTATTTATATTTTCATCTTTTCTCCTCTCAGAGTCCCCTTAAAATTTCTTGCAGGGCTGGTTTAGTGGTCACACACTCCTTTAATTTTTGTTTGGGAAACTTTTTATCTCTCCTTCTATTTTCAATGACAGCCTTGCTTGGATAAAGAATTCTTGGATGCATATTTTTCTGATTCAGCACATTGAATATATCCTGCCCATCCTTTCTGGTCTCCAAGTTTCTGTGGATAGGTCTGCTGCAAACCTGATCTGTCTTACCTTGTAGGTTAGGGACTTTTTTTCCCTTGCTGCTTTCATGATTCTCTCCTTGCCTAAGTATTTTGTGAATTTGACTATGATATGCCTTGTTGATGGTCAGTTTTTGTTGAGTCTAATGGGAGTCCTCTGTGCTTCCTGGATTTTGATGTCTGTGACTTTCCCAAGTTAGGAAAGTTTTCTGCTATGATATGCTCACATAAGCCTTCTACCCCTATTTCTCTCTCTTCCTCTTCTGGGACCTCTATGATTCTGATATTGTTCCTTTTTAATGAGTCACTGGTTTCTCTAATTCTTAAATCGTGCTTTTTTGCCTTAATCTCCCTCTTTTTTTCTGCTTCATTATTCTCCAGAAGTTCATCCTCTACATCGCTGATTCGTTGTTCTGCCTCATCCATCCTTGCCTCTGCAGCATCCATTTGAGATTGCAGCTCAGTTATAGCATTTTGTATTTCATCTCGACTAGCTTTTACTTCTTTTATGTCCGTAGAAAGGGATTCTAATCTATTTTCTACTTCAGCTAGCATTATTATCATGATTCTAAATTCTGGTTCAGACATCTTGCTTGTATCTGTGTTGGTTAAATCCCTGGCTGTCGTTTCTTCCTGCTATTTCTTTTGGTGTGAATTCCTTTGTTTTTTCATTTTGAAAGGAGAAAAGGAATTAATGAGGTAGAAAAAATTAAAATTAAAAAAATTAAATTAAAAAATATTAAAATTAAAAAATTAAACACACACAAATCGAATAAATGATGCTAGATCCTAGGTGTGTTTTGTTCTGGGTATTGAAAGTGGCTTGACAGATTGGAGAAAAAAGATGCTAGATCCTAGGTGTGTTTTGGTCTGGGTGTTGAAAGTGGCTTGACAGATTAGAGAAAAAAGGGGGGAAAATGAAATCATTTGAAAATTTGAAGAAATGAATACACTGATGTAGGCTAAAATGAAATGATGGAAGTAAAATAGAATTTGAAAAAGTTTACACGTGGGAATGCAAGCTGGTGCAGCCACTCTGGAAAACAGTGTGGAGGTTCCTCAAAAAATTAAAAATAGAACTACCCTACAATCCAGCAATTGCACTACTAGGTGTTTATCCAAAGGATACAGGGGTGCTGTTTCAAAGGGACATATCACCCCAATGTTTATAGCAGCACTATCAAGAATAGCCCAAGTATGGAAAGAAACCAAATGTCCATCAATGGATGAATGGATAAAGAAGATGTGGTATATATATACAATGGAGTATTACTCAGTAATCAAAAAGAATGAAATCTTGCCATTTGCAACTACGTGGATGGAACTGGAGGGTATTATGCTAAGTGAAATTAGTCAGTCAGAGAAAGACAAATGTCCTATGACCTCACTCATATGAGGACTTTAAGAGACAAAACAAATGAACTTAAGGGAAGGGAAAGAAAAATTACATAAAAACAGGGAGGGGAACAAAACAGAAGAGACTCATAAATATGGAGAAGAAACAGGGTTACTGGAGGGAGTGTGGGGGGGATGGGCTAAATGGGTAAGAGGCATTAAGGAATCTACTGAAATCATTGTTGCACTATATGCTAACTAATTTGGATGTAAATTAAAAAAAATTAAAAACAAAACAAAAGAAAAAATTTACAAAAAAGTAAAAAATATTGTAGAAAAAATAAAGGAAAAATATTTTTAATAAAAATTGAAAATAAAAAAGAATTTTTTCTACTTCTGGATTCAAGAAAGAGAAAAGAAATGAGAAAGAAGAAAAAAAGAAAGAAAATTGAATAGATGGACTGGCTAACAGACTGCAATATGACTGAAATTACTTCTTTTTCCCCTAGAAGTCAAACTATGAAGCACTTATAGTCCATAAACTAAGCAGGTGGTGAGACTGGTGTCTTTGAAGAGTGAGGTTGGCCCAGTTGGGCAGGGCTTAGTGTAATGGCTCCATTCTCCATTAGATGCTGCTGCTGGCCTACTGGGGCAGATTGTCGTGCTGCTTGTAAGTGCATATGCACATGTACGGGAGCAGTGAAAACAGCATCAACCAGCTACCCACTCTCTAGTATAGGAACTCTGTTCTCCCCGATCAACAATTGCACACCCATCCTTTGTCTCTGGCTTCCATCCACTTCCTGCTTTTACACGCTCTGTGACCAAGCCCAGGCAACACCTCCCTCCGAAGTTTTGTCTCAGATGCAGCTGCCTTCCCCGGCCTCCCACTTCTGAGGGACTGCAGCTTTGACCCTCTCCTCCCCTCTGCAGAGGGTCCCAATGAGCAATGGCCAGGTGCCAGCCACACCCAGGAATGCTTGCAGGACTGTGCTGCTGCCAATGCCCAGAGACTGCAGCGAGGTGCCAGCCCACCCCAGAAAAAGTTTGCAAGACAGTGTAGCAGGATTATGGAAAATCACAACACACATCTGGCACCAGGCTTCAACCCCAATGACCTTGTTCCAGCACCAGTGAGTGTGGCCATTCTCTGGGGTCTGCTGGGCCCAGATGACCTCACAGCCTCTAACAAACGTCCTTCCAGCAGTGGAACCGCTTCTCTCCGTGTGGCCCGAGAACCTCCCGGACCCCACTCTGCTCCTGGGGATTTGTCCTTCCTACCAGAGCCCCACCAGGTATCAAGCTGCAGAGTTTCAGACTCTGCGATCCCCTGTTTACAGTCTTAATGGTATTTAAACCCTCTCCTTTCTCCTTTCTCCCTTTTTAGTTCACTTCCTGTGGCTGTTTCCAATTTTCCACTATCTTTCCAGCTGCTTTTGGGGAGGGGTGCTTTTTCCATATTCTCCCCCCTGTCTCTGTCCTCTCTCTGCATGCAAAAGCAGCTCCCTGCCCTCTGTGACTTCTCTCTCCCCAAGTTCACGTCTCCATGCCACGTACCTGCTGACTTCTGTGGTTCAGGTTGTGCAGATTGTTGTGTTAATCCTCAGATGAGTTTTCTAGGTGTGCACGATAGTTTAGTGTTGGGCTGGCTGTACTTCATGGATGTGAGACACATAAAAAACTTCCATGCTGTTCTGCCATCTTGGCTCCTCTCTCTCTAGATAGATATATAGATAATGATAGATACAGACAAGTTACTAGTTGTAGTAAAAAAACATATTAGGCTTCTCCTAATACTCACCTCTTTGAAAACTTGGGTTTGAGTATGGGGTAAGTCTGATGTGACAGTTGTTTCAGGCAGAAAGAACTGTCTCTTGTCTGCTGTCTTGGGGTTAGGCTTAAACTCTTGTGAACCTCACCATGCTGTGTTATAATTCTACATTCACGGTATTTATTTATTTGTCATTTTACTTAGCTGTTGAAGTGCATTCTGTCATCTGTGTGCTAGGCCTAAAGAAAACAAAGATGACTGTTGGTGACACAGAATATATGAAGTGAGTGTTGTAGGGTGGTTGAGAAGTCATTGTTAACTCCATTTTACAGGTAAGGAAACTAGGGCTATAAGCACATTAACCAATTTAACACACACACACACACACACACACACACACACACACACACATCACACAGCAAGTAAAAAGCAAGCCAAGATTGAGAACCAAGGTTGTATGCATAATTTTTGTGGTTGATGTGACCATTAAAAAAATAGTGTTTACATGTGTTAGGATCACTTCCTCTCGTACTTTGTCCTCCACTTTTTCATTATTATATTAGGCAATTAATGTTGTTGAAAGAAAGAATGCATGATTAAATACAGAGATGAATGCCTCAGAGGCTTACCCAAGGCCACATAACCTCTTCAAACCTACTTCTTCACCCATCAAATAGAACCAACCACTCCCTCATTGTCAAGCTTGCCGGACTAATTTCACATTGTTGCATGGTAATAGCTGGTGTGCATGTATGTGTAATATATATTAATATACAGTTTACCGAAATCTATCTCATAGGATTTGATGGAAAAAAATACAACTATAGGGGCACCTGGGTGGCTTAGATGGTTAAGCGTCTGACTTCAGCTCAGGTCATGATCTCACTGCTTGTGGGGTCAAGCCCCGTGTCAGGCTCTGTGCTGACAGCTCAGAGCCTGGAGCCTGCTTTAGATTTCATGTCTCCCCCTCTCTTTGCCCCTCTCATGTTCGTGTTCTCTCTCTGTCCCTCAATAATGAATAAATGTTTAAAAAAAATTTTTTTAAATATAACTATCACACAAATTGAGGTTTTTTAAATAAAAATTTATTTATTTATTAAATTCAAGTATAGTTAACATCAAAATTGAGATTTAAGAGAAAATTCATATTAGTATATCTTTGAATATTGAATCACATTTAAATACTTTTTTTTTTTTTTTAATTTTTTTTTTTTAACGTTTTTTATTTATTTTTGAGACAGAGAGAGACACAGCATGAACGGGGGAGGGGCAGAGAGAGAGGGGAACACAGAATCAGAAGCAGGCTCCAGGCTCTGAGCCATCAGCCCAGAGCCCGACGCGGGGCTCGAACTCGCGGACCGCGAGATCGTGACCTGAGCGAAGTCGGTCGCTTAACCGACTGAGCCACCCAGGCGCCCCGAATCACATTTAAATACTTTTGACGTAACTTTCAAGTATTTTTTAAAGTGATGCTTTCCTATATCTCTTTACTTTTTTACTTTAGAACAAACCTGAGGCTATAAAAGTTGCCTGAATTCTCAAGGATCCTTCAGCTTCATCTGAAAAAAAATGCTTTGAAACAATGTGAAACTCACTTAAATTCATCATTTTTATATGGTAAAATTGAGGAAAAGGAATAGAGCAGGTTCTAATGGGCTCTTAATCATAAAGATAGTTGGTACCAGAGATTTAAAAAATGTATTCTCTAGTATTTTTCATCATGTGTTAGAAATATGACTAAGGTAAGAGTTTTATATCATCAATTTTTGTCATCCCAATTTCTAGATGTGAATCCTTTAGCAAAGCATTGATTTTAATATCTATTTTATAAATTAAGAAACTGAAGCTTGAAAGTATTCACTTTTCACATGATTGTTTTGAGGATTAAATGAGAAAGTACATGATAAAAAATTATCAATGCAGTTGCCTGGCATTTATAGTCAATAAGTGTTTTTATGATTATCCAGTGAACAGAAATAAATGAACTTGTAGAATTGTGGTCTCATTGGTAAAATAGCTTCACACAGGATCTCAAGTCTTAATGAGGTCCCTAAATATTCCTGATCAAAGTTTCAAAATCAGGCCTGGATATTGCTTTTCTAGTGGAACTGATGAGTGGAAACTAAATTCACTGCTTGTTTATTACCTCTGGAAAAAAAGGACTCAACAACCAAAACAAAACAATAGAAACAAGAACAGCAGCTACAAAAAAAATCCTCAAACTTCACATACTCTTTTCCACCACTTTCTTTACTTTAAACAATTTCACGTACTTAGAAAACTCTGACATTTATTTCCTTTTCATATAAATAAAAATAACTATGGCTAGGTTTCTATGATCTAGTTCTCCACTTAGAAGAAAAGATGAGGGAAAAAATGTGTCAGTAGGAAGCTATGTAAGAAAACAGAGGTCATTACCATTTGGACTTAACAAATATATTCAGAATATTTCACCCTAAAAGAGTAGAATACACATTGTTTTCAAATGCACATGGAACATTCTCCATAATGGATCATATGTTAGGTCACAAAACAGGCCTCAACAAATACAAAAGTGTGAAGTCATACCGCACAGCTTTTCTGACCACAACACTATGAAATTAGAAGTCAACAACAAGAAAAAAATCTGGACAGAATACACACACATGGAGGTCAAACAATATGCTACTAAAGAATTAATGAGTAAACCAGGAAGTCAGAGAAGATTTTTTAAAAATACATGGAAACAAATGATATTGAAAACATGATGGTCCAAAACCTTTGGGATGCAGCCAAAATGGTCCAAGGAAAGAAGTATACAGCAATACAGAAATAACTGAAAAAGCAAAATAAAAAAATAAAACAATAAAAAAAACCTCAAACAACCTAACCTTACACCTAAAGGAACTAGAAAAAGAACAACAAATGAAGCCTGAAGTCAGTAGAAGGAAAAGAGTAAAGAGAAGAGCAAAAATAAATGATATGGAAACTAAAAAACCATAGAACAGATCAATGAAACCGGCAGCTGGTTCTTTGAAAAAATCCATATTGATAAACTTCTAGCCAGACTTATCAAAAAGAAAAGAGAAAGAACCCAAATAAATAAAACCACAAATGATAGAGGAGAAATAACAACCAATACCACAGAAATACAATTATAAGAGAATATTATGAAAAACTATATGCTAACAAATTGGACAACATGGAAAAAATGGATAAATTCCTAGAAACATATGAATTACCAAAATTGAAAGAGGAAGAAATAGCAAACTTGAACAAACCAATAAACAGTAAATAAATTATATCAGTAATCACAAATCTCCCAAAAAATAAAAGTCCAGGGTCAGGTGGCTTCATAGGTGAATTCAATCAAATATTTAAAGAAGAGTTAATACCTATTCTTCTCAAACTTTCCAAAATAAATAGAAATGGAAAGAAAATTTCCAAATGTATTCTATGAGGCCAGCATTACCATGATACCAAAACAAAATACTCCATTAAAAAAGAGAACTATAAGCCAATATCCCTGATGAACATGGATGCAAAAATTCTTAATAAAATACTAACAAATTGAATTCAACAATACATTAAAAAAAATCATTCACCATAATCAAGTGGGATTTATTCCAGGGTTTCAAGGGTGATTCAATGTTCACAAATCAATCAAGGTGACACAGCACAACAAAAAGATAAAGGATAAGAACCAGATGATCATTTCAATAGACACAGAAAAAGCATTTGACAGAGTATAACATCCATTCATAATAAAAACCCTCAACAAAGTAGGATTAGAGGGAATATACCTCAACATAATAAAGGTCATCTATGAAAACCCCACAGCTAATATCCTCAATGAGGAAAGAGAGCTTTTCCTCAATGGTCAGGATAGGGAGATCCACTCTCACCACTGTTATTTACCATAGGACTCTAAGTCCTAGCCTCAGCAATAAGACAACAAAAAGGAAATAAAAGGCATCCAAACTGATACGTGTTGAAGATATTGAAGATATCTTCAAAAATATTGAAGAAATAAGTCTTTGACTATTTGCAGATGACATGATACTCTATATAAAAAACCTGAAAGATTCCACCAAAAAACTGCTAAAACTGACACATGAATTCAATAAAGTCACAGGATACAAAATCATTGTAGAGAAATATGTTGTATTTCTATACACCAATAATAAAGCAGCAGAAAGAGAAATTAAGAAATCAATCCCATTTATAATTGCACCAAAATCCATAAGATACCTAGGAATAAACCTAATCAAAGAGATGAAAGACATGTACTCTGAAAACACTGATGAAAGAAATTGAAGAAGACACAAAGAAATGGAAAGACATTCCATGTTCAGAGATTGGAAGAACAAATATTATTAAAATGTCAATATGACCTAAAACAATCTACATATTGAATGCAAACCCTATCAAAATACCACCAGCACTTTTCTCAGAGCTAGAACAAACAATCTTAAAATTTGTATGGAACCACAAAACACCAAAAATAGCCAAAGCAACCTTAAAAATAAAAGCAAAGCTGGAGGCATCACAATTCCATACTTATATTACAAAGTTATATTACAAAGCTGTAGTAATCGAAATAGTATGGTACTGGCATATAAATAGACACATAGATCAAGTAAACAGAATAGAAAATCCAGAAATGAATCCATAACTATATGGTTACTTAATATTCAACAAAGTGGGGAAGAATATCCAATGGGAAAAACAGTCTCTTCAATAAATGATGGGAAAACTAGACAGCAACATGTGAAAGAAGGAAACTGGACCACTCCACTTTCTTACACCATACACAACAATAAATTCAAAATATATTAAAGACCTAAATATGAGACCTGAAACCAGGAAAATCCTGGAAGAGAACACAGGCAGTAACTTGTTTGACATCAATTGTAGCAACCAATTTCTAGGTATGTCTCCTTAAGCAACAAAAGCAAAAATAAACTATTGGGACTATATCAAAATAAAAAGTTTCTACACCGCATAGAAAGCAATCAACAAAACCAGGGGCGCCTGGGTGGCTCAGTCGGTTGAGAGGCCGACTTCGGCTTAGGTCATGATCTCGCGGTCCGTGGGTTCGAGCCCCGCATCGGGCTCTGTGCTGACAGCTCAGAGCCTGGAGCCTGTTTCAGATTCTGTGTCTCCCTCTCTCTGACCCTCCCCCGTTCATGCTTTGTCTCTCTCTGTCTCAAAAATAAATAAACATTTAAAAAAAAAAAAAAAGAAAGCAATCAATAAAACTAAAAGGCAACTACTGAATGGGAGAAGATATTTGCAAATGACATCTCTGATAGAGAGTTAATATCCAAAATATATAAAGAGCTTATAAAACTCAACACCCAAAAAACAAATAACCCAACTTAAAAATGGCAGAAGACTGGGAGCCTGGGTGGCTCAGTTGGTTGAGTGACTGCTTCAGCTTGGGTCATGATCTCACAGCTCATGAGTTCGAGCCCCGCATCAGGCTCTGTGCTGACAGCTCAGAGCCTGGAGCCTGCTTTGGATTCTGTGTCTCCCTCTCTCTCTGCCCCTAACCCACTCATCTTCTTTCTCTGTCTCTCTCAAAAATAAACATTAAAAAAAGTAAAAATGGGCAGACGACATGAATAGGCATTTCTCCAAAGAAGACATCCAGATGGCTAAGAGACACATGAAAAGATGCTCAACATAACTAATAACCAGGGAAATACAAATCAAAACCACAATGAGTACCACCTCGCACCTGTCAGAATGGCTAAACTCACAGGAAACAACAGGTGTTGGTGATGATGTGGAGAAAGAGGATACATCTTACACGGTTGGTAGGAATACAAAGTGGTGCAGCCACTCTGGCAGAATATGGAGGGTCCTCAAAAAGTTAAAAATAGAAATACGCTAGAATCCAGCAATTGCACTCCTAGGCATTTACCCAAAGAATACAAAAATACTGATCTTCAAAGGCGTACATGCACCCATAAGCTTATAGCAGCACTATGTACAATAGCCAAATTATGGAAACAGCCCAAGTGTCCAACCACTGATGAAGGGCTAAAAATGTGGTGTATATATACAATGTAATATTACTGAGCCATAAAAAAGAATGAAATCTTGCCATTTGCAATGGCATGGATGGAGTTAGATAGTATTATGCTAAGAGAAATACGTCAGTAAGAGAAAGACAAATACCATATAATTTCACTCATATGTGGAATTTAAGAACCAAAACAAATGAGCAAGGAGAAAAAAAGAGAGGGAGGCAAACCAAGAAACAGATTCTTAATTACAGAGAATAGACTAATGGTTACCAGAGGGAAAGTGGATGCAGGAAAGGAGGAAATAGATGATGTAGATTAAGGAGTGCATTTGTCATAAGCACTGGGTGATGTATGAAACTTGAATATTACTAATATTACACTGTATTTTCACTGGTCTTAAATAAAAACTTTTTTTAAAAGATTACCAACACATAAACACACACACACACACACACACACACAAATAAAAGAGAGGTCATTAGACTTCCTTGATTTTTGATATTAACTATCATACCTACCAAATTCAGATGCCATAAAAGTGAATTTTTTTTCATATTTGTGGCATGTTCTTGAAGACTATGTCTTCAAAATCTCTCATCTGATTACCAGCCAATAGATTCTCTAGCATCCTATCACACAAGTGTGTATTTGTTGATTCATATAACACAGTAAAGCAACGTCTTATAAAAGTTCCTGTGTGTGTTATCTCCTTCATCTTGAATTTTTGTTGGTAATGTTTAGATCTAATCTAAATATTTCAAATGACTCCTGCTGCTTATCTTAGAGTCCATACCAGCATTTTGTGATCTCTGAACAAGTAGAGATGAGGAAGAAATTTCATTAAAGCTTTCTGACATTAATCAATGAATAATGGCTGCTTTGACTGTGAACTGAAAACTATTTTGAGGCCAATGAAAATGAATGTTATAATCAACTAGGGATGCCTCCCATGGTTAGGAGAGAAGGGAATGGCTGCCTGCAGGCCATTTCTACCTAAAGAGATGAGATATCAAATACATAATGCATGAAAGTTTCCCTGGATACCATGTATACATGGTCCGTGTGACTGCTTTCTCCTATCATCTGTCTCATCTACCACTTTTCAAAAAGTCAGACTCAGTCCACACATGTCTAAGTTTCAAACTTTGAAGAGGTCTGTCAGGGGCCCCTGCCTGGCTCAGTGGGTAGAGCACACAATTCTTGATCTTGGAGTATTGAGTTTGAGCCCCACTTCAGGTACAGAGATTAAATACATACATACATACACAAATACATACATACATATATAAATAAATAGGGGCAGCTGGGTGGCTCAGTTGGTTAAGCATTCGACTTTGGCTCAGGTCATGATCTTGCAGCTTGTAAGTTTGAGCCCCATGCCGGGCTCTGTGCTGACAGCTCAGAGCCTAGAGCCTGCTTCGGATTCTGTGTCTTCCTCTTTCTCTGCATCTCCCCCACTCACACTCTGTGTTCCTCTCTCTCCAAAATAAATAAACATTTTAAAAAAGAAGTTCTTCCAAAGCCAAATGCAATTGTGAACATTGTTTGATTAATTGATCATAATTGAGGAAAGAAAAGTAGACAATAGCAGAGAGGCAAATGAAACAGAGATTATTTAGTGAGAAGAAACTCTAAGATACTAATGATCAGATGAACGAATTACCAAATGAAAACCCTGCAAACATGCAGATAGAGCTTCTGTTTTCCATACAATGAGAAACCTCATATAATTAGAAAAGTCATATAAAATAGAAGCATTTTACCCAGGAACTTCATCATATTTGAAGTTAAGAACATGCAGAAAAAAACACCAAGAGTTCTACATTTAAACAAAGCTAAAAAGTTAGGTGGTACAAATTATTTTAGTAATAGAAAACATTTAAGAAATGATTGTATAATGGATAAATGGTGATAATGATGATGATGATGATGATGATGATGATGATGATGGAGACAACTGTAGTCCCAGACACTGTACAAAGTACTTCTCATGAATTACTGAATGTAATCAACACAACTGAAGAAGCAGGTGTTATAAATATCCCCATTGTCCAGAAGAGAACATTTCTTTGAGATACTGAGCCTGGTCAAGGTCACAATGCTGTAGAGTTGGAACATTATAATTTACTTCAAACTCCTGACTCACAACAACTACATGGTACTGGCGTGGTAACAGTGACATAGTCACTGCTGATAATTCTTACCTTCATCCAAACTCAAGTCAATTTCCTGTATTACACATAAAAAAGACTATGATGTTAAGCATAGCAGTATAAATCCTGGAAAAAAGTTGCATTTGTAAAGATCCAGGGACAGTGTCTTCTCTATTTCCAGGGCCTATGCCTCTGTCTTTCTCAGTAGTTTTATGATCTGTCACTACTTTAGCAGACAGCACATCAGCAAGTTTGCAGGGTAATCTTTTTGGACTGATCTCATTTATGCTTGCCCATTTCTTGCCAGTAACAAATCTTGTAAAAACACTTAGCGTTCCAGGGCTTTTCACGTATAACTCATCTACCCGAAGGTTTAAAAAAGTAATTCACAACACAGCTCTCCATCAAAAGAGATAATCATTTCCATTTCTGTCTTCATGTAAGATATAATAATTCCGTAATTTATGGGGCCACAGAAGCTCTATGACTTATATCATTTGGAGCATAATGTGATCTTCTCTGATTAATAGCTGCCATTTATTCAGAGACTGTGCAGGACACTTTATATTTATTGAACGTTCTCACTTAATTCTCACAACAATTGTAAGGGAAGCTATCATTATCTCCACTTTACAGTTTCAGTAACAATTGTAGGTCATGCAGCCGGTAACCACAGCCAAGATCAAACATGGGAACATCGATTATTCTGTCAATGAATAAAGGGGCAGGAAAGTATATTGAAGGTTGGGTACCATCTGTTTCATATTAACATTTGCCATTTTATGATTTATTTATTCAACCGACCTTTGCGAAGCTTTATCTGGATATGCAACACAATGGGATTATTGAATTATACATCTAATAGGTGGAATATTTAAAAGGTATCACCACCCAGAAAGCAGTTGCTCAGCTGTATGACTGCCACAGTGATTCTCAAAGCTCCATCCTCTGCCTATTCCCTCCCATCACCTATTCCCACCGTAGATCAGGGTTTCTCAACAGTGTTACAACTGACTTTTTGAAGCAAAGAAATCCTTGTTGTGAGGGTTGTCAGGTGCACTGTAAGACATTTAGCAGCATCCCTGGCCTCTCCCCCATTAGAATGCAACAGTTCACCCCTCTCCAGTCATGACAATCAAAAATGCCTCCAGACATTGCCAAATGTCCACTGAGGGGCAAAACTGCCCCTAGTTGAGAAACCCTATTCTAGACTAGAAATTCCATCTAACATGTCTCAATAATATTCATCATGCTTTTTACATTTAACAAATAATTATATCTTCTTTGGTTAAACATAAGATCCTTTAGTGTGTGGCTATAACCATAATGACCACACAGCATATGGGACCTATGTGAATCTTAAAGAAAAGTTGGTTGGATGAACATATGGAATACCCAAACTCAACTAATTTATTAAGACACTGCTTTTGAAAAAGGTGCTTTAATGAGTTTTTAGACTAGCCAAACAGGGTGTAGTTTTTGGGTCAGAACTGTCGTTAAGGGAAGTGTTATGTAAAACTACAAAAGCCAAAAAGAGCGGCTTTTGTGGCCAACTAAAAATACTTGCATAGAAAATAGCTTTGACTTTTCTGGCAGCCATATATATGACATTGATTCTCGACAACATAAATATCAATACTCCAAGGTCATCTTTCAGGTCTCCTTTCTCCAAAGGGGAACTGGAAAGCATTTTTCTCAATATGGTAACATAAAATTTTAATATTAAATCTTATATTAATCATATTATTCATTCTTCAATCACTTTTTACACTGGAATTGAATCAAGGTCAGAGAAGACCTCCAGTTTTGTTTATCATATTAGACAATAAATGTTATTGAGTAAAAGAATACATAAATGAAGGAGAAGAAAGGGTACATGTTGAGAAAAATAAAAATAAAATATCCTTTGCATTATAACTTTAGACCTTAACTCTTTACCCTGGATGAGTTGTACAAATTTAGGCTACAACAAAATCTTTTTTTCTCCAGAAAATTTGTAATTGTCTGATCCATAATCTATTATTTAGTTTAAACAAAATATTTTTGAGTGTCTACTTCTCTAATAAATATAAATGTCAGATAACAGAAACATTAGTGTTTGTTGGCACCAAGTTAATTCTTAAAAGGGTGAACAAGATTACCAAAAAAAGTTACCATTATACCCCACTCCACTTTCACCTTGGGCTTATCTGAGAACCATGGCCTTATGTAATAAAAGGGAAAGATGTACCAGAGCCAACACAGATGCTGCACAGACTGATTTTAAACATCCTCTCCAATGTTTTCTGGAGCAACACTGCCTACCACAGAGGCCTTTCAAAGAGACCTTCTCTACTACCAATAAGCTCAACCTTACTAATCCTCATCAACCTCCAAACAAATGTCACCTAGATACCTAGAGTTTACATTCCATTAACCTATGACCAGTTTTCAACGAAAGCATGTGCATAAACAGGGCAATGATCTATACTGTATTTGAACTACCCTTTACCACACCTCCTTGCCAAAATAGCTGCCCATCCCTTCTCCACTCTTTGGAAATTTCTCCTTCTCCAGAATGGGATACTTCTGTCTCTGTTACCCTCGGACCTTCCCTTCTAGGATTACCCAACATCATCATCCATTAATTTTCAGGTTTTTAATATTGTTAAAGGCCTGTTAATTCTCACTGGGGATGAAAGGAGCCTCACATCTCCAGAAAGGAAAGACTTCATTCTCTAAAATAGGAAAAGGAAAATTCCATCTCATTATCTTAATTATCCTACAGCATCTAAAACCAAAACCAATTCATAGCTCACTGGATTGCCACGTGACACATATTATGAGGTTTGTAATAAGGCAAATAACCAGATTCTTCATTGTTATGCCTATGAGTATTAGAATTATTAGCTATATAAAGCACAAAACTGACCTAAAAACCCCAAAATGTAAAGCACTGAAATGAACACAAAATTTGTGCCACACTTTACCAGTAGAAAATGTCTTTCCTACCTTTCAGTGCTGGGAACTATTTAGCAATTTAAAGTATAGTCTTCTCTATAATTTTTATAGTTATTAATATTTATTTATTTATTTATTTATTTATTTATTTATTTAATAGGAAGTTGTGTAGCTCCACTTTTCTCCAGGAATATAAAATTCTTTTGTCATGGCCTTCAAGTAAGAATCAGTTTATCTAGTATATGATAAAGGACAGTAAATTTTAGGTTACTAAATATTGCCTTGATATGTACCTATAAGTTGGAAATTAATTCTATATTTGGTTATTAGTGATATAGAATTGGATACTTGGGGCACCTGGGTGGCTCAGTCATTTCAGCGTCTGACTCTTGATTTCAGTTCAGGTCATGATCACAGGGTTGTGGGATCAAGCCCCATATCAGGCTCCAAGCTAAGTGTGGATTCTCTCTCTCTCTCTCTCTTTCTCTTTCTCTCTCTCTCTCTCTCCCTCTTTCTCATGTTTCCTCTCTCTCAAATAAAATAAAATAAAATAAAATAAAATAAAATAAAATAAAATAAATAAAATAAAATAAAATTGAATTGAATACAATAAATGTTTTCTATTTTAATGGTAGATTTCAAGAAAATAAATGCTATTTATATTTTCCAAGAAAATATTTTCCATATAATATTTGCTATCACCAACTGTGAAGAATTGAAGACACCCGATTCTGGAATTTCTATCTACCAAAGTTTTGGGAATTTGATGAGCCTCTTAGAATTATACATAATACATAAGTAGTAACTTACTCATTTCAGATATTAACTTAAAAGATAGCAAAAAAATCTGAAACAGTGAGGCTTAGAAAACTGACAAAAACCTGACTGAAAGAAAAAGATTGGAAAGTGTCCAGCCATAGTTTACATTTTTATTGAAATTGGCATTAGTGAAAATTATTAGAAACACTGAGATAGTGCCTTTCAATGCAGTTGTCTCAACATTAAATACTAACCCATTTTTACTGCCAGAAACTGATATGTCTCTGAACTCAACCTTGGGACTTATACGCTTGTTGCAAAAATGTAATAGAATATGCCACATGGTCCACCCCACGTGGAGGAAGGTAAAAGCCCTTTGCTGTAGTCTTTGACATTGTTGTACATATTTCTGGATCACCTAATTTACTCAAAGATATTTTTTACAAAAATAATAAATTACACAGGTTAAAAATGTAAGGACACATTTATGATAATATGTGTTCTAATTATGGAAAAACCAGCACAGTCTGAAATTTCATCCTTTATCTTAAATATTAATTTAAAACAACTTTTGCTTACGGTGAGTCCATTTACCTCCTGATGCAAAAGCCAGGATACGAGACTTCTGTCATCTAACTCCACATGATCTTAGCCATGTTTTTCATTAGCACTTATTTCCTCATTATTTTTAAAATGATTTTTTAAATTCTTAGGAGATGAGATATCAATCAATCCTTTATCCATTTCTCCGTATTTTGATCTGACTTCATAATCACAAGGAAACTTTCTGATTTCAAAATTTGCCTTCCAGGAACTCTATACACAGCTCTGCAGAGAGATACAACTATTTTAGAATTCTAGTTTTTGTAGAACTACAAAAAGTAGCTCCCCCGTGAAAAGTTCTAAGTTTGTACCTATATCTAATAATATATTTGTGTTACAGCTTCTCTAAGTATAAAGTGGCATTCAGATTGGGTTCCACATTTGGTGCCACAAGTGTCCCTGTATATTCCCAAGAAGTACAATCATAGATGCCTTCTATTTGGGTTGCTGAGGCATCCTTAGTGACTGGGCTGGGCAGTAAGGGAAAGAGATGAAGAGAACTTAAAACATAATTACTTATAAATGTAAAATAAAGATTTCATAATTTTAATTTCTGATAATATGAAATCTCTGCTTTCCCCAGATTAGAAACTACTAACTAGTAGTTTCCTCTATTTAAAAAATAATACTTGGCAAGAATTTGGAAAATTGAGAGAATAAAAGTAGTGAAAAAAAAAAAAACTTGGTTCCATCAAGTCAGACATAATTGGTAAAAGTAATTTGAAAGGATATACAAAAAATATGTGATATTTTCATACATATATACACAGACATATATATTTTTATGATATATACTTCCATAAATGTATACATGTGTTAATAAATACACATGTATTCACATATATACATTTGTGTGAATGTAAATTGTATGTCCATCCTAAATGTAACTTCTTGGTTTTTTTTTAATGTTTTTAATGTTTTTTGTTTTTTGTGTTTTTTGTGTGTGTTTTTCTTTAAGGAGAGAGAGAGAGCATGAGCGTGGAGAAGCAGAGAGAGAGAGGAAGACACAGAATTGGAAGCAGGCTCCAGGCTTTAAGCTGTCAGCACAGAGCCCGATGCGGGGCTCCAATTCATGAACTGTGAGATCATGACCTGAGCCGAAATCAGACGCTTAACTGACTGAGTCACCCAGGCGCCCCAGTAACTTCTTACTTTTTTAATCTGATAACTTGTCAGCATTTTCCAGTCACTGGCCATCCATCTACAACATTTTTTTTTTTACTAGTTTTGAATGTTGGTTTATGGATGGACTATCATTTATGTAACCAATTCTTTCTTATTATGTATTTACATGTTTATATGTCATAGTGTATCTTTTATTAACAATACTACAGTAAATATCCTATCACTTAACTCTTTCTTCGCAAACATAATCGTTGTGCCAAAGAGCACAAGTGAAAACTTTGCCTAATTTCGTATTAAAATAAGTTGAATCATAAATAGCTTTTTGCAGGGCACCTGGGTGGCTCAGTCAGTTAAGCGTCTGACTTCAGCTCAGGTCATGAGCTCACAGTTCGTGGGTTGTATCCGGCTTTACGCTGACAGCACAGAACCTGCTGGGATTCTTTCTCCCCCTCTCTCTCTTCCCCTCCCCCACTCATGCTCTTTCTCTCTCTCTCCCTCTCTAAATAATTAATTAAAATTTTAGGCCTATTTGAATGAATAATTTTGATAAATAAGGAAACTTTAGTGACCTGCTTGGAACCTTTTAATCCATGTGACGCTATGCTTATGAAATATTTCAATTTATATTCACCTTTTCTGGCCCAACCCCATCCCAGTGTAAATCAATATGGTACCTGATGACAGAATATTAAATAGGCCATTGGTTAAGATTTTTAAATTCTGTATCACCTAAATATATTTTAGTGCAGATAAACACTGTTTACAAACCTGTTTAGAAGGAGAATTATTTAGTGTGGAAAACTGGAAAGCCTGAGAAAAGAATTTGATGGGACGTCAGAATTCCCGATAGTGCTACTTTTTACATCACTCAGCTTAAGTGACATTGTGGATTATTATTGGTTTATATGTTAAGGTGGTGAGGTTATATATTTACAGAAGATCCTTAAGCATCAGAAAGTTAACGTAGAATTAAGCATCAGAACAAAGGAATAAATAATGGCATGAAACTGAGTGATAAAAATGAGAAATAACAAAAATAAATACTTAAGAAATCTCTTGCTTTTGCCAATTAAAATCAGACAAGAAAATGGAGAAGAAAAAAGAAGAAGAAAAGACAAATTTTGTGGAAAAATTTATATCATTTAACTAACTATAATGGGAAAATGTTTCATTATTTCTCTGTCACTATATCACACAAAATTTAGGATTTTTTCCCTACATCCTGTTTGAATAATAATTCCCCTGTACTTAGAGTATAGCTTGAGTAGGAATGAGCTCCCTGTTCTCTTTGAGGGACATGGAATATACTCACATCATCATTATTTTATTTAATGAAGACGCAAAAAGTGAATGTCACCTTCTTACATATTGTATACTCTCACCAATAATAGCTTCATTTGGCATGAATCAATTGATGGCCCAAAATGTCCTCACTTTTCAGTAACAAGGTACAGAATTTTAAAATAATCATATAACATGTTGAATTATTCAATAAATAACCATGAATAATTAATTCCAAGAAGTATAACAAAAGTCATCACAGCTTGCTTTACAGAGAGTTTCCCTCAGAAGATAGGTGTCATTGATTTTCAAAAGATAGCTTCAGAATTGGGAGCCCAAAAGCTGTAAGTGAAGCAATTTATATAAGAAGTCTACACATGAATAAATAATAGCAGAATGAATGAGTCACCTCAATAAAGAAATACTTCATAGCAGGGGTTGAAATAATGGTATATTGAATATACTTCCTCGAATGCATTGAGTGATCATGGAACCAACTAGAAAGACCTTGGAGAGGGGTTTTTGTACCTCTCAGTGAATGCTGGTCTAGCATCTACCAGTTTGCATTAGATCCCTACAGAGGTAATAATTTGGGTCAGCCCGGGAATATAATTCTACTTCCTCTTTGTTCACAGTACTTAGGTATTCCCAAAGATAATTAATAATCTGGGGTGGAGGAGAGGGCAGGTGGGGTAGCTGGGGGGAGATGTATAGTGGGTAAAACCAAGAGTTTTAGTGAACTTTTTAAAACTGCTCCATGATAAGGCAGTCAAACCAGTTGGACAAGTTACTCAACTTACTTTGATCCATGAAGTTTTAAAGATCCACCTGCCTAGACAAGAGGTGCAAGATATATTCATTCTTTTTTTTTTTAATGTTTATTTATTTTCTTTTGAGAGACAGAGAGAGCAGAAGCCGGGGAGGGACAGAGAGAGTGGGAGACACAGGAATCCAAAGCAGAATCCAGGCTCTCAGCTGTCAGCACAGAGCACGATGCGGAGCTGGAACCCACTCGCTGTGAGATCATGACTTCAGCTAAAGTCAGACACTTAACTGACTGAGCCACCCAGGAGCAACAAGATATGTTCATTCTTAAAGAAATTCTAAGATACAACATGGAGACAGACATCTGAATTAGATATATGCTTGTACTTTACAGCCACATGAATACTCTTTAATTCAATACATTTAGCTTCTAAAATTAAAAGGTGTTCAAACTAAGGTTCAAGCTAAATTATTATTCTAACTTAGAAAATGGCTTAATAATAATGACAGGTAACAATTTATAGTATTTACTTTATATCAAACAATGTTACAAGCTAGAGTTGGACAAATTTTTTTCTGTAAATGGCCAGATAATGAATATCTTAGGCTTTTCAGGACCTATAGTCTCTGTCACAGCTACTCAACTCTGCCTTTGTAGAGTGGAAGCATCTGTAGCCAATATATAAGCAAATGAGCACAGTTGTGTTATCTAGGGACACTGAATAAATGGACACTGAATATCATATATTTCTCATGTATCAAAAAATCTATTTAATTTTAATTTTTTAAATTTTTAAAAAATGTAAAAATTACTCTTAGTTCCTGGGTCATACAAAAACAGGCAGCAGGCTGAATGTGGTTGACAGATAGTTTGTCAACCCCTTTTGTAAGTTCAGGGGTATACACGTACGCACACACTCACATACACATATGCACTCACAACATTTAAACCTCATAACAACCCTATAAAGTAGGATGATTATTATCCCTAATCAGAAGGTGAGAAAATTGTGATATAAAGAGATTAAGCAACTTATCAGTCACACAGTAAATAAATGGAAGAGATAGTATTTGAACTCACTCCAGAGTTATGTTTATTTCTTTTTTTTAATGTTTACTTATTTTTGAGAGACAGAAAGAGAGAGAGATGGGGGCAGGGAGGGGGAGAGACACAGAAGCAGGCCCCAGGCTCTGAGCTGTCAGCCCAAGAGGCAGACACAGGGCTCAAACCCCTGTACCACAAGATCATGACATGAGCCAAAGTCAGAGGCTTAACCAACTGAGCCACCCAGGTGCCCCCAGAGCTATGTTTCTAAACACTGTGCTAGAGTCTTTCCTCCCTAAAATGTGCAGAGGGAAATAAATTCTTTCACCTGTGACATGTATTAAAACTATATTACACTCACGTGATGTTTTCTCATGCTTGGCATCTGTGAGAAACCAGAACTGGGGTTTAACTCCCCTTGAAATCATGCCTTTACTGTACCTTCATAACTAGTCAATAGTACTACCACCTGAAATTGCCTGACATATAGTGGGCACCCAAAAAATCTTTACTGAATTAAAAACTGACAGTATGTGAGAAACATTGGGTAGAAATAAGGCCAATGAGAAGTTTACGCCATGCCCTAGTTGATTAGCTCTACTGAAAACCAAATGAAACAAGGAATGCAGCCCTATAAGAGTAAAAAGCAAACCCACCCAATGTCCTTTTAATAACTTTGAGAATGCCAGAGAAGATTAAACTTCCTCCTTGTGTAATCAATTACAGATTTGGATATTTGATTCAACTAATTGTCCATTTCCAAGTTGATCATCATTTGGGACGATTACATCTATTTCTTACTGATATTATCAAAAATGAGAAGTACAAATGCATTAAGAAAATTAAATCCAGAAAAGTTATACAGTCTAAATAATATCCAAGCAAGTTCTTTACTTTGTCACAAACTGCAAATTGCTTCACTTATAGAACCAATTAGCTCTTATCTCACTGGCTGGTACAAGAGTATACAGAAAAATTTTATGAGTGGTGTCATTCACCATGATCACCAAGGCTTGGGGAGCTTGCTCTTGGTAACTTGTCCTTTGATGTTTCTAGTGAGACCAGAGCTACTAAGAATCAAAAAAGAGATAAATCATTGGACACATCTTCTGAGAGCCTAAGGACAAGAACTAAAAAAAAATACATGGAAAAACTTATTCTTGATAATATCTCAAAAACATATTCCAACACCTTCCAGCCCTGTGTGAGATTGGCTTAATTTTTGTGCTTTTATATAAGCCCCTTGCTCCTGTTCAGTGCTCAGTGCAGATGGGGAACAGCTGGTCACCCCCTCATTATGATTTCCCTCAAATATATGATGGCAGTAATTAAGTCACATTTCAACTCTACATTCTCAAAACTCAATAATTCAGGATACTAAATTGTAACATAAAATTCTTATGAAATTACCTCATTTCTAATTTTAGCAAACTAAATCATCACCTACATTAAAACCTGGATTTCCCCCCTTAAAATAGAGATGTGTGTTTAGTAGAAACGTGCTCTCATGTATATAGTGGCCCCAGATGTGACTTTGGAATCAGATATTCAGTCAGTCAGCAAATACTCTTGACATGAAAAGTATCTTTCATGTGGCAGGCGCTACCCCACATGCTGGTAATGTAACTAAGACTCTGCTGCCATGAAGCTGGCATTTTGGTAGGAGAGAAAGAAAAGAAAAAGTAAATAATTAATTGCACATTATGACAACTTTTAGTGAGTAAATAATCAAGACACCGAGATAAAGAACAAAGAGTGATTCAAGGGAAAGTGGGTTCAAAATTCTAATTCTGCTACTCACTTAGGTAACTTACCTAATTGTTCTAAGCTTTTATTCCCTCATCTATAAAACTGATAGAATAGTATCACCTGCTTGATAGGGTTGGTTTAGGGATTCATTCAGATAAATAAATATAAAAGCACTTGGGGCCATGCCAAAGACTTTGTAAAACCTCATTAAGAATAATGATACTAATGGTTAATACATTTTGTCATTTTTAACATGAAGACAAAAGTCAGAACAGCCATTTTGGCCATCAAGAATATAATCTAAAGGCTCATGTTGCAAAGGAAATGCAAACCTTCATGCATTTAAATCATTTACACATAAATTATCTCACTGATTGTTGTTACACTGATGTTGTGTACTTAATTTTTAATTTTTAATAACTGTATTAAGTGCAGTTATTTAAATAACCTGTATAAGGTGGGTCAGAGAGTGTTATAAAAATAATTACCATCACTTAATATATTACAGAAAGACACTGTTGGAGGGCCAAGATGGAGCAACAGTATGGAATTTTTTTTTGCATCTCTTGTCCATGAAATACAGCCAGATCAACACTAAACCATCCTGCACACCTAGAAAACTGATTTGAGGATTAACACAACAATCTGCACAACCTGAACCTCAGAACCCAGCAGGAATGTGGTGTGGAGAGGTGAACTGGCGGGGAGAGAGAAGCTGCAGAGAGCAGGGAGCTGTTTTTGCTTTCAGAGAGAGGACAGAGATGGGGGGAGAGTACGGGAAAAGCACATCTCCCAAAAGAAGCTGGAGAGAAAGTAGAAAAGTGGAAAGAGCCTCAGGGACTGAACAAAAAAGGGAGAAAGGAGAAAGAAGAGGGTTTGAATTCCATTAAGACTCTATAAACAGGGGGTGTGCAGAGTCTGAAACTCCACAGCTTGATACCTGGTGGTGCTCTGGTGGGAAGGGCAAATCCCCAGGAGCAGAGAGTGAAGCTCAAGGGGTCCTCAGGCCACACAGGGAGAGGCAGCTCCCCTGCTGGGAGCTTTGTGGAAGCTATGTGGCCACCCCACAGGCAAAGGTCCCAGCAGACCCCGGAGAACACCACATTCACTGGTGCTGGAACAAGGACATTAAGGGGGTAGCCTGGTGCCAGATGTGTGTTGTGATTTACCATAATCCCTGAAATGCTGCTACATGGTGGTGTGAACTTTTTCTGGGGTGGGCTGGCACCCAGCCACAGTACCTGGGCATTCATGGCAGCATGGTCCTGCAAACGTTCCTGGGTACACCGGCACCCAGCCATTGCTCAGTGAGACTCTCCCCAAGAAAGTCTGAGCAGGTCAAAGCCGCAGTCCCTCAGATGTGAGAGGTCTGGAAACAGCTGCATCTGAGATAAAACTCAGAAGGGAGGTGCTGCCTGACAACCTGATGCTTGGTCACAGGGTAAAAGTGGGGAGTGGATGGAAGATGGAGACAAAGAATGGGTGCATGATTACTGGTTAGGGAGAACAGAGTTCTGATACTAGAGACTGGGTAGCTGGGTGACATCATTTCCACCCCTCCCATGCATGCACGTACACACCTACAAGTGCCACAACAATCCACCCAGTAAGCTAAGCAGCGCCATCTAGTGGAGAATGGAGCTGTTACACTAAGCCCCACCCAACTGAGCCAACCTCAGTCTTCAGGAACACCACAAGTCTCTCCATCTTCTCAGTTTACAGACTATAAAGTGCTTCAGAGTTTGACTTCCAGGGGAAACTGATGTAATTTCAAGTGTATTTCAGTCTATTCGCTGGTTCATCTATTCATTTTTTTTTCTTTTTCTTTTCTTATTCTTGAATACAGAATGAGAAAAATTTTATTTTTCTTTTCAATTTTTATTAAAAATATTATTCTTTATTTTTTTCTACTATATTCTTTACTTTTTGGAAAATTTTTCAAATTCTACTTATTTCCATCATTTCATTTTATTCTACTTCATTGTTTTCATTTTTTTGAATTTTCAAAAGGTTTTCATTTATTTTATTTTTTTCTTTTCTTATCTTTTCCTTTTTTCTCTAATCTATCAAGCTCCTTTCAACAGCCAGACCACAACACATCTAGCATCATTTATTTGATTTTTTTTGTTGTTTTTAATCTTTTAATTTTAATATTTTTACCTTATTATTTCCTTCAAAATGATGACAAAGGAATTCACACCAAAAGAAAGAGCAAGAAAAAATGACAGCCAGGGACTTAACACAGATACAAGCAAGATTTCTGAACCAGAATTTAGAATCACAATAATAAAAATACTAGCTGGGGTTGAAAATCACTTAGGATCCCTTTCTGTGGAGATAAAAGAAGTAAAAGCTAGTCAAGATGAAATACAAAATGCTATAATTGAGCTACAATCTTGAAAGAATGCCACGGTGGCAAGGATGGATGAGGCAGAGCAGTGAATCAGTGATACACAGGACAACTTATAGAGAATAATGAAGCAGAAAAAAAGAGGGAGACCAAAGCAAAAAAGCACAATTTAAGAATTAGAGAAATCAGTGACTATTAAAAAGGAATAATATCATAATCATAGGGGTGGCAGAAGATGAAGAGAAGGGAAAGGAGTAGAGGGGTTATGTGAACAAATCATAGCAGAAAACTTTCCTAACCTGGGGAAAGACACAGACATCAAAATCTAGAAAGCACAGAAGACTCCCATTAGATTCAACAAAAACTGACCATAAACAAGACATATCATATTCAAAGTCACAAAATACTCAGACAAGTAAAGCAGCAAGGGGAAAAAAGTCCCTAACCTACAAGGGAAGACAGATCAGGTTTGCAGCAGACCTATCCACAGAAACTTGGCAGGCCAGAAAGGAGTGGCAGGATATAGTCAAAGTGCTGAATCAGAAAAATATGCAGCCAAGAATTCTTTATCCAGCAAAGCTGTCATTCAAAATAGAAGGAGGGATAAAGAGTTCCCCAGACAAGCAAAAATCAAAGGAGTTTGTGACCACTAAACGAACCTGCAAGAAACTTATTTTTTATATTGTTAATGTTTATTTATTTTTGAGAGAGAGACAGAGACAGAGCATGAGTGGGGGAGGAAAAAAGAGGGGGAGAAACAGATTCCGAGCCAAAGCAGGCTCCAGATTCCGAGCCATCAGCCCAGAGCCAGAAGTGGGGCTCAAACTCACAAACCGTGAGATCATGACCTGAACCAAAGTCGGACACTTAACCGACAGAGCGCCCCATAGCCCTGCAAGAAATTCTAAGGTGGACTCTCTGAGGGGAGAAAAGACAGGGAAATAAAAGATCAAAAGCAACAAAGACTAGAAAGGACCGGAAAACACCACCAGAAACTCCAACTCCGCAGGCAACATAATACCAATAAATTCATATCTTTTAGTACTCAGTCTAAATGTCATTGGACTAAATGCTGTAATCAAAAGACATAGGGTAACAGAATGGATAAGAAAACAAAATCCATCCATATGCTGTTTACAAGAGACCTCCTTTAGACTTAAAGACACCTTCAGATTAAAGTAAGGAAATGGAGAACCATCTATGATGCTAATAGTTGATAAAAGAAAGCCAGAGTAGTCATACTTATATCAGACAATCTAGACTTTAAAATAAAGATCATATCAAGAGACAAAGAAGGGCATTATATCATAATTAAGGAGTCTATCCACCAAGAAGACCTAACAATTGTAAACATTTATGCTCCAAATGTGAGAGCACCCAAATATATAAATCAATTAATCACAAACAGAAAGAAACTCTTTGATAATAATACCATAATAGTAGGGGACTTCAACACCCCGCTCACAGCAATGGACACATCATCTAAACAGAAAATGAACAAGGAAACAATGGCTTTGAATGACACACTGGACCAGATGGACTTAACAGATGTTCAGAACATTTCATCCTAAAGCAGTGGAATACATATTTTTCTCCAGTGCACATGGAACATTCTCCAAAATAGATCACATACTGGGACACAAATCAGCCCTCAGCAGGTACAAAAAGATAGAGATCATACCGTACATATTTTCAGACCACAATGCTATGACTCAAAATCAACCACAAGAAAAAATGTGGAAAGATAACAAATACTTGGAGACTAAAAAACATCCTACTAAAGAAGAATGGGCTAACCAAGAAGTTAAAGAGGAAATTAAAAAGTATATGGAAGCCAATGAAAATTATAACAGCACAGTCAAAAACCTCTGGGACACAGCAGAGGTGGTCATAAGAGGGAAGTATATAGCAATCCAGGCCTTTCTAAAGAAGAAAGAAAGGTCTCAGATACACAAGCTAACATTACACCTTAAAGAGCTGGAAAAAATAGCAGCAAATAAAACCCAAAACCAGCAGAAGACAGGAAATAATAAAGATTAGAGCAAAGACCAATGCTATGAAAACCAAAAAAAAAAAAAAAAAAAAAGAACAGATCAATGAAACCAGAAGCTGGTTCTTTGAAAGAATTAAAATTGATAACCCTGTAGGCAGTTTGATCAAAAAGAAAAAGGAAAGGACCCAAATGAATAAAATCAAGAATGAAAGAGGAGAGATCACAACCAACACAGCAGAAGTAAAAACAATAATAAGAGAATATTATGAGCAATTATATGCCAATATAATGGGCAATCTGGAAAAAATGGATAAGTTCCTAGAAACGTTTAAACTACCAAAACTGAAACAGGAAGAAATGGAAAATGTGTATGGATTCATAACCAAAAAAGAAATAGAATTAGTAATCAAAAATCTCCCCCCCCCCAAACACACACACACACACACACACACACACACACACACACACACGAGTCCAGGACCAGATGGCTTTCCAGGGGAATTCTACCAAACATTTAAGGAACAGTTAACACCTATTCTCTTGAAGCTGTTCCAAAAAATAGAAATGGAAAGAAAATTTCCAAACTCTTTCTATGAAGCCAACATTACCTTGATTCTAAAACCAGACAGAGACCCCACTAAAAAGGAGAACTATAGACCAATTTCCCTGATGAACATGGATGCGAAAATCTTCAACAAGATATTAGCCAACCAGATTCAACAATACATTAAAAAAATTATTCACCATGACCAAGTGGGATTTATACCTGGGATGCAGGGCTGGTTCAATATCTGCAAAACAATCAATGTGATTCATCACATCAATAAAAAAAGGACAAGAACCATATGAACCTCTAAATAGATGCAGAGAAAGCATTTGACAAAATACAGCATCATTTCTTGATAAAAACCCTCAAGAAAGTAGAGATAGAAGGATTGTACCTCGAGATCCTAAAAGTCATTTATGAACGACCCAATGCTAATATCATCCTCAATAGGGGGAAAAACTGAGAGCTTTCCCCCTAAGGTCAGGAACAAGACAGGGATGTCCACTCTCACCACTGTTGGTCAACACAGTATTGGAAGTCTTATCCTCAGCAATCAGACAACACAAAGAAATAAAATGCATCCGCATTGGCCAGGAGGAGGTCAAACTTTCACTCTTCGCAGATGACATGATACGCTATGTGAAAAACCCAAAAGATTCCACCAAAAAACTGCTAGAACTGATCCATGAATTCAGCAAAGTCACAGGATATAAAATCAACACACAGAAATCGGTTGCATTCCTATACACCAAGAATGAAGCAACAGAAAGAGAAATCAAAGAATTGATCCCATTTACAATTGCACTAAAACCCATAAAATATCTAGGAAAAAAATCTAACCAAAGAGGTGAAAAATCTATACACTGAAAACTATAAAAAGCTTATGAAAGAAATTGAAGAAGACACAAAAAAAAAAGGGAAAAAGATTCCATGCTCCTGGATAGGAAGAACAAATATTGTTAAAATGTCTATACTACCCAAAGCACTATACATATTCAATGCAATCCCTATCAAAATAACATGAGCATTCTTCACAGAGCTAGAACAAACAATCCTAAAATTTGTATGGAACCAGAAAAGACCCTCAATAGCCAAAGCAATCTTGAAAAAGAAAACCAAAGCAGGAGACATCACAATCCCAGACCTCAAGCTATACTACAAAGCTGTAATCATCAAGACAGTATGGTACTGGCACAAAAACAGACACTCAGATCAATGGAACAGAATAGACAACCCAGAAATGGACCCACAAACGTATGGAGAGCTAATCTTTGACAAAGTAGGAAAGAATATCCAATGGAATAAAGGCAGTCTCTTCAGCAAGTGGTGCTGGGAAGACTGGACAGAACCTGGACCACTTTTCTTACACCATGCACAAAAATAAATTCAAAATGGATGAAAGACCTAAAACATAAGACAGGAAGCCATTAAGGTCCTCAAGGAGGAAGCAGGCAAAAACCTCTTTGACCTTGGCCACAGCAACTTCTTACTCAACACATCTCTGGAGGCAAGGGAAACAAAAGCAAAAATGAACTACTGGGCCCTCATCAAAATAAAAAGTTTCTGCACAGCAAAGGAAACAATCAACAAAAATAAAAGGCAACTGACAGAATGGGAGAAGATATTTGTAAATGACATATCAGATAAAGGGTTAGTATCCAAAATCTATAAGGAATTTATCCAACTCAACACCCAGAAAAACAAATAATCCAGTGAAGAAATGGGCAAAAGACACTAGACGCTTCTCCAAAGAAGACATCCAGATGGCCAACCGACACATGAAAAAATGTTCAACCTCACTCATCATCAGGGAAATACAAATCAAAACCACAATGAGATACCACCTCACCTGTCAGAATGGCTAACATTAACAACTCAGGCAACAACAGCTATTGGCGAGGATGCAGAGAAAGAGGATCTCTTTTGCATTGCTGGTGGGAACGCAAACTGGTGCAGCCACTCTGGAAAACACTATGGAGCTTCCTCAAAAAACTAAAAATAGAACCACCCTACGACCCAGCAATTGCAGTACTAGATATTTATTCAAGGAATACAGGTATGTTTTGAAGGGACACATGCACCCCAATGTTTAAACAGCAGCACTATCAACAATAGCTAATTTATTGGAAGAGCCCAAATGTCTGTCGATGGATGAACGGATAAAAAAGATGTGGTATATATGGACAATGGAGTATTATTCGGCAATCAAAAAAAAAAAAAAATGAAATCTTCCCATTTGCAACTATGTGGATGGAACTAGAGGGTATTATGCTAAGTGAAATTAGTAAGTCAGAGAAGGACAAATATCATATGACTTCACTCGTATGAGGACTTTAAGGTACAAAACAGATGAACATAACGGAAGAGAAACAAAAATAATATAAAAACAGGGAGGAGAAAAACATAAGAGACTTTGAAAAATGGAGAACAGAGGTTTGCTGGACGGGTTGTAGGAAGGGGATGGGCTAAATGTGTAAGAAGCATTAAAGAATCTACTCCTGAAATCATTGTTGCACCATGTGCTAACTAACTTGGATATAAATTCAAAAATAAATTAATTAAAAAAAAAAGGAAGACAGTGTTAAGACTTTATTGTGTGCTCTGGCTGGAGAGACACAATATCTACCCTTAAGCAATTTGGCTTCTGTTGTGGATAACAATGACCAATCAATGTGAAATAAAGTAAAGAAAACAAGTCTGCATTTGAAATAAATCATCTATCTTCTCTAAACTATAGTTTTACTTTTGGTAAAATGTGCAGCTTCATCTGTCTGGTCTTTAAGGGACCTCCTAAATTTGATATTCTTAATTCTGTGATTCTATGACAGCAATTTATAAAATGGATAGAATAGGGACACAAATCTTCCATAGAAGAAGATTATAGTAATTGTCAGCATTAAAAGCTCAACTAGACCCCAAACTTAGAGATGACTGGCTCATATTTTACTTGTTCTTCTTTTCCTCCTAAACCAGCACCCCAAAACCCATGCTCATTTCTAGCTGACAAAGGTAACAGCTGCAATTTAAGTTCCAACATTCACTGAGTGTATAACTTTTGGAAGAGGTCTCCAAGAACCAGTTTCTTCCTACATAAAGAAGAAGAGTTAATAAAATACTTACATCAAAGCACTGTTGTATGAAGAGAAATAAACCAAAAAAAAAGAGCTTTGACTTTTCACTGATAATTTCTAAATAAATATTAGCCTATATATTTTATTCAGTGGCATATCTATATATATTCTTCAATTACAAAATGTGAATAGCATTACCCCATGGCATGTATTTTGCACAATTAAAAGTTGATTTACATGCTGAGAGATGAAATCCAACATCAATAATAACAAGAATAGACACGCAATATCCACAATAATAATTACATCAGAGTTTCCCAGATCATTTTTTATAAAACACAAACCTTAAATTCTCCGTGGGCAGCAAAATCAAGCCTGGTCTCAATCTTCAGATTCACAGCACATAGTAACACACTAAGTTCACTGACCAGCGGAATGCCAGTACCAAACAAAAGTTTCAGAGACAGAAATATTTCAACAAGATAGAGTGACAGAGCTCCCACTAGAACATATCCATAACTCTGTGTGGAAGACGGCAGTGATAGTGGAAGCTTTTCCACTCAGAATTACTTACATTTTAACAGTGAGACTATAAAGGCATTAACATACATTAAATATGTATCTTCACATATTTAGATCCATGACAGGTTATCATCTTAAAATAAAATCTGAAAATTGCCTACTGCCCAAGTATAAATTAATAAGACTGGTGAAAGAATTCCAGAATATCAGAAATATACACACACTGATTCAACTTGTGAGCTCTTGTGAGTGTTTTCTAAGATTTCTCTTAAAACTAATGCAAAGGATAGCAACAGGCCTAATCATAATAAAAAAATACAAAAAAAGATCAGTGATATCTTTAAGTTAAAAGTGTATTCTGTTGCAATTGTTAAAGCCAGAGTGGAGGATGTTTCATAAATAAGGAGGGCTGGTGGGAGTATAATTAAAATTATTAGTTTAGAGATGAAAGCCACACTTTACATTATCAAATCTTGATTTACTGGTGAAGTCAGCCTGAGGGCAAAATCCAGGGTCACTTTCCTTCTCAAGAAAGATATTTCTAACGGGAGGGTAGGGTAGAGATTTATATGGCAGAGTCAAAAAAGAAAATATAAAGCTAACATCATAAAAGAAGAAAACAGAAGGTAGAGAGCCATTGCGGACAATTGAGAAAACAAAACATATTATATTTGTGTTATTAGGTTGAATTTGTTTATGATACATTTCTGGTTGCACATCTTCTTGGATATACTCTGAACTTGTCTTCAAGGAACTTCCAAGAACAGTGAGTACAGATGCCTGGGACAAAGAGATAGCATGGGCAGCATCAAATGCAGTATAAGTTCTTCATGTGCATTGGGAAACTTGCTGAATTATAGGCATTCATCTTCCTCTCCACTGTCTTGCCCCTTGGAGATACAGAGTTAATATTTATCATCAGCATTCCTTTATAAATTCAATCAGGTTGGAAGTATAAACAAAAGACACATGGTGTATATAAGGAAGAGAATAGCCAACAAAATGAGGCAAGTTTTTTTTTAACTTCCAAAAACTTTGGTAGTTGTCATAAGATAGAATTAAACTGATCCAGTTTGCAAAGAATTTAGATGTAGAAAATAAACACTGGAAACTAATTTGGGGGATGCCTGGGTGGCTCAGTCGGTTGAGTGTCTGGTCAGACTCTTGATTTTGGTTCGGGTCATGATCTCAGGGTTCCTGAGTTCGAGCCGGCATTGGGCTCTGCACCAACAGGACCAAGCCTACTTGGAATTCTCTCTCTCCTCTTTCTGCCCCTCCCCCCCCCTCTCTCTCTCTCTTTCTCTCTCTCAAAATAAACAAAAACATTTTAAAAATTAACTTGGGACTTCAGTTTCAGACAATAAAGCATATTAGGTATGCCAAGAACAATCCCACTGTATGATAGCTAAAGGTGCTGAATAATATACTTCTAAAACTCTTCTGGCTAAATACAGCAAAATCCTCGGAATCCAACAACAAAACAGTAGTTGGAATCCAGAGGGGTGAGGCAAGGTTTTAATAACCATATCAAGAGCACAGACACAAGGTCCCAAATCCACATAGCATGGACAAAAGATCATAAATCTCCCACATTGTACTGAATCTCCATGGTGGCAAACCTTCTGTGAAACTGTAAACTAGAAGAAAATACATCATCCCCACAAGGAGAAATGGTAGGAAAATCATCTTAAACCTAACTTTAAAATAGAGAAGAAAAGGAAATCTCCTGTGAGGATGCATAGTCACTCACTGGCCATCATTTGCCTTCAGACCCAAATTCAAGTCAAGAATTTAATTTAAATGATTTAGGTTGACAGTGCTCCCAGGCATCTGGAAGAAGGAAACTCAAATGATCTCTGAGTGTATACACCACCGATCTAGGACTCAAGAGGCACCTACAGATAAAGTTCCAAGGAATAGAAGCTCATGATGAAAATAATAAAACAAGGTAGATACAAAGATCCAGAAATAACAGTTACATGGAGAATATATTTAAGAAGCAAAAATTAGAAACTGAAAATATGATATAATAAAAAGAGACAAGCTGAAAAAAAGAATAAAAAGATATATATGATATATATACATATTTGTACATATACATTATATGTGTGTGAGAGAGAGAGATTTAGACAGAAAATCTAAAAGGCAGAAAGGACACATACAGGGAAAAATCCATTCAGTGGAAGACAGAATTATGGAAAACAAGCAGAATAAAACACAGAGACAAAGAGATGGAACATATAAAAGAAAATCTTGGACAGGTAAGACAGAATGAGAAGTTGTAATATAAATGCCTATTCCAAATTCTAGAAGTCAAAACTAAAGATAATGTGAGAAAGGATATTCAGAGACAATGGTTGAGAATTTCCCCAAACTGGCCAAAGACAAAGAACCTCAGATCTTAGAAGAATATTTATCTTAGAAAATAAATAACATAAAATCCACTCCTAACTAGAGAAAAAAAAAGACAGTTTTTTTTTTTGGGGGGGGGGGGATTTTATTTTTAAATTTTCCAAGATGGAGCTTGAGTCCACAACCCCAAGATCAACAGTTACATACTCTACCAACTGAGCCAGCCAGGTGTCCCTAGGCAGCTGATTTATAAAAACAGTATTTGATTAAAAGTCACTTGGGGGCACCTGGGTGTCTCAGTTGGATAAGTGTACCAGCTCAGGTCATGATCTCACAGTTCATGCATTCGAGCCCCACATTGGGATTTGTGCTGACAGCACAGAGCCTGCTTGGGATCCTCTGTGTCCCATTCTCTGCCCCTCCCTGGTCATACTCTCTCAATAAACAAACAAACAAACAAACAAACAAATAAACATTCTTAAAACAAGTCACTTGCAGCAGCAACATATACAGGCATACCTTATTTTACTGCACTTCACTTCATTGCACTTCTCAGGTACTGTGTTCTTTACAAATTGAAGATTTGTAACGACACTGCATCAAGCAAGCCTATCACTGCCACTTTTCTTTTTTTTTAATGTTTTCTAATGTTTATTACTTTTTGAGAGACAGAGAGAGACAGAGTACCAGCAGGGGAAGGGCAGAGAAAGAAGGAGACACAGAAGCTGAAGCAGGCTCCAGTCTCTGAGCTGTCAGCACAGAGCCTGAGGACGTGGGGCTCAAACTCATGAACCGTGAGATCATGACCTGAGCTTATGTTGGACGTTTAACCAACTGAGTCACTCAGGCACCCCTATTGGTGCCATATGTCAAACACCATTTGCTTACTTCATGTGTCTGTGTCACATTTTGGTAATTCTCCAAATATTTCAAACTTTTCATTATTATTATATTTGTTACGGTGGTCTGTCATCAGTGATCTTTGATGTTACTATTGCACTTATTTTGGGGCACCATAAGCTGTACCCATATAAGATGGTAAACTTAATTGATAAATATATATATTTTTAAACTACAATTTTGTATCTTTTGATCTATCACCCATTTTCCCTACCTCCTTGACCCTGGTAATTATTTTTCTACTCTCTGCTTATATATATTTAGCTTTTTTACATTCCACATGTAAGTGGGATCATGCAGTTTTATTCTGTGTATTATTTCAGTTAGCAGAATGTCCTCCACATTGTTGCAAGTAGCAGAATCTCCTTTTCTAAGCTATATAATATTCCTGTGTGTGTGTGTGTGTGTGTGTGTGTGTGTGTGTATCACGATTTCTTTATCCATTCATTATATGACAGTGTTCCCTATTTCTAGTAATGATTTTTGTCTTAATTTTATTTTCTTTTATACAGCAAGCCAAGCATTTTTTTAAATGTGTATTTATTTGTTTTGAGAGAGAGAGAGAGAGAGAGAGAGAGAGAGCAGGGGAGGTACAGAGAGAGGGAGAAAGATAGAAACCCTAGCAGGCTCTGTGCCATCAGCACAGAGCTCAATGCAGGGCTTGAACCCACAAACCATGAGATCATGACCTGAGCCAAAACCAAGAGTCAGACACTTAACCAACTGAGCCACCAGGTGCCCTAAGCCAAGCATTTTTAATTAATACTTTTCTGTTATGTTATTTTGCTATTTATTTTATTTTAATGCTTTCCCCTCTCCTATTCTTTTTCTTTCATTCTTTATATTTTGTGATGATGATGATATATATGTATATATGTCTAGAGATCCAAAGTATAGCATGATGACTATCATTAATAGTACTATATTAAATTACCAAATACCAGAAATATGCTAAAAGTAGATTTTAGGTACTCTCATCACAAAAAAAAATATGGTAACTATGTGAGGAGATGATATATTAATTAGCTTGACTATAACTATTTCACTATATATGTGTAATCAAATTATCATGTTGTACAACGTAAATATATACACTATTTAAAAAGGAACAATGTTGTAATATGATTAATATTTGTGATTTGTGCATACCTAATGAAATAGTTCAATTAAGTATTTTTAATTCACACACAAAAAATTTGAAAAATCAACATTATGATGAAAACAATACTCATATCATTTAATAAATGATAACTTACTTGGACAAGAAAATCAATAAGCCTCTTGAGATATAAATAATAAAAAGCTCATAGAGTAGATGTAATTGGCATATTTAGAATACTGTAGACAATTTCAGAATGTATATTCAATCCAAACAGATATGACATACTTGTTTTAGAATGTTCATTGGCAAAATCTCAACAAATTTCAAAAGAGCAGTTTTACATAGACCTTCTCTTTATACAACAAAAGTAATAAATTGGAAGCTAAAAGCAAGAAGATAATGTATGTGCAAAGAGATATATAGAAATATACATATTTTTATGTGTATGTATATATGCACGGGAAAACTGAAAACCTTTGAGAATTTAAAAACACATTTCTAGATCCCTAATAGGTATAATAAAAATAATAACAGATGAGCAAATAAAATATTTGAAAGTTGTGGGGATACACTTAAATTGACACTAAAAAAGAACACTTAGATGAGCTAAAGCACTTGTTAGACAGAAGACTGAAAATTAAAGTTCCAAATTAAAAATTTAGAAAAACAGAAAACAGATTGAACCCAAATAAAAAATAATTTAAAGTAATATGAATAGAAATTAATTAAATATATATTAAAAGTTACAACAAAACAAAATTAGGAAGAAACAAACCTATCATGACCAATGAAGAAAAATGTGAGAAAGCTCACATAAAGAACATTAACAACATTAAAAGGAATAATAAGCTGGTCTCCTAATGCAAGAGACTTAAAAGCATACTATGATGGGGCACCTGGGTGGCTCAGTCGGTTGAGCGTTTAACTCTTGAATTTGGTTCAGGTTATGATCCCAGGGTCACGGGATCAAGCCCCACAATGGGCTACTTGCAGAGCATGGATCCTGCTTAAGATTCTCATGCGTGCGCCCTCTGCCCCTGTCCCTTGCTTGTGTGCTCCCTCTCTCTCTCTCTCTCTCTCTCTCTCTCTCTCTCAAAAATAAATAAATAAATAAAAACAAAAACAAAAAAACAAGGAAATCCCACATTTTTAAAGAGAATACTATGAATGACTGTATACTAACAAATTTGAAAACTCAGATTTAAATATATAAATATGGGCTCAATATAAACAGAAAATCAGGACATTATCCTATAAAGATTGCAGAAATCAAATCAGTAGTACATATATGTCAACAAAGAAAACAACAGACGTAGACATTTCTACAAGTTATTTCTACCAACATTTAAGAAATAGATTATTGTAATCACACACATATAATCTCAGAAAATAAGGGTAAAAAGAAAAAAAAACATTTTAAAAGGCTTATCTACTCATTCATTTAAAATCTCTGAGACAGAGATTTTAAAATCTGACAGACAGTATGAGAAATGAGAACTATAAGCCAATTTCACTCATTAATAGTAAAACAAAGATCTTAAATTATTAGCAAATTGAACATAGCAAAGTAAAATTCATATATAACAATTATACATTCAGACCACACTGAAGTTCTAGAAGTGTGGTTTAACATTAGAAAGTAGATTTACGTAATTCCCCATATTAATTTAGGAGATTTTAAAAACAGGATTATCTTGATAGATAAAAACCTAAACTGGCTCTTCATAAAGTCATCCCAGGCTAAAGTTCGACCTTCCCTTGATGCTAAAATAAATGTGTATATTCCTACAATCGAATAAAGTTTAAACTGCTCTTTCTTTCACTAGAAATAAGAGAAGTTTAGGTCTTCCAGAACACCCCCCCCCCTAATTTTTCTGTATTCAAAATTACATGGATCATCAAGCATTCTCACCCAAACACCAGATGCATTAAGATTACTCCCTACTCCCCTATTCAAAAAGGTAAACTTCAAAGGTGCAATATCTTCTACATAACACAATGAACTTAAATTGACACAGATGGAGAGACAGCATATTCCAGGTTGAATGCAAAGTCAGGATGAGCCACTCCCGTTTCTGTGCCTTCCCTCACTGTGCAGTCTCTGCCCATAATATCCTCTCCGATGTTTTCACCTATAGTTCTACAACTCTTCCTTAAGACTTAGTGCCAAGTAAGCTGGATAGATAGAATCATGTCTTGGGAATTTAGAGAAAATGCTGATAATTTTCAGCTGGATTGACCAAGGAACATTCATGTTGGAGCTAGAATATATCTTACCTTCTCTTTTAGTTCATGGTATATTTAACTTCTCCCCACCGTAACTGGGAGATATTCAGAGTATAAAGACCATATTTTTCATCTTTGCATTAATTATGTAGTGTCTTAATCATAACAGTGATTGTTTGATTTGTTGTTGATAGTCTTTGATTTTTTGACAAAACCACATTAAAACAGCAACTAGCACTACTTAATCTTTTATATTTCAAGGCTGCTTCTTGAGCAACAAAGTAAAATAGAAGAGCATAAACACAGATTGTGATGTTCTGAAGGAAGGGGAGGAGTATACATGGAACTTTTCCCATGGCTTAGTTCACTGTGATTATCAAGAATCTTGACTTATGGTTGGTAGGAAATAAATAACTCCCTGAAGGGTGTTGTATAAGTGTGAGTGTGGGTGTGGGTATGTGTGTATGTTTATTCCTGAAGGTCTCTAATAGGAAACTATTTAAGGGATGCCCCATTCAAAAATGGACACTGATAAAGTATATTACACATATTTACATACAACGAACTTTAAAATGAAGACAATGGAGTCTCATAAAATTTTCCAATTCAGCTCAAGATAAAGTCACTTTTTATACAGTATTGTTCTTTGTTTTTTCACTTATTCCATATGCAGACCTTGTGTATTAGAGTTAAGAGCACAGTCTCTTGAATCAGAAGGACTGGAATTTAAGACATGGTTATTTCCTAGTCATGTAGCATTCTTCTAATTACTAACCCCTCTGTATACAGTTACCTCATCTAAGAAATGGGGAGATTGTGAGAATGAAAGGAGATGACATGTGTGATGTATTTAGTACAGTACTTGCCTCATTCATTTCACTTGATCTCCTCCTTTCTCTCCTGCCCATCCCTACCCCCACCCCCACCCCTCCTCCTCCCTCTTCTTTTCCTCCCCCTCCTCCTTTTCTCTTTCTTTCACCTTTTCCTCCTTCCTTTTTTTCCTTCTACTTTTGGTTCTCATTTAAATTTTTATTGTTATAATTATGTTATTGTTTTATAATCTGAATCTTTTATGGCTTCCTACAGAAAGTTTTGCTCCACAAGAAAGTGCTTTGCACAAAGCTAATTGAGCTCAGTGATTCCAGAGATCTCGTTCTTTCCAAATTTAGAGCTCCTTGCCTGTGTCCTGCTTGGCATAACCAAGTTCTTTTGGGCTATGGAGTGGCACTGTAGTTCTTGTTTGATCTCTAAGGTCTTTTTTTTGGGAAAGGAAGGTAAAAAGTGCCCATTGTGTAGAACATTACTGATAATGTCATTGCATTCTCACCACTAGAGACAGAGAGAGAAATGATTCATTATTTTATGCCTTAGTCAATGGATTCTATAAGTTTTCTAAAACTACTAAGGCTTTTTGTTAATTCTACGTGTTGTCACTTATTAGCTATACAACATCACTTAGGTTACTTCACTCTCTGAGCCACAATTTCCTCATCTTAAAAAAAGAAGGGGGTGTGTATGTATGTACCTAAAACTAATATTACACTGTATGTTAACTAACTGGAATTTAAATAAAAACTTAATAAATAGGGGCACCTAGGTGACTCAATCAGTTAAGTGTCTGACTCTTGATTTCAGCTCAGGTCATGATCTCATGGTTCATGAGATTAAGCCCCATGGCAGGCTCTGCACTGACAGTGAGGACCTGCTTGGGATTCTCTCTCTCCCTCTGTCTCTGCCCCTCCCCCACACCACTCTCTTTCCCAAAATAAATAAATAAATAACTTAAAAAACAATAAAAAAAATCAACCAATATATACATTAAGTACATACATAGATAAACAAATAAGGATAACAAATAGTTATTACTTTAGAAGGCTATAAAAAAGATCAAGTAAAAAGTGTTTCAGACAGTGTCTGGCACATAATAAGCACTCAATAAATGCTAATTGTTAATATATTAAAGTAACCAGAGATAACACGGTAAGTTAAAGTTAGATTTGAATTAGAATATGAGGGTGTATGAAAAAAATTAAAAATCAAAAATTAAGAAAAAAGGGGAGGTGCCTGGGTGGCTCAGTCAGTTGGGCATCCGACTTCCACTCAGGTCATGATCTCACAGCTTGTGAGTTCAAGCCCCGCGTCGGGCTCTGTGCTGACAGTTTGGAGCCTGGAGCCTGCTTCATATTCTGTGTCTCCCTCTCTCTCTGCCCCTAACCCACTCACATTCTGTCTCTGTCTCTCTCAAAAATGTACATTAAAAATTTTTTTAAAGAATGTGATGGTGTATGGAATGTATTATAGAAGATAGTCCAAGTAAACCAATTGTTGCTTTGAGAAGAAAACCCCCAGCTCTCCAGACAGCTTCACCCACGTAGAAAGGCTCAGTCCTTTAAGATGTTAGGCAAAGGACATTTTACATTTCATTTCATATGCATGATAGAAGTTAGTGTACTATTTTGGAGTACATGGTTCTCTTCTTCCAGACACCCTCATTATCAAGCCCCTGCATAGGTTTGAAGCTTCTTTATGCCTAAATATTCTTTCAATCCATTGGCAGCCATCTTCATCTTCTAGAAAACATAGTCCTGATTATGTATTGGACAGTAGAGCCAATAGCATTCTCTGTGCAATACATTTTTTGTTTACGTTTTTCAAAACTTATGACTTAGCTTCTAATGGATATTTTTAGAAAAATCTTTGACCTAGTAAATTTAGAAAAGGAATGAAAATCCTACCAGTCTAAAGCCTAAAGAAGGCATCTTAGATATGGCCTTTTTTTCATGCCACCAGGAAGTCCCATCATCTCTACTATTACTCTGAACAGATTTCTCTCCATCTCCATGCTACCACTCTAATTTACATTCTCTCATGAGACCACCACAATAGCCCCTATTTCCATCACGTTCCTTGTAGAGGGCTATCATTAAAGGGCACATCAGATTTTTTTACAACCTTACAGAAAATCCTTCAGTAACTTTTGAAAAAGTAAACCTCACCTGTCTGCCCTCACCACCTGCTGATCACCACGGTGGCCTTGCTGTTCCTTGAATTTGTCAAGCTCATTCCTGTTGTAGGGCCTTTGCACCAGCTGTTTGCTCTAGGGTACTCTTCTGTCTAGATAAGTACACGATTGGCTCTTTCTGATCCTGCCGGTCACAACCAAAACCATGACCTTCTCCAAGAGAACTTCCCTGGCTACCACATCAGCGTAGCCCTCCCTCATTCTTTTCATTTTCCACCACACCATGATCATCATCCACTTGACAAACATTTATCCAGGGTCTACCACATGCTAACAAAACAGACAAAACCACTGCCTCCCTGAAAAGGACATTATAGTGAAATACTTACACTTATTTGAAATGAACTTGTACACTTAGTTAATTGTCTCCTTCCCCCAGATTGAAGAGACCTTGAGACCAAGAATTTTATATGGTGAGTTCATCTTTCTTAGTTCTAAGTAAGCACTATGGATAAAAGTAGACAGCCCATAAATAGGATTCAATTCATGAATTATGTCACATCTTTGGCATTCTAAGTCAGCCTCATTTTGATTGCAACATGAGTCTATGTAGGAAAATTCAAAAGAAAAAATAATTATAGAACAAAAATTAATAGGCACCTCCTTAAATCAATGACATTCGCTATTAATATAATCACATGTAAAGCATTTTTAAAGGATATTTGAATGTAGTTTCTAAAGAAAATTTATTCTATCAATTAAGGACACTTGAAAGCAAAAGCTAATAGGATGTTGTGAAGTCTGGGGTTGTGAAGGCCACTTAAAGAAAATATTTTTTTTTATGGGCTTATAACTCTTCAGAGCTAGTTCTGGCTGAAGCAGCTCTCAGAAGCACTTTTTCTTTCCCATAAGTCAGAAAGTGATGCTTCTTTGTCAAGGAGAGTACCAAAAGGGCATTTTTGTCCCCCCCTGAATTTGATGGGAAGTTAACACAGATTGATGACAGGTCATCGGAAAACGCTTGTCTCTTTTATTTTCAATTTTGCTGAGTGGAAATTGCCCATATTTTGTCTGTTTGGCTTATGCTCCATGTCTTTTTGAGTATCTGACACTATTCTCAAACAGTTAATGTCCAAAAACTGGAGCAATTTTGTCATTTTTCAAGACTTAACAATGTAAATGTTCTACCAGTATCAATTCTAAAGATATTGTCACAAATTAGTTCAGTATACCTAGCAAAAATCAATTATGCCAGGGAATGATTATATAGTGATAATTTATGGCTTTTCCTGGAATTTTTGTTTGTATACATACCATCACATTTCAAATATTTATACCAAAAAAAATATAACTCTTATCATAACCACAAAAGTATGTGGCTTATAACTAAGAAAAGAATTATGTAATTTATATGAAACTCTTCCTTAGTCTTTTTATTTGTCATCATTTTGAGTGCTATCATTTTTGAAAAAAATTATGGACATGATACTTATTTGTTCCTTAAAGAGAGATTTGCAAATAAATGAAACACCTAGTCAGTATTGTTTCTTCTTCTGTCTTAAATTTTAGAAAGCGGCAATCTAGAAGAAATGTTGAGATCTTATTTCAAATTCAGTCTTTACCTAAAATTCTAGAATTTTGCTATCATCAAAATTCTATTATTTTGTGGCTGATAAATGACATTCCAACAGATTTATGAGGGAAAGATTTAATTCTGACTACAGAACATATCTGAGGTTGAAATCATGTGTACATGTGTGTGCATATACACTCCCCCTTTAGCCGATAAGTCAAGAGCCCTGCCACTGATCCCTTCTTGAATGCAAATCTTGCATAATTCTGACAAGGTCTCAACCACATCTGTATCTAGATTTTCTCACTGTATCTAGTGAGAAATTACACTAGATACAGTGTATCTAGTGTATCTAGAGATACACTGTATCTAGTGTAATAAAGGAAACAAACTTAAGATACAACCCCCAAATTATGCCAGGGAGTCTCACTCCCATCATACTTCATGGATGCTTGGGTAGGAAAAATTTCTGAAATATACAGACATAATATATTCAGCTATTCAGTCCTGGTCAGAAGGCAAGGAAAACAGGCTCTTTCATGCACCCACTACAATCTACAAGGAAAGAAAATTTACAATACATAGAAACACACTAGTCTCTATACCTCTTGACATGGGATTACAGATAACCCTAGATTCCTATGGTTCTATTATGATGTTGTAAAATGCTTATTACCAACCATATTAATAATGTTAACAAATAACTGAAAACACATTTTAAAAACCACCAGTAGAAAACTCATCCAATAAAAATTACCAATTCAAACTACCAAGATCCTACTCAAAACTATCAAGAAAATGGAGGAGAGAATTTAATCAACCAAATCTATATTAGATGTGGAAAACTGAACATGCAAGAATAGCCAGAAAGATTCTGAGAAAGGGGAGTAATGGAGGAGGATTTGCCTTATTATATATCAAAGTATATCAGAGAGATATGGGCACTAAAACTGTTGACTTTGGCATAAGAGATTCTGGATACAGAGTTGAAAACCCAAGGGGATATGTCAAATGATAAACGTGCATTCATGCAATGAGGTATCAATGAATATTTCAATAAATAATGTGGAGAAAACTGTGTAACAATTTAGGGCTAATGTTCTGTATTTCTATCTCTTGCACCCCCATGTAAACTTTAGATAAAATTACATAAAATACTGTTACTGGAAGAAAACATGTCACCGAAAATAACTATTAAGCAGGAAAGAGTTTCTAAACAAGACACAAAGCCTAGAGGCCACAAAGAAAAGTACTGATAACTTGACTATCTTTTAAAAATATAAAATCAGTAAATAAATAAATTGAAAATAAACAAGTTGTTTCTAGTATATATGATAATTCTAACTGTAATGTCCATAAAACATGAATAAGTAACAAACATCAAGAAAAAATACATCAGAGCATTCTGGACAATAAGAGTGAAAAGTTCCCTTGAAAAAATGTAATAAAACACATAAAAGGAAATCTAAATTTTTCCCAATGAGGTTGACTTTGTAGATTTGATTTTGAGAACCACATAAGTAGTTAAAAATATTTTTGAAAATCCAAAATGAAAATAAAAGCAAGCTTTTAAAAATAAAAGCAAAATTAAACAAATGTCCTTGTGTGTTGGTTTTGTGTTTAGACCATTCAGAAAGGAACTCCTATATTCTTAAAATAGACTCTACTCCTGAAAAACATGGGGCTAGGATTCAAACCCAGTATAACAGGGCTAAGCCCTTTGCTTTCACCATCAAGGTTGTCTGTACAGACCTCAAGAACCCACAGGTCATCCTCTACACACAGGAGCCTGGAGGCTACTATTCACAGAAAGCTACCAACCTGTTCACCATCTGCTTCACTGATATTCGTTATTCTTTCTCATTCTTGCTTCACACAGGGCCAAGCTCCCGCAGCAGCACAAGCTACAATTGGGATTCCTGTACACCCAGAGCCATCCGAAAAAATGTGTAGCACTGAATCATTCAATCCAGACATCAATGCTGACAGACTTAATACACGTTTTGCACAGACCCTCTGTAAACCGCCATACCAGAACCTCTGCAAGATAGGATAATATAAGTAATTTAACCCCCCCTGGGCTCACTTTCCACGTATGTGCAATACAGATAAAAATAATTTGGACTGGTTTCAAATTCCAATATTCTCATGTACCAGTTATGTGTCATTACGTAAGTTACTTCCTTCTCTGAACCTCACACCTGTCCCTCACTATGCTGAACAACAAGTGAAAGAACATAGGCCACAAGTGCAGCTGCAAAAACACATGCCAAGATTTGTGTGAGGTTAGTGACTATTTGTCATCATATATTTATTTGATTTCTTTTTGTTTTGTTTCAGACTTACCTGTTTTAGGTTATACAACATTATTTTTAAAGGTATACAATGTGATGATTTAATATACATGTACATTATGAAATGATTATAATTATCAAGTTAATTAACAGCTTACATAGTTATTTGTGTGTGTGTGTGTGTGTGTGTGTGTGTGTGTAGTGGGAATACTTAGGATCTATTCTCTTAGCAAATATAAACAATACAATATTATTAATGATAAACACTATCTTGTACATTAGATCCCCAGAACTTATTCATCTTCTAACTGGAAGTTTGTGCCAGTGACCAACATCTCCCCATTTGCCCCACCCTGCAGCCCCTGACAACCACCATTGGCTTTATGACTTCAACTTTTAGATTTTACATATAAGAGATACCATATAATATTTGTCCTTCTGTGTCTGGTGTATTTCATTCAGCATAATTAATGAAATTCTTATATTCATATATATTGTCACAAATGTTGCCAAATCCAAATGAATTTTGAGACTGTTTCCTCTACAGCTGTGAAAAATATTATTGGAATTTTGATAGGGATTGTGTTGAATCTACTGAACATTTTGAATAGTGTAGTCATTTTAACAATATTAATTCCTCCAATCCATAAGCATGGAATATCTTCACATTTATTTTCATCTCCTTCAATCTTTGTCATCATTGTCTTGCAGTTTTAGTGTAAAGACTATAAAGGGGGTGGGGGTTGAGATGGTAGCATAGTAGGAGGACCCTAGGCCCCTCTTGTCCCTTGAACACAACTAGATAACTATCAAATCGATCTGAACACCCAAGAAATCAACCTGAGGACTGACAGAACAAACTGCACAAATAGAGGGAGAGAAGAGGCCACATCAATGAAGGTAGAAGGTATAGAGATATGGTTTGGGGGAGAGATAGATCTTGGGTATGGTGGAGGGGAGGGAGCCCAGGTCACAGAGAAAGGTGAGAGAAAGGGGAGCACACAAGAAAATGCACAAGGAGAATACTTTCCCAAAGCCATTGGCTGGGAAGACAAGAAGGGCTGATTTTCATGGGTTTTTGCAACCAGTGGGGCTTGAGGGTTGGAGTTTTAAAGGTTAGTGGGCTTGGCTGGGACAGAACCCTGAGGATGCTGCCCTGCTCCTAGAGAGAAGACAGGCAAAAATTCCCTGGGGCAGACAGAAAGACCTGAGGAGCCCTTAAGGCACTCAGTGGGGAGATTTTTCACTGTTCTTGGAGTCCATCTGTGAGAGGTGCATTAACAGAGATGCTTTCTGGGACAAAAGAATTTAGGCATGCCATTTCCTTCTCCTGCCCCTCTGCAGAGGCATGGAGTCACCTGCTAAGGGCAACTCAGCCCCAACATTAGCTGCCTAGCCTGCCTGCTACAAGTCCCCTATACTTGCATTCTGACATGACTGCCCTTTTCTGTAAAAACTTCATCCAACCCCAGTGTGGTGGGACCCTCTCCCAGAAGACAAGCACAGGCCCCCACCACAGCATGTCCCTAAAGTGTAGAGTTTTAAAAGTCAGCAATCTTGCCTGGGATGGAGCCTGGAATGCACAGAGCTGCTTCTGGAGAGAAGGCAGAACACAATCACCTGCCTAGAAGACCAACAGAAATCCCTTCTCATACAATATCTCCTGACCAGAGAATTCTTCAGGGATTGAGTTCCAGTGGAACGAGCATTAGGTCTCATCTAGTAAGCAGACCCAAGCACACCTAGTTAAAACGTGACACACTCTGGCCAAACTCTAAATACTGCCCACTGCAGGCAAATACATTCTCTGCAGACTGGCCTGAAGGACAGAGCAGCCAAAACACAACAGCAGAAGGGTGCCTGGGTGGTTCAGTGGGTTAAGCATCCAACTCATGGTTTCAGCTTAGGTCATTATCTCATGGTTCATGGGTTGGAGCCCTTCACTGGACTCCATGCTGAAATCCCTCTCTCTCTGTCTCTGTCCCTCTCTCTCTCTGTCCCTCTCCCCTCTCTCAAAACAAACAAATAAATAAAAACACAGCAGCAGAGTGCACACAGCACACACCAGAGACACTCCCTGAAGCACCAGGGCCTGGACACTACATGACCTCTTCCACCTACAGCAATTACTCTCAGGAACAGGAAACATAACAGGCTTTTCTAACACCCAGAAGAAGACACTTAGACAAAATGCTGAGACAGAGGAATTTATCCCAAATGAAACAACAAGATAAGGTCAGAGCCACAGCATGGTATTGGCACACAAAAACAGACACATAGACCAATGGAATAGAATAGAAACCCCAGAACTAGGCCCACAAACGTATGGCCAACTAATCTTTGACAAAACAGGAAAGAACATCCAATGGAAAAAAGACAGTCTCTTTAACAAATGGTGCTGGGAGAACTGGACAGCAACATGCAGAAGGTTGAAACTAGACCACTTTCTCACACCATTCACAAAAATAAACTCAAAATGGATAAAGAACCTGAATGTGAGACAGGAAACCATCAAAACCCTAGAGGAGAAAGCAGGAAAAGACCTCTCTGACCTCAGCCGTAGCAATCTCTTACTCAACACATCCCCAAAGGCAAGGGAATTAAAAGCAAAAATGAATTACTGGGACCTTATGAAGATAAAAAGCTTCTTCACAGCAAAGAAAACAACCAGCAAAACTAAAAGGCAACCAATGGAATGGGAAAAGATATTTGCAAATGACATACCGGACAAAGGGCTAGTATCCAAAATCTATAAAGAACTCACCAAACTCCACACCTGAAAAACAAATAACCCAGTGAAGAAATGGGCAGAAAACACGAATAGACACTTCTCTAAAGAAGACATCCAGATGGCCAACAGGCACATGAAAAGATGCTTAATGTCGCTCCTTATCAGGGAAATACAAATCAAAACCACACTCAGATATCACCTCACTCCAGTCAGAGTGGCCAAAATGAACAAATCAGGAGACTATAGATGCTGGAGAGGATGTGGAGAAACGGGAACCCTCTTGCACGGTTGGTGGGAATGCAAACTCGTGCAGCCACTCTGGAAAAGAGTGTGGAGGTTCCTCAGAAAATTAAAAATAGACCTACCCTATGACCCAGCAATAGCACTGCTAGGAATTTACCCAAGGGATACAGGAGTACTGATGCATAGGGGCACTTGTACCCCAGTGTTTATAGCAGCACTCTCAACAATAGCCAAATTATGGAAAGAGCCTAAACGTCCATCAACTGATGAATGGATAAAGAAATTGTGGTTTATATACACAATGGAGTACTACGTGGCAATGAGAAAGAATGAAATATGGCCCTTTGTAGCAACGTGGATGGAACTGGAGGGTGTTATACTAAGTGAAATAAGCCATACAGAGAAAGACAGATACCAAATGTTTTCACTCTTATGTGGATCCTAAGAAACTTAACAGAAACCCGTGGGGGAGGGGAAGGAAAAAAAAAAAAGAGGTTAGAGTGGGAGAGAACCAAAGCATAAGAGACTGTTAAAAACTGAGAACAAACTGAGGGTTGATGGGGGGTGGGAGGGAGGGGAGGGTGGGTGATGGGTATTGAGGAGGGCACCTTTTGGGATGAGCACTGGGTGTTGTATGGAAACCGATTTGACAATAAATTTCATATATTGAAAAAAAAAAGATAAGGTCACAGCCAGATATCTAAGTGAAATAGATATAAAGTAACATGCATAGTGGAGAATTTAAAGCAACAATCATAAGGGTACTCGCTGGACTTGAGAGAAGAATAGAAACTTCAGGGAGGCCCATACCACAGTGATGAAAGAGTTAAAAAAACATTAGTTAGAAAAGAAATATACAATGACTAAGATACAAAACAGACTGGATGCAATGAATGCAAGTATGGAAGAAGCAGAGGAACATATTAGTGGCCTAGAAGGCGAAATAAGGGAAAATAATTATGCTGAACAAAAGAGAAAGAAAAGCAACATGAGAATACACATAGGAAACTCTATGACTCCATCAAGTGTAATAACCTTTAATTATTACTATTATTATAGGAGTCATAGAAGAACAGAGAGAAAAGGGGGAAGAAACTTTTTTCAAGGAAATAATAGCTGAAAACTTCCTGTACTTGGGGAAGGAAACAGACATCCAAGGCACAGATAATTCCCATTAAAATCAACAAAAGCAGGCCAAGACATATTGTAATTAAATGTGTAAAATATAGTGATAAAGGAAAATTCTAAAAACAGAAAGACAAAAGAAGTCCTTAACTTACAAGGGAAGACCATAAGGTTACTTGCAGATCTCTCAACAGAAACTTGGCAAGCCAGAAGGCAGTGGCATGATATATTCAATGTGCTGAATGGAAAAGATCTACAGTCAAGAATATTCTATCCAGCAAGTCTATCACTCAGGATGGAAGGAGATATAAAGTTTCCCAGAAAACAAGAACTACAGGAGTTTGTGACCAATAAAACATCCTGGAGAGAAATATTCAAGGGGACTCTTTGAGTGGAAAGACCAAAAATGACAAAGGCAAGAAAGGAACAGAGAAAATCTCCAGAAAAAAAAATGACAAAACAAGTAATAAAATGGCATTAAATACATATCTATCAATAATTATTCTGGAAGCAAATGGACTAAATGCTCCAATCAAAGGGCATAGGATGTCAGAATGAGTAAAAAGACAAGACCCATCTATATTCTGCCTGGAAGAGACTCATTTTAGACCTAGAGACACCTACAGACTGAAAGTAAGGGGATGGAGAACAATCTATTGTATTAATGGATGTCTGAAGAAAGCCAGAGTAGCCATACTTATATCAGACAAACTAGATTTTAAACCAAAGAAGGGCACTATATCATAATAAAGGGGCTATCCAACAAGAAGCTCTAACAATTGCAAATATATATGCCCCCAACTTGATAACACCCAAATATATAAAATCATTATTAATGAACATAAAGGAACCCATTGATAATAATACAATAATACTAGAGAAATTTAACACATCACCTACATCAATGAACATAGTATCAAAAAGAAAATCAACAGGGAAACAATGGCTTTGAATGACACACTGGACTAGATGGACTTAGGAGATATATCCAGAACATATCATCCTAAAGCAGATTACACATTCTATTCAAGTGCACATGAGACATTCTCCAGGATAGTTCACATACTGGGTAACAAATCAGGCCTCACTAAGTACAAAAAGATTGAGATTAAGCCATGTATATTTTCTGATCACATGCCATGAAACTTGAAGTCAACCACAAGAAAAAATTTGGATAGACCACAAATACATTGAAGTTAAACAACATGCTACTAAAAAATGAATGGAACAAAGAAGAAATCAAAGAAGGATATCAAAGAACAAATTATAATAATAATGAAAACAAAAACATGACAGTCCAAAACCTTTGGGATGCAGCAAAAGTGGTCACAAAGGGAAGTATATACCAATACAGGCCTACCTCAAAAAAGCAAGAAAAATATCAAATAAACAACCTATCCTTAAACCTACAGGAGCTAGAAAAAACAAACAAACAAAACCTGAAGTCAGCAGAAGGAAGGAAATAATAAAGTTTGGAGCAGAAAGAAATGATAGAGAAACTAAAAAACAAACAAACAAACAAACAAAAAACAGAACATATCAATGAATCCAGGAGTCGGTTCTTTGAAAAAAATTAATAAAATTGACAAGCCCCTAGACAGACTTTACAAAAAGAAAAAAGACAAAGGACCCAAATAAATAAAATTACAAATAAGAGAGGAGAAATAACAACCAACACCACAGAAATACAAACAATTATAAAAGAATATTATGAAAAACTATATGCCAACAAATTGGACAACCTGGAAGAAATGTATAAATTTCTAGAAACATATGAACTACCAAAACTGAAATCGGAAAACATAGAACACTTGAACAGACCAATAACCAGCAAAGAAATTGAATCAGTAATCAAAAATCTCCCAACAAACAAAAGTCTAGGGCAAGAAGACTCAATAGGTGAATTCTACCAAACATTTAAAGAAGAGTTAATACCTATTTGTCTCAAACTATTCCAAAATATATGAATGGAAGGAAAACTTCCAAATTCATTCTATGAGGCCAGCATTACTATGATACCAAAACCAGGCAAAGACTCCACTAAAAAAAGAGAGATACAGGCCAATATCTCTGATGAACACAGATGCAAAAATTCTCAATAAATTACGAGCAAATTGAAATCAACAGCACATTAAAAGATTCACTCACCAGCATCAATTGGGATTTATTCCTGGGCTTCAAAGGATTCAATATTTGCAAATCAATTGACATGGTACACTACATCAATGAAAGAAAGGATAAGGAGCATATGATCCTTTCAGTAGACGCAGGGAAAGCATTTGACCAAGTATAACATCCATTTAGGATCAAAACTCTCAACAAAGTAGGGTTACAGGAAACATACCTCAACATAATAAAGGCCATATACAAAAAACCCACAGCTTCTATCATCCTCAACAGGGAATAACAGAGATTTTCCTCTACAGTCAGGAACAAGATATGGAGGATATCCACTGTAACCACTATTAGGTAACATAATACTGGAAGCCATAGCAATCAGACAACAAAAAAGAAAGGCATCCAAATGGGCAAGGAAGAAGTCAAACTTTCCCTGTGTGCAGATGACATGATACTCTACATAGGAAACCCAAAAGACTCTACCAAAAAACTGCTAGAACTGATACATGAATTCAGTAAAGGTATAGGATGGAAAATCAACTTACAGCAATCTGTTGCATTTCTACACACCAATAACGAAGCAGCAGAGAGAGAGAGAAATTAAGGAATCAATCCCATTCACAATTGCACAAAAATCATAAGACATCTAGGAACAAACCTAACAGAGGAGGTGAAAGACCTGTACTCTGAAAACTACAGTACACTGATGAAAGAAATTGAAGATGACACAAAGAAATGGAAAGACATTCCATGCTCATGGGTTGGAAAAACAAATACTGTTAAAAGATCTGTACTATCCAAAGCAATCTGCATTTAATGCAATCCCTATCAAAATACTACCAGCATTTTTCACAGAGCTAGAATAAACAATCCTAAAATTTTCATGGAACCACAAAAGACCCTGAATATCCAAAGCAACCTTGAAAAAGAAAAGCAAAGCTAGAAGCATCATAATTCTAAACTTCAAGTTATATTACAAAACTGTAGTGATCAAGAGAGTATGGTACTGGCACAAAAACAGACACAGATTAATAGAACAGAATAAAAAACTCATGGGGTGCCTGGGTGGCTCAGTTGGTTAAGCATCTGACTCTTGATCTCTGCTCAGGAAATGGTTCATGAGATCAAGCCCTGCATCAGGTTCTGTGCTGACAGTGAGAAGCCTGCTTGGGATTCTTGCTCTCCTTTTCTCCCTGATCCCCCTCCCTCTCTCTCTCAAAATAAATAAACTTTTAAAAACATTAAAATAATAAAAACCCAGAAATGATCCCACAACTATATGATCAATTAATCTTTGGCAAAGCAGGAAAGAATATCCAATGGAAAAGACAGTTTATTCAACAAATGTTGTTGGAGAAACTGGACAGAAATATGCAAAATAATTAAATTGAACCACTTTCCAATACCACACACAAAAATAAATTCAAAGCGGATTAAATACCTAAATGTGAGACAGGAAACTATCAAAATCCTACAGGAGAACACAGGCAGTAACCTTTCTGACACTGACCATAGCAACTTCTTACTAGATTATGTCTCCTGAGGCAAGGGAGACAAAAGAAAAAAAAAAATCTATTGGGACTACATAAAAATAAAAAGCTTCTGCAGAGCAAAGGAAACAATCAACAAAACTAAAAAACAACCTACTGAATGGGAGAAGATATTTGCAAATGACTCTCTAATAAGGGGCTAGTATCCAAATACAAAGAATTGACACAACTCAAAATCCAAAAAACAAATAATCCAGTTAAACAAATGGGCAGAAGACATGAGCAGACATTTTTCCAAAGAAGACATACAGGTGGCCAACAGACGTGTGAAAAGATGCTCAGCACTACTCATGATCAGGGGAATGCAAATCAAACCTACCATGAGATATCACCTCTCAGCAGTTAGAATGGCTAAAATTAATAACCCAGGAAACAACAGGTGTTGACAAGGATGCAGAGAAAGGGGAACCCTCTTACAGTGTTGGTGGGAATGCAAAGGGGTGCAGCCACTCTGGAAAACAGTATGGAGGTTCCCCAACAAGTTAAAAATAGAACTACCTACAACCCAGCAATTGCACTCCTAGGTATTTACTCAAAAGATACAAAAATACTAATTCAAAGGGATAAATGCACCCTGATGTTTATAGCACCATTATCAACAATAGCCAAATTATGGAAAGAGTCCAAATGTTCATCAACTGATGAATGGATAGAGAAAATGTGGTTCATACACGCGCGTGCGTGCACACACACACACACATACACACACACACACTAGAATATCATTCAGTCATAAAAAAAAAGAATTAAATCTTGCCCTTTGCAATAGTATGGATGAAGCTAGAGAGTATTACACTAAGAGACCGAAGTCAGTCAGAGAAACACAAATACCATATAATTTCACTCATGTGGAATTCAAGAAATAAAACAAATAAACATGTGAGTGGGGAAAAAAAGAGGCAAACCAAGAAACAGACTATTAACTATACAGAACAAACTGATATTTACCAAAGGGGAAGTGGGTGGGGGGGAAGGGGTTAAATAGGTGATGGGGTTAAGGAGGGCACTTGTGATGAGTCACTAAATTCTACAACTAAAACTGTATGTTAACTAACTGGAATTTAAATAAATATTTGGGGGAAAAAGATTCTATGAGGAATTATGGCTAAAATTTAGCAGATTAAGATATGGGGTTATAAATTAAAATATCTTTAATAGGTATTTTAATATAAGAAACAGAAAAAGAAAGGAATTTCATGATGATACAGATTAAACTGAATAAAAGTGTCCCTAAAGCATAACTATAGCAATCGAGTTTGCAGATGATTCATTGAGTGCCCTGTGGAAGAGCACCTGGGCTATATTCTAATTTTTTTTCTGAAGTTTTGCTTCCAGGCAAGTGCCATATGGATTGCAAATCAGATAAGGTTTTGTCTGGAACACATCCCGATGTCATTGCCCAGAGAATTTATAGTTTTTATTTCAGCATTCTATAGGTAGAATTCTTTATGTAACTGAGAATTTTTTTAACTTTTACATTTCTGAATTAAAAAATGTAATACATAAAAAAGACTATAAAGGCTATAGTCTTTCACCTCCTTCATCAAAATTATTACTAAGTATTTTATTGTTTTTATAATGCTTTGTAAGTTGGATTGTTTTCTTAATTTCTTTCCAATAGTTCATTGTTAATGTACAGAAATATGACTGATTCTGCATATTGATTTTGTATCCTGCACTTTACTTAGTTAATTAGTTCTAATGGGTTTTTTTGGTAGAGTTTTTACAGTTTTCTATATATAAACTCATATAATTTGTAAACAGGGACAACTTCCTTTTTCATTTCAATGCTTATTTCTCTTTCTTTTTCTTTTTCCAGGAGTATGTTAGAGGGGGCAAGAGTGAGCACCCTTGCCTTATTCCTGATTTTAGAAGACAAGCTTTCATCTTTTCACGACTGAGTATGATGTTAGCTGTGTGCTTGTCATGTATGGCTTTCATCATATTGAGGTACCTTCCTTCTTTGCCTAATTTGTTAAGAGATTTTTGTTTTCCCATGAAAGGATGCTGAGTTTTGTTAAATGCTTTTTCTGCATATGTGATTGTATGGTTTTCTTCATTCTATTAAAGTGGTGTATCAGATTTACTGACTTGATGTTAAACCATCCTTGCATCCCAGGCATAAACCCCACTTGAACATGATGTATGTCCCTTCTATACACTGTTGAGTTTGGTTTGCTAGAATTTTCCTGAGAATGTTTGGATTTATGTTCATCAGAGATGTCTACTGTCTTTTTAATACTACTGTCTTTTAATACTATTGTAATTTTCTTTTTTCTGGTGTTTTTGTCTGACTTCGATATAAGGTTAATGCTGGTCTTGTAAAATGAGTTTGAAAGTTTTTCCTCTTCAGATTTCTGTTAAGAGTTTGAGAAGTATTGATATTCTTTACAGATTTTTTTCTTATTTTTTAAATAAATTATGGAACATTAATTTGCATCTAGGCAGTCAAATTCCACCACTCTTGTTTTTCTTTCTTTCCTTCCTCCCTTCCTCCCTCCCTCCCTCCATCCCTTTCTTTCTCTTTCTTTTTCTTTCTTTTCTTTCTTTCTTTCTTTCTTTCTTTCTTTCTTTCTTTCTTTCTTTCTTTCTTTCTTTCCTTTTTCATTTTAAATAGGATCCACACCCAACATGGGGCCTGAACTCATGACCTGGAGATCAAGAGTCTCATGCTGTACTGACTGAGCCAGCTAGGCACCCAAGGACTGTGCTAATTTCCACGTATTTTTTTTTTAATTTTTTTTTTTACGTTTATTTATTTTTGGGACAGAGAGAGACAGAGCATGAACGGGGGAGGGGAAGAGAGAGAGAGAGACACAGAATCGGAAGCAGGCTCCAGGCTCTGAGCCATCAGCCCAGAGCCCGACGCAGGGCTCGAACTCATGGACCGCGAGATCGTGACCTGAGCTGAAGTCGGACGCTCAACCGACTGAGCCACCCAGGCGCCCCTTCCACGTATTTTTTAATTCTCTAATTTTCCTCTCATTATCAATTCCTAGTTTAATACTTTTGTGGTTGGAAAAGATACTTGATATGATTTCAATCTTCTTAAAATGTGGCAAAATATATGACCCATTCTGGAGAATTTTCTTTCTTTTTTCTTGTTTCATAAGTGTATATTAGGCTCATTTGATCTATAGTGTCATTCAGTACCTCTGTTTCTTCATTAATTTTCTGTCTGGTTGATCTATTCATTTTTGAAAGTGGGGTATGAAGTCCTCTGCTATTATTGTATTGTTAATTTTTCCTTCAGTTCCAGTAACATTTGTTTTAAATATTTAGGTGCTCAGTCTTGCATGTATACATATTTACAAGTGTTATTTCCTCTTGATGAATTGACCCCGTCATCATTATATAGTAACTTTATTTGTCTATTGTGATCAATTTCAACTGAAAGTCTATTTTATCTGAATTAAATATAGCCATTCCCACTCTCTCTTTTGGTTACCATTTGTGTATAATATCTTTTCCATCCCTTTATTTTCAGCCTATGTGTGCCCTTAAAGCTGAATGAGTCTCTTACAGGCAGCATATTTTGGGATCATTTTTTAAATCCATTCAGATAGTCCATATCTCTTAAGTGGAAAACTTAACCTATTTTGCTTAAAGTAATTACTGACAGGTAAAAATTTGCTATTGCAATTTTCTCCCCTATTTCGTAGCTCCTCTGCTCCTTTCTTACCCTCTTTGGTGTCTTCCTATGTGATTTGATGACTCTTTGTGATAGTATGCTTTGATTCCTTTATCTTCATCTTTTGTTTATCCATTACAGGTTTTTTCTTTGTGGTTACAATGAAGCTTACAAAAAACATGTAGTTATAACAGTGTATTTTAAGCTGATAACAACTTAAGCTCAATTGCATACAAAAACTCTACCCTCTTGCTTCTCTCCTAACATGTTATGCTCTGTCATGGTTTGAATCTTTTTAATATTTTGCACCCATTAAGAAATTGTTGTAACGGAGGAGCCTGGGTGGCTCAGTCAGTTAAGCATCTGACTCTTGATTTTGGCTCAGGTCACAATCCCAGGGTCATGGAATCAAACCTCACATCAGGATCCATGCTGAGCGTGGAGCCTGCTTAGAATTCTCTCTCTCTCTCTCTCTCTCTCTCTGCCCCTCTCCCCTGCTTGCACTCTCTCTAAAGAAGAAAAGAAATTATTGCAGCTAAGAAATGATTAGTTATTTTTTTAATACTACTATCTTTTAAGGTTTATACTGGGGACAAAAGTGATTTACATACCACCATTACACGACTAGAGTATTCTAAATTTGACTATATGTTTACCTTTAACAATGAGTTTTATACTTTCATGTATTTTCATGTTGTTGCTAAATGTCCTTTCATTTTAATTTGATGAAGTTCCTTGGGCATTTCTTGTAAGGCAGGTATAGTGGTGATGAATTCTTCCAGTTTCTGTTTGTCTGGGAATATCTTTATCATGCCTTCATTTCTGAAGGAGCAGTTGTTGAGTGTTCTTGGTTGGCAGTGTTGATGTAATGATTCATTTTCTCCTTGCCATTTTCAAAATGATTTCTCTGTCTTTGATTTTTAACAATTTGATTATAATGTATATCAGGATAAACTTTGCATTGATCCTACTTGAGGTACCTTGAGCTTCATGCACCTGGATGTCCATATCTCTTAAGATTTAGAAAGCTTGCAGCTATTATTTCTTTAAATAAGCTTTCTGTCTCTTTCTCTTTCTCTTCCCCTCTGGTACACCATGGTATGTGTATTTGTCTGCTTAATGGTATTTTACAATTCACATAGGCTTTTTCACTGTTTTCATTCTTTTTTCTTTTTCTTTTTTGTTCTTTTTTTGCAAAACAGTGCTATTTTATTTGTGTGTGTGTGTGTATGTGTGTGTGTGTGTTTTAATAATTTATTATCAAATGAGTTAACATACAATGTATACAGTGTAGTCTTGGCTTAGGGAGTAGATCCCCATGATTCATCACTTACATACAACACCCAGTGCTCATCCCAACAAGGGCCCTCTTCAATGCCCATCACCCATTTGCCCCACCCTGCCCAACCCCCCACCCCATCAACCCACAGTTTGTTCTCTGCATTTAAGAGTCTCTTATGGTTTGCCAACCTCTCTGTTTGAAACATTTTTCCTTTCCTTACTCATGGTCTTCTGTTAAGTTTCTCAAGTTCCATATATGAGTGAAAACATACGGTATCTGTCTTTTTCTGACTGACTTATTTCACTCAGGATAAAACCCTCCAGTTCCATCTATGTTGTTGCAAGTGGCAGAATTTCATTCTTTCTCATTGCCAAGTAGTATTTCAGTGTGTGTGTGTGTGTGTGTGTGTGTGTGTGTGTGTGTGTGTCTCACATCTTCTATCCATTCAACAGTTGATGGACATTTGGGCTCTTTCCATAATTTGGCTATTGTTGATAGCACTGCTATAAACATTGGGGTACATGTGCCCCTATGAATTAGCACTCCTGTATCCTTTGGATAAATTCCTAGTAGTACTATTGCTGGGTCATAGGGTAATTCTATTTTTAATTTTTTGAGGAACCCCCACACTGTTTTCCAGAGTGGCTGCACCACTTTGTATACCCATCAACAGTGCAAGAGGGTTCCCTTTTGTCCACATCCTCGCCAACATCTGTTGTTTCCTGAGTTGTTAATTTTAGCCACTTTGACTGGTGTGAGGTAATATCTCAATATGGTTTTGATTTGCATTTGCCTGATGATGAGTGATGTTTAGCATCTTTTCGTGTGTTTGTTAGCCATGTGGATGTCTTCTTTGGAAAAATGTCCATTCATGTCTTTTGCCCATTTCTTCACTGGATTATTTGCTTTTTGGGGTATTGAATTTGCTAAGTACTTTATACATTTTTGATACTAACCCTTTATCCAATATGTCATTTGCAAAATCTTCTCCCATTCTGTTTGTTCTGTTTGTTCTGTTGGTTGCCTTTTAATTTTGTTGATTGTTTCCTTTGCTGTGCAAAAGCTTTTTATCTTCATGAGGTCCACTTTTGCTTTTATTTCCCTTGCCTTCCTTGTTGTTCCTGTGACTAATTTCAAATGATTTGTCTTTGAGTTTATTGACTCTTTCTTCTGCATGTTCAAGTCTACTGTTGAAGCTCTCTACTGAATTTTCTCTGTTAATTTTTCTGTGTTCAATTTGTCAGTTCTGTCACTGTATTCTTCAGCTCCAGGATGTCCGTTTCTTTCTTTCTTATGGTTTCTATTTCCATATTAAACTTTTCATTTTGTTTATGCATTGCTTTCAGGATTTCATTTAGTTGTCTATCTGTGTTCTCTTGCATTTCATTCAGTTTCCTATAATTATTTGGGTTTTTTTTACCAGGCAATTCATAGATATACATTTCTTTGGAGTCAGTAACTAGAGCTTTATTAGTTTCCTTTGGTGGTGTCTTAGCTGCCTGATTCTTTATGATATGGGTGGTCTTGTGTACTCAATACGTTTGAGTTGACTGTGCATTTGAAGGAGCAAACACCTCTTCCGGTCTTTGTAAACTGGTTTCATTAAATAGGGACCTTCTCTAGTTAGCTACCCTAGGTTGGGATTACCTCCAAAACTGCAGTCTAGCTGGATTGGAGCTAACTCATGTGACTTTTGTTGGGTCCACAGGAGGTCCACATTTGATGAGTCTATTACCAGTAGTTTGAGTGGGCATGGATCCTGCTGTGTGCCTGCATGAACAAGACTGCCTGAAGGACCCTGTTTAAACTATTTTCCTTGTAGACACTATAGACGTGGACCTATTTGTCTCTTAATTCTGTCAAATCTTCTTTCCCAAATGATGACGGTCTGTTATTAGATGCATATGCATTTATTATTGTTGTATCTTTCTGATGAATTAAGAATTGATCTTTTTAACTATATGAAATACTCTTATTTATCACCAGTGATACTCTCTATTGTGAATCCAGTTTTGTCTGACATTACTATAGTCACTCCAGTGTTCTTAAGCTACTTGCATATGTATCTTTTTCCACCCATTCTCTTTGATATAGCTATATCTTTATATCTAAACTATTTTTATCTTTATAAACAGTATAATGTTGGGTTTTTCATTTTTATCCATTTTTTAAATGTCTACTTTTATTTGCAATGTTCTCCCCACTAATATTTATTGCAAATATCATTATGGTTGGATTTAGGCCTACATTTTTATATTTATTATTTTTTTATTGTTTCTTTGCTTGTCCCCTGTTTTATTTTTTAAATCCTCTTCTCCCTTTCCTAACTTCTTTAACATTATTTGATTAATTTTAGAATTCCATTTTAATTTACATAATGGATTTTTAGGTGTGTCTTCTTACATTTTTTATGGTTGTTCTAGTAATTATATATATATGTATAAACTATATTATAACTATCATATAAATATATATTACTTCTTATAGGCTTAGACTATTATACCACTTCATATAAAATATAGAAAATCTATAACCATGACTTCATTTATCCCTATCCTTTAAGTTCTAGTTCACAAATGTATCATTATAGCTATATACTTATAAAGCCCACAAGAGAGTGATATAATTTTTAAAAAAATTTTTTTAATGTTTATTTATTTTTGAAAGAGAGAGAAAGAGAAAGCATGTGAGCAGGGGAGGGACAGAGAAAGAGGGAGGCACAGAATCCAAAGCAGGCTCCAGGCTCCAAGCTGTCAGCACAGAGCCTGAGGCTGGGCTTGAACTTACAAACCCGTGAGATCATGACCTGAGCTGAAGCTGGATGCTTAACCGACTAAGCCACCCAAGTGCCCCAAAAGTGATATAATTTTTGTTTTAAGTAGTCATATATAATTTTTTTAGCTAAGAAAAAAGTCTATTTACTAAGGTATTTACCATTTCTAGTGCTCCCCATTATTTCCTGAAGACATTAATTTCACTTAATATAATTTCCTTTTAGTCTGAGAAACTTCCATAAGCATTCTTTGAGTTCAAGTCTCCTGGCAACAAATTCTCTTAGTTTTATCTAAAAATGTCTTTATTTCACATATCCTTGAAAGCAACTTGCACTGGATAAAAAAAATTTGGATTTTTTTTTTTCTTTCAGCACTTTAAAATGTAATTCCACAGTCTTCTGGCCTCCATAGTTTCTGATGAATTATTCAAATTGTTATTCAAACATTGTGAAATGTCTCATTTTCCTCTGACTGCTTTTCAAGGCTTTTCAATTTATCTTTGGTTTTCAGCAGTTTGACTGTGATTTGCCTAAATATGGTCTTCTTCATCATTTGCTCACTTGCTGTACACTGAGCTTCTTAAATCTGTAAATATACATCTAACTCTAAATTTGTAAAATTTTTAGGCATACATTCTTTTGCCAAAATGATTTGGCTATCATTGTACATTTTTCTTTGAAGTAATGGGAACCCCCCAGAACTTGGCTGCCAGTATCCTGTCCCTATTACAGTTTCTGTGATATGAGTCAAATGGTTGGGGTACCACACCTGAATCTTCTTATTCTGCAATTTGCTTCCATATTTCAAAGAATATGAAAATATGCTTTATTCCAATTCTTTAATGTTCAGTAGCGGTGACTCTTCTTTTTCTGTTTTTGAATTGTTGTTTGACTAGGTATCAAAGGAGATATTAGGATATTTGGTTTGACTCTTCCATTTAGCTGAAAATTTTCTTCTGCAATACATTTCATGAAAAACAAAGTACTAAAATATCTACAATGCACATGTACCTATGTAAAAAATAAAAATAATTTAAGAATATATATATAATTATATATATGTGTGTATAATTATATATATATATGTGTGTATAATTATATATATATATGTGTATAATTATATATATATATATATATATATATATATATATATATATATATATAATCTTTCTCTGGAAACATATAGTAAAATCTGTACAATTATTGCCAGGAGAGAGACTGGGTTCAGAGTATAAAAAATTTGGCCTTTCATTTCTTTAGCCTTTTTGTTCTGCCTATTTATTACGACTACGTGCATGTGTTATTTTCATAACAAAATAATTTAAAACTAAGAAGCTCTTTATATAAAAAGGGAACCAGTTGCTCTGTTTTCTGCTCAATAAACCTGATTGTATGAATTTGTCTAAGCCCAGAGGCAGGGAGAGGTAAGAAGGTGGATGAAGCCCTACTAGTTCAGGCTATAAGTAGGAAAGCGAAAACAAATACTTGTCACCTGGGAAGTGAGGTTCGAACCGCTGACAAAACTGAAAATTTTACTATTTTTTAGAAGCATCAAGATATTGAGCAATTGTGATGTTTCCTTATATGCTTCCATACGATCTCTGATGCCCATCCAAGAGCCATAGGATTACAAAGAATATTTCGGATGGCCTCTGACTCTTCTCAAGTGACATACTCCCTGCATTTGAACAACTGTGAATAGTCAGTAATACAAAAAAAGCTTTATAGTTCTTCAAAATCCAGGCAAGTATAAAACCAAGTAAAATCAGCTGCAATTGTAGATTTCCTAAGATCAAAAACTAGAGTGCCTTGAAGATATTCTGTCTAAAGTTTCCTTCATACTTGAAAGAATTATGATTCTTCTGGGGTTTTCTTAGTACTGTATAGGCACAGGTGCTGGAATCAAGTCCCAACTCTTACTTACAAACACTATTATCTGATGAATTACTTAACCTTCTCTATCTCAGTTTCTTTATCTATAAAATTCAGAAATATAGTAACCATTTGACAGGATTGTGATGAGAAAAAAGCATAAAGCTGGCATAGTTAGTGTCATAGAATAAACTGACAATGAAAATCAGCAGTTATTAGGATTACTACTAATTTTAGAAAGTCTTTTCTATGGAGATATTTACCGAAGTATTAGATATACAATTTTGCATTTCTTCCAAATCTGGATTAGGACTAGAGAAATGGTTTCATTTTCAGTTTGTCAACTCTATACTTCCAGTTCACTCACAGTGGAAAGGCATGTAACAGATGACTGGTGGCTTGTTACACACCCCCACTGCGAGAGGGCAGAGTCTCAGTGATGGTTAGTGCTAAGCCTGACGTCTAGTGCTTTAGCAATAATCATTGACGCCATAATGCTCTGCTACTTAAAACCACTCCAGGCAGCTTTTAGCTTTCTCACCAAATGTCCAATAGCTTTGAGAACCACATGTCCTGGACAGGCCAAATTACAATGTTTTGTTTTACTGTTCATATGAGTAGAGTCCAACTTTCCAGACATAAAACATGAAAACAGAAACCTCATACCAATAGTCTTATATTATGGAAAAAGGAAATTATAACTTATTGAGTACTAAATAAATTATTGAGTAAAATTTACTGTGCCAGTACATTTTACATGAGCCATCTCATTTAATCTTCATACAAATACCTAAAGGCACAAATTATAGTCCATATTGTATAAAAGAGGCAAGTAATGTTGAGAATGTTTATATTCACTGTCATACAGATGGTTAGTGTCAGAACTGAGATTTAGACCCAATTTCACATGGTGGCCATATTTTTTTTTATTCTTTCTGCCTGTGTGCATAAGAAGATACATCTGGTTCGGCACATGCTCCCGATCATACCCAAAATATGTTGTGAGAGAAGAAGATGCACAAAACATTCAGTTTACTTCCTCGGGTTCGGCAAGGGCTAGAGTCATCACAGTCTTAATTTATTCATGTCACTTTGGATAATCCTAACAATCAATAAGATACCTTTGCATACTGCAAAATTGGAGGCCTTTAGTGATTAACTTGGTATTACCCATGTTCAATATATAATACTAGCAAAAACACATTAATTAGACTTTTTCAAAAGAATGTGATTATCCAGATCTTTTAGAAATGTAATTGTGGAAGCAGATGCCACACAGTTAATGATTAACAGTGCCTTTGCTTACCAGCAATTAATTTTTTTCTTCCGGAAAGCATGCTGATTAGCCAAAGACACTCAGAGTCGGGATCCCATATAGAGGGCTGGGTTTCCAGCCAAGTTTCATGGCAACTCTGTAAATAACAATATGTCCCTCAGACCAGATTCTGAGCCTGCAGGCATCATTATATCACATTTCCCAGCCCTGTGCATTGGCGACTGCCCATAGACTAAAAGCTGGGAAGAAAGTCAGTTAGAAGTGGAAAGAACTTCTGGCTTTTCTAAACTACTACTTCAAATAAGTAAGCAAGCCACTGTTGAGAACTATACTTCTAGGTAGCAAGGAATCTCCATTATTCTGTTGCTACTGGTAAGTACTAGGGAAAAAAGGACCAAGTGGTCACCTTCAAAGATTCAGCACGAGCAGATCACAGTCAGAACTCAGAGCTTCTACGGAGAAATCTGCAAGTTTAATAGCCTCTCTCACACTGAGATATCACCTCTGGAAAAGGGGGTAATAATAGTCAGTGAATATGGTTGCCTTGAAAGTTTATTATTAATATGTAAGAGAATATTATCTCAGTCTGGAATACATTTGTGTGAAATTAAGTTGGTTTTTTTTTTAACTTTTTTTTAACGTTTATTTATTTTTGAGACAGAGAGAGACAGAGCATGAACGGGGGAGGGTCAGAGAGAGGGAGACACAGAATCTGAAACAGGCTCCAGGCTCTGAGCTGTCAGCACAGAGCCGGACGCGGGGCTTGAACTCACGGACTGCGAGATCATGACCTGAGCTGAAGTCGGCGGCCCAACCGACTGAGCCACCCAGGCGCCCCGAAATTAAGTTTTTTTTATTGAAATGATGGATTCCCTCTTTAAGCCTCAACTTCCCAGTTTTTAGAAGATGTAAGCACTTAGGAAACCCATTTAGATTTCCAAGGCTTTAGTTAATTTCGAAAGTCCTGCCCTTGGACTACCATGCCCTGGCTATTTCCCCTGCCTGCTGCTCCTATAAGTCTGTTGAATTTCATTCACCTAGATGGCACATGTTTATAAAGTACTTCATGTGTTTCAATTACTGTGCTAGCCATTCCTTTCACACTTCTTGGTAAGGTCACATTTGAGACAGGAGACACCTTTTTTGCCCCCTGGGACTGACTGAATGCCTTCAGAAATATGTCCTATTATTATAAAATAGGGTGTATTTTATGCTAATTAGGTCAGTTAACTAAAAATATCCCCCTATCCCACCATGTTTTACATTGTAAAGAAACCAAGAACAAAGATTTTAAATTATTTGTTTGAGCTCCCACAGTGGAGTGGGCCAGAATCAGGACAAAATTTTAGGACTCCTGATGCCAATTTTTGATACTTATTTAATGTGTAGAAAGTACCAAAAACACATTTACCATTTTGTCCATCTGAGATTGTGTGAGGGAGTTAGTGGGGGTTATTTGTGTCACCATTTACTTCCTCTACTGGGTAACAGTAAGCTAGGAAATAGTAGTGAATTTTCTTAAAGTATTTAAAGCTCTTTTCTAACATAACTGAATTAAAAGATTGAAATTACAATCTTTTGAGAATTTATCCAACCATGACAAGTGGGTGTATAAATAGAATACCAATATTATAGCCCTATAATGTCTCCTTACCTGAACATTCTTCTGAAGCAAAAAGTTTCTCTTTATATGAGGCTTAAGTCTCCCACAGACATCTAAAACCAGGAGGTTGGACTCTCATCAAATGATTAGATTAGCCATTTGTCAGCTGTTTCCAAGAGGTGGATCACATGCAAGGGAACTTCTGTGCCCTGTGAAGGATTGAATTTCAGATGTAAGCTATGCTTAAGTCCACTGGCTAATTACTTCCAGTTTCTAGTATTTATTTACAAATCCAACTTCTGAAGTCAATGCCCACATTTCAGAGGACTGCTGGATAGACCCCCAGGATGGCCCCACACACAAATCTAAAAAGATCTCTTTCCTTAAATAATTTAGAAGCTCTCCCTCACTTCCTCCTCCAACAATGGAAAATTCTCAGTGATTCACATTCAAAACTGTAATGTTCCCTCCACATGTAGAAGTCAATCTGTCTTCAAATCCCAACATTTACTTCCATAACCTTTTCCCACAAGATTACCTTTAGTCCTCTTCTATCCAATCTAAAGTCATCCAGTTGAGCAAGAAGAGTCTTCTGTCTGGAGTCTCAGCCTTTGGTTTCTTTGTTTTCTTGCCCAACTTATATATTCAAGAAGATTAACCTCAAGCTTCAAGTCAGGCATGGAGCCTACTTGAAAAAATAAATCAATAAAGTACAGCTTTGATCCTCTCTGTCAAAGACACTTAGTGTCTTCCAGGTGCCTGCAAAGCAAATTTCACAGGCTTCAGGCTATCACTCAGAACTGACCCCAGTCAGGCACCAAATTACATTTCCAAGCTTTCTATCCAAACTCCATTCCTTACCATTCCCCATATCCACCAAATGTCTTGGCATATCTAGAGTGATCCCCCTGGGATAGAGTGCTTTCCTATCTGAGGTCTATGTCATTACAGGAGATCCAGTTTCAAGAGAATGTTTCCCAAACCAGCAATTCCAGCCATCCCCCCACACTTCCTACCCCAAGCTAAAACTAATCTCATCTAAATCAGAACGCCCAAAGTTCCCTTTCAGGGAAATCATGGATTCATTTGTTAATCTAAAAGCTTCTTCTGTGTGTGCCTTGTCTCCTTAAACACTGTCAGAGCCTTGAGAGTAGGAATTATCAATCATCAATCCTGCCCAAAGGATAACTGACTAAATGATACTAATAACAAATGATAATAATTGCTGACTTATATTGATCACCCAGTCTACAGAGGCACAGAAACATTTCATTGAATCATTGCTGACACATTTTGTCAAATGCTGCTCTGTTACTCTGGATAGCACACCCACCCAGGATGACAGCAGCAGCCTCTCCCATCATCACCTTACTTCACTTCTCACAATGGACAGCTTCTCTTGAATTTGTATAAAAGCTCAACATATAGACATTTGTCTCCCATATCCAGGACATAGAGAAATGGAGCTGCAGACAGCTATTATGTGGTATCTTCAATCCCATGGCCTTGTCTAAAAACTACTTCACAGAAGTCAGCTCTCCTGTCAGGATGGATTTTCCTCAAAAGAGTAGGGAATTTGGATGTTTTAAGACAACTCTCACTTTTTTTAATGAGAATACATGTTTTCAAGTTTTTATTTAAATTCTAGTTAGTTACACCTCTCACTTCTTAAAAATAATGTGAGTGGCTTTTAAAAATCTTATTCTGTAGGAGTTTCTTTCCAAAGACATGATCTTATGATAACATTCAGAATTTTTCAAGAAGGGTCTTAAGACAAATTATAAAGAATACTTGCCTATTAGAAAGAACATGAGTCAAATGCATATTGTGTGCATATTGTGGCAGTTAATGAAAAGCTCCTCCCATTAAATTTATAAAATGTAAATTATCTATTGCATCTTTAAGTTCCCAAAGACAACTACCTATAAAAAAGAGTTATTTGTAAAAAAGGGGTAGAGCTTTTACAATATACTGATTTGTGATTGAATAAAATTTATATATCCCTATGGATTTATCCTCATTATTCTACATCTCATTATAAAGTAAATAAAAGATGAATAAGCTGAGGTATCACCAATGTCACTGGCATCCATGGGAAAGGTTGGAGAGAAAAACCACTTATCCGTTCATTCAAACATTTAGTGAGTATGCAAATACTTAGAGCCTAGCATAGAAAAAAGCACAATTCCAGTCCTGAAAGATGTTTACATATGCGGGGAAGATAGACATGAAAATGGAGTATTGTGAGCATGTCTAGCAAGAGTTGAAAAGAATGGAGAAGCAGTGTTTCTTTCAAGTTCAGTATCTAAGTTCTATGTGATGGGGAACTACTTTGGAACGAAGCAACTTTTAGGTGAATGTTTAATGTTTAATATGCTGTGGAGGTGGGGTGGCAATAACCACCTTTTTAAAAATGAAATATGAACTCAGAAAAACCCTCTTATATTGGAAACTAGCTTCAATCAGTAAATTGCCTTCATCAGCTAGAATTCTTAAAAATATTTTAAAATCAGATTAAATGTTTGCTAGAAACAGTCCTTTCTTATTCTTGAGTCCCAGGGGAAAGGATATAAGTACTATCCTTTTGTAGACTTCTAGTTTTAAAATACATATTAGGAATCCTTATGTTTGATTTGGTTTTCAGTTTTGTTTTGATAACTGCATCAAGTAATAAATCAATGGCTAGTGTGAAAAATAATAACTGTTCACAAAATACGTTAGTTAATAAAATCAATCAATGATAAGCTTACTTTCTTACTTTGAATCTACTGTACTGCCATTTATAAAATTCTTTGTGGAACCCTTGGTATTTAAGATCGGAAATTAATTGTCTGATCTTCCAGCTGAAGCAGTTTATGAATGAGATATTTTTGACAGTTTCTTGAAACTTGAATACAATTCAAAGGTTTGGGGTGTTGTTTATTTTTGTTCTCTATGATTTGATAGGCACTTTGACATAATATTTTGTCATTTCATCCACTAAACAATCTCTTGGAATTACTCCTATTTTACTCATGAAGATAAAAGAATCCTAGATTAATTTTTTTTTTTTCTCCAAAGCTCCCACTCTTAGTAAGGAGCAACAGGAGGCTGGGAATATCCACACAGGGAGGTAATCATTGAACTGAAGAATGAGGAGAAATTTAAAATAGTTCAAAAGGGGAAAATATGCATTCTCATCAGAGAAAATACATGTGAACAAGGCCCAGAGACATAAAATCTTAAAAGAATGATATTTTCAAGAAATTTTTAAAAAAACTCGTTTAAGGAGAGAAGAATCAGATATATGTCTATGAAACATCACTTCAACAGAATTGTGGGGGATGACTGGATGTAGGAGAATTGAGTAATATTAGGACACAACAGGAAGAAAAGGTATCTCATATTCATAATTAAGAGTGACCATATATCCCAGTTTGCCCTGGTCAATCCCAGTTTATGCCTGTTCTAAGGTGTAATTATTTTAGCACCCCTTTCTGTCTCAAAAGTGCCCCTGTTTGGATGATAAATTATATAGTCATGCTACTAATTAACAAGCTGATAGAACATATGGTAACATTCACCATCCTGGAATCTCAAGCAAATCTCACCAAGCCACCTGTCTTTGTCTCTGACTTAGGGACAGATGCAATTTGGTGTCAGAGGTATCATTGCCTCATAGGATTTATTAGAAGCACAATGCAGAATAATGGCTAAAAAACAACAAAATGTCACCAAAGACCATGAAAACTTTCAAAGGAATGAGGTATACACAGTTTCATTCCATATGTCCTGGACAGAGCCCTTCATCAGACAGAACAAAAGCAAGATGTAGAATAACATGCAAATTTGACCCCATTAGGTGAGCAAATTCTTAAAAGCTACATATGTGCTGGGATACACTTTAAAAAATATATATCTAGAGGTAATTTGAGAAATTTGGAGATGGCTTTTATTTTTCATTTTGTTACTTAGGTAGATAGGTAGAGAAGTAGAATTAAAAATTCAAAGGTGGGGCGCCTGGGTGGCTCAGTCGGTTGAGCGTCCAACTTCGGCTCAGGTCATGATCTCACAATTCATGGGTTCAGGCCCCATGTCGGGCTGTGTGCTGACGGCTTGGAGCCTGGAGCCTGCTTCGGATTCTGTGTCTCCCTCTCTCTCAGCTCCTCCCCTGCTCGTGCCCTGTCTCTCTCTCTCTTTCTCAAAAATAAATAAACATTAAAAAAAATTTTCAAAGGTAAGATGATGATTTGAATGGAAAGATTTACCATTATTTTGATTTATTTTCTACATTTGGAAAAAAAAAAAACAATTTACGTTGTTGCTCCTAAGAAAGGGAAAAAAAATTATTGGGTACTTAGGGAATTTTATTTTCTCCTCTTAGAATGATATAAATGGTAGAAGTTATCTCCCTCTAAATTTTCTCTTTCAAACATCCACTTTTTACTCTTAGACTCCAAACTACACTCAAATTCTTGAGACACTTGATAGCACAATCATATAATATCATCTTCTTCTTACAATAAAGGGAAACAAGAAGAGTTGAATGAGAAAGTATATCTGGAAACTAGCGTATACTATATAGCCCTATCCAAATGTGAGATATTTTAATGTTGGTTAAAGTGCCATTGCCAAAACAAACTTGAAAAAGAGGAACAAATCTGGAGGTATCACAATTCCAGATTTCAAGTTATACAACAAAACTGGCGTAATCAAAATTATGGTACTGGCACAAAAACAGGCACATAGATCAGTGGAATAGAATAGAAAGCTCAGAAATAAACCCATGTTTATATGGTCAATTAATGTCTGACAAAGGAGGAAAGAATATGCAAGGGGAAAAAAACAGTCTCTTTAACAAATTGTGTTGGGAGAAATGGACAGCTACATGCAAAAGAATAAAACTGGATCACTGGCTTACACCGTACACAAAGATAAAATCAAAATGGATTAAAGACCTAAATTTTTGAGACCTGAAACTATAAAAATCCTGGAAGAGAGCAGAGGCAGTAATTTCTCCTACATTGGACATAGCAGTTTTTTTCTAGACATGTTTCCTGAGATAAGGGAAACAAAAGTAAAAATAAAAAAACAAAACTCTTGGGACTACATCAAAATAAAAAGCTTCTGCACAGCAAAGGAAACAAACAACAAAACTAAAAAACAACCTACTGAATGGGAGAAGATATTTACAAATGACATCTCTGATAAAGGGTTAGTATCCAAAATATATGAGGAACTGATACAAGTTAATACTCAAGAAACAACTAATCCAATTAAAAAATGGACAGAAGACAGGAACAGACATTGTGTCAATAGACACATGAAAGGATTCTCAACATCACTCATCATCAGGGAAAAGCAAATCACTGTGAAATATCACCTCACAACTGTCAGAATGGCTAAAATCAAAAACCTAAGAAACAACAAGTGTTGGAGAAGATGTGGAGAATAGGAACCCTCATGCACTGTTAGTGAGGATCCAGACTGGGGCAGCCGCTGTGTAAAACAGTATGGAGTTTCCTCAAAAAGTTAAAAATGGAACTATCTTATAATTCAGTAATCTCACTACTGGGTATTTACCCAAAAAAATACAAGAACACTAATTCAAAGGGATACATGCACCCTTATGTTTATTGCAGCACTTTTTATAATGGCCAAATTATGGAAGCATCCCAAGTATCCATCCATAGATGAATGGATGAAGAAGACATGGTATATATATATGCAATGGCGTATTATTCAACCATAAAAAAGAATGAAATCTTGCCATTTGCAACAACATGGATGGAGGCAGAGAGTATAATGCTAAATGAAATAAGTCAGACAGAGAAACACAAATGCCATATCATTTCACTTGTATGAGGAATTTAAGAAACAAAACAAATGAGCAAAGCAAAAGAAAAAAAAAAGGAGAGAGAGAGACAAACCAAGAAACAGACTCTTAATTATAGAGAACAAACTGATGGTTATCACAGGGGAGATGGGTGGGTGAAATAGGTGAAAGGGATTAAGAGTATGCTTACTGAGATGAGCCCTGGGTAAGGTATAGAATTGTTGAACACCTGTTGTTATACTATACACCTGAAACTAATGCAACACTGTATATTAATTATACTGGAATTAAAATAAAAAACAATAAAAAAGTGTCACTGCCCATTTGAAACTGTTAATTCTATTCCATTTTAAGTTAATGTCTGTTTTTTTCCAGAACAGATGAGCCATTTGGAGCTAAACATCTTGATGGTATAATCAGGGAGCATTGGAAAGAGACAGAATGAAAATTAGGAATCCTATAGAGCTACTTTTACAATCTTCATGTATCTTTTCAAACTACATAATTTCAAACAAGCTCATTATTCTCTTTGAATCTCAGTTACTCATCCAGGCTCTGTGTACTTTGCTTCCTGAACTAAATTCTACACTTTTCTATTTTTCCCCTGGCTCATCCTAATAAATTCAAACTCTGTAGTTCCTGCCCCAAAAGAGTTTATATTAAAATTTTTATGCGCAGAAGAGCTACTGACATTGATCAATCAGCTTCCAATATCTGATGTATTAGAAGAGGCTTGGTAAATATGTTATATGGAAAATCATGGCTTTAATACATGTGTTTGCCACTGGCTTTGAAATAAGTTCCAAAGTTTAAGAGATTTGTCTTTATTTCAAAGTTTCTTATTTGAGGATATATGCATAAAGTTCAAAACATCTGTGAACCTCTTGGAAGTGTTTGAAAATTCTGTGGTCTGTGTTGTAAATATGTTTTTTAGTACTTAATTCTTTCAAATAACATGAACCATGAAAAACATTTACACAATTGGGGATTTAGACAGGATTCTGAATATTGCCCAACATGAATACAGAACAGATCTGATTTTTTTTTTTTACAAAGATGAAAAAGGAATAAGACTATCCAAATAAAGGCAACATGATCTGGAGGGAGAAGGACTAGCTTTCAAACTTGGCAGCATGAACTATCCTACAAGCCTCCCAAAGCTCCCGTTCCCTAATTCACAGAGAAGAAAAAGTCATACGTTTCTACTCTTTCTTTTTTGCAATATTCCCCTTCCACGTTTGCCAGGGATGCATAAATGAGTCAGTCAATGAAAACAGAAAATCTAGCTTTTCTGCTTTCTAGCACAATTCTTGATCAACAAGCTTACTTAAGAAATGGAATGCATGTGGGGCACTTGGGTGGCTCAGTCTGTTAGGTGTCTGACTCTTAATTTCAGCTCAGGTCACGATCTCACAGTTCTTGAGATTGAGCCCTGCATCAGGCTCTACACTGACAGCACAGAGCCTGCTTGGTATTCTCTGTCTCTTTCTCTGCCCCTTCCATGCTCGTGCTTTTTCTCTCTCTCAAAGTAAATAAATAAACATTAAAAAAATAAATGAAAGAAATGGAATGTCTGTGACAATGACTAAAAGAATCTGTGTCACAAACACAGATCTGTGTCACATTTTATCTGTGAATAAAAATACTGGGGTGCCTGGGTGGCTCAGTCAGTTAAGCGTTTAACTTCAACTCACGGTTCATGAGATTGAGCCCTGCACTAGACTCTTTGCTGTCAGCATGGAGCCCACTTCAGATCCTCTGACCCCTGTCTCTCTCTCTGCCCCTCCCTTGCTCTCTCTCTCTCAAAAATAAATAAAATAAACATTAAAAACATAATTTCCTTCCTTGAGGTGGGGGAGTTTATTTGCTTTAATATATATAATGACACCTTACTAGCTAGAGCACGGGACCTATCACTAATAAATTAATTTTAAACTGATTAAACTATCAGTCTTCCTTTGTTACTCTAAACAGAATACAGTCACTGTGCTCGTTTCTGGTCAGTTCTTAATAGGAAGAACGTGAAGTCATTTATCTTTCCGAGAGTCCCCTCAGCTATATCTAAACTACTTTTCCACAAATGCCTGAAGATTTTTAATTCGAACCTACATTTAGCAAGAGATATAGCAGCCTGTTTGACAGCAATTGGGACACACACCATGACAAGCTGTATAAAGAATGCTAAGAGCTCTGCCATGAAAAGAGCAGGTGGCATCTTGCTGTTTCTAACCCTCAGAAATTGAGATTTAATAATATTTGATGTTTGAGCATCGAAACTCAACCCTGACTTGTAAAAGTTGCTCTCATTTAATTCTTGGTTTTGCTTAAGAGTAGAAAGTGTTTGGAATGAATTTAACCCAGCCCTGTTTAAGTCCAAAATTTTATTACTGTCTAAATTTCCCAAGTAGATTGCTTAGGGTTCTCCTGGAAAATAATTTCCATGTGGCCTATTTTCATTATTGGTCTAGAAAAAGAAATATGAGTTTCTTAATCACAAAGAACCCTATTGTATTTTGCAAATCACCATGCGGTCAGCAAACTTTTTCCCTGTATCTCTTGGAAAACACTGTGTTAGGGACCTATGTGGTAAGGAGGCTAAACAGGAATCCTAGATATAAGGATTCAAGTATTTGCTGAGATGTTGGAAAATTTAGTGAGAGAGAATATATAAATTTAGTCTGTCTCTATTTACATAAAATCTTTCTCTCATTCCACAAAGTTAAATGTTCTTTGTAACATATATATTCAACAAAGGACTTACATCTAAAATATAATAAACCTTTACTAATCAATGTCAGAAAAGACAGAAAATCCAGAAGAAAAACTTGAATATATACTTCATAAAAGATACACCAAGAAACATAAGAAAAGGTATTCAGTATCATTTTGTCACAAGGAAATGCAAATTAAAATCCTAATGAAATACTCCACCATGATGGCTAAATTGAAAAAATTTTTAAAGGGTCTAAAATGTAAGGATTGGCAAGGTTGTAGAGCATTCAGAATTTTCAAATATTGCTACTGGCAACATAAATCTGGAAAAATACTTAGCAGTAACTACTATGTTGAATATATACATACTTTATGGCCCAGGAATTCCACTCCTAAGTATAAATTCAAAAAAATGTGCAAATATGCTCACCAAAATGCTCTAGGATATGCTCATAAAACCACTATGCAAAAATTGGAAAAACTCAAATGTTCACCAACAGAAAGTCTAATAAACAAATTGTAGTATATTTGAACAATGAAATAATACACGACAATGAAAAGGTAACATCAACAACCACAGGCAAAGAAAATGTTAAATGATGATGCCATTTATATAAAGTATAAGACCCAGCTAATCTAATCTATGCTGGTAGAAGTGAGGATAGTCAAATTAGTGGTTATGCTTGAGGAGGGAAGAACGTCAATGCCCGTAAGAGAACATGGATGGGGGGAGATCGCCCATCAGATGCTGGTCATACTATGTTTTTCTATTTTGCTGCTATAAATACACAGGCGTGTTCAGTTTGTATAACTTCATTGAGCTGCATATTTTCAATATGTGCATTACATATGTGTACTATACCTATTAAATTTTTAAAGTTAAAAAATATTCTGTCTTGACTTAGTTGATATAAGGCGTCCAAATACTAGCTTAGATATTTGGCTAGATATATATTTCTACTTCATGAAAGCAAAGCCAAAGCCCTTACACCAAAGAATTTTGCAATCAAGGGAGGAAGTTTAGCCAAACATTCACTCCATCATTTTGAGTAATTTTAGGCAGGCTTTTAGGGTTCTAGTAATGCTAATATTAATAAAAATTTAGTCTCTAACAAAATTTGCATTACGTGTTTTTTTTTATTATCCTCAATTAGGTCCACTGGGCATGGCATGCTGGCAACTAAACTACTAGAAATGTTACAAACATTAAAAAGTAGGACTTTTGGCGTCAGAGAAAACTCATTTTGAATTCCAGCTCTGCTGTTGGCTCACATTAGGATACTGTGCAAAATTACTCAACCTCTTTGAGCTTCAGTATCCCCATCTCTGAAATGAGAATAATTATCTACCCACATGGTATGCGAGAATTAAATGAGATAAATTATGAAAAAGACTTAGCCCAGGACCTGGCTTTTACTTAAGGGCTCAAAAATGGTAGATAATTTTGTCATTATAATTATTATGTATATATTATTTGCATTCCATTAAAATGATTATGTATGGGGTGCCTGGATGGCTTAGTCAGTTAAGCGTCCGACTTCAGTTCAGGTCATGATCTCACAGTCTGTGAGTTCGAGCCCCGTGTTAGGCTCTGTGTTGACAGCTCAGCGCCTGGAGCCTGCTTCAGATTCTGTGTCTCCTTCGCTCTCTGCCCCTCCCCTGCTCATGCTCTGTCTCTCTCTGTCTCAAAAATAAATAAAAACATTTAAAAAAATTTTTTTAATAAAAAAATTATTATGTATTATTCTACTCCTTCTTGAACCTGAATTCCAGTCGTGTTTTAAAAGAGAGAAAATAGTAATCACAGATACACACACACACACACACACACACAAATATATATATATACATTTATGCATGCATGCACTCATTCATTCACGCAACACATTTTATTGAGCATCTACTACAAACACTGTTCTGGATGCTGTAGATGCAGCTATGAATCAAATAGATATATCCCTTTCACATGTAGCAATTTTTTTAAGTTTATTTATTTATTTTGAGAGAGTGCAGTGAGCAGGGGAGGGGCAGAGAGAAGGAGAAAGACAGGATCTCAAGCAGGCTCCACACTGTCAGTGCAGAGACTGATGTGGGGTTCAATCTCACAAACTGTGAGATCATGACCTGAGATGAAATTGAGAGTTGGACATTTAACTGACAGAGCCACCCAGATATCCCTCATATGCAACAGTTTTGAATCTGGTTGTATATGCAGGAAATTGTGATTTGTGTAATATAAAGTATGTTTCATGCAATAAAAGCAAACAGTGAGGAAGTGCTAAACTGAATCATCAGCACATTTAAACAACCAGAACTATGATCATAGGCACCCATACTCCTCTTTAGACCTAGAATTTCAGTCTGACAGTGAAACTATTTATATATAAGGATGTAACACTAATCTTGCTATTATTTTCAATATAACATATACGTTCTGATACATATATGACACGTGTTATATGTTATATGTAACATTAAGACTGAGTTAATCCAGAGTTCAATATAACAGATTATATATATTATGTTATATATGTATTATATATAAACATATAACATAAATAACATGTGTTATATAACATAATGTTATACAGCATTTATATTATATTACACATAATATATTATCTATATCAGACAACATATAATATCTATCTATCTATCTATCTATCTATCTATCTATCTATCTATATAGATTTGGTTGTTAGTAAATTTAGTTCCATTAAGCTCCCCAAAATGGTCCCTGACAGTGATCTACCACAGTGATAACTTTTGTCTCATATTATTACCATACACACATCATAGCAAAACACCCAGAACATGGTGGGCATTTGCTTAATATTGGTAAGCAAATGTAAAATATTTGTACTGAAAAAACAACAAGATAGTAGTACCTGAGCTTAATTTCCAATATGCATCAGCATCCTCCTTTTTAAGACAACAAATTGAATCTTCTTGAGCTTCTGAGGTAGTTTCCAAAATTGACATTCTGGCTTTAAGGTGTTTCCCACTTTGATACAGGCTTAAAAATCAGTTTGGGCTGGAGAGTCTGATTTTTCAGATAATTAAGTCATTTGCATTCTAACCCTATTTTGCCTGGATAACTTCCACCATGTTTGAGACTGGTGATAGAGAAAAAAGAGCCTTTTACAAAGATTTTGCTGAGATGTGAAATGTGGAATAATCCATGACACTAAGTCATAAAATTAAAAAATCACAATCTAACACACACCTGTCCTTTTTATTTTTACATCATTCTTTCTGGAAAAAAAAAACATACAAATACTGAATCACTTTGAAATAATTGTATTGCAATGGATTTTTTTTCCAATTGCTTACAGTAACACCTGAAATCTGATAATCTGCTGTAGGCTTTGAAACAATTTGTCCAGTATCATGTCCCTACACTAATATTGCAAGAAGAGAATATTAACTACATCACAAACTGTAATGAAAATATACATATATATGATCACTTTCAGTCAGCACAAATATTTTAAATAATGCATAGAAAAGATGTTATATAAAATCCATTATTCATGGCTTTTCTCATACATATATTTGAAAATGGAATGGTACTGGTTGCCCTGGGAATTTATGTCATGGTGTGTTATGTAGTTCATAACTTTCTACTCTGCCACACTTTTTTCCCTAAAAAGAATTCTCTAATTGGATTGTCAGTCATTTATACATTACCTTCTTCCTACCTGGCAGATCCATGTTCCCTTTAACCATTTTTCTTCCCATTTTCCACTGCCTGAATACTGACTGACTTTGGCTGTCTTTCTTACATTCATACACACCCTTCCACTCACAGATTGTTTCTCTTATGTTAAACATAGGGTCTAAGATCTAATTGTGCAACTAGATTACTCAGTCAAGAATTGTTTATGCTATATTTAACAGGACAAGTTAGCATTCAGCATTTTTGAAATATCTAAAATAATAATATGAAACAATGTGACCAGTGCCAAGATTTCAATTTGATGCTTTCACTGGAATCATTTTACTTTTATCTATCTTCCTCTCTATTTGTTTATATATAATATATATAATATATATATACACACATATATAAATATATATTTTAAATATATTAAATATAAATATTATATGAATATGTAAATAATTCTATATAAATATATTATATTATAAATGTTATATATAAATATTATAAATATTTATATATAAGTAAATAGATACATATATAATATATAATAAAAATTAACATTAGACAAATCTGAAGAAATTCTAAAGCAAATATCACCCCAATTAAACTCATTACTTAGTGTCATAATTTTCAAATATATGCCCTCAGATTGTACTTAAAGGAAAAGGAAAAGGAAATTAGAAATGTAATGGTAAATACAAGAAAATCTACAAAACTTCACTTAAATGGATTGGAGGGGCACATGGGTTTCTTAGTCAGTGTCCAACTCTTGATTTTGGCTCCGTTCTTGATCCCAGGGTCCTGAGATTGAGCCCCACGTCGGGCTCTGCACTATTATTGCAGAGCCTGCTTGGGATTCTCTCTCTAACCCTCCTTGACTTGTGCTCTCTCTCAGTCTCAAAATAAATAAATATACTTTAAAAAAAAAATAAAAATAACATAGGTTTGTGTAGTCAAAATGACACAGCAATTGACTCAGTCAATTTACTGAAATTCTAAATATTTTATGCAAGAAATTCTGGTGAGTGCTGTTGAGAATCAAAAGATGAACAGGAATAGAATAAAACTGCCCTCAAGGAAAGATGTAATCTTTTGAGGAAGACATGTACACAGGCTGTAGAAATAAAATATGATGTGATAATACAATAATGAACATAATTCTTTATGTTAAAAAGCAGAGATTAAGAACCATAGAGTCACCTTCAGGAGGGAAGCTGGCATTGTGCTGGGTTTCGAAAGATGAATGTAATATTACTGGAGAGAAGACAAAATGCATCAAGGCAAAAGAAACAGAATAAGCAAATATGTGACAGCGGATACTGCAGAGGTATCTATGACCTCTATGACCTCTATGAATAGGACTACAGAATGTGAGAGGTTACAGCAGAAGATAAAGTTGTAAAACATGGATAAGTGTGGATAACTTTAAGTGATTCGGGAGAACCTGAAATTCCAAACTATGGATTTTAGCCATTATTTAGAAACCATGTGGCAATACTGAATGTTTTAAACAAAGAAGCAATGTGCTCAAACTTGTGCTTTGATGAATAAATTCAGGAGAAAGTCCAGTTAGGGAGAACCTGCAGAGTTCTAGGGCAGACACTATTGCTTGAACTAGCCTAGAGGTGGCTGGGATAAAGAAAAGAGGGATAGAGGATAATAGGGAATGAAATGTATTGCCACACCACTCTGAGTAAAAAGTCATGGCCAGCATAAGATACAGCTGATAAAGGAGTGTTACAGAAAATATACAAAGAACTCTTAAAACTCAACAATAAAAAAATAAACAACCCTATTAAAAATGGGCCAAAGACCTTATCAGACATCTAATGATGGAAAATACACAGATGACAAATTAGCATATGAAAAGATCCTCCAGATCATATGTCATCAGGGAATTGCAAACCAAAACAATGAGATATCATTTCACAGTAATTCGAATGGTCAAAATCTGGAACACTGACAATACCAAGTGTTGATAAGGATGTGAAGGAAGAGGAACTGTCACTCTTTGCCAATAGGAATACAAAATGGTTCAGTCACTTTGGAAGGCAATGTGGTGGCTCCTTACAAAACTAAACACACTCTTACCATGCAATCCAGCCATTGGTGTTCCTTGCTTTTTACCCAAAGGAACTGAAAACTTACATCCACACAAAAACCTGCACATTAATGTTTATAGCTGCTTATTTTATAATTTCCAAAACTTGGAAGCAACCAAGATGTCCTTCCGTTGGTAAATGGATAAACTATGGTACATCCAGACATTGGAATACTATTCAACACTAAAAAGAAATGGGTTATCAAGCCATGGAAAGATATGGCTCGTAAAATGCATACAACTAAGTGAAATAAGCCAATCTGAAAAGACTACATACTGTATGATTCCAACTATATGATATTCTGGAAAAGGCAAAACTATGGAGGCAATAAAAAGATCAACGGTTGCCATGGATTGGAGGTAAGAAGAAAGATAAACAGGTAGAGCACAGAGGATTTTTAGGGCAGTAACCATACTTCATATGATACCGTAATAAAAAATGCATGTCATTACACATTTGTTCAAACTCATAAGATGCACAACACCAATAATAAACCTAAATGTGAACTGTGGACTCTGGGTGATAATGATGTGTGGATGTAGATTCAAAAATTGTAACACATGTCCTATTCTGGTGGAGGATGCTGATAGTGGGGGAGGCTGAGCATGTGTGGAGACAGGGGGCTTATGGGAAATCTCTGCATCTTCATGTCAATTTTGCTGTCAACTTAAAAATGTTCCAAAAAAGCTGTCTTAAATTTGAAAAGTCATAACTACTGTTGAACATTTTTTAGAAGTAAACGTGGCCATACTGGTTAGTCAAGATAATCAGTCAACTGCATCTAGTGCACTGCTTCCTCATTCTTTCACTTACTCTTAGAAAAGTCCAAGAGCAAGTATTCTAAATCCTTTATCTTTAGTGTCACTTCCCACTATGTGCTACTCCTGGAGAAGTTTCAATATATATGACTTATATGCTGCCTACTCAAAGAGTCCTGTGGAGGCACTTTATGTAAAAGCCCTGCTTCCAAACCCAGTCTATAGGAAAGAATTGAGGACATTTGGGGAGATAACATTGACATATATATTCATATATCAAAGCAGTGGAAATGATCCAGAATCTAGAGAGGTTAATCTTAGGTTATTTTCTAAATAAACAGTGGTCTTCTAGGGATCAGACTACATAAGCGTGAATAAGAAATTCCAAGAGATTTGGGGCTTGATTATATGTCACAGAAAATCCCATTGCACTACTATGCCCCACCACTATGATCACAAACAAGGGCCCACTCGTAATATATATTATATATCATAGCAGATCTGTAATGGAACATTCTACTTATGGACCATCTGACCCCTTCTTTGAACCCCAAAACACAGAAAGTTCTCACAGCTACTCAGTGAAAGAGCTAGGAGCAGAATCCAGTGCTCTTGATTTTATTCCATAATTATTTCCATTAAAACACATACACGTTTATATTTCCAGGGCTCTTTATGTCAACATATAGGCTTATTCATACCTTTCTGTCCTTGGTAAACCCTAGAATTTGACTTCCAAAATACGGAAATTCACATTCTGCTCAAAAAATAATATACTCACTGGAATGATATCTCCCTCAGAAGGTGTGTTTCCACTAGGCTGAATTTGATGATCTCAGGTCTCAATGGTTGATTACATGGAAACAGTCTTTCCTCTGACTTAGTGCTTTCAAATTTTGTTGCAATTTTCCACTTCCAACAGGTCCTTTTGATATTTGGATTAGCAAATCATACTGCATTCATTTTGGAGCTAAATGAGAAAACAATACAAACACTTAAACATACACAAAAGGGGTTATTCTTTTGGAAAAGCAACACTAGAAATCATGTCCAAATGCTTTGAAACAGGAAAAGTGTCCATGACCAGAAATACAGCATGGAACCAGTACCAATAAAAAGAACACAATGAAAAAGTAATGCTCAGAAAGATATTTCTCCTGAAGCAAAAGTCAAAACTCAATTTTGAGTGGCACCTGGGTGGCTCAGTCAGTTAAGCCTCTGACTTCCGTTAAGGTCATGATCTTCCAGTCCATGAGTTCAAGCCCTGCGTCAGGCTTTGTGCTGACAGCTCAGAGCCTGGAGCCTGCTTCAGATTCTGTGTCTCTCGTTCTCTGCCCCTTCCCCACTCATGCTTTCTCTCAAAAATAAACAAACATTAAAAATTAAAAAAAAAAAACTCAATTTTGATACATAGCATTATAGCTACTCCTTTAGATCACAGGCACACAACAAATAGGACTTGGACCTCTTTTCACAATTCACTTTAGTTTTTAAGAAAGACATTTTCATATTTTCCTTATTTATCCAGTTATATTTTAGGGTTCCAATAGAGGAACAACACTGCCCACAAACTCTTCACTGAGGAATAGTTATCCTTTATCAGGGAAAGTCTTTATCTCTGACCCACACTGTCATTTGGTAGGAAGAGGGTCAAGTATTTTGATAGGGAATGATCATTCCTCACAAGCCAGAAGTTTAGGTAAATAAATCCTAAAGATCAATGTGATGGCAGATGCAAAGTAGTATTTTATACAAATGGCCTATAAAAGGATTATTAAATTCAAATGGGGTATCAGAATTTTGGCTTTTGTAAGGTGAAAAATTATTTGTGCTAACATTAATAAAGATGAAATTAAGGAATACTACTAAGATAATTCTTAGACTAGAAATACTAATAATTAAACAGAATAAGTTTTTGCTTTCTGTTACTTTTATTGGTTTTAATCATAAAAGTCAGGACTAAAAAATTCTAAAAGAACAGCATAAAGGAAGTGGAAGGGGCTATGCCAACTGAGAGATTAGAAAGCTATAACTGTGTGGTTCCAAAGATAACCATGTTCAAAAAAATGACATAAGATGAAATGGAAACCGAAGACCCCTCCCTTTGCTTTACCACTTCACTGTCAACATCTTTATTAACTTTTTCAGAAATGTGGCAGTATAAGGAATAATTTATTTTTTGCTTCTATCATTCCTTCTACTCAAAATAGTATTATATAGAAATTGTGGAATTTAAAGACATTCTGGAAAACAAAATGAACAACCCTCTGCCCCTCAAAAAAGATGTTATTTGGGGGGCCTGATTGGCTCAATCAGTTAAGCCTCTGACTCTTGATTTCAGCTCAGGTCATGATCTCATGGTTCTTGAGTTCAAGCCCTGCATTGGGCTCTGCACTGACAGCAGGGAGCTCCCTCTCTCTCTGTCCCTCTCCCATTTGCACACTCTCTGTCTCTCTCTCTCTCTCAAAGTAAATAACATTTTTTTAAAAGATGTTATTTTGAGCAACAATAGAGCATACAATTATCAGCCAAAGTATATAACACAACTGTTATGTGTATATGTATGTGTATTAATATATAAATAAAATTTGGACATACACACATGTACCTTTTTAGCCAGCCTTCATTAGCCCATAGAGGGTAAATCCTAGGAGTTACTTGGTGTAATAAAACATTTGTCAAAGTGTGCCATATAGAAAGTTTTTCTAAAATGTTTCTTAGAGCAAATACCTTAGGAAATGGATAAGTTACTAAACAAAATTAACTGCAAAAATTCTAGGGGTGTTCACATACTTATGAAAAATCATGACACTCAAAGAGAAAGGCAATCTGAATCAATTTCCTCAGACTAAACCAATCTTTCCCTTTCTCTTCATCTCTCCCTCCCTCCCTTGCTGTATTACTCACAGTTCTTCAGAGAAACACAACTAACAGGGTATAGAGATTTATTATAGGAACTGGCTTACATGACTATGGAGGCCAAGAAGTCCATGATCGCCATCTGCAAACGAGAGAGAGAGAGAGAGAACCAGGAAAGCTGGTGATGTACTTCAGCCTGAGTCCAAAGATCTGAGAATTGGAGGCTAATGGCTTAAGTCCAGATATGAGTCCAAAAGCCCAATAACGAGGAACATAGACATCTGAGGGCAGGAGAGGATAGATGTCTCAGCTCGAGCAAAAAAGAGCAAACCTATCCTTCCTCTGCCTTTTTGTTCTGTTTGGACCCTCATCAGATTGAATAGTGCCCACCCACATGAGAACTTTACTCAGTTCATCAATTCCAATGCTAATCTCTTCTAGAAACATCCTCACAGACACACCCAGAAATAATTTTTTACCAGTTATCTGGCATCCCTTAGTCTAGTCAGACTGACACATAAGATTAAAGTTGATACACCTTAATTTTTGGAAATGCTGGCTCCACCAAAAAGTTAACCATTTCCTAGAAGATAATGACTACATGGTTTGGATATATAAGAAATAACATGATTGTTTAAATATTGTTTTTTTAAAAAATTTGGGGGGAAAGAGAAAAACAGCATGTGCATGCACACACAAGTTGGGAGGCCAAAGGAGAGGGAAAGAGAGACTCTTAAGCAGACTCCACGCCCAGTGTAGACTCCATCACAGGGCTCCATCTCACAACTGTGAGATCATGACCTGAGCAGAAATCAAGAGTCGGATGCTTAACTGACTAAACCACCCAGGCACCCCTTAAATTATTATTGAAATTAATGATACACCTAAATAGAATGGTGTCTGAAAGACAGAACATCCTTGACTGTCATTCTTTCTGTCAACTTCATCATGGAGACACCCTAGGGCTTCAGACCTCAGAGTTATATCTGAGGGGTCTATATAATTTCCCTGGTTATTTTTCTGCCATTCCAGTAACCAGAAAGAAACATTCTTATCTGAATTTAGATATCACTGGTGATTTGAGCTATAGGCTTTGTCAAACTCCCAAAAATTTATGATGTTTTTCTCTTAATAGTTGTGAATGAAACCTTTGTCCAGAGATGATAAGCATGGGCTGTCATGAGTAATTCTTCTATACTTATCAATGAGGAAAGATCAAAATAGTTAACCTAGAACTGGAGAGAAATTTCTGGCTATAGAGCTAGACTCTAGGATTTCTTATTATTGTGTTTCAGTGATGATTGAAAGGTGTACCACTGATTTATTATCAATGTATTTACTGAGTATTTATTTTTTTTCCTTCTTTTTCAGGGAAAATAAGAGTGGATGATAACATTTCTAGAATCAGTCCAAATCCAGTTTTAAATTCTGCCTGTATTCTCATACTTACTGAATTATGACTGATCTCAAATGTCTTAACTCAGAAAAAGTTTTGCAGTAAGCCAAATAATCTCCATTTGAGATAAAAAGATGGTGAAGTTTGGCCAATAAAGAGTTAAGTATTTGTAGCAGATCTTTTTTCTGAGATCCCTTTTTTGTAAAGATTTAAGGGTTCTCTGAGATAGAGTAATGGTCTCTGATTCTTCCACTATCTCCTTTACTCTTTCCCTGTCGAATCTTTGATGCAAGCAAAATAAAAGGAAATGACAGACTTTCAAGCTATTGTCTTATGACTTTCACCCAAGTTACACACTTCAAATTTTTAAAATGATCTTATGTATCTCAGTGCCACGGAATTTCAAGCCTGAGTCTCTGCCTTTCATAAGGTAAAGCCAGTCTTTCTTTTTCTTTTTTCCCCCACGTCGCTTTCCTCTGTGTCATTTTTAACCACGTTGATACCCATTCACGGTGTGTTCTTTCAATATCTTTACTCTAGCTCCTTCCAGTGGTAAATCACAAATGTGCTGCAGACAACAGAGATCTGGAATCGTTTTGATGTAGCAGGAGTGCCATGGTGAGTAGAGCATCCCTGCACTTTTCCCAGTTCCTCTTGCTCCTGATTTAAAATTGAAGGTGAAATTCTAATGGAGCCTGAGTCTAGATCTCAGGTTGACTGGGAAATTGTAAAGGTACTTGGTTCACTTGGGTGTGGCACTCCTCAGACTGTCCAAAGTAGGCATTTCTGAGCTGCACAAACATATTCAAACCTTCGCAAAAATCTAGCACCACAATTCCATAAAAGCACATCATATACACATTTTCACAAACCGAAACTTCCTTTGGGCTCTAGGGAAAATAGAGCTCTGTAATAATGGCAGCAGGTGGTTTTACTAATGACTTTTTAACAGCATTTTTGATGGTTTTAATTAAACCCCAAATATTTCTTTTGGAAAAAAAATAAAAGACAAATGGCTTCTAACGCAAAATAAAGTGTTTTTAAGGATGCATTCAAATGGGGGGAAAAGGAAACTGCATGCTGTCTCATTAAAGAAAGTAAGTAATGCTTTAGTAAACTCGAAATGGAAGTTTAATAATTGAAAAGAAGTTAAGCCATTGTGATGAGCTCATAAATGTTACTGCTGGGAAAAAAGTTTAATAGATTTGTTAAAGAAAGAACATCATATACTGACCCTAAATAAATTAGGAACACAGTATGCATATTTACCACACTAACATATTTTTGTTAAATATATGAACAATATTAAGGTCTGCTATCCATAACGAAGGGGATCAAGATCTGAAATACATCTGATTCCTTCTCTAACAGATGACATTTAATTTAGAGAATGTTTGGATGAATGAGGAGCTTCACATCGGCATCTTTTGCTTGGCAAGTTAAACTAACCTAGTTCAGGACTAGAGACATGTTGGCACAGAGTCAGGGATACAAGCTGGTAATTTATGATGTTTGATAGCTAGCCTGTGGTGCCACAAAGTCTCACGAAGGCCCATTTGGAGTAACATGCAGTAGGGTATCCAAAATCTCTCCAGTCCAACACATTGATAGAAACAAACATCCCAAGGTGAAAGAGAGGTTCCAGATGAGTTTCTCCAGTCTTCCCAGAAAATGTGCTCTCCACCTTCTCCTGTATATGACTTCAGTGATTACCAGAGAACTGCCCAGGCATATAAGCCCTGTCCATGCATCCTTTGTGAAAGCTTCTCTAGCAGAATTGAGCTTGGACCAGGCCACTGTCATGTACCAATAAGAGACTGTACAGTGCTGCTAACCTGTGGCCTCTGCTCTTCTTTATGATAGTTTAGGACTGACCTGCAAAAGTGCTCTTGTTATAGGTGTTATAGGAAAGATCCTTTTGGCCACCAAAATGGCAAATGTTTCTTAAATTTAATCAAAACTGTAAACTGGATCAGGTTAGAACACTCTGTTTGGTTTCCCCATCACTTATGGGGAACCGTATCCACTTTGCACTGTGGTATCTAGAATCCTCCATGTTCTCACCCCTGTGCATTCTCTGGCCTCTTCTGCCCCTCCCCTCTTCCTCTTCACCCAATCCTCCCACCCTATTTCAATTTCCATCCAAGCTCCAGCAATATTCTAGTACTTTGAGTTTCAGAACAAAAGATTAAGTGGTTTTGTATCGATGCACATGCTATGATAACATACTTGGAAATCACTTCCCCACAAGTTGTATCTAACAATAGCCTGCACACCTCTTAAGACCCCGTTTAGATGTGTTTCCTAACCCTTTTCTCCCAGTCTCTCAGGAAAGCTTTAACAATAGGAGGCAGAAAGGATAAGCTGAGAATGAATAGGAGGTATAAAAGACTCTTATCTTTGTATTCCTTATCTTTTTCAACTTATACTTTGTGTTGTTTAAGATAAAACTATTGAATTAAACAAGCTCCAAAATATGCCATGGCTTATGGATGATAAAAGTTTATTACTCAGGTAAAAGTTAAAATGCTATTTTTTTAAATTTTTTTTAATGTTTTATTTATTTTTGAGAGAGAGAGAGACAGAGCATGAACAGGGGAGAGTCAGAGAGAGAGGGAGACACAGAATCCGAAGCCGGCTCCAGGCTCCGAGCTGTCAGCACAGAGCCCAACGCAGGGCTTGAACCCACGGACCACGAGATCATGACCTGAGCCGAAGTCGGACGCCTAACCGACTGAGCCACCCAGGCGCCCCAAAATGGTATTTTTGATCAAGGACAGAGTCCTCCAAGAATGATCCTGGGACCAAGACCCCCCCTAGTCTGGCTCCTCCACTATTGTCCACTTGTGACTTTCAAGCTTGTCATGTTCGTCTACATCAATCTTGGAAAAGGGAGGCAGAGACTAGAGAAGACACGCCTACTTTCTCATAATCTTGACCCTACACACATGACTTCTGCTCAGCTTCTCCTGGCAAGAGTTAGTCATGTGGCCTTGCCTAAATGTCAGTGTGCTGAGAGATACCATCCCTGGGTAGGCAACTAATTCTCAGCAGCAAACCTAAACTATGAGAGAAGGAACACCTATACAGATGGATAGCTAAATCCATAGCTCAGGCTAAATCACATAGTTCATATTTTAATTAGTAAAAAAACAACATGTGGCAGTTTCTCAACAAGTTAAAAAGAATTACCATATGACCCAGCAATTCCACTACTAAGTATATAGCTGAAAGACTTAAAAACAGGTGTTCAAAGAAAACTTGCACACAAATGTTCAGAGTAGCACCACTTACAATACCCAACAGGTGGAAATAACCCAAATATCCACAAAGGGTGAATGAATAAACAATGTGGCCTATCAATACAATGGATATAATTGTATAATATATACACAATCCAGCTATAAAAAGGAATAAAGTACTGATATACACTACAGTATGGATGAATCTTGAAAACACTATGTTAAGGGAAAGAAGTCAGGCATAGAAGACCATATATTGCATGATTCCATTTAAAAGAGATATCCATAATAGGCAAATCCATAGAGATAGAGAATAGAGTGATGATTGCCAGGAGTTAAGAGAAGGGAGAATGGAGAGTGACTGTTTAATAGGAAGAGTGTTTTCATGTGGGGAGATAAAAGAAAAAAAAAAGGTTCTGGAACTAGATAACGGTAATGGTTGCACAATGGTAATGAGAATTCTGGTAATGGTTGCACAACATTGTGAATGTACTTAATGCCATTGAATTGTACACTTTAAAATGGTGAAAATGATAAATTTATAGCATGTTTATTTTACCAGAATTTAAAAGAAAATGATAACATAGTTTTCTGGAGGCATGTACTGAATCAACCCTTCACACAGTAATATTTTATTCTATAATGACAGAAATATTCACATAAAACCCCAAGCAAAGACAATAGTTAGCCTTATTCTTCTTTGTTTATTTTTCTTTTGAAATTTCATTTTTTTTTCTTACTACAACCTAAGAGATATTTTTTGAACAACTTTTTCGTTCCAAGCACTGCTCTGCATGTTCATTCTTATCATAAACTCAAAGCTCTGGGAAGGTCCCAAGGTGTATTTAGAGAGGACACAGGTCCCAAGTCAAGATGGATAACAATAGGACCTCATCATTAGCCCAACATAATAGTGATACAATTTAATAATGCACCACAAAAGTTGGGACCCTTGGCCCATTTTGTCGTTAGAGATACTTGACCACTGGAAGGCCACCAATGTATTGATACTACTGCGATATTGTTTTACAACAGGTGTAAAACTGTCATATCATACCACATTCAGAGTTCAAAGAAAGGCATTACCAGTCTGAAATTTACTGAATGCCTGAACATTTCTACTCCATTTAAAGATTCTGCTATTCAGGTCTTTGAAGAAAAGAGAGTCATCCCATAACTGGATGAGTGTAAATGGATGTGTGGCATCTTGAATGACATAGAATAGGATATTCCAAAATTTACTTATATTTGGATTTGCATTTTGGTTTTTCTTTGTTGTCACTGCACATTTGCTCTCCTAATCATATTTTAGGTAAACTTAATAGCAAAAGTGGTTTATTCTCTCAAATGACAGATGACAGTAAGAGATAGTCTTACTTATGTGATCTGACTGGCATACTGAGCCCAGTTGGATTTAAACTTAATTGAAAAAAAAGTCATATAATACTAGAAATAGAAGGGCCCTTAGGAATAATTCATTTTAACCTTTTCATTTTTATATAAGAACAAAATAGAACCCAGATATGTATCTTTTCACCTATTATCTATAGAATGACCATATATCCTGGTTTGGACCTGTTTTGCCATGTAATTAATAATAACACCTCCTTTAGTTCTCAAAGATGTACTGATTTAGGAGAAAAGCTAAATGTTCATCTAGTCTATATCTCTTTTGGTTTTGGTTTTATCATCCATTAGATGATATTATACAAACCTAGACCACCTATCAATATAAAAATGCATAGATTGGGGCACCTGGGTGGCTCAGTCAGTTAAGCATCCAACTCTTGATTTTGGCTTGGGTCACAATCTCACGGTTTGTGAGTTTAAGCCCCGTGTCAGGCTCTCAGCTGATGGTGTGGAGCCTACTTGGGATTCTCTCTCTACCCCTCCCCCATGTGTGTGCATGCCCTCTCCCTCTCTCTCTTTCTCTCTGTCTCTCTCTAAATAAACAAATAAACTTAAAAAAAATTAAAATGCATAGATGTACATACATGTAACGTTTGGGTCTAGTTCTCCAGTTGAGAACCTCTAACATAGATGTCAGAACGAATAAAATCAATTCCTGTGCACCCCTCATACAGCTAGTTAAACAATACTGCCTATTAAATCTCTATACACCAATAAAATAAGTCTTTTTTTAAAATGTTTATTTATTTTTGAGAGACAGAGTGCAAGCAGAGGAGCGACAAAGGGAGAGGGAGACACAGAATCTGAGGCAGGCTCTAGGCTCTGAGCTGTCAACACAGCCCGATGCGGGGCTCCAACTCATGAACCATGAGCACATGACATGAGCCGAAGTTGTATGCTTAACTGACTGAGCCGCCCAAGCACCCAAGGCCCAATAAAATAAGTCTTATTGCACCCATCAGGCAAGAGACTAGGCTAAGAAGTACCACTACATGGAATGGTAGAGTCAGGACTTGGACTCTGGCCTTCTGACCCACTGACCTTTTACCATGAGAGGTGGAGAGAGCAGGCTATTGGACACAGACGTGTAGTTTATACTCTGACTGACACTGACTAATTAGGTGGCCTCGGGCAAACTGATTAACACACTTCACCTCTTTTTTCTAATTTGTAAAGTGCAGGTTATAAAGTATCCACCTCATCCTGATTTCTAAGGAGAAAATAGAAAAATATACCAGTAGTGCTTGGAAGACTAATCCCTAATAAATGTTAGATATTATTACTAAGCAACATTGCTGCTGTGAAATCATGCAAACACTTACGTAGATTATCGCATGATCCAAAAACCAAGAGTTCAGAAATAATGGAGAATCTAACAAAATAGGAAACTACCTTCACAGTACACAAGTATCCTCAAAATATGTTACGCTGTAGCAATGGCGATAGGCATCAGAGGCAGCAGAGGGGAGACTCTGTGAAGGATGTGAAACTCTATGTCTAGTTAGGGTCAGAAAACTTCAGAGGAGTTTTAGAGAAATGTATACAACAAAATGCCTTGCAATACATACACCATTATTGTACCATTTTCTCACAAAAACCATCAGTAACTTCAGCGGACTATCGATATTAAAATTCTGATAATGCAATTCCATCCCTTCTTCCTAAAATTATTCCCCATCACGTCACGGCACATTGTAGCTATATCTTATTCTACAGGTTTATTAATTTCAAGGTACAGCCTTGGAGGTGGATGTCAGTGACTTGAAGTATTCATACGTAGGAGCTTACTTATTCGCCTATAAATAATGAACTAACATATTTTTTAGCCAGAGCAAAGCCTCCATTTAAATATAAGACCAGCTTCCTTATCACAGCCACGTGAAAGGAGGCAGAACGGAATGAAGAGAGATAATGTTCCAGTCAAATTACATCCTTACATATTCATATAGATTCTTCATTTTCTTCAAATGCCAGAATGTGACTTTGAGATTTTTTTTTCTCAGTTGGGACTCTTATTTGCAATATGCCAGCTAAAATTTAAATTGTGTGGGCTAAAAGGGGGCTTTATTAATGGACACAATGACTTTGAGGAAACTGGGAAGTGCTATCTTTTTATGGGTTATTTCTACCTCTCTCCTACACTTGATTCTCCCCTGAATTTTTTCTCCTCAAATTATCTAGCATTACACTGAAAACACCTCCCTAGTTGCTATTTCATATTATAATACACTTTCCTCAAAATGAATTCCTAGAAAAGAAAAATTTTATTAATATTTTAGCAGTAACTATAAATAAATATATGGAAACAAGGGAGATAGTTTCCAGAACGTAATTCCAGAATTTTAGTTCCAGAATTAAAGAATTTTTATTTATTTTTTTTAACATTTATTCATTTTTGGAGAGACAGAGAGAGTGAGTGGGGGAGGGACAGAAAAAGAAGGAGACACAGAATCCGAAGTAGGCTCCAGGCTCTGAACTAAGAGCACAGAGCCCGATGCAGGGCTCGAACTCATGAACTGTGAGATCATGACCTGAGCTGAAGTCAGATGCTTAACTGATTGAGCCACCCAGGCCCACCCCAGAAAGAAATTTTTTAAAATTCACCTTTATTGCAGATTTCTTTCAAATGCTCTATTTTATACACAATTAACCACAAAAGCAGTTGACTCCATGCCTAAGAACTAATTATTATTTCTTTAAAATCTTTTGCACCAGGTGGAAATATACTTTCTTTACTGAACTCCATGTTTTATTCACAGGGAATTATGGTCTTAATAAAGAATATTATCATGTGAATTAAAATCAATATTAATATGAATTGTAAACAGTGTCCAAAATGAGGAAACTAAATGATTACATACAATTAAAACAGTAAATCGTGAGCTGTACATTCAAACCACTTTGTAAAAGAGGTTAAGTGCCACCGGGCAAAGGCTTAACTAAAAAGGAGGTGATAAGGGAAGACATTTGTGAGATCCTTAGAATTCGACAACCTTATCATTCTTGCTTACTCTTTGTTCCCCAAATCCTAGAAGTACACGCTGACCCGTAAAGAAAGATTCAGAGTAGAGTGTGAAATAATGAGCTGTATCTTTGGGCATCGTGTTTCAAAATAAGGTTGGTGTCTCCTGGAATCTCCATTAAACAAACTTCTCTAGAACATGATTCCATATTCCTGAAACAAGCAGAGCTTCAACCATCAAAGAGTTTCCATTTCCTATGAGGAGGCACAGGCATAAACTAACAACTCCCTAAAAGTAGTTCCTGCTAGAACAGAGAAAGAAACAAAGCATTAAGGAAGGACATAAGGAATGACTGCTTCAGTCTTCAAACATGATGTTGGTCATGTCTTCAAACACAAAAAGGGTCATGATGTGCAAGTCAGTTGCTTAGAATAGAAAGCTTGTCAGAAAACAAGTAAGATTCAGTCACATAGGAAGAATACCAAGAAGGTTTGAATGGACTTGACCTGCTTGAGAAATTATTTGGTGGGGGCTGGCAGAGTCCAGTGTATATAAATAGAATAGTGGCAGAAGACAAATAAAGAAAGGATTTTTTTTACTTACTTATTTTTCATTATTCGTTTAATAAATACTCATGCAGGCCCTCCTCTTCCAGGCAGTGAGCGGGCCCTTAAAGATACAATATTAAAGAAGGCTCAGCTCACGGTACAATAGGAGAATGACAGATGCAGATAAATAGTCATTGTCCAATGTGTTTTTGCTTGTAGTAAAGAAAGACATAAAAGTCTCTAAGGTACAAAGGAAGGGACAAAACCAATTACACATCAGGCTACACTTCAAGGGAACATGTGGTCTGGGTTTTAAGGGAAGATTCAGCTCTCACTAGTGCAATGGACCCAGGAAGGAGAGGGTGGGCAGCAGTGTAGGAATCCTCTGCTATAAGACTCTAAACACCCCCAATTATTAAAATGTAAATAATTCCTGCAAGCTAAAAAAGTATCCATTGTCTTTTAGAAGTAGTAAAATGAAACATGTAAAGGCAGAATAGATGAGCTCTGTGTAGAAAAACTGGAGCAGGAATATAATCATGAAGTCTACTTCATATTAATGTCCTTCCTATATATAGGAACTATATATAGGAACTATATATAGCATTGAAGACCAGGGATGTTAAGGGTATCAGGCCCTCTCATACCTCTGTGCTGTGCATGTCAGAATCTCTCATCCAGTTCATCTCTATGCCCTTAGTTGGCCTGCCTCTAAAGCATCATTTCTTCTCCACATTATGTGTTCACCAGCATATGAAGATCAACAGGGAAATAAAATTTAGGTTGTGGAAAATCATTCTATAATTTTAATATGGAGATGTTATCAAACATGATAGAGGTTAAAAGAAATTTCTTTTCAAATTCTATGTCGTATATTGGTGATAATAATTGTTTCCGGTTTTATGAAGCTTTTTGGACAAAGCAGAAAAATTATCAAGAAAATTCAAGTTCACTTAGCATCCTAATGCTTATTTCCTCACTCCTTCAGGAAATACATAAAAAGAATAGCTTGCATCATCTCTTTCTTCAATTATAAAAAAAAGTAGTTAATTCCCATTTATCTTGATAGATGACTAACAGGATGGAGAAAATAATCTCAAAATGCTATTATAGAAAGCCCAAAGAATTGAGATCTACTGAGCTTATCAACATTAGTCTATTCTTATTTCATCTATGTGGATTTACAAAAACACCCACTATGTGTTCCACTCGGAACTTTGAGGAATACATACTAAATACATACAACGCTTGAGCTAGTTTGTTGATTTTCATGAAGCAACTACAACTAGCAAATAGACATCCTTGGGACCCAAGAGGACCAGCTGATCCTCTATATTGATGCTATAGCACTCAACAGCAAATGTGATCGATCATGCAGTGAACATTCTTAGCGCAAGATCTGAGAACATAGGACATCCCAAAAGTAAGGCAAGTCTTCATCTTCTTCACAACAGCAAATAGCTCCAGTTTGGAATATAAACAAATGTACCTATTTTACATGGATTAGACTTACAGAGGAAGCTGGTGAGCAAGTTGTTAGAGACTTTGAGAAAGAAACTAACTGAGCGAGAGGCAGCATAGGTGCGTCCCTCCACTACATGCTTCTCTCGCTGCCTTCCAACTCCTGGAATTTGGATCTTTGGGAGTATCTCCTTATTTTCTCCAGAGATCACTCAGCAAATCAGAAATACTTGTGTAAGGCACAGCTCTTACTTAAGAGTTGATCAAGGGAGTGATTTAGGTAGCCTTAATAGTGCCTTTCACTGTTTAAAACAGTCATTCAAGAAAACATCCATGGAACAGTTGATTTTTTAAAAGCTCATAGAATAGTGCCTGGAACATAATAAGTACCCAATAAATATTATTTCTATTTTTTATTGTTATTATTATCACTACTTGGCAGTCAGAATTAAAGGCAGATTTCAGAGACTTCAGCAAATAGAACAGTACACATTACTCTTTCCCCAAACTGCACAGTCAGAACACTTTATAATAATACACTATTCCTACTATAGGGATCCCAAGAGGACTTCCAACAGCTGTACTGTACTACAAGTTCATGTGTTAGACTAGAGGTGAGCAAACTTCTGCTACAAAGGGCCAGAGAGTAAATGTCAAGAGACAGTGTCCTCAACTTTTAGAGCAATAGTTGTTGCTGAAAGACTAACAGTGTCTTTTGTATTTTACATCTTACATTTAACAATGCAAACCCCAGTCTTAACTTGTAGGCCATACAAAAACAGGCAGTGAGTGGATGTGACCCACCATCAGTAACTTACTGACCCTTATGCTTGAGAACCACTTCTGTGTCTTATTTTTTTATCCCAGGGAAGGCACACCACACATACATGCTCACACATGCACTTCCATGTACGTGTTTCAAATCTTGGTTATAAATAATTCGATACATTACATTAATAAGAAAAATATGATTTGTAGCATTTCAATTTCACAAGCACTTACAAACACTACTGAAAAGATGACAACGTTATGTCTTAAAAAATTCAGTTTGAGAACTGCCCGTTTAAATAAAACAAAACCAGGTTTTTCTTGTTCTTTCTTTTATTCTCACAATAAAAGCTTTGTTTTAAGAAAACCATAAATTTATTATTAATCAAATAATTAAATACCCTTTGAAAGATAGTAAGCTGATTCCTTCCGGAAGAATCACCTGACCTGTGTGCCTCTTCGCAGCCGCAAAGCCTTAAGGAATTCTAAAAAAAAAACTTGAGTTGAGGAAATATTTCAAGAGGAGAGACTGGGATCAAGGCTCCAGAGCAAAGCTTTCAAAACTTTATGTACCCTACCTCGCATGGTTTATTTCCTATGCCTTGAGAAATCAAAAAGAATTGCTGGCTGGAGTGGGTTTCCTTTCTTTTATTCTATTTAGGTTTATTGTTTATTCAAAAATATTTAATTCTGCACTCTATAATTAGGACCTAGTGTAGTGTTTGGCACATGGTAAAATGTAAATCAACGTTTTTTGTTCTTTCCCTTGTGGAAGTTTGACAGACAAGAAGCAAGAGAGAAAATAATCCCTCCAAAAATTAGGATAAATTTTTATCTAGAGGAAACAAATAAGGTACAGTGCTAGCTGGTCACAGGGGCAGGGCATCCTTTGGATAGAGTGGTTGGGGAAGGCTTCTGCAGGGAGCTGGCACTCTCAGGGCACCCTGACGACGGAGAGGGAAAAGACAGGAAAACCACACAGGAAACTGCTCCAAGACAAAGAGTAGCAAGAACTGTTGGGAGGCACAATTTTCTGTGCTCAAGAAATTGTCAGAACGTTATGCGGCCTGAGCTGAGTGACCAAGGGAAAGAATGGTATAAGAGGGAATAAACAGAGCCTACAGAACATGGAAAGGGACTCAAATCTAATGCCGAGAAATCTGAATATCATTCTAAAAGCAGTGGCAAATACTGAAGCATATTTAAGCACCTTTGAGACGTATGATTGTGAAACACAATGAATTGATCAAAACAATAAAGAGTTCATTTAAACATAGGTTTGCTTTTTTTTTTTTTCTTTTTACATGAGTCTTTCTAGTAAGTCTAATGAATGAAATAGTACTTAGAATAACTTGATTTTACTGTGGACTCTGTTACATATGAACATTCATGATTGACATTTTTGAAATCTCTGCTCACATGCCTCATGAGGCTGTATCATAATTTTAGTAATCACCATGGTGATTTAACCACCCTCACCAAAGTGAAAAAGACATTGTCATCTCCTGTGATTTCTTGTGCTCTCAATCCTGACAGTGTTAGGCAGGAAAAAACAATCCCCAATTTAGAATCATCATGCAGATTTTAGCCCCTCTGGGAATCTATGGTGTTGGTTGTTGTCACGCCTCCAGACATTAACAGTAACTTGCCTGAGCAGCCTTTGTCACTGTAATTATAATGACCAGAAGCTGCCAGCATATAGCAGCATATAGCCTTGGCTACACAGGGCTACACAAGAAACTAGTTTCTCCTCCTCTCTGAGGTGTTTCCAAGGTAAGATCATCCATTCTTCCACTCAACAACTATTTTGGGGGTGCTGTTCTAGGTGCTGAAAGTCGAGATGGAACAGAACAAAACCCCTGTCTTCATGGATTTTACGTACTATTTTGGTAGGAATTACATTTCCGCATAAATATACCACACGCAATTAAATAACTACCTCCACAACAAATTGGCCACCTCTCTTTCTTTTTCTGAAAAATAAACGTATTTTCCAGATCAAGGCACTCAGCTCAAATTAGATCTGTCTGTGCCTCCAAACTCAAAGAAGGGGCCAAGTTCTAAGGTTGTCTGATCTGAAGGCTGAGCAGTCTGGGTCGAACATATCTGGAAAGACACTAAAATCGTCTAACCAAGTTTAATGCAATCTTTGTACAAATAGGCAAACTGTGATTCTGAGATGAGAAAGAGCCTGATTAAATTTACACAATGACATGGTTAACTACTGAATCAAGGAGTAAGCAATCAATCAATCAATCAATCAATTGGCCCTTCAGTGCTATTCCTACCACTTCTCAAAAGAAGGTCTTCACTTCCCCTTACTTTATAGACAAAGGGAGGAAACTCAGAGAGGTACAGTGACTTGTCCAAAGGCATAGCTGTCTAAAGGAACACAACTAGAAATATGACCCAAGCTTTCTTATTCTCCACACATTCCTCTTTCCACTAAAATATAGATATAGATAGATAGATATAGATATAGATGATATAGATATAGATAGATATAAGTTTATATAGGTGCTTATTTTACAATATGATCCCTTAATAAACATGAAGTCTATTAACTTACATAAAGGGATTTCAAGGGATTCACTCCAGAGAATGTCAAATTTTCCTGAAGAGTTGTAACAAGAGTAAAATGATAGTCACAAAAACTGACACAAATAGGAAAAAATGTAAATTAAGGTAAAGAAAGGACTGAAGGGATAAATAAATGGCTAATACTGAGAAACTCATCTTATTGGCTTTTTATATTGTTAATAAGTTTTAAATCATAGCAAGTGTTTTTAAAAATGAGTGCTGTCCTCTACCTAAGAATAATACCAACAAAAGTAAAAAAGTATACTAAAACTTACACATGTATTATTTCATTTAACAGTATTTTGAAAGAAAACTCTTCTTCCTTACTTAAGAGAGCAGGTATTTTCCCCAGCAGAAAAGGTGAAATGCTAATTCCTACACATTCAAAAACAGAAAGCCAGGCATATGATCAGAGTCAGACTCAATGCAAATTGGGATACTTTATTCATGTGCACAGACTGTATTTTTAATCCTGGTTAGCCTAAGATTTGGCTTCCTTAGCACCAAAGCATAGAGTTTATAAAGTCAACTCCATGAGAAGAGGCAGGCAGCAAGAAGCAGGAGGCTGAACACCGCCAGCCCCACCTGTTATTTTAGGTTCTACCAGAAATGGTGTATGGATGTGGTTAGCGCCAATTCTTAGTGTCCATCGGTGGGGGAAAGGCCAGCATGACTGTAACACATCTCCTCCACATAATCTGAACTTTAAACTCATATGGTCCCTGAAAGTCAGCCAGATAAGTGAAGAAAGTAAAATGTGCTGGGGATTTATTAGCACAGTATTTCTCAGAGAATTTTATACACAATACACTGTGAGACTCCATGAGTGGGACATGCTCTACAGTTTCCAAAACTAATTTGAAACAGACTCCTTTTGTTTTATCAGATGTGTTAAGAAGTGAAACGTTTTCTGGATCATTAAGGCATATGTGAATATAATGAATTCAACAAGCTCTCAATCACTAAATGCTCACGATGTAGGCAATATGCTGTGTGACAGAGGATTTGTTAATCAATAATTATATTAATCAAAGAGAAGGGCAGGAGCACGAGTTCAGTATCACTCTAGCATTCAATGGGCCAGAACTGATTTTGTTTACCTTTGTTCTTTCTACCTCTTACCCGTATGTACACAGATTTTCTCTTTTTATAAGATTAGTATCACTGAAGGGAAATCTAATTTCCAAAGCAAGTAGAGTGCATTCTAGTGCAAAGATACGCCGTTGTCTGAGGAGGGGCGCTTTTTTTTTGGGGGGGGGGGGTTGCAGGTTTCAAAGAGCTTAATTAGACATGGCAACACTGACATTGGTCAAGAGAATTGCCTGTGCACTCTGTGTACAAAGAGAAACATTCTAACTGCTCTCTGGCCACCTTGAAACTGATTCACGGACTATGTGACTTCAGGTGTTCGTGCTCCCATCCTCACGGGTGTAAGTGGTAGCAGCATCTCGGCAGCATCGCATCACCTGGAAGATTGTTAGAAATGCAGGATGTGAGGTCCAGCACAAAACCTGCTAAATCAGAATGTGCATTTTCACAAGATCACCAAGTGATCTGGTGTATGCTGAAGCTCGAAAAACACAACTTCATGTGCCAATAACAGGACCACCTGAGAAAAATCTTCTTCAGAAAACAATGTTTCATCCTGGACAGGTGCATGATCTTTGGCAAGGGACAGTGGCCGGGATTTGGACCTAAATTCACCAGACTTTCAAACCTCCATGCTTCTCCTGGTGAAATACCATGGCCTCCATGCTTGTCCTTGTGAAATACCATGGCCTGCAATTGTTAAGTATCTTATTTCTTGAGCCTTTGCTCTCCCACCTGTGAGATCAGGGTAATTATATCTAATCCTTAGAATTCATGGTGAAATTTATGAAAGAATATAAAGCACTTCATCTAATACTTGCTTAGTAAGTGGTGGCTATTGATAATAATAAAAAGTCAGTGATAAAAAAAATAGGTGTAATAATAATGCTACTAACAATAATAAGTAGTAGTAGCAGAAGCAGTAGCAAAATAGCTACATGTCTTAGAGGCAACTGGAAGACACAGCTGTCCTATCAAGTCAAACTGGGATGAATGTTGAAGGTAACAGTAAGGAATAAGACAAATAAAAAATAAAAAGATAGCATGTCCTTTCTAACCAGACTCTCCAAAATCTCCCACCTTTTATTTGTGTGACTTGGAAGGAAAGCCTCCTAATGCAGGCACACCCCGCCGTGACCGTGATGGAGGAGGGTGGCTGAAGTGGACTGAAGTAAGGGTCTCAAGAAGAATCTGCATAAAGATGCAGACCCTTCTACACCCTGCAGGCAGAGGTATCCCGGGCACCGTTGAGGGGGGCGCACATGGTTTAGTCGTCATCCTTGTACCGAGGGGCAGAAATCCAGTGTAAAAAAGACTAAACAAAAGGGGCTTTTACTAAAACAATATTGATCCATGACATGGTTTTAATCTGACTTAAAATCTCCTCACCCCAACTGGCCCAAGACTCTCCCAATTTTAGCCCGGGAAGTCCCATATCCTAGAAAATCCCTCAGCTGTAGGCAAACTCCAACAGTTGGTCACTCTAGCTCAGCTTTTTACACCGCCCTCTTCTGATTCAATATCCTAATTACTTTAAATTCTGTATCTTTATAAATTACCTCAAATGCTTCATCTCTCATCTATTTCTAGATCTTTCTCTTTCTCTCACTTTAAGATTATTTCCTTAAGGAAAATGAATATGGGGATGAATCCAGAGATCAAACCAATGAGTCGATTGGGGGAATGCAAAGCTATGATTTAGGCACATTTATGCTATGTTTTCATTAGTTTCCTGTTAGCTGCAATCCTCACAGCTTTCAGGGACAAACACCAGGACCAACCTGAAAACCTTCTAGCATGTGCAGAACAAAAATATCAGGCTAGAACAAATAAGCAATTCTGGTCTGGGAATGCAGTCTGGGATCTGCCCTTTCAAAGGGCAGCGGTCTAACAGCTTGTTAGTTAGCCTTTTTAAAGGCCAGCAACCAGGGAAAGTAGACCACTGGGTGTGGGTCACTCTACAGAAAACAAGCCACGCTCCTCTGGCTATTTGCAATGCAATAAGAAGTTCTGGTCCAGGAGTAAACCCAGTTACTCTCGGTCAGGGGCACCAGAATGGAATTTCAAAATATTGTTGTGACTCTAGAAATGCTTGACCTGAGAACCACCTTTTAGGCTTGCATTCCAAGGAAACAAGCCAAACTGTCAAGAAAAAAATTCATAAACAAAAATGTTCATTTTCAGGGTTATTCAGAAATTTTTAGGCACCGTGGAATGATTACATAAACAACACCTGTACAACAGCTATGACAAAAGTAAAAATAATAATGCACAGCAGTATGTCCCATGCCTTAAGTAGCCCACCTCACCTACTCCTTACAACATCTCCTTAACGTAGGCACTATGTTCCAACCTCCTTTTATTCATTCAGAGGCTTAAAGAGATCAAAATGAATTGCCCAAAGTCACACAGCTCATAAGTTGCAGAAAGAGGATACATATCAAGGTCTTTTGGATTCCGAAGTCAAAATGTATCTACTCTGAAATACTTAATTTTTTTTAAAACGTGAATATGATGCAAACTGAATACTCTTCATCATTTCCAATAAGAGTAGCATATGTTCTGGCCCATGTTCTGTCTATATTTTAGTAGGATGCATTTGGGCCCTGAAGACAATTATTTCTTTCATTAAACATAGTATTTAAGCAACAATGACTAAAATCCATATAACCTAATATGAAATATCTTAGCTAAATTAAGCTAAAATAGCTGTCCACAATGATTAATTTATAAACCTAATTTTTACACTTTGTAACTCCTCCAGCCAGCATAGAATGTGCCTCTAGATTTTATTTTACTCTCCATTTATCCTCTGTTTAGAAGATATATTATCTTTAAATAAGAAGGCAAATGTTATTTGAGCAAAGGCTAGGGACACATTCTGTGCCCTTAATACAAATAATTTTAAGCAATTTGACAGATAGAGTGCCATTACATCATTTCAGATACTAATGGGCATAATAATTCTTCAACTTCCTCCTGAAAGAGGGCTCTAAAATGGGACAACTGACTGAAAAGAAAATGTCAAGTTATTTATGGATTCCATTGCTATTTTATGACACATAGATGGATGGTGGTCCCTTTGTGGAACCATGTGTCTAGGTTGCCCTTGTCTGGAAGGGGTATTGCCTCCTTTTTTGCTGAACAGCATCTTCTTCCATTCTTCAGGTGATCCTACCCGGATTTCATTTGGAAACCACCCTTCCTTCTTCTCATGCACAAGGCTCAAGGAGACTGACTTAGCCTGAGCCTAAGGGGCAGCCTTACAATAAAAGCCAACATAATTAGAACCTCCAATCCTCTGACCACAGATAATTTGGGAGAGATGCTTGACACACAGCAGGCCACTCAGAGCCAACAAGACTCAATTCTGGGACCTGTGTTAGAACATTGAGGAAAGAGAAGATATTACTGCTCAGAGCTTGCTAAACTGATGGGAAAGTAAGTGTAAGCAGCTAGCAATGCCTTGTCTGCAGGAGTTTACTGTCTAAGCAGTTTCCTCTATTGCATGTGTCTAACAAGAGAAATCTTGATCACAGAAGAAGGAATATCTTACTAATTTAATAATCCAATTCAGTAACCATGAGAATTAAAATAACGTCGTACTCTTGGGGAAAACTACCCCTTAACCAATATAAATTATCAACTTACCAACACATATTCAAACCAAATAGAGATTTTCTTCTTCATCATTGTCCTGTCATATAAAAACCCTAGTGAATTAACAAAGCAAGCATCAAAATCCATTTTTATCTTTCTCCCTAGCATCCACACTAGATTGTATTTATAGATCTGAAAACTCATTTTGCATAGAAGTTGTCGAGTGTTTGCATTGAACTGCAAACTTAACTCAAAAGTGTTTAAAAAAAAAAAAAAAGCAGAACTGGAGAGTTAGAAGGGCGTTAGAGGTCATCTAGCCCTGTGGGAAATTTCCTAGGCCTCACGGTGAGCTGATGCAAAGAAAATGGTCTCTATATCTTCAAGTCAGAGGTCTTTCCATAGAATTACAAAGTATTTTATCCTGTCACTGAAGCAATTATCTTCAGTTAAATATAAAGATAACACCCACACAAAAAACATACATTGTGGAACGGGTGTTAATTTTTGTAAAACATACAGTTCTATCATGCATTTGGATACTTCCTTGAATTAGAACATGTTCCCTATATTTGCAACACACTTCATACTTAGCTCCTTGGAGAACTATGAGTGCCATTTTGGATGTCAGCTCCAATTTTGCTCCTTTTTCCAACTCCTAATACATAGAACACATTCATCTGTTGTATTATTTACCGTTTTATGTAACAGCTATTTATAGATGGGCATGTATGTCTCCCTACTAGAACATGAGGTATTTATTTGCTTTACAGAGTTCTGTCTCCAGTTAGTAACACAAACCTGTATGTTGAACACAGTAATCACTATTTATTTGTTAGCTATTAACAATAATATGATGATTACTATATGCTAAGAACTGTTCTAAATAATATAAATACACACAGTCATTGCATTAATCCTCACTCTAGGTACTGTTGTCAACATCCCCATTTTATATACAAGAAAACCGACACATAGGTCATATACACAGCTAGTAAGAGGCAGGACTGGGATTTAAGCCCAAAAGATCTGGTTCCACTGTCTGTGATTTTTTCCACAATAATATAATCTCTTAATGTATATTTTTCTGTGTAGTATGTGATATGCAGTTTGAAATTATAAAATGTAGTATGTGTAGAAAAGATAAAAAATTCAATACAAATAGAAATTGACTCGTGTAGGAAATCTCTTACATATTTTCTAAGAAGTTTGGATGTTTCATTAGCATGTGTTTATACATACGAGTTGGCCAATTACTGTTAGATGAATGGATTCACAAGTAAGTAAATGAAACCCACAAAAGCTGGGTAAATTGAAAAAGAAGGGTGAAAAGTCATTTAAAATCATGCCTGAAAAATAAGTGTTATAGTATCAAAATTTCAAAATTCTCTACGTTTGTAGTTGCTGTGCATTATTTGTATAGGAAAATGAGATCGCAAAGTAGCAGAAGAAGGTCACAGAAATACAAATTCTGAGGCTAATTCTTTGTATCATGCAGGTTTAGAAAAGTTCCCTATTTCTTTGCACTTTAAATATTTAATCTTCTCTTTAAAAATATCTCATTGGTCTGGTGTAAATCCATGATGAAATGTTACATTAAAAAGTATGTCAACACAGTATTAAGTGTTCATGTCATTTCTTCTAGATATCATTCACTACGTTTTTTCTAGATACAATTTTCTGATTAAAATGAAGCTGATTAAAAGTAAATTAAAAGTAAACATGCACGGATTGTTTTCTTTTATGATCTTGATTCAGAGGTAGAAATAGGAATGCTTTATTCTGTTCAACCTAATGCCATCCATCCTGGTGGGACCTTGATAATCACATGCAGCAGTTGGGACTTCTTGGTCCATTGAACTGCAGGCATGAGGGCCACCAGCAGTTATTTGAATCAGATAACATTTTGTAATATTCAGATGTGGACTCAGATGGGTGTAACCAAATACCTGACATCCTCATATCTGTAAAATCCCAGGCAGAGATATTATTCGGTGATTTCAAGGAATGATATAAAGTTGCTGGCTTTGTTGGGAGTTAAAGCAAGGATTTAACTTTAAAGTTATAGGGGAAAAATTAGCTTTACATAAATTGTGTCTTGTGGACCACACACAGACACATTCTCACACACCTTAGAATTTAAAAATCTTTAGTCTCTTCTATGACATTGGTAACCTCAGGTCTCTCAATATTACAAAAGACTGTAAACTGGGAACAATATATTCCGTGTCAAAAATAATTGCTCTTTGGACGGTTGCTGGGAGTTAGAAATTTGCCTGTTTTACAGCAAGTTGCATTTATCTCTAAACTGACTGTGAGCACTAGAGAGTCAATCTGACCCAATGAAACTTGTTTCTGGAAGTGTACAAGTATATCAAATTATGGCAAATCAGCTTGAATCCACACACTCAGATCGTTTTCTCCCAGAGGCTGTTTTATTTAAAAAAAAAATCCATTCATTCACTGACATAAATGTAGCACCTTTTTTGGTGGTTCTTGTTATTGTTGCTGATATTTTATCCCAAATGATGTATCTGAACATCACAATTTTAAAAAACAGTCAAAGTTATTGGCAGGATATCATAGATATTTAGAATCATAAGGAGATTTATTAGGTCTGAAGTTCAACTTCCCTGTTTTTATTTGGTATTACAAAGTCTGTGTAATAACACTTTAAAAACAAGAGCAAGCATATTCTTTAGAGGCAAAAGTACTGTCTCAAGAATTCATAATCTTCCCCCTTCTTCTCTGAAGTTAAATAATATTCAGCATTAGGATGTACTGGATGAATGTCCTCTCAGCAGAGCAATTAGGATGACAAATACCCTCCTCTTCTCTGACGACATGGTGGCTTCAAGTTGCAACAGTTCCTGTGTCCTAATTACTGCCAAGAAGAGGTCAATATCCACTCTGCCAAGATTAATATCGTGGGTTTTGGTAGACATTCTTCAGAATCCAAGCAGGCATTCTCGACTGCCTCATATAGCCAGTGAATCGGTTCAGTCATAGAGGGGACCCAGTCAATTGTGTGACTTAGAGGAAAAAGAGGGTGTTCATATAGTAGTGACACAAACCAGACACTCACAGTGGCTGTACTTGTAAATGTATAACAACTGGATCTCCAGAAGGAAGTGGGAGATTGAGAGGGATGGAAGATTCTGTGGTGTTTGCCAATGTCCAAGCTCTCAATACTTCTACCTTGCCTTTTTCAAGCTACCAGCACGGTATCAATGGGTCTGCAGAGCAATCAGCTCAATGAGTGGCTGAATACATATTAAATAATTCCATAAATAAATGAAAAATGACCAAGGTGGTAAGTGCTACAAAGAAAAGATTGTTAGGACATTGTTTCAAGGAAGGGTACAACAGGAGTATTTTTCCTTGACAGAGAACTCAATGGAGGAGTCGCAGATGCTGTTGTTCTTCCCCACCCCCCTCTCCCCCCAAACACACACCATATCCCATGGGCATTCACCATTTTATTATATGTTAATAACATTCTATTGCAAACACCTGCGACTTTCCATCTAGGCGAGTTCTCTCAGCCCACATGTGGGGCAGTCTTGAAATGCCAGGGAGATAACGCTCTTTAGAACAGCCTTCAGACAATGACAGATGAGAGCGAAAGGATAAACATCCCAGTCCATTGCCCCCAGGTGGGCCAACTCTAAAATGTGTTCCACACCATCTCCCAGAAAGCTCCAGTAGTCTTGAGCTTGAGCCTCAGGTGCCCATTGAGGTAACCTGCTCAGTAATGCTCCTTCCCTTCGTGGTATGTCTTACATCCTTTCATACCTTTCATACCTTTCATCCTTTCCTTTCTTCCTGGAATCACCTCCCAAGTAAATGACCTGCATTCTAAATCCTTGTCTCTGAGCCTGCTCTATGGGCAGTAAGCCAAAGACAGTAAACTTCTCTAAAGAAATAGAGATTGATATGAAGAAAGAGTAGGAGTCAAGTAGAATAGGGAAGGAAGGGTGTTCCAGGCAGAGGGAACAGCATGGAAGAATATACACACACATGACTTTCTATAACATGACTTATGCATTCCCAAAATCCACCATGCTGTGCAAAATAGCACAATAAAAATTGCAGGGCTTATGGGGAAAATGGGTTAAGGATGAAGTACTCAAAAATTTCATGAGTGGAATACAAAACTTATAGGAACCTGAGGAAAGTGGTAGCACAATTTTATTCATTTAAGTGGTGAAAAACAGGGGCACCTGGGTAGCTCAGTTGGTTGAGCATCCAACTCTCGATTTTGGCTCAGGTCATGATCTCATGGCCGTGAGATGGAGCCCTGTATTGGGAGCCCAGCGTGGAGCCTGCTAAAGATTCTCCCTCTCCCTCTGTTCCTCTCCCCTACTCTTTCACTCTCTTTCTCTTTCTGAAATAAAATAAATAAAAATAAAATAAATGGCAGGGGCGCCTAGTGGCTCAGTTGGTTAAATGTCTGACTTTAGCTCAGGTCATGATCTCACAGTTTGTGGGTTCAAGCCCCATGTCAGGCTCTGTGGTGACAGCTCAGAGCCTGAAGCCTGCTTCAGATTCTCTCTCTCTCTCTCTCTCTCTCTCTCTCTCTCTCTCTCAAAAATAAATAAACATTTAAAAAAATTTTTTTAATTGATAATTCAATCCAATGAATATGATCTTCAATCAACTGCTGTATCACCACTGGAAATTCTTTTTGGGGCTCTCTCATCTGCACTCCCAGCTTCACCCAACAGCTGATGGCTTTGTAAATGGTAGCAAGGTTTGAAACTACCAAATCAGTCACTACTAGCACTAAAAGGAGCCCCTTCTGCAGGATTATATGATTTCATTTGAGGTCTTCATATATAGATAGCACTTTCTCTTTGATTGTGAGAAAGGTTGTTCCTGATTTTTTTCTTCTCTCTTTGGTCTTCAATCCATATGCTTAACAGTCTTTCCATTTCTTTTATCTCTTTAGGCCATGTTCTTATTGAGTTCACAGGACTTGAAGTCATAGACCTTTCTTTTATTTTCATGGCATTATCTCTGATGGTCCCCAATGTGGATTCCTTTACGCCTGTTGTTCAAGAGATATCACGTGTTCTCATTTCTCTCAATACTTAAACCTTTCCTTTGGCATGCATTGCTTAGTGATTCTGACCCAGGACACCAAAACATGCTTGGGATGTTGAATGACTGTTTTGATTTTAATGTAGAAAAGTTCACAAATACAAAAGAGAACAAAACACAACATTGTAGGATATCACATGCAGTAAACCAGGTAGCCAGTAGATGTTTGAGGGTTTGGTATGTGTGTGTGTGCAATTTTTGTATCAGCTCAGTGTAGTTTTCTGCATTCACCTAGTGTTTCTCACAGATTAAATTGTACATAAGTAAATGCAAAATTCATGTCATGCTCAAATTGTTCCCTAATATATCAATCATGTTGGAACAAATTCAAATTTTCAAAACAGGGGTTATAGCAGAACTGACTTTGTGTGTGTGTGTGTGTGTGTGTGTGTGTGTGTGTGTGTGTAATATAAAAGGAAGTACTAATTATAGATCTGGGTCAACAAAATAAAGAAAACAATATGCCACCTGATTTCTTTGCTAAAATATTCTGGCTTCTTTCCATTTATGTTAAGGAAATGTTTCCTCTTTTAAATGAGGACAGAAAAAGGGATATGCCTCTCATTTCCAATATTTTGAAACTACAAAGAGAGAACAGAGGTATACACTAGAGGAAATCAGAATATCAATATTTCTGGTAAAGTTAACCACTGTTCAATTTGTCCAACATGGGACCAATGTTTGAATAGTTTCTTGGGACAAGGTCCCTGGAAGCAGAACATGAGATGTGGATTCATGTTGAAGTGACGTATTAAGGGAGTTCTCTCAAGAAAAGACATGTAAGGAAGAGAAGAAGGCAGAAAAGGGATGGGGAAGAAGCTGAGAAACGATGCAGTTTAATCCCCCTGGGAACTCTGGAGTATACATTGCCCCACAGACTCTGTCCCAACTTGATGCAAGGGAGCTGGGGTTTTGAATATGCAACAGTCAACATTTGGCCATGGGAATAGGGAGGGGACAAAGCTCCAAGACACCTCTAGGAAAGGCTACCCAATCACCCAAGAGCAGCCCTCCAGAGAATGCTGTAGGGATAAGCCATTAGCAGCAGCAACTACAGCAGCTGATGGATAGATGCATCAAACAGATAAAAGGCATCCTAGAATATCTGAGTAGTACACCATCATTAGCTGCTACAGAAAAGATGCACTATTTTTGAGGGCTGTGTGTCAGAATCTGATACACTATCTTCTTCAAACTTCCCAATTACCTTTTATGATAGACATTATTCTCACCATTTTACAAATGTGAGGCTCTTAATGTTTGAACAATACATTCACTGCCACACATTAGTTGGTGTGATAATCTATTACACAGTCTTTTTAACCCACAGCTCATTGTTTTCTCTACAGTAATGTTATATTACACGTTTGTTTTGTTCTTTTTTGAGATTGTCTTATTTGCTAAGTTTGGTGTTAACCATAGAAATCTTTCTTTAAATTAAAGCTTATGCAGAAACCCACTATGTAAAACATGAAGTTGAAGTCACTCGTCTTAGAAAGGCGAATCAAAACTACAATGAAAAATCACCTCACACCTGTCACAATGGCTAAAATCAAAAACACAAGAAACAACAAGTGTTGGTGAGGATGTTGAAAAAAAGTAACACTTTTGTATTCTTGGTAGAAATGCAAACTGGTGCAGTCAATGTGGAAAACAGTATGGAGATTCCTCAAAAAACAGAACTACCCTAAGATCCAGGAATCACATTACTGACTATTTCCCAAAAAATGCAAAAACATTAATTCAGAGGGATACATGCACCTCTATGTTTATTACAGCATTAAATACAATAGCCAAACTATGGCATCAACCCAGTGTCCCAAGTGTCCATTGATAGATGAATGGATAAAGAAGATGTGGGATATGGATATACATCAGCCATAAAAAAAAAAGAATGAACTCTTGCCTTTTGCAACAACATGGATAGAGCTAGAGAGAATAATGCTAAATGAAAAAGGTCTGTCAGAGAAAAACTAATACAATATTATTTCACTCCTATGTGGAATTTAAGGAACAAAACAAATAAACAAAGGAAAAAAAGAGAGAGACAGAGAGAGAGAGATAAACCAAGAAACAGACTCTTAACTATAAGGAATAAACTGAGGGTTTATTCCTGAGGGGAGGTGGGTGGGAGGGGACTGGGGAAGAAGGGGGTGGGAATTAAAGAGTAGACTTATCATGATGCAAACAAAACAAAACAAAATGATTTTTAAAAATGCAAAAAAAAATTTAAATAAATAACTCACTCCTCTTATATATCCATCCCAGCCTGCCCATGAGGCACAACTATTATATCCTATTGAGATACAATCCTCCGTGGGTTTCCTGTGTTTCTTCCATATTCTAACCAAAAGCACTTACATATTTTATTCTAGACTATCTTTAAAAGATATTTATAGAGCAAACAGCCTGGGAAAATAAAGATAATGTCTCTCTATAGGGCAGAAGGTAGATTTGTTTCCTGAACACAGAGAGAGCCTCTGGAGCAAAAGGTTTGCTAGCACCACCCCTTATAAGATTGGATATTTTCCTAAATTCAGGTTTCTCAGCTGACACAGACCCACTGTAGCATTCACCTCTGCATTTTCCCATGGCATTTGCAGACAAAGGAAACTAGAGTAAACATGGAACGCATGTTGTCTCTGTTGTGCTGTGACTAATAAAGTTCTTTGTCTCTGACCCAGAAGTCTTGTGTCTTCCGCCAGCCTCTATGCCAGCATCTATGAAACTGTGACAAACTAAGTTATTAACTTACATAGAGGGTAAAATCCCAGGCACTTCCCAGTTGCTAGCATACCGTCTGTTCGTATACTGAAATAATACTCATCAACCAGCATTGCTTATAATGAAGTTTCTGGATTTCACCATATAATCCAGTTAGAAATTGGTGCTTATTATCCCCAAAGATATTCCAAACCAAACTGGCAGTCAAGACAAACCTGAGGAAGAACTTTGACAGTCAGATAAACATTCAAGCATGCCAATAGCTTACTGATGTGATGTTTCAAAATGAAACAATCTGGAACAAAGCTGGCAGAGAGAATGGCCTTCTCAAAAGCTGTGAAGGGTATTTGGCCATTTAGGCTACTTATTGGAGGAGGCAATGAAAGTTTGGGTTTAACTGGATCACCTGGTGTTTCTTCACTGTGTGAGTTCCCTTTATAAAATCACTGCACAGTGTGATTTTGAGAATTAGAAGAAACGTAGATACTCTAGGGTCTGTTACAAATATCAAGACAGGGGGAGTCTTCAGTAGAAACTACAATACTCACTAAAGCTAGGGAAAGTTTCAGTGAATGAATATATGGAGCATATATTATATGACATTAATATTCACTCCATTTGATATTTAAAGCATATATCAATTAGATTCAGTGTCCAATAGTATTATCTATACCTAAAGCTCTGCACAAAAGCTGCTATTGTTATTGATAAATTTAAGAAGGTAGGTATATGATTGTCTTCCTTTTTAGTTTGTGAAAGGAATATTCATATGAATACAAATATAGACATAAATATATGTCACATTAAATATTGATACAAATGTATACAAAAACAAGTTGATATGTCAATATAAAATAGTAATAAATAATACTAATAATATTAATAAATTAATATAATAATAATTCACTATAGTTGGTATAAATAATAATAATATGTATGGATCATCTACCATATGCCTAGTCCTTTGCTAATATTTTTACCTACATTCTCTACATAACTGCAACCACAACCAATGAGAAGCTACTATTATTTCAAATGGGTTACAAATAAAAGAAACTATACCCGAGAGCTGTCAATTTTATAACTTGGTCAAGGTCACATAGCTAGCAAGCGGCATTGTTAGTACTGAATTTGGCCTCTTCGATTCCAGAGTCTTTGATTTTAAGCACATCCTCATGGCATCTGGCATGATAGCACACACTGAATATAGTGCAGTTAAGATAATCGGTGTTATTGATATTAATACTAACAATACAGGCAGGGAAGCATATATGGGAGAAAACTTGTTTAGGTTACTTCTCTCTGGACTCCAGATGTCCCATCTTTAAAAGATAGGAATGGAATTTGTAATCTATAAAGCTCATTTCTGGCTTCAATCTTCTGAGATTCTGTGCCATTTGCTTCTCGTCTATATTGATTTGAGCTTATACGTTCTCCCTGCATCAGAACCTCACTGTTTATTCACTGCCTCCCTCAAATGGTCTTCATCAAATTCATCCAAAACCCCTTCACTTATTGGCAGGCTTCTGTTCCCATGCCCTTCATCTGCTCTAGCCCCAAATGATGAAAATAAAGTGCTCTTTTATAATTTCTCCAAAGGAGCTTTCTTTTTCTTATACTTTGAAAGGAGAACTTCTTTTGGAATTGCTTTGGTGGACGGTGTGGAGTATTTCTGAACAGATGCGGCATTGTCTTCAAGGAAAGGGTCGGCTTTGTTTATTTGGAGACCACTCTGACCCTGATCACAAGGGGTTACCTGCTAAGTACACTATGGATGTTATTTCTAACACATGGAGAGTTGGCATGGTGACCCAGAAACATGAGGGAACCCCAGGGGAGTGGCTGTGAACAACCTTCTCTTTTGTGATTTTCATTTTTCATTATGTTTGACATTTTTGAAGCCGAGCTTTTTAAGAAATACCAGTTTTAGAAGAACAGACAGGGGCTACATTTCAAGGAAATGTAGAACAGTCACAAAAGAAAACAAGTACAGTAGAAAACATGCCCGTTTGAGATGGGAAATGGTATATGCACAGGGCCTTTTGTTTTCTATTAGCCAAATGTAACGTCCGTGCATTGATCTTAGAACTTTAAGAAATAAACAGATCGTCAAATTGCATTTGCCTTTTGTTTGTAGCAAAGCACCCAAGATGTTAGCTGTCAGCCTAGTGTTTGATGTTTCCAACTGCAGAATACATCTGTGCACAGCCGAGAAATTTCAAAGTACCTCTCACTTTAGGTATTAAGATGGAATCTCTGCTCTCTATATTAGTACAGCTACAATTTATTGATCTGGCAATTTAGTTGTGATATCGTTTCCATTTTTTCCTTGATGTGGATGTTCCAAAACTTGACAAATGGGAAAATGGTTATTTACCTTTCAAAAATCTATTTCTGTCATAGTCACTTCTATTTATTGGGAGACTGTTATAAATAATGAAAGGTTAAAGCTACCTGTCCATTCAGAGCATAGAAAATCTAGAGATGATTACATCCATTCTTTTGTAAATTTATTCAGTGACCACTTACTGAGCACTAAGAGGTACCAGACTCCTGGCATTGTGGTAGAAGCTGGAGAGAAGAGTAAGACAGATAAGCCATAATCTCTGCATGTAAATCACAGCTTCCCAACTGTCGTGCAGCAAATAAGTTACAGGTGTGCCATGAGCTATTGACCATCTCAGCCTTCACAGAGGCAGGAATGACCAGAAGTTTCTAGGCTTCCCAGATGGTAACATTCCTCCATTAGGAAGCTTTTTCTAGGAGTCTTGGGAGGCTGGCCTTAGCTCAGTGACATCTGACTGTTCTCTCCCCTTGAGCCCACTAAGTTGGCAGATTCACTGTGCATTAACTGGCACTTCCCAATATGGCATGGAGAATGTGGCCAACACATCCCTCTACTACGTGGGCAACTATGTCAACAGTCAGATACAACTGTGCTGTTGGGCATCTGGAAACTGTGTATGAAGAGCCACTGAAGGAGATATGGTCCAAGGTATCCAAAGAACATGGTAGGTAACACAAGGTATGGTTTGTTGATGATGAGGAAAAGGTGAGCATACCAGACAGGAGCCTTTGTGAGGAGCAGCTCCAGACAACAGGCCAAAGCTATCTGTCCATTTGCAGCCCATGTGTTTTGTTGTTGTTGCTGCTGTTCAGCATACAAGCCAACTATAAGATCACTGTTTTCATAACAGAGATACACTCACAAATTACAGCCTTGTCATCGCTTTGAAATATTTGACATAAAAGAGTTTGATTAAATTCTAAACCCATTCCCATGGTCATAACTTATTTCAACATTACATATAGTTATGAAAGGTAAGGAAGAGCTGTTCGATTCCTTAAATATAATGTCAACTGCTGTAAATTTTTGAGTGATTTCTTTAGAAGTTAATACATTATCACCTATAGGAACAAAGTGCCTCTCCTAATAACAGCTGTCAAGAATTTGAAGAGGCAAAGTAGCCACTGAAGGACAAATGTGATATTAAAAATTTAAGATTTAGGACTTTCCCTTTTGGAGAAATGAAGGAGAAATTTCTCCCCCACTCTCCCTACTAAGTATAACTGTAAACCCTACACAATATATAAAACAAACCAAAAAAGATTCTGAAAGGTGGAGAGAAGAAGTCAGATGGACGAGGAACCATGGGACTTGAGGAATCACATAGTAGTGAATTCCCCGGGCTTTTTCTTAGGCTCATATATCCCAGGTTTAGAGTTAAAAATAAGACAGCAATCTAGAAATATCCAAGGGTACAGATCTGAAAAAAACCTGAACTAAATCATACTTTCTCCAAAGGATCAAGAAAGGTGCAGTCTAGAAAAACAGAAATTCCTAAACCAATAATCACTCCACTCCAACCAAACCCTTATCAAAACAAAAGTTGCATGGGACAAAGTTAAACAATTATTCAAGACTATTGCAACAGGAGAGAGAGACTAAACTCAACTACACTTAAAGGACAAGAGGTTCTTAAGTGGTGGAGAAGAGCTAGTGGAGAAGTACTGGTAGGTGTTGGGAGGAGGTTGATCAATGGGATATGTCTAACACACTGTTATTCCTGAGATTACAAATGCTCTTCTCTGTAATTAAGTCATATGTGTTTGCTAATTGGTGATTTACCACTGAATTTAGGCTCTTACCCTCCCACAGAGACTAGAAGATAGGGGTACTATCTTCTCCCATATTTACATTTCAAAAAAATGGTTCCAAGGTCCTTGAGAAAGACATTCCTAGGTTATAAAACTAGCTAGAAGCTTTTAAAAAAAATTACATCTCAAAGAAGCAGAGAAAGGAATTGCAAGTTTTCTAAAGTAAATGCTTTAAAGAAAGGAAAGTGACAGACCTAAAGACAGAAAGAAGCTGTCCACAGTTTGGTCAAGCTTAGGGAAATATTAATGCTGTCTTGGTCACACCACAAAAGAAACTGGTCTGGCCCCACTTTCATCTATACAAGCAAACGCCAGGTGAGAAGCCAAGATTCCCACTCTGGCAAGGCTATAAAAAGGTACCCAACACCTCTGCCCAGATAGTGTTAAAGAAAATCCAGTAAGTAATCAGGACTTTCATTCCCACCTAGGAGTAACAAGGCACTCGTCCCCCACCCCACCCCTGCCCCACAACTGGAGTGGTGTCAGAGGAAGCTTAGTGGAAAGTTAAGACTCACAAACACCCAGTGATAATGAGGCCACAACTACTGTGGTGCCAGTAGAGAGACAAAGGAGCTGGAGTCCTATGCTGCCCAGTTGTAACGAGGAACTCTACCCACGTTGGGTTTCAATGATGGACAAGTGTTGAACCTAAATTTTGACTTCTACCTGGCCTCTACTGCTGGAGTGGCATCACAGAAAGCCAACTAAAATAGATTTAAACAGGATTCAGAGTCTCAGAGCATAATACAAGAAAAGTCACTCACCTATTAAGAACCAAGACGATCTGAAACTAAACGAAAAAAGACAACCAACAGTGCCAATACAGAGATGAGATAGATGTTAGAATTATCTGACAAAAATGTAAAAACAGCCACGATTAATGCTTCAACGAACAATTACAACTTCAAACAATTTTTTGAAAAATAGAAAATCTCGGCAAAGAAATGGAAAGTGTCAGCAAAGAAAAAGAAAATGTAAAGAAGAATCAAATGGAAATTTTAAAAGTAAAAAATATAATAGCCAAAGTAAAAGCTTCGTGACTGGGCTCAACAGCAGAATTGGGGGGGAGGGGGGAGGGAGAGGGAGGGAAAAAATCAAAGAGCTGGAAGATAGAACAATAGAAATTACCCAATCTGAACAGATGGGGGGGGGGGGGAACCAGAGTGTCAGGGTCCTGTGAGACTATAGCAAAATATCTAATATTTGTGTCATAGGAGTCCCAGAAGGAGAGGTGAAAAAGGATGAAGCTGGAGAAATAGTGGCTGAATACTTCCCAAGTTTGGCCATAGACACAGATCTAAACCGATTCAAGAAGCTAAGCAAACCCAAAACAAGATAAATGCAAACCAATCCGCTCCAAGACACATCAGAGTTAACTTCTGCAAATTGAAGACAAAGAAAAAAATTTTCAAAGCACCCAGAAAAGGATGACACAACAATTAAAATGACAATGGATTTCTTGTCAGCAACCACCGACACCAGACACAAATGGCAAAATATATTTCAAGCACTGAAAGAAAGAACTGTCACCAAGAATCCTATACCCAGCATAAAATATCTTTTAAGAATGAAGGAGAAATAAAACAATGTGCAATGAGGGAAAATTAAGAGAAGTTGTCACCACAAAAAAGTGTTAAAGAATATTCTCAAAACAAAAAGCAATCTGATAAAAGAAAGAATCATTTACAAAGATGCAAAAGCAATTGAAGGGAGGAAAGATAGCTTTTTCAACAAATGGATGCTATAGCAACTGGACATCCATGACCCTCCCCCCTTGTAAAAAAAAAAAAAAAAGGGAAAAGAAAAACAAGGAATCTTGGATCTTGGCTGAAGTTTCAAATCTCATAGGAAACTTAAATCATGAACTTAAATGTCAAATGTAAAGCTATAAAACTTGTTGAAGGAAAAAATAACTAGAAGAAATTCTTCAGGATCTAATATAGGCAAAGAGTTCTTAGGCTTGACACCAAATGCATAATCCATAAAAAGAGAAAAAATGAAATGGGCTTCTTCAAAATTAAAAACTTAGTGTCTACAAAAGACCCTGCTAGGAGGATGAAAAGACACCAAGCTACAGTGTGAGAGAAATATCTGTAAACCACATAATCCAACAAAGGACTACTATCTACCATATATAAAGAGCTTTCAAAATGCAATAGCCAAAAAGGAAACAGTCCAGTAAGAAAATGGGCATAAGACATGCAGAGACATTTCACTGAGGAGGATGTAAACAAATATGCACATGAAAAGATGTTCAACATTATAAGTTGTTAAGGAAATGCAAACTGAAACAATATGGTACCACTACCCAACTGTCAGAATGACTAAAATAAAAATTGTGACAACACCAAATGCTGGCAAGGAGGCAAATAAATTGGACCATCATACATTGCTGGTGAGAATACACAATGGTATAACCACTCTGAAAAACAGTTTGGCAGTTTCTTTAAAAACTAGTCATGCGGGGAGCCTGGGTGGCTCAGTCAGTTGAGCATCCGACTTCAGCTCAGGTCACGATCTCACGGCCCGTGAGTTCGAGCCCCGCGTCGGGCTCTGGGCTGATGGCTCAGAGCCTGGAGCCTGCTTCTGATTCTGTGTCTCCCTCTCTCTCTGCCCCTCCCCCGTTCATGCTCTGTCTCTCTCTGTCCCAAAAATAAATAAACGTTAAAAAAAAATTTTTTTTTAAATAAAAAAAATAAAAACTAGTCATGCAATTACAATACAATGCAGCATTTAGGATCTTGACCATTTATCCCACAGAAATGAAGACTTACATTCACACAAAAATCTGGTGAGAAATATTTATAGGGGCTTTACTCAGAATAGCCAAAAAACTGAAAACAATGCAATGTCCTTCAACAGACGAATGGCTAAACTGTGATATATCTATACTATGGGATACTGTGCTGCAAGAGAAAGAAATGAACTACTGATGCATGCAACTACCTGAGTGAATCTCTAGAGAATTATGTCCAGTGAGAAAATCCATTCCCAAATGGTTACATACTGCATGATTCCATTTTAAAATGACAAATTATAGGGGCGCCTAGGTGGCTCAGTCAGTTGAGCGTCCGACTTCAGCGCAGGTCATGATCTCACAGCTCCTGAGTGAGAGCCCTGCATCGGGCTTCTGTGTTGACAGCTCAGAGGCTGGAGCCTGCTTCAGATTCTGTGTCTCCCTGTCTCTCTGCCCTTTCCCTGCTTGCACTGTGTGTCTCTTTCTCAAAACGAAATAAACATTAAAAATTGAAAAAAACTTATATGACAAAATTATAGAAATGAAGAACAATTTAGAGATTGCTAGTGATTAAAGAGCAGATGGAGTGAGGGGGAATTGGGTTTGGCAATAAAAGGGCCACACGATGAATTTTTGTGATGATAGACATATTTGTATTTGGGTTGTATCCTGGCTGAGCTATTGTACTATATAGCTTTGCAAGGAGCTACAATTGGAGAAAACTGGGTATTATTTCTCACATTGCATGTGGGTCTACAATTATCCTCAAATAAAAATTATTATCATTACAACAAACAAACAAAGTTATGTTTAAAAAGAGAGCCCAATTTCTCATTTAAAATTTGAAAATATTCATATTCAATATCTTAAAACTCCCATAATGTTTAATTTTTTATCATTATAATTCCTTCATTTTGAGAAAACTCCTTTTTCACAGGCCCCTACCACAGTTTACCCCAAAGTGCTATACAAGTATTAAAACTTATGTGAATTCCATGACATAGGACAAAAGGGAAAACTGATTTAAAATATTAATATTTTAACAATAACAACATAAGGAAACAATAACCATTCTTTTAACCACGAGAAACCCTGCTAAAATAAATTTTAGTGTGCATTTTCTTATTAGACCTCCAAAATAAACCTACATGATAGCTATTACCATTCTCATTGTTTTGATGGGGAACGTAACACCAAGGAAGTTAATTAAATTGCCCAAGAATTGGAACAAGATCCAATGTTTACAGATTCTTCTATTTTCAAAGGAAAATATTTTCTAGTGTGTAACCTGGTTTTTAGCTTTTGCTACCATTTATTTATTAAGCACTGTATGTTCCCACCCCTCAGAAGGCAAAGAAAAACATATCTGCATGCAAGATTCCAACCCCAGGCCAACAGTTTGCAACCTTTGCAATAAGCAATGAAAAACTCCTTATATCATCTGATGTGCACTCAGGTCCACCATCATTTATCTACCATTTCAAAATCCAAAAAGCTCTAAAAAATAAAAGTATTTTCATAAATTTGAGGCCAACCCATGTAGCTACATTAGTCTCTCTGTAGTGAAAGGTATAAATATTCACACTAAATAAATTGGCTCATATTGGTTCAAGCGCAGTTTTATAGCTTAGGAGTTCATAACATAGTAAAAGCTTATTAATTCACACTAAAAATGGATTAGATTAGTTAACCACCTCTATGAATTTCTTTCTCTAAGTTATTAATTGTAGGAAAAAAAATATGTAGCTATTAGGTCTTCAGAGGCTGCCAGAGCTTCAGCAATTTTGACCCCCAAACACATGGGCTAGAATATGACGTACTAATTAACTGTTTATTGAGTAACCTCTGCTGTCTGTGTTCAGGGCCCATATATTTCACAGTGTCTGTGTTAGCTCCTAGTAATAGATGCAGGGACTGTTGGTCCAGTCTGAGTTGTAGCAGCCAGAGATGATGTTAATGATGTTGTAGAATATCATGACATCAGTATTTCAACCCTGTAAAATAATCCAAGCTTTGCTTATTCCCATCAGGGTATCTCTCTTCCTAGAAAATACCTACTGCCACCACTTAAGGCAGAAGGCTAATGGCACAGAATGGAAGACAATTGCCCAGGACACTTAGAACACATATAGGAGAGAGCAGTAAAAAGCTGTTCTGAGCCTCCTGGGTAATTGTCATCATCCTTGTATGCTGTGACATCGAGTCATTATTTTCAACTGCACTGTGATTTGTCTTTGTTTTCCTAGTGCAGTCATCAGAAAAAGCTCACTTTTACAGGTTCAGAGTAGATGCTGAGATGAAGAAATCTGAAATTATGAAAGACTTCTAGACACAGACAGGACCACCTCTAGAAAAGAGTTGCCTCCAGTTTCCAGGCAGTGTCCACACCCCATCAGGGATGAGGGGAAAAAAGCATCATGGCCTAAACAAATTGACAAAAGACATGGTAAAACATTTCAGGTACCTAAACTAAACTGAGTACAATTACGGGAGGCCTTAAAGGTCAAGTTTATTTTTAATTAAAAAAAAAAGGGAAAATTATTCTAAAAGCTTTATGCATCTGGAAATGCACATGTCATGAAGGTCATTTCAGAAAAGGGCCTTCACCTACATCCCCCACTCCCTTGGCCATCTACCTCACCATGTGCAAACTGTAATCAAGCCATTTTTATGAAATCTTTGCCCTCTGTAACAGCAAAGATATGGCAGAGAGAAAAGGAGGTAAGAAACCTCTCTACGTCTTCCAAACAGAGGGACTGAATTTAAGGAAATTGGTTGATCAGTTATTGGAAGACATAATGAGCCCAGGATGATGGTGAGGTGACCCAGAGCGTAGCAAGAGCAGGAAGCTGCTACCACACCAGGGCCATCCAAATGGCAGGAGGACTTTGTTCCTTAGACCAAGAAGCCAGCCCATCCTGGCAGTGAGAAATACGGTAAAGGTATCAGTAGCATGGAGGGAAGGGCTTTCCTGTGGGAGCTGGAACCAAAGAGGAGACTCAGTCACTCCTGGAGGTGACAGCAGAATCAGAGAGGAAGGAAGCAAAACCATCACATCGTCTCTCCTCCTGTTCTCCAGAACTCCCCCAGTGTCGACCACCAGGAGGCAGAGTCAATATACTTGTCGGTACAAAAAAAAAGAGCAAGGGAAGGGCAAGCAATGAATCTGGGAGGAAAGAAACAGCTAACCTGCAACCCTTCATTCGTGTTCTCTCATCTATATATACCTGATCATAAATATTGACAAATCTTTTTGATAATATCTCAACTATGTGAGTCCCCTACTTCTCAGATCACAAAAGTTGTTTACATATTGCAGGAGAAGATAAAATGCTGGCGACTCATCAAATCTTTTCTTTTTTTCTTGCATGTTTATGCTACCCTTTGCCAAAAAAACACCGCATCGTCTCAGGTGACTTTGGGGGCTGAGCACATTCTATGGAACTGCCGCAAATACTGTAACAGGTCACTCTCCAGAACTTCCTAACCAGGGCCACTGATGTTTCTCATCAGGCTAAAAGACAACCACCCCCAGGAGAAGGAAACTCATCACCCTGCTGCAGACTTTGTTACAGAGATCTCTGAGACCAAGCCAAATGCTGTCTCAGACCCTTGAGCCTGGGCCAGAGTCAGTTTCAGAGCAAAATACTTTAAGATATCAAAAATCATTTTCTAAGATCCTTTTCATCAACACAATCCTCAGTCAGCAAACAGGGTAACTTTCCCAGCCGATTATTTTCTTCTCTAACTCTGCTTTTCTGATCTCCTTCTGGAGCTCTCATTCTTATATACTATATTCCTTCTTATCCTCAAATTTCACAAATTGCTTTCTCTCTCTTCTATCTTAACAGGAATGAGGTTCTCACTCAAGTTTTCTGCTGTGTAAACCAACCATGTTTTTACAGCCCATTAGCTGGGATGGGGGAATACACCTCCATCTTCCAAATACTGGACCGTCATTGTTCTCTCTGATAAAAGCTCATCCTGCCATCTCCAAGCAACTATTCCTCATTCCCTACAATTTTCCTAAGTCAAACAAGATCTCAGTCAACCCCTATAAGCCTCTTTAGATTCCTAGGTGATTTCAACATCCGTGAGTATGATCTATTCCAAATCTGGGCTTAATATTCAAATGACCTCTCTTCCTTCTCCTTACGGACTTGTTCCTCCATCATTTGTGCTTACCTTGGTGTTTCATACCTGTCTGTGCATATATATGTATCTTCTATCACAGAGGATGTATCTGCTTTTAGCACTTTCACCTCCTCCAGCAAGAGGACTTTGTCTTATTCATTTCTGTACCCCAAAAACTTAGTAGCTCCCCCAGCATATGGTGGGCATTCCATAATGAAGTGGGCAAGAATGTTCTCTCATTATATAAACAGAATAAATAGATCAGGTAAAGCAAACATCTTATAATATCTTCTTAACAAAGTGAAATTAATTCTTTCTGTGTAACAGGTTATACTCGGTGGGGAGGAATTAAGTTCACCATTGTTCCTGTCTTTGCAAAGTAGCAGATACATTCTTCCTTTTGGTTACAGAAGAACTGATATGACAGTTCTAAAAAGACAGTGATAAAAAGAGAATATTTCACACATAAGAGAAAAATGTTATTAGATCTTCTTAGTATTCGCTTGCTATAATGTCCTCTCCAGACATTTTACAAGAAATTTATAATGGAAAATAACAGCAATTTCATGTAAACTGCTAAGTGTCCATATTTTCCCCTGGTATTTATTGTAAATATCTCAGATCACTTCTATGGCTGGTGTGTGGGTAGGACTAACCCACTGCACAGATTGTTTGGCTCCCGAGCATCTGTTGAAAACAATGCAAGCTGATGAGTTACTGTGGACCCCTGCTGAGCACACTGTACTTGCTGGGGCTTCAACTAACGGTGCTTGTCAAGGGTCACTAACATTTTGGCAAGGATGTTCTAACAATAACACCTCTTCTGAATTGAAGTGCAAAAAAACCAAAAAACAAAAAACAAAAGGTGGCAGTTCTAGGAACTGGAAACGGTGCTGTTTTGTCAATGTGCTTTTTTGCAGGGTGGGGAAGGATGAAGTTGTCATACATGCATCTTCTTTTATTTTTGTCACATCTGAAAAGAACTAGCAGCTTCTCTTTCGTAAAACATTAACCCACATTATTTCATTCAAGCACAAACAACAACCCTATGAAATAGGTGTAATCATTATCTCACTGATGATGAAGTAAAATGGAGATACAGAAGTGAAGTATCTTGTCTGGGGTTATCCAGTCAACAAGTGGTGGAATCAGGATTTGACATCAGATTGCCTATCTGCTCTTCATTATCTGGACTATCTGGGCTGCCTCATTGGGAGAGTCATCTACATCATATGCTGACTGTCACACTAGATCTTGCTCTTAAATCCAGCCATCTAGCTTTGCACCATTCTACAGAGATATGCATTAAAAATTTCATTGTTAGAAAACAATGATATTGTCAGGCCCTGCAGAGGACCAGGCCAGAATCTATACATGCCATACTTGCTATTCTTGGCATTAAAATGTGTCCCATCCGGCTCTCCATTCAGATATTGCATTCAAATGTTTATTTCTGGCTGTCTAATCTCTCTCAACTTGCCAGATCTGAGTGCCTAGTAATGCTTCAGGTGAAACTCAGTCCCCCGCAACCTGGCTGTATCCCTGTGCCTAGGACACAGTGGGCACATGGTATTCACTCAATGCACATGTACCGAATGAATACATTAAGTAAAGCTCCTTCCCAGATAAAACAAAGAAGATTCTGATGCCCAGTCCTAACAATATACTATGCTCCTAGGCATATTGAGATAATGTTTCAACCTGATTTAACTTGCAAGGGATCAATGGCAATTAAAATTTAAAAAATAATTAGTGTTCTTTATTTTTAACTTGAACTGTCTTATATGAAACATTATGCTCACTCCTGATTAATTTAAGCAAACTTATCAAATATATTTTTTCCCCTATCCCCAAAGCAATCCTAATACCAGAGCTGTAAAATAGGCCTTTCCACTTATTTATTTTTAGTTAGAACCCTCAGGGAGTCAACATATTTCTAGTGTATTTTATCTTATATCAGTAATATCCAAAGTCCCTTTCATACATGAGATTTGGAGAGATTTTATAATCAACACTTTCTCCTTTGAAAATATAGGGTATAAGAATTCTAAATGCACAGATTTTTAAAAATCAGTTTTCACTGTTTGGGACTAACACTATGTTAACCATTGGAGTTGAATACCTACTACATTCTCTAGGCATTGTGATGAGCACTTTCAAAGCGGTATCTTGTTTGATCCTTATAAATATTATGGGGTCCAGATATTTAAATTGTCACAGTGCTTAATAACACCTTTTCTGCCTACAAGTTCTCCTAAAGGCTTGAATAAAATACTGTTCTCACTTTTTGCCACTGTTTGTGGCCATCTTTACAAGTTCTATCTCATGAGACAATTTAGTATGTTTCCTGATGACTGTTTCAGTTCTTTTGTTTTGGATTAGGATTTCACTCTTGCCTTGCTACTTTTAATGTTTTATTCTATTCAGTCTACACACTCAAAAACTCTCCAATCATTCATTCATTCATGACTGAATTTGAATTCCAGACTATGAATCACTATTCATAGTTACTTGGGATACAATGATGCACAAAAACACACAAGGACACTTTGCTCTTGGAGTTTACAGTCTAATGGGAGAGACATAAACTATTCAAAGTATCATAAAAATAAATGTAAAACTGCAATTCTAATTAATACTAAAAGAGAGGAGTTCATGGTGAAATGGGATACAAAAGGATGTCTGGAGTTTCTATTTCCAGTAATGGTAGACTAACCTGTTGCAGATAAAACTCCAAATATCTGCTTGAAGCCATGAGAATCAGCAAGATACCAAGGCTTAAAGGGTCTAGATACCATAGAGAAGAAAAATTCACTGAGGCAAGTCCATATCCTACTTATTCTTCCCACTTGAGGTTCCCATGCATTTGTAAGGGCACAGGTCAAGAAAAGCTTAGCAGGAAGTAGGAAAATTGGGAGATCAGCTTCATGGTGACTGGAATACATAAAACTAATATAGAGGACCCAACAAGGGAGAAAGGCTCTAAAAAATACCTCAGACTTTCCGTTTGTAACCCTAAAAGAGACTACATCTTGGAAGTAAGGGTGAATTCTAATCCACCTGGAAAGAGCTCAACCTCTGTTGAACTATGACTATCTGCCTGTACTCTCACCAGTAGCTAAATGTTCATGCAGCAACTCTTCAGTTATTCATGGCCAATAACCAATGTTCAATGAAAAGTATATAGAAATTTCAAGAGAGAGGATTAAGAGAACAGAGACTGCCAGTTGATCTAGATATTGGAGTTATCAAGTTTAAAATAACTGATGTCTTCAAAAGGAGATAACCAAGGTGAAGAATATCATCAGACAACTGAAATCTATAGAAGAATCAAATGGAAATTCTTGATGTGAACATATAATTATTGATCTTGAGAACTCAGCAGAATGTGTTTAACAGCAGATCAGACACAGATGAAGGGAAGATTAGTGATTTGGATTCTAAATCAGTAAGACTAAGACTATTCAGTCTGAACTAGGAGGAAAGGGGATGAAATACACATAAAATAAAGGAGAACAGAAAGGATTAATACATGTGTAATCAAAGAAAAGAGAGAAAATGTGCATATTTTAAATAAATTTTAAATAAATAATAAAATAAAATTTAAATATATAAAAAATAAATTATTAAACAAATAAAGAATTTTCCAAAGCTGATGAATGATATCTGTTGCAACAGATTACCAAGCACTGTAAGCTTCTGGTAGGATACATGTACAGGAAAATATAATTAATACATTTAGTGACATTTATAAAAACTAAAAATAAAATCTAAAAAGCAATAAGAAAAAAAAATCCCTCCCTCAAGAGAGCAAAAAAAAGACAAACAGTATTATTTCTCCACAGAAATATTGGTCTTTTTAAATTAAACTTCTCTTAACTTTTTAATGTTTATTTATTTTGAGAGAGAAAGACAGAAAGCAAGCAGAGGAGAGGCAGAGAGAGAGGGAGACACAGAATCCGAAGCAGGCTCCAGGCTCCCAGCTGTCACCACAGAGCCCGACACGGGGCTTGAACCCACGAACTGAGATCATGACCTGAGCCGACGTTAGACGCTTAACTGACTAAGCCACTCAGATGCCCCAGAAATATTGGTATTTTTAAAGAACTGGAAGACAACAGAGCTGCTCATAATAGCCAAAATTTGTAAGCAACTTGGATATCCATCCCAAAAAAGTGAATAGGTCAATTATGGTATTTTCTTCCATACAGCACACAGTTAAAATCAATGAACTGAGGCTACATAACAGCACTATGAATGAATTTCACAAATAAAATGTTGAGACCAAAAAAAGGAACTACGAATGAGTAAATACTTCATGATTTCATTTGTATAAAATTCAAAAACAAAACTAATCTCTGGTTTTAGAAATCATGATGGAAGTTCCTGGTGAGGAGGAGGGGTTAGTGACTGAGGTGCCACAAACAGTTTTCTGGAGTACTGGTAATATTCTCTTTCTTCATCTGGGTGGAGGTGATTTTCTTTCTTTCTTTCTTTCTTTCTTTCTTTCTTTCTTTCTTTCTTTCTTCCTGTCTTTCTTTCTTTCTTTCTTTCTTTTCTTTCTTTCTTTTTTGGAAACATTTATTTTTGAGAGAAAGACACAGTGTGAGTGGGGGAGTGGCAGAGAGAGAGGGAGACACAGAATCCAAAGCAGGCTCCAGGCTCTGAGCTGTCACCACAGAGCCCCATGCGGGCTCGAACTCGGAAGTGGTGAAATCATGACCTGAGCCAAAGTCCAATGTTTAACTGGCTGAGTCACCCAGGCACCCCAGGAATTAATTTTATTTAAGCTATGAAGTTAGGATTTGTCTTTTTTGTATTTATATTATAATTCAATAACTTAATTCACCTAGAAAAACAAACAATGGAGTAAAAGCTCTTTTCATGTTAAAACCTGCCCCAACACCAGTGCTCTGATAAAGAGGATGTGCAGAGTTCATAATCATTTTGCTCAAGACAGAGTTTAAAGCCATTCCCCTGCACTACCACCTACTTTCCAAAAGGTAGCACCTCCAAGGAAAATAGAAATGCCACCAATGCTGAGTTCTAAAGAAAATGTACAAAAATACCTATAAAAAGGTTTAAAAATCTAATACCAATAAAGTGGTTTTTCATTCTTCTCTCTTTACTCTTCTAGTGGTATTGCCTTCCTCTCTGACAATGGCTAAACATAATGGAGAATTCTATATTAAACTCCTAGGTTCTGTAGCAAACATTATGCAAGTTTATCTCTGGAGGAAATATATTCCTCAAATTCAAAGGCAAAGTTTCTCTTTGTTAAGTTACAATGGACTGAATACAGGGGAAATTATGTGATATCTATATTATCTAGAAACTATAAAAAAAGAAAAAGAAATATAAGGAACATTAGTCTTTAGCCAGAAACTGTGTATTTTAATTAAATAGAAACTTTCCCATTATTATACTTTGAAGTTAGCTCTTGGTTAAGAATGTTGAAGGATTTCTTACACACATAAAAAATATTCTGTAGCCTAAAATTGGAATAATTACTACCAAATCATATGATCCCAGTTATGTTTAAACTATAGGTATATATCTCTAGTAATTATCCATGAGATAATCGTGAAAGCAAGACAAAACAAACAAAAAACAAAAAGAGACCTCTTAAACAGCACAATCAAGCAGCATTCGAAAAAAGACAGACCCTGTGACTGGGCATGCCTGTGATATCTACACAGAGCTCTTTGCCCATGGAATTGGAGCTCTGTAAACCAGGACATGGCCCCACGTCTCATATCAAAAAGTAAGTTTCTTCAAAGCCAAAAATACAGAACAAGGACTGATGTTGACCCTAACACCCTATTCCTTGGCTGAAATGAAATGTTGTCTCTGGCAGCTGTTGGCTATGTTTGAATTCCAACCAAAAGCTAACATCACTATACTTTCTTACAAGTTGCTGTGGGAACAATTACTTGACATGCTCTAATCTGTCAGTGGAGAAAGAAGTACAACTGATGATTCTGCTGGACAGATGAAACGGGACACATAAAAAGAAAATCAGCAGCCACCGAGACTGTGACACACCATCAGCAAAAAGCTGATGCCTCCTGAGTCTTTTCTCCAGTAGCATTTCTGTGAACCAACCGTCCCAGGTTCCGATGACCAAGCAGCAGGGACAGATAAGGAACGACATGGAAAGCCAGGACAGCCCATGTGGAGCACCTTGATTACAGTTAACTCACACTGTCCTTGCTCCAGTCGTGCCCTTTTGGTTTAATATAATACATCCCCACCTCTTTATGTGACAGGGAGTTGGAATTGTTACTTTTGCTTCAGCAATGGAAAACAGGGAGAAATCAGCCTACCTAAATGGGGAGGGCAGTTTGCAAAGAAACTCAAATAGTCACCTATTAAGTCAGCTATAATCCAAAATATTAACACTGATTTTTGTTATAAGTTGATCTTCAAGATGAAGCTGAAGGTAATTTCAATTTTTGGGGCATTATCATTTTTAGCAAATTCCCTACAATTTACAATTCCTTTTCCAGTTGTTATTCTAATCCCTATTTTATAATGAGAAAAGAAAACAACAACAAAGTTTAGGCTTTTGGCAGCCAGCCCTTAAAAATACTTTAGATAGGCGCACCTGAATGGCTCAGTCAGTTAAGTGTCCAACTTCAGCCCAGGTCACGATCTCATGTTCATGGGTTTGAGCCCTGCATTAGGCTCTGTGCTGACAACTCAGAGCCTGAAGCCTGCTTCATATTTTGTGTCTCCCTCTCTCTCTGTCCCTCCCCTGCTTGTACTCTATCTCTGTCTCTCAAAAATAAATAGACGTTAAAAAAAAATCGAAAGAAAATACTTCAGCGGTGCCTGGGTGGCTCAGTGGGTTAAGTGGTTAAGCATCCAACTTAGGCTGAGGTCATGATCTCATGGCTCATGGGTTTGATCCCCACATCAGCTTCTGTGCTGACAGCTCAGAGCATGGAACCTGCTTCTAATTCTATATCTCCGTCTCTCTCTGCCCCTCCTCTGCTCACAATTTGTCTGTCTCTCTCTCGCTCTCCAAAGTAAACATTAAAAAAATATTTCAAATGATATGTATGCTTGAAATGTTGCCTGCATTTTCTGTGAGGCACTTTTCTTTACTCTCCAGATTTGGGAGGGTGAGAAATTTAGAAGATACATCAAACAAGTGACACCTGTGTATCAAAATTGATTCTGGTTTCACCCAGATAAAACCTGCACTTGACATAGAACACGTCTCAGAGTTTCTCGTGGAATCTGTGATACTGATTTGTCCATCATTTCCCATAATTTAAAAGTATTATCTACTCAATTTGAACAGGTGTTTAGTAAAGATAAGAAACACTTCTTTAGCGCTTCCCAACTTGGGTGAAAATGTGTTTTTTTTTAAATCCCAAAACAATGCAAAGTACATCTTTTTACATTTCCCACTTTATAGATGAAGAAACTGAGAATTTCCGAAACAGTGACACAGATAAAACAGGTGGAAGTCTCCGAATTTGGCTTCATGTCTACATGCTTTGACATTTGCATTCCACCTCAGTCCATCACATTCCTCCCTACTGAGCAATGTCACTAGTATTGTCTGACTTTGTAAATCAACCATATCAATCTCCCTAATTAAACGTAGAATAGTAGTAGTCTGTCTGAATTCAGATGCTCTGGTTCAAAAATTACATCTTAGCTCCTCTGTCTATTCAGATAGGGTTTCTCAAGCTTGACACGAATGGTATTTTGGGCTAGATAATTCCTTTGGAGATGGGGGCAGGAGGAGCGGTTGTTCCATACATTGTGGGATGTTTAGCAACATCTCTGGCTTCCACCCACCAGAGAGATGCCTACAGTACCACCAACCCCAAATCATGACATTCGAAAATGTCGCCAGACATCACCAATGTTTCCTGGAGGACAAAATCACCTCTAGTCAAGAACCACTGACTTACAGAATTCAACCAGCACTTGAAACTTCAGAAAAGAGTCTGTATCCTCTTCTCTTTAATTGAAGGCATTCCACAAATTCTAAGTGGATCTTTTCTCCCAGTTATCAAACATTAAAGGACTCAGATTCACCAGTATAACAAACTGTGCCTTCATAATACTACTCTCCTCTTTAGGAAGTTTAACAAACCTCACATTGCCCATTTGTAGTTGCATTTGTTTGGTGTTTTTAGTGTTATGAGGCAATTTCACAAAATTCCCTCTCTCCATACATAGGTGTCCTGAGACATAAAAGGGAGAGGAACATCAGTCCTAAAAACAGAGAGAACTGGATTTTAATCCCATCTATAACATTTACTAGTTATGCAATCATAAGGGAGTCTTCTTGTGGGCAAAATAAGGATTTTTAGAGTCAAAGAGTGAGGCAGTGTCATAAAGGCTAAATATACCTACACAATAACATTTCTGTGACCTGGAGCTAATAGCTTAGCCTCCATGATGCAGTGTCTTCATCTCTGAATGGTAGGTAAGACCATAACAGCATTTTGAAAACCTTGGGGCTGGAAGTTAATGTAAGGTCTATGACAGTGGGGACAGGTGAATAACCACTGCCCATTACTTCACTCTTGATATTTCCGCATTGTAGCACACTGGCCTCGTCCCTGTTCCTTCTGCTCCCTCAGCACCTGTGAAATGGCTACTCCTTCTGCCTATAACAGCCTTTCCCCAGAAGTTCACAGGGCTCTCCCTGATCGACTTCAAGTCTATGATGAGATGTCACGTTCTCAATGAAACCAACCAACCCAAAATAAAATAATAATATATTATGCTTCTTGTTTGGTTTCTTGCACTGGAATGTAAGCTCCTTGAGAGCAAGAATGTTGCTATTTTATTTAACCTGGTGCCTAGAAAAGAGTCTGGCACACATTAGGGACATAACTGAATAAGGGAGCCTGGTGGTTCAATCAGTTAAGCATCTGACTCCTGACTCTGGCTCAGGTCAGGATCTTGTCTGATGATAGAGCCCCATGACAGGCTTTGTGCTGAGTTTGGAGCCTGCTTGAGATTCTCTCCCTCTTTCTCGGCCTGTCCCCTGCTCATGCTTGTGCTCTCGCTCTCTCTCTCTCTCTTCCCCCGACCCCCACTCATAATAAATAAATACATAAACATTTTTTTAAAAAGAAATATAACTGAATAAAACTGGGAGGCAACTCAGAGGGACAAAGAGAACACCACCTCCAGCTCTGACAGAGCAGGTCTGGCCTTTGCTGTTGATAGACCAGAGACATAGGAATGAGTTTCTGTGGGAGTATTCAGGCAACACAGTCTTAGAAACACTTATTCCTTACGTTTGCATTATTTAACCTAATTTGGTTACATACCTCAGCATATGGCATATTTACTTGTCAACACCCTCATTTAACATTATCTGTATTGTATTGTTTCATTGATTTTCATTTTCTTTTTAAGCAACAGGAAACTTTTTAAAACATAGTATGTCATAGTCAATACTGTGTTTTACTATAAAACAGTTTTCCCGTATGTGTTTAACAATAATCACATATGGGAACACTTATAAAAGTTAAAACTAATAAAATATATTACTGAACATTTGCGTTACAAGTTCAAAACCATAATACTACAGAGTCCATCTATGAGAATAATGAGATCATTTCAATGAATAAAATCATTTGAAATCAGGAGTTAAGCATGAGAACTAGTCTTCTATTGGCATCAGGTAATTTATATCCATGATTTTTTTTTTTTTGGTTTCACAAGATTCACCAGACTTTGAATCTGCTAAATAAAGTACTCGCAATATTTACTAAGAGCTCATTTGCCATCTCTGAGTACTTGTAAATATCTACAAAGCCATGATGGCACAAGAGTGGAAAATGTGTTCAGTGTTAAAAAACTGTAAATGTTTAACAACTGATTGCACTATTGTATTCCTAATGACAACTAAGACATGAAGCTCACATGAGCTTGAAATTAAAAAAATAATAATAATGAGGAAAGTCTCAATATAAAGTAAAAATAGTAGTAACCTACAAAGGGAATTCCAGCAGGGAAAGAGTTGGTAATGAGAGAGGTACAGACAAGGAGAGGTAGGGTGTGGTAGCAGGAATGAAGAAGTGGATGTTGGAATCTTAACTCATTTGGTGTCACCATGTCTTCAATGCATCACACTTAGGGGCAGGACCCCTTGGACTGACAGAGCAATCCAGCAAATACAAGGTGGATGCTGATGTCTAAATTCTCTTCCCTTTTTCTCTTACCACTACCTGAGCCTAAACAAAAAAAGATTAAATCAACAGAGCTTGAAATATACGTATACATGTGTATATGTCTCTGTGTGCATATACATATATGTATGTGTATAGTAAGCATACATGCTATATAAGGTGTATGAACACATACGTATCTCTATAAAACATACATCACAACTATGTATCTGTGAAACCCTGTTCTAGCGATACTTGAAGCATCCCACATTCCTTTGCAGATGAATATCCACCCTACCAATTACAGTGGAAGGGGGAAATATTTAAATATTCAAGTCAACCTGTACAAGGGCATTCCCTTGATGCTAAATTTCATGGCTTGTTTTCACTCTACTTAATGTGCATATTGAACATAATCCTGAAGATTATATTATGCCTAAGACATGATTTTTCTGTTATTTGCTTGCCTCATGTCTCTTGCAGAATGAGCTGGGATTTAGTGTTATAAGCAATTATGAGTTTCACACATTATGCTTATAAAATAATGGAATATAGATTCCTTATACTATTTTATATACTGATCGATGAACAGAGAACACATAATTTTATCAGTTGACTATGGCAGCTAGTGAGTACATTTCATTTTCACTCAACCTCCAGGTAATAAAAAATAATGAATACATCACTATACTTTACTGTTTTATGTAAATGTTTCACGCAGTTAAAGAGTTATAAAGTCAAAATAAAATGTTAATGGCAGAGAAAGAAACGGCACAGTATTAGGAGCAGAAGGGTGGGTATGTTTTCTGGTCTGTTATGCATAAGCAATTTTTAAAAAGAAGATTCTACTTCGGTCTAACTGTGCTAATGCTTTAACTAATCTGGGGGTCAGCAAACTATAGCTCATGAGCTAAAGCTGGCCGATGACTTGTTTTGTAAATAAAGTTTTATTAGAGCACAGCCATACTCATTATTTTATATATGTTCTATGACTGTTTTTGTGCTCCAATGGCAGAGTTAAGTAGCTATAACAGAGGTGATCTGTGAAGCCAGAAATACTATCTGGCTCTTTGCAGACTTTGCAGACTCCTGAGCTAGTCCATACCCTGTCTCCCAGAGGGTGTAGAGCAACTTTCCTTAGGAAACAAGGTAGTCCTGAAATGGCCCCTGTACTGTACCATCACCATTAAAGGGTATGTTAAGCACAGTCAAGACTCTGCTATATCCAGTTCACCTGTCCTTCCAGAACACAGAAAAACACACTCACAGGCCCATGCCAAGGCTATCTTCCTCAGAACCCATATTTCCCTTAACAAGGGGAAGCTATCCATGCCTGCTGGAGGCTTCATTGTAGCCGTTGATGCTACTCAGGCTACTAGCCTGGGCCAAGACTGCCGACACTAACGTCTGTCAGTAGAGCCAATGTCTGATGTTGGGGACATGGTAGATAACTGCACTGATGATGCTTCTGCTGTTGCTGCCAGAACTGCTGTCCTTGTTCATCACACAATGAACACTGCCATTGTTTGCTCATGACACTGTGAATACTGCCATTGGCATGCAACCACTTCCCAGCCCTGTGACCAGTGCAAGTTTTGACCGCACCCAGTGGTAAGTAGAGTCAGATAGCTATCTTACTGTTTGCTTAAAAAAAAAAAATCAGTCTGCTCAGGTAGGACTCATATAGAATCCGGGAGGAGAGGGACGAGACAAATCTCTCCTCTTTCTGGTGAATGATGCTATGTCATAGGACCAAACTTCCATCACATTCTCTATTCCTCAGTATGAATTCCCTCCCATGAGGTACCTGAGACCATCACATAAATAAATGTCAGGAAGCCCTCCCACCTTGTGATTCACAGGCCCTCCAGCCTTACTCAGGCTTAACTATTTCCTAGCTTGGGCTAATGGTGAACGGAACCTGTGTTATAGACCTAGAAGTTTAAACATCTCCCCAGATTCTCTCAGCCATGGTTTTCTGCTTGATGCTCTTGATGACCTTCTAGGAAAATTGCCTGGCAATAATCGAATTCTAATAGGTTGTTGGGGGGATGTTTTAATTTTCTTGCAGGGAGGGCTCTTAAATTCAGCAACCAGCCTTCTGGCAGGGACTACTTCGTGAGTTCATGGGCATGTGCAGTGAGATATAGTGAGGTCTACTAGGGGTAGAGAAGCCTAGCTCACATTGGACATCTGGGAACACAGGTATGTAGAGATAATACAATAGGACAACAATGCTGAGTATCTGTTTAGAGTGAACTGTTATCAGCTAAAATTTCAAAACAACCTGATTTTTACATGCCCAGTCTGGAGCTCAGCACAGAGCCCAGTGCAGAGCCCAGCATGGAACTTGAGCTCATGCCCCTGAAATCAAGACCTAAGTTGAGATCAAGAGTTGGACACTTAACCAACTAAGTCACTCAGATTCCCCCAGAACAACCTGATTTTTAAATGTGCACATGCAATTATTTGATCAAACCCAGCCAGGGCTTTCAGGGATAAGCCCAAACCTCTTTTTCTAGATATTCAGCAAAGGTATAACATACTCTTAGGCATATACAATAAATCACATGGTTAGGGCAGGGGGTGGGGGCGGTTTTTCTACAATTCCTGATTTTCTTCAGTGTGTTTGCACCTTTTCCCGTCATACATTGCTGAGCTTTTTGGACTTGTGATAATGTATTGTGTAAGCATCAATGCCTCATGTATCTTTAACATACATCCTGTAGGCTTCCCTGTTGCTCATGAGGACTAGCTCAGTGCCTATGCAGGTGCCCTGGCTTGCCCCTTGGAGTCCATGGACCTCTAAATTGCATGTGACCAGGCAGAGATTGCCCACGGATTACCTCCTATATTCTGGCTTGCTGCATGGATAATTTCATTGTCTCGCGTTTCTGCTTTCCTGGTAAGTCCCAGGAGGGCTACTGGAGACAGGCTAAGAATAACCCAGAACTATAGAGCAGCTGACATATGATGGTCAGAACTTTGGACAAGGGGAGTTAAGAATCCATGGATACATTCTTTTCCCTTCTTTTCCCCAGGGTGACTATTTAAAAAGAATAAAAATCCATACAGACATTTGGAAGACACACCATAGTCTGAGTAGTCAGTCACACTTTTTTTCTTTTTCAATGTTTATTTACTTTTGAGAGAGAGAGAGAGAGAGAGAGAGAGAGAGAGAGACAGAGCACGAGTAGGGGAGAGACAGCGAGGGAGAAACGGAATCCGAAGCAGGCTCCAGGCTCCAAGCTGTCAGCACAGAGCCTGACGCAGGGCTTGAACTCACGAAGCATGAGATCATGACCTGAGCTAAAGTTGGCCACTTAACCAACTGAGCCACCCAGGCACCCCAGCAGTCACACTTCTTTTAATGTTTATTTACTTACTGAGAGAGAGAGACAGAGAGAGCCAGAGAGAGAGAGAAAGAGAGAGAGCAGGAGAGGGGCAGAACGGGAGAGATCTCGAGAGAATCTCAAAGCAGGCACAGCACAGAGCCTGATGCTGGATCTCACAACTGTGAGATCATGACCGGAGCCAAAATTAAGAGTCAGATGCTTAACCAACTGAGCCTCCCAGCAGTCAGCCACACTATTATAAACTGTGACCAGCTTGCCAATGGATCCCCCTGTATTTGCCCTCCCTTCTTTCCCACTTAATTTCCTTTACACTTCACTTCTGCTTCCTGAAAATTGTTCTCTCCAATAATATATTGGCACATAGCCTGTGCCCCAGGCTCTGCTTTCTAGGGAACCTGTTCTAAGACAATCCCCAGCAGAATTTTATTTAGGTAGAAAAAGCATGTGTAGTTCAAATGTGTAGCACATGAGACCTCAAAGTTTTAAACCCTGAAGAGGGTGGGGAGGTAATGGAACAGGGGAGAAAAATGAAGCAAAATAACTACTAATTCTGCCCCTTCCAGTATGGGGCCCTTTCCTGCATCGCAGTTCCCCTGACCCTGTAAGAGTGAAATTAATAGTTGCTGGGTGGTAAGAATGAAATGAGATAATGGATAGGAAGTAAGATAGATTATGTCATAGTTAATATATAGATCGTGGTGTCAGGCAAACCTTGGTTGGAATCCCAGATCCATCTTTTACAGGCTATGTTAACTCTGGCAAGTCAATATTTAACCTTGACATAGTAGGTAGTTCATAGAATTAGAATCATTGTGAATTACAAACAAAAGAATGTATGCAAAGTGCTTAGCACTATGCCTAGAACAGAGATGCTACTAAATATTATCTATTATTATTTTTAAAATTATTTGTGATGCTAAAAGTATTACACTAACAATAGCTATTACTAGCTCATTATAATCTTAATAGTTTTCCTTTTCATGATAAGTATTTCCATCATTTACATGAAATGGAAGATATGTCTTCCCCAAATGAAATGATCCCTTCACTAGGCATAAGTAACCAGATTATAAGATCTTCAATTTAATTCTTGCACTTCTGTCACTATGAGAAGCTATACAACGGGATTTGTGGGATTGAAGTAAATATAATATGGAAATGAGGTCAAAGATTCATGAAGCTTCTTTAGGCCTCAGGAACTAGTTACTAAGAAAAGATTTTTATTCAAGGAGATTGCAGTTCAGGAAGAAAGACAATGGTGGAAATTTATTTGACTGAGATTGGATAAATATAAGGTGTTAAAATACCACAAAGACACCAAACTTAGTGTGAGTGGTCTTGACCAATTGGGATTCACCAAACCACCTTTAATTCATAAAAGCTGAAAAAGGAGACAGACACATTTTCCTCATTATTTTGAAGAAAAAAAAATATTTTTTAAAAGGAATGTTTTTGAAAAATAAAATAAAAATAAAAATAAAATAAAATAAAATAAAATAAAATGTTTTGGAGAAGTAATTTGAGATGGTCTGTCTTTACTCCTATCAAGTACTCACCAGGACTTATCTTTAGGTAGGAAAAAGTTTAGGAGATTGAAAATTTTAAGAGGAAAGGGTGTTAAAATAGTCTTTCCACAATAAAAATGCACCTCTTTTACCTCATGAATTTCCAGAAATTTCTTTACCTGGAGACGTGGTCAGGAAGCACGTCTAAAATCCTCTTGAAATCTCTTGTCCCTGAGGATGAAATTTATATGTTTAGGGTGAGCTGAGAAGTTGGCCTCAGCTTCAGAAAACCCACAAGAAACTACGAAATGATTAGGCAAACCAAAAGTCAATGATGGCCTACATCTCTAAACACAAGGACAAGTGGATGTTCAACAAATAATAACATTTGCCAGTGGCAGTAATGCAACAAATCTCTTCCACACTATGAAAGCAGCAGTGAAGTATAAAAAAAGATTAACAGGTGTTCAATACAAACTGTTCCCCTGTATTTGCGTGCTTTCCTTTTCTTTGCCTGGGGGATGAAAGAACTAAGTAAAAGCACTCACTTATGATTCCTAGAACATTTCTGTGAGGTAGAAAGTAGAAAACAATAGATATCTATCTTGGTGAAATGAAGACTATAGAAGGTGTATGAGCTCCTTGGATGAAAAAATATATACTTTATCTCAAGTCTATTTCAGAAAAGAATCAGAATGGTTCCTTTGCTCTACATGATACAGATCTCCAGCTCACCCTGCAGTGCAAAAGAAAAAAATCATTTTTATTACTACTACTAGTGGTAGCAGTAGCTAACTTTCACAGGGCTTATTATGAGCACATTATTGAGCTTATTATGTGCCAAAATCTGTGCTCAGGGCTTTATATAGCTGAGTTTGATTTTCCTAGAGTTTGAGACTAAGGCAGGTGGGAGAGGTTGTGGGGGGCAGTGAGATGATCCTTGGAAACAGGAATGAGGGGATGAAACGAAGAAGATAGAAAAGGAACAAAAGCTAATATATCTTTTACCTAGGTTACTGATTTTGGCCTCGAGGTCTTAACCTTTTCAAGACTTCTGAGAAGCATGTAAAATGACTTCCATAATTTTTCTTCTAAAAAACAGGAAGCTGGGGCATTTATCCACTGGATTCCAAATCCCATTGGTTAAAGGTTGCCTCTTCTGCACTTCTGGGCTGCCCCTGTCTGTGAGCTAAGGGGGGTACCAAGGGTAGGAGAAGGCCCTGGGGCAAAAAAATAGGGAGATAAGCAATGGCTTGAGGTGGAATGTGAGCAGTGTGAGTCAAATCATCTATCAAAGCTTTGGCTGAAATCAAATACATGCCAAGGAGATTTTGCAAAGGCAACAAGAGGCTCTGTGGCACAGCTAATTATATTTAATGCACATAATGCCCTATTAAACCATCATCATCTTCATTTACTGATATTAATGTCAAGAGAACTAATAAAATTTGCCCAACATCACACAGCTAGTAAATGGTGTAACAGGAATTCAAACCCAAGCAGTATGATCCCACATCCTTAGTCTTAATCATCTCATCAGCTGCAACCAGTAATCTGATCTCAACAACCTCTTGTCGAAGATATTCATTTTTCCTGTGCTAAGTAATCAAAAGAGAGAGAGAGAGAGAGAGAGAAAGAGAGAGGAGTGAGTCAACATGGCAGAGAAGTAGGGGGACCTGAAGTTCCCATGTTCATATACAGAAGTATTGAGACCAGAAGACTTGGAATTCCAGGAATCCAGGCTACAGAGTGACAGAAACATGTCCAGGGGCCTGTGGGAACAACTTGGCAGGCCATAGGTGCATGATTGTGAACTGGAAGAGATAAAACAAGTGGTGTAGGAATGGAGGGCAGGGATCCCCTTCTGTGGAGAGACAAAAGGAAGAGAAAGAGAGGCTGTGGAAGTGTGGGACTGTATTTGGACAAAATAAAAACCATGGACCAGGGAAACGAAAAAACAGAGAAAGGACCAAATTCAAACTCGTTCCAGGGTTGCAGGGCTTTCTCCAGACTGGGGCCTGCTGCCCTGTTCCTGTGCCTGTTGGGGAGGGGGAACAGCCCTGGGATTAGCAGCGAGTTCAGAGACACAGTCCAGAGAGAGCAGTCCCCTCTCTTGAGTGCTGTGGGAAGAAGGCATATAGCCACTCCAAGGACAAAAGATCCTGCAGGTGCCCAATAGCCAGAAGTCTTTTGTTGGTGGGGCAGAGTGGTTCTACCCCAGGGCACACAGAGCTGGATCCTTTAAGATATGGGGGTTTGAATCCCAGCCAAGTAACTGGGAGGTACGGGGGACAGTGGAGTGGCCAGCCCACTCTCACCCACACATTACTGTGAAGACGGCCTGAACAGAGAGGTTTGGGTCACCCAGTTGGGGGAGGAGAGACTGGGATGTTGCCATTTTTCTCCCCATCACCAACAAGGCAGGGCTTCAGGGAACAAAGAGCAGGGCCCACAGTGGAGGCAGGACCCACTTACACCAAACCATGCCCCTCTGTGCCTGGGAACTGCATACCTAACACGGCAAGACTGACACTGACTGAACCAGACATCCCCTCCTTCAGATCAGTGCAGGCACAGGTTCTAAGGCACCATCAAATATTTGTCCAGCAGTTTTGCATTTTCTGATTTGATTCTTGATCAATTCTTATTTTATCTATCTATCTATCTATAACATATATATTATAGATATTTATGTATATATAATACATATATTATATATTTATGTATATATAATATATATTATATATATAAAATGTATATGTATTTTTTTTCCTTCCTTTTCTTCCTCTTATTTTCTCCCTTCTCTAGTCTGGTTACTCTGGTTGTTGCCTTCTTTAAGAAGACATTTTTAATCTATTCTTTTACACCTCTTCTGCATGTCCTTCTTCTTTATTTTCCTCTCTCTCTCTCTCTCTCTCTCTCTCTCTCTCTCTCTCCCTCTCTCTCTCTCTCTCTCTAGATTAAGCCAGATAGTTTCTCTGATTCTCTTCCTGGTCAATTTTTTTCCTTTCTTTTTCCCTGCCCCTGTGATTTCTCTCTTCATATAGGATAAGCCTTCTTCGACCACCACCCCTTTTTAAAATTTTCTCCAGGTTTACTTCAATGAACAAATCAAAGCAGACCTGGTGGAAGGCACAAACCACCACTATGAGTAGGGAGATAAAGCAAGCAGAGTCACAACAACAGAGAGCATGCAACACATTCCAAAAATACCTCCTGAAGGGCCATGCACTGGACAGCATATGACCCCTTTTTAATATAGTAGTGCTCACAGGTGCAGGACACATAACAAGCTATTAAGACACATAAGGGACAGAAAACTAGCCAAAAAGATGATATGGAAGAATTCTCCTCAAAAAAAATTCCAGGAAGAAATGACAGCTAGAGAACTGCTCAAAGCAGATATAAACATATCTGATCAAGAACTAAGAATTATAGTCATAAGATTAATAGCTGGGCTTGAAAAAACCATAGAAGTAGCAGAGCTCTATTGCTGCAAAGATCAAGGAACTAAGAAATAGTCATGACAAATTAAGAAATGTTAATGAGGTGCAAAATAAACTAGATGCAGTGACAGCAAGGATGGAAGAGGCAGAGTGGAGAATAAGTGAAATAGAAGATAAAATTATGAAAAATGATGAATTCAAGAAAAGGAGAGATAAGAAAATACTAAACCACAAGGGGAGAATTAGAGAACTAAGTAATTCAATGAAATGTAATAATATCTGTATCATAAGAGTTCCAGAAGAAGAAGAGAGAGAGAAAAGGGCAGAAGGTTTACTTGAACAAATTATAGCTGAGAACTTCCCTAATCTGGGAAGGAAACAGACATCAAAATCCAGGAGGCACAGAACTCCCTTCATATTCAACAAGAATAGGTCTTCTCCATAGCATATCATATTGAAATTGGCAAAATACAAAAATAAACAGAGAACTCTGAAAGCAGCTAGGGACAAAGGGCCTTAACTTACAAGGCTAGACACATAAGGGTAGTAGCAGACCTGTCCACTGAACCTTGGCAGTCCAGAAGGGAGTGGCAGGAAATATTCAATGTGATGAATAGGAACAATATGCAACCAAGAATTGTTTATCCAGCAAGGCTGTCATTCAAAAGAGGAGAGATTAAGCCTTACCTAGACAAAAACTGAAGGAGTTCGTGACCACGAAACCAGCCCTACAAGAGATCCTAAGGGGGACTCTGTGAGTGGAATGCCGCAAAGACTACAAAGGATCAGAGACATTACAACAAGCATGAAACCTACAGATAACACAATGACACTAAATCCAGATCATTCAATAATATCTCTAAAATGGACTATTGCCCCAATAGTAAATGGACTAAATGCCCCAATCAAAAGACATAGTGTATCAGAATGGATAAAAAAACACAAAAAACACAAAAAAACAAGATCCATCTGCATGCTGTCTATAAGAAACTCATTTGAGACCTGAGGACACCTTCAGATTAAAAGTGAGGGGATGGAGAACCATCTATCATACTGCTGGAAGTCAAAAGAAGGCTGGAGTAGCCATATTTATATCAGACAAACTAGATTTTAAACTAAAGGCTGTAACAAGAGATGAAGGGCATTATATCATAATTATGGGGTCTATTCATAAAAGCTAACAATTATAAATGTTTATGCCCCCAATTTGAGAGCATCCAAAATATAAATCAATTAATCACAAATATAAGCAATTTATTGACAAGAATACAGTAATTGCAGGGGACTTTAATACTCTACTTACAACAATAGACAGAACATCAAGGCAGAAAATCAATATAAACTCAATGACCTTGAATGATACACTGGATCAGATATGCTTGACAGATATATTTAGAACTTTTCACCCAAAAGCAGAATACACATTTTTCTTGAGTGCACATGGAACGTTCTGAGATAGATCATATACTGGGTCACAAAATAGCCCTCAATAAAAATAAAAGAACCAGATCACACCATGCTTATTTTCAGATCATGGCACTATGAAACTTGAAATCAACTGCAAGAAAAAATTTGGAAAGCCTCCAAATGCATGGAGGTTAAAGAATACCCCACTAAAGAATGAATGAGTCAATCAGGCTATTAAAAAAGAAATTTAAAAATATATGGAAGCAAACAAAAGTAAAAACATGACAGTCCAAACCCTTTGGGATACAGCAAAGGCAGTCCTAAAAGGAAAATACATTGCAAGCCAGGCCTATCTCAAGAAATAAGAAAAATCCCAAATACAAAACCTAACCATACACCTAAAGGAGCTAGAAGAAGAAAAACAAAGAAACCCCAAAGTCAGCAGAAAAAGAGAAATAATAAAGATTAGAGCAGAAATAAAATTTAGAATTTAAAAAACAGAACAGATCAATGAATCTGAGCTGGTTTTTTGAAAAAGTAAACAAAATTGATAACCCCCAGTTGACTTCTCAAAAAGAAAAGAAAGAGAACCCAAATAGATAAAATCACCAATGAAAGAGGAGAGATCACAACCAACACCACAGAAATACAAACAATCATTAGAGAATACTATGAAAAATCATATGCCAACAAACTGGACAACCTGGAAGAAATGGACAAATTCCTAGACACCCACACATTACCAAAACTCAAATGGGAAGAAATAGAAAATTTTAACAGACCCATAACCAGTGAAGAAATGGAATCTGTTATCAAAAATCTCCCAACAAATAAGAGTCCTGGGTCAGATGGCTTCCCAGGGAAATTCTACAAGACATTTAAGTAGAGTTAATACCTATCCTTCTCAAGCTGTTCCAAAAAATAGAAATGGAAGAAAAGCTTCATTCTATGAAGCCAGCATTTCCTTAACTCCCAAACCAGACAGAGACCCCACTAAAAAGGAGAATTACAGGCCAATATCCCTGATGAACATGGATGCAAAAATTCTCAACAATATACTAGCAAATCAAATTCAACAGTATATTAAATTAATTATTCACCATGATCAAGAGGGATTCATTCCTGGACTGCAGGGCTGGTTCAATATTTGCAAATCAATCAATGTGATACATCACATTAATAGAAGAAAGGATAAGAACCATATGAACCTGTCAATAGATGGAGAAAAAGCATTGAAAAAATACAGCATCCTTTCTTAACAAAAGCCCTCAAGAAAGTTGGGATAGAAGGAACATACCTTAATATCATAAAAGCCAAAATGAAAAGCCCACAGCTAATATCATCCTCAATGGGGAAAAACTGAGAGCTTTCTCCCTGAGATCAGGAACACAACAGGGATGTCCACTCTTCCCACTGTTGTTTAACATAGTGTTGGAAGTCCTAGCCTCAGCAATCAGACAAAAAAAAAATGAAATAAAGGCATCCCAATTGACAAAGAAGAAGTCAAACTTTCACTTTTCACCGATGACATGATATCTACATGGAAAACCCGAAAGACCCTCCTAAAAAGCTACTAAACTGATATATGAATTCAGCAAAGTTGCAGGATACAAAATCAATGTAAAGAAATCAGTTGCATTCCTATATACCAATAATGAAGCAAGAAAGAGAAATCAAGAAATTGATCCCATTTACAATTGCACCAAGAACCGTAAAATATGTAGGAATAAACCTAACCAAAGATGTAAAAGATCTGTGTGCTGAAAACTATAGAAAACTTATGAAAGAAATTGAAGAAGACACAAACAAATGTAAAAACATTCCATGTTCATGGATTGAAAGAACAAATATTGTTAAAATGTTGATACTACCCAAAGCAATCTACACATTCAATGCAATCCCAATCAAAATTACACTGGCATTCTTCTAGGGGTGCCTGGGTGGCTGTCGGTTAAGCATCCAACTTCAGCTCAGATCATGATCTCACGGTTCATGAGTTCAAGCCCCATATAGGACTCCATGCTAACAGCTCAGAGCCTGGAACCTGCTTCAGATTCTGTGTCTCCCTCTTTCTCTGCCTCTTTCCTGCTTGCAGTCTATTGTGTGCTCTCTCTCAAAAATAAATAAACATTAAAAAAAATTTTTTTAATTACACCGGCATTCTTCTCAGAGCTAGAGCAAGCAATCCTACAATTTGTATGGAACCACCAAAGACCCCAAATAGCCAAAGAAATGTAGAAGAAGAAAACCAAAGTGGGAACATCACAATCCCAGACTTTAGTCTCTATTACAAAGCTGTAAATATCAAGACAGTATGGTATTGGCACAAAAACAGACACATAGACCAATGGAATAGAATAGAGAACCCAGAATTACACCCATAAATGTATGGCCAACTAATCTTCAACAAAGCAGGGAAGAGTATCCAGTGGAAAAAAGACAGTCTCTTTAGTAAATGGTGCTAGGAGAACTGGACAGCAACATGCAGAAGAATGAAACTGGACCACTTTTTTATACCATACACAAAAATAAACTCAAAATGGATGAAAGACCTAAATGTGACACAGGAAACCATCAAAACCCTAGAGTAGAACACAGGCAACAACGTCTTTGACCTCAGCTGCAACAACTTCTTACTCAACACATCTCTGGAGGCAAGGGAAATAAAAGCAAAAATGAACTATTGGGACCTCGTCAAGATAAGAAGTTTCTGCATTGCAAAGGAAACAACAATCAACAAAACTAAAAGGCAACCAATAGAATGGGAAAAGGTATTTGCAAATGACATATCATATAAAGGGTTAGTATCCAAAATCTATAAGGAATTTACCAAACTCAACATTCAAAAAAACAAATAATCCAGTGAAGAAATGGGCAGAAAACATGAATAGACACTTTTCCAAAGAAGACATTCAGATGGCCAACAGACACATGAAAAGATGTTCAACATTACTCATCATCAGGGAAATAGAAATCAAAACCATAATGAGATACCACCTCACAGCAGTCAGAGTAGCTAAAATTAACAACTCAGGAAACAACAGATGTTAGCAAGGATATGGAGAAGTGGGAACCCTTTTGCACTGTTGGTGGGAATGCAAACTGGTACAGCCACTCCGGAAAACAGTCTGGGGTTCCTCAAAAAATTAAAAACAGAATTACCCTATGACCCAACAGCAGCACTACTAGTAATTTATCCAAAGGATACAGGAGTGCTGATTCACAGGGGCACATGTACCCTAATGTTTACAGCAGTGCTTTAAACAATAGCCAAATTATGGAAAGAGCCCAAATGTCCATCAACTGATGAATGGGTAAAGAAGATGTGGTTTATATATACAATGGGATACTACTTGGCAATGAGAAAGAATGAAAATCTTTCCATTTGCAACAATGTACATGGAAGTGGAGGGTATTATGCTAAGTGAAATAAGTCAATCAGAGAAAGACAAATATCATATGACTTCACTCATACGTGGAACTTGAGAAACTAATAGAAGGCCATAGATGAAAGGAAGGGGGAAAAATAGTTTCAAACAGAGAGGGAGGCAAGCCATAAGAGACTCTTAAATAAAGAGAACGAACAGAGTTGATGAGGGCAAGGGCAAGGGAGAGGGGAAAATGGGTGATGGGCACTGAGGAGGACACTTGTTGGGATGAGCACTGGGTGTTGTATGTAAGTGATGAATCTGGGGAATCTACTCCCAAAGCCAAGAGCACACTGTACATGCTGTATGTTGGCTAAGTTGACAATAAATTATATTAACAAAAAAACTATTTTCTAAGTATAAACCTCCTGGCTAAAAGATTTCCCTAACTCATCCTTTTGTTTTATTTTTCCTTTCTTTCTTATTTTTCCACTAACTCATCTTTAAAAAGCAGGTAACTTGATAAATTTAGAAAATTTGGTTAAAGTTGTGAGTATACTCAGGTAAACACTGAGTATGGTGCTTCTAGTTTTTGAAGAAAATTCTAGTCTTTGAAGAAAACTATCCACCAGGGCATCTGGATTGGCCTCCTGGGCTTATTTGCACAAGAAAGATATTCCCATCCAGGAGGGTAAGAAGATTTTTCATAATAATCACATTTCTGCTAAAGCTCCAGGCTAGAATATCTCCATTATGGAAATCTAAGCATTGTATTGAGAGAACAGAAGTGAGCTGGTTTTCCTATTCCACTGAGAATGGAACATAAGTTAAAACATTCTCTTGGGCTTTTAAGTTTTGAGATGATGCGTGATTTTCAAAAGTGAGAAAGAAAGCTTACTTTACTAGATGGTTGAATAAGGAAGGTTGTAAATTATGAAAGAAAAAAAAATCCCTAGAAAGGTAGCTAACAAAAATACTCCCCGTGGTAAGTAGTGCAATCCGTAGACTCCTAAGGGAGGTGACTATATGTGTATCCATCGGATAGGGTATCTTGAAGGTAAAAGGAGGCGCTATTGATAATTTCTCTGAATCAACAGCTGTAACCAGAACCGCCGCGAGCAAACCACAAAACACCCTATTCACAAGGCAAAAGGATAGATGTGTGTTTTTCCCAATGCTACTAAGACATGAGAATCACTTAATGTGTTTGCAGATTCTTAGGCCCTATCCCTTAGTTACTATATCAGAATCTCAGGTGCAAGCCCTCAAAATTTGTATTTTAACAATATCTCCAAGTGATTTCTAAACATTCTAAAGTTTAGGCACCAGTGATTGTGATAGTCAATGTCAAAATATATGTGTGTATATGTGTCTGTGTGTGTATGCGTGTGTGTGTGTGTGTGTGTGTGTAATTTACATAGAAATTCAAACACTAAAATAACCCACTGTTTGATTAAGACCATAACAACTGGGAATGAAAGAATCCATTGATCTTATGTATTAATTCATGTGTATGGTACATATTTATTGAATTCCTAATCACATTCCTAGAAAATATAAGAGATTGGTAATGGATATAAGGAAAAAATAATATATTCCCTGCTTTATATGAATTTGTAGTCTAGTATCGGAGTTTGTAGAGTAATAACTAATAAAATAAATAATTACAATTTATAGATCAAGGATGATAAGGAGATTAAGACTTCATCTTAGATTATAAACTGCCTGAGGACATAGAACTCTTGTTTGTCATATGGAGAATACACCATGGGGTAACCAACCATCCTGGTTTGTACAGAGCTGAGGGTTTTCCTAGGACATAGAATTCTCAGTTCTAAAACCAGAAAAGTTCTAAGCAAATTAGGATGAGCTTCCAGCCTGGCAATAAAGTAATCTTGAGTGAATCCTGGATTTTCCTCAAAAAAAAAAAAAAAAAACAACAGTACAATAGAATGAATGTATACATGAATGAGGTTAGAAGATATTCACTGATAATTGAGTTTTACCATTTTCAAGTTTTTTAAAATTTTTTTAAGGTTTATTTTTGAGAGAGAGACACAGAGTATGAGTGGGGGAGGGGCAGAGAGATAGAGAGAGAGAGAGAGAGAGAGAGAGATACACAGAATCCCAAGCAGGCTCCAGGCTCTAAGAGGTCAGCACAGAGCCCAACACAGGGCTTGAACCCATGAACCGTGAGATCATGACCTGAGCCCAAGTCAGCCGCTTAACCAACTGAGCCACCCAGATGCCCCCAAGTTCTTTAAATACGTTATCACAACAAGGGTCTAAGCTAACTGATAGAGGGGGAAACTGAGGCTCAGAGAGGTTAACTACTTTGCTCCAATCCCAACAGATTGGAAATGGCTGAGCTGGGAGTAGGATAGGAGTCATTTTGCACTGTCTGAATCTAAAGGCCCCAAGGGTAAGGAAAGATGATGCTCTAAGTTCTTTGCTCAAAACCTCAAAAGACACAGAAATGTGGAATTAGAATTGAATTCTTCATCCTAGGGAAACTAGCCATGTTTTATTTAGGGAGAGCCATTTTGTTTTTATTAACACACACACATGCCCAAGACAGTTTGCTTGCCTCCCTCCCTTCCGGCAGCTGCTTTGAAGCCGACCAGAAGCTCCAGAGGGAGCCGAGCTGTTTCTAGCAGCTGTTTCTCAAACACCTAACTTCATTTTCAGATCAGAGCTGAGGTTTGAAGTCTTAAAACCTTTGCTGCTTCAATCACATGAGAGCAGAAGCAGCCAAAACAATCAGTGCCTCACCAGCAGCCTATTTGAATGCCTCTGTATACACTGGGTGCTTCAGGCACAATGTGGTGTCGGGCTGTCTGTTCAATCTGCTTTCAAATTCTCTCCCCCTCACTTCTAAGAGAGACACACGAGAGAGAAGCAGGCGGTATCTCACTCAAGCTCCTGTGCTAGCATGTGCTGCCCCTTGTGGATGCTCGCTCTCTCTCTCTCTCTCTCTCCTTCCTTCCCTCTCCCTCCCTCTCATTTTTCATTTTGTGATTCACAAGTATTTAAATTCCAAAGAGAATGAGAAAATGACACATATACTTCCTAAAAATGCAACGTTAGCATTTTGTCATATTTGATAAGAACCTTTTTGTAAGAAATCAAATGTTATAGGCAAGGTAGGAACTCTTAGTCTCTGCCCAGATGCATCCACCAACTTTTCTCCCAGGCAAGATCCTTAGGAAGATGTTGTGATCCTTTCCATCCAGGTTCATATACTTCTGGTAATACATATGTACCCATAACCAATAGAAAATATTGTGAAATAGGTTACTTTTTCATTAATAGAATCATACTGTGGACCTAGATCTTAAATTTTTACTGAATATTTTTGTATTATAGGTGCAATATGGTGAATACATGACAAATTAACACACTGATTTTTGTTGCTCTGTGGTCTTCCATCCCATGAATGTTGCAGTTTCTTTTATTTCCCAGTGTTAGATGTTTAAGTTATTTTTCCCTCCCTCTTGCATACCTGTACTACAATAACTCTATGAGGTAGATTTTACTTTATGATCTCCATTGTACAGATAAAAGATCAAGGTTGAGGTAAATCAAATAACAAGTCAAATTTATACTACCAATAAGTGAACTGCGAAAATCAGGTAACAGGGTAGAGGAGCCTTAAACTATTTGTTTTTTATACACAATAGACTCCATGAGAAGAGAAGGAAAAGGAATTATGCTTTCTTCTGGAATATTGACCAAGAAGGCCTTAATGTTCCTTCCCCTCAGCCTGACTAAATTTTAGACAAGTTTCTTCCTCTTCCTGACTATACATCCATGACTTCCCTTTTCTTAGAGCATTTACTTGAGAAAACCTGCCATTATAAATTCTTTCTCCATCCCTTTGAGATGTAAGTCTTCTCCCAGCCTCTTGCCAGTTTAACAACTTAAGAATGTTTTTCTATGGGGCTCCTGGGTGGCTCAGACGGTTAAGTGTCTGATTTCAGCTCAGGTCATGATCTCGGGGTTTGTGAGTTCAAGCCCCGCGTCAGGCTCTGTGCTGACAGCTCAGAGCCTGGAGTCTGCTTCGTTTTCTGGATCTCCTTCTCTCTCTGCCCCTCCCCCACGTGTGCTTTGTCTCTCTCTGTCTCTCAAAAATAAATAAATAATTAATTAGTTAAAAAAAAATGTCTTCCTCAAGGACATGGGAGCCATCCCTTTGAAATGTAATCATCAAGAAACATGGGGACCCTGTCCCCCAGTCTCTGTAAAAGGACAGGAGCCTAAATTCAAAAAGGGACAATCAGCAAACACAGATGGCTTAATCACATTCACCATCCATTGTCCTCAAGGACCTTCCTGCTAACTCACCCCAGCTTTTAAAAACCCACTTGCCTTTTGTTCCAGCAAAGATGAGCTCAGTCTGTCTCTGCTATTGCCATAGTCTTGAATAAAGTCTTCCTTGCCATTTTTAACAAGCTTCTGGTGCAATTTTTTTTTTTGTTTTATAGGATCTATTGTGCACACCTACAACCACAAGCTCGACTCTCCCTGAGGAGGCTATTCTCCAAATCAGTCCACTTGCTTCCCCTTTTCATGTTCTCAATATTTGCTGAAGAATAAAAATGTACAGTCATATATTTTCTAAAATTTTCAGTACTGTTGGTGTTTCTTCACACCACCAAAGCGCAGAGTCAGTATCAAATTCAAAGACACAACCACTTTCATCCACAATCCTACCCATCCTTTCCCCCTCATTGAACGTAAGGAGTTTCCTCTGGAGCTCAGAGCATTGCTGGGGTTCTCCCTCATCTACAACCCTGAAATCAGCTAACAACCAGCTTTCTACCTCAGGTGATCATCTTTAATCTTAGGCTCTGCACTTGTGCATCCCGTCCCTCTTCCTCTTGCAACAGAATAATCTGGAGACCATGTAGGAGGTATAGGGTAATATCAGCACATTCTGTTTCAGACTCTGTGTAAGTGATATGGTGGCAGAATAAGTCATCCCATCTCAGCTTACTGACCTTTATGCAGTACATCAGGCTCACTCTTGTGCTATTTCCCAAACAATATACTTAGTAGAGGTCATTATTTGAAGGCAAATATAGGCAACCAGAAGCAAGGAGTGATTTCAGAGCAAGTACAGAGCTCTGAATTCTAGGATAAGCGCATTTTACCCGGTGTGAGTAAATGGAGGCTTAGAGAGTGGGGCAGAGGGGAAAATATCAAGAAGCAATGAATCACTGAAGGAGATTCTAGGTATGTTCTGGAGAGTAAGGAAACCCAACAACAAATTATGCTTGTCTCTCTACGAGAATGCTACCTCCTACCTAGTTCCTCTCTCACATCCCTAGATGAGCTGCCTTATTACTCTGATGGTCAGAATTGCCACTTCCTTCTATTTTATTATTACCTTTTTATTTTGTAAAGACCTTTCGGAGAGCAGTTTTAGGTTAACAATGAAATTGAGAGGCAAGTACAGATATTTCCCATATAATTCTTACCTATATGCATGCACAGACTCCCCCATTATCTATGTCACTCACTAGATTGACATATTTGTTACCTAGGATGAACCCACACTGATACATCATAATCCCACAAAGCACATAGTTTACTTTAAGGTTCACTCTTGGTGTTGTACACATGGCTCTGGACAAATGTACATTGGTATGTGTTATAGTGTCATACAGAGTATTTCCATCGCCCTCAAAATCATCTGTGCTCTGCTTGTTCAACTCTCCCATGCCCTCCGCCCGCCCCCCACCCCCCCGGCAACCACAGATCTTTTTATCATCCCTATAGTTTTACCTTTTCCAGAATGTCCTATAATTAGGATCATATGCTATGTAGCCTTTTCAGAATGGCTGCTTTCACTTAGTATTATGCAATTAAGGTTCCTCCACGTCTTTCATGTCTAGCTCATGTGTTTATAATGGAGTAACTCAGGCAAACCCCCTTTAGCCAGAACCCTTTTCAGAAGCTTCTTGTGAGGCTTAATAGACAGTAACAAGGAAATTCATCGTTTTCTCAATCATTGCTCCAGACATGCACATTTTACTATTTTTCAAAACCTAATGCCTCCATCCAGGCAAAACAAATTGAATTACTAGGTTGATCCACACCTCAGGGATTCTGAGTACATGGCAGCCGATGGCACGGAGAGGGTCCTCTGCCTGGTCACAGAAGGACACGAGTGGGGGGTTTGAGTGGTTCATTGCTATTGGGAGTCATAGAAATCCTCTTGCCCATCTAAGCAATATGCTCTTCCACAATGTATTTTTGAAGCATATTTTTGTTTTAATAAAGCAAGTAGTTAAGCCACAGTGTAAAACAAAACAAAACAAAAGACTCTCAATCCCTCAGGATTATATGGCCACCTGAGCACAAAACATTCAGTCTCCCAGTGACAGACTGATAACAACTTAACTACATAGAGTCCAGGGCGTGTGTGTGTGTGTGTGTGTGTGTGTGTGTGTGTGTTTAATCACAGCCTGAAACTAGAGAAAGGTCATACCCACACACCTCAAAGGTTTCAGCAGGAAAGAAAACACTGATGATCTTCAGTTTGGGCCCAAATATAAAAGGGACCCTCCCTAACTTGGCAAAACATCAGAATAAGGCTATTTATTCTCCCCCCAGAGTTACAACATATTCCTCATATTCCCCAGGTGGGTAGAGGCTTGGACACAAAGACAGATTGAAGCTTAGTTGAGAGAGTCTGAGGAAAGGGCCTTGTTAAACTAGCAGATAAGAGAAGGTAAGTGTCCTCACCAGGTTTTTTGTTTTTTTTTTTTTGACTTTTTGTTTTGTTTTGTTTTGTTTTGTTAGTACAGTTAATATACAATGTTACATTAGTTTCAGGTGTACAAGTTAGCGATTTGAGATATGTATACATTGTACTGGACTCACCGCAAGTATAGCTGACCATCTATCCCGCTACATCGCTATTACAGTATCATTGACTGTATCCCTTCCTCTGTGCCTTTTATTCTGGTGACTTACTCATTCCATAATTGGAAGCCTGCATCTGCCTTTCCCCTTCACCCAATTTGCCCATCTCTTCAGCAGTTTTCAAACCTCGCTGTTCACTACAATCAGTTGGGAATTTTTTCAAGCTACTTGCTGCTGAGAACAAGCACAGACTATGGAATTGCTACAGAGGAGGCCAGTCATTAGTAGTTTTGAAAAGTTTCCCCAGGCAGTGCCTGGGTGGCTCAGTTGGTTGGGCCTCTGACTTTGGCTCAGGTCATGATCTCACAGTTCATGGGTTTGAGCCCTGCGTCAGGCTCTGTGCTGACAGCTCAGAGCCTGGAGCCTGCTTCGGACTCTGTGTCTCCCCCTCTCTCTGCCCTTCCCTAACTCACGCTCTGTCTCTCAAAAATAAACAAACATTTAAAAAAAAGTTTCGTGGGTTTCCTTATAGGCCAAGGTGACAGCAGATCTGGACAAAATAATTTTCCTGTTCAAGAGTGAAATACATACTGCACCCCTAATAAGTGAGAATACATTGGCCTTTTCACTTCCTTGCATCATTTTAGTCTCCTCTTATTCATTGCTGTAGTCAAAGGCCTGGTACATATCAGGAACTCATTCATAATTAATGAATAAATGAATGAATGATCAGTAGCCGGCAAAAATATTACAAATATTCATAAGTTACCATAAAGAATTTATGAAAAAGTTACAAATATACATGCAAGCTATTGAGCACACTGTATGTAGTTTGTGGAATTGATAAATCAATTATATGTATACAATGAATTCTATGCAGACACTAAAATAATGTTGTAGGTTATTTTTTAATATACAAGGCTGTCCCTGATGTATTATTGATAAAGAAAGAGCACATTAAAAGCAGCATGATAAAATAATAAATTCATGTGTGTGTTTATGTATCTACATAGAAAAAATGGGGAGGCATAACCACAAATGTGGTTATCTATGGAAGATAAAAATAAGGGTGGTTTTCACTGCCTTCTCATACCTATTCTTTATTTTCTTCAACTCACATTACTTTCATAATAGCAATTTCTCCACATGGTCATTTTTTCCCGAAGTTGGGAAGAGCTCTATCCCACCCCACTGCAAGCGTGTCTTGACTTCAGAACCCTCTCCACCTGTGAATCAAGTCAGGCCAAGCTACAGCAGTGGAGAGGGAGAAGTGCTGATGTTCCACGTCCTTTTCCATACCTCCGCGTCAGTCTCCATTATTTACATTGTTTACCACTACCCCCCACGTGAGTCCCCACTGGAAACTCAAAACTTCTTTTGACTTGGTACATCCAGTTACATCCATAAAACCTATTTCTTCAGGACATCTGCTTCCATATGTTATGGGGCTAGGTTATCCGGTGTAACTATTTCTTAATGCAAATTAGTGTAATGCCTCAACATTCACAGGGATAGTTATGTTTTGAGGCAAATATCAAAACACAGTAATTCCTCCAATGTGACAAGACAGTGTTTGGAAACAGGACCATGGTGAGGATCTGATTTCTCTCTGACAATGGGAGAGAAGGCATAGAAGAGGAGAGAAGCAAATACTGCTAATGATGACAGCTGGAAATACTTGGAAGCTTTCTGTGCCTGGTATCACACAAGCACTTTGTAGGACTGAGAAACATAAATAATATAAACACAATATGTATGTATTATACATACACATTATACATACACATATACATACATATTACTATACCCATTTCATAAATGAGAAAACAGAGGTTGAGGAGTTTAAAACTTGCCCAAGGACATATAACAATAAGAGGCAGAGCTGGGGTCATATCATAAGCAGTCTGGCTTTGGTTTCTGTTCACTGACCAAGTAGACAACAGTGTTTTTTATGTTGTTTCTAGAGCTTCCAGAAGCTCCATTTAATTCACTCCTCAATACTGATTATGTTAGTTTCCAGGTGGGTAGATATTATGGGGGAATAAAACATCATTAGGGCCTTTTAGGGGCTTATACTGATGTAGCAACTTATTCCAGCCATGGAAGAAGAAAATCAAAATTCTCAGGTATCTTTTATCTTCTAGACTAGTGATTGTCAAAGTATGGTCCCTTGGACTAGTATCACCTGAGATCTTATTAGAAATGCAAATTCTCGACCCCACCCAGACCTACTGGATCAGCATCTCTGGGAGTGGGGTCCAGAGTCCATGATGAACGAGGCCTTCCAGGAGAGAGCCTCTGCTCTAGGCGCCACATCATGTGTTTTATGGGAGTTCCTCAGACTTTCACTATCATCAGTTCATAATTCCAGATGAGGAAACTGAGGCAGAAGGATCTGAATTAAAGCTCCCCAAAAGGCCTGGCCAGTTAAGTGATAAGGCTAGAAATCTTACCAGCATCTGGCAAAGCAGCATGAATGGGGCAGAACACATATTTGGACTCTGTCGCTAGTTCGGTGCAACCTTCTTTGTTCACCTGTGGCTGTGCTGTGAGAAACACTCTGCAAAGGCATGAGGAACAGGATTTAATGGGAAACTAAGATACACGTGGGCACTTATCTTATAATAAGATTCTACTTATGAAAGGATGCTAGAGTGTAATTAGACTCCGGGAGGCCAGGAAAAAAAAAAAGAAGAAAAAGAAAGAAAAAGAAAGCTTGGCTCTTATTTTAACGGCTTCACAATAATGGCGTGTTGCCGGAGAGTTATTCACACAACAGATGCTGCGAAGATGTGTGCTGATTCTGTGGGTTGCTACAAAACCCCACTGCAACACAGCCTCCAGTCCTCACGCACACAGACATAAGTCCTCCCTAAGCAATGTCTAACGCTTGCAGCAGAACTATAAATCGAAGCTAATGGGAGAAAATGCAACTCGTCCATTCAGACTTTCTGAAAATATTTGCCTGCGATATTTTGTGCAGCAAAGATGGCACACACGTACAAAAGACAGTATTTATTCTGGGTTGGCTCCATTTGGAGAGGCAGATTAGGGAGGGCAATCAAGTACATTTCACTTTTACCTAGTAAATAAGTTAAGTGGTCCCTGTGGTTCTTCATTAAAACTTTTATGGTATGTTCATCAATTACCAAACAGCTTGAACAAAACAGAGGTAAATTAACTTTCTCAAACCCACATGGCTTGCCAAAAGGAGTGTACTCAAAGCAATTTCATTGGTTTAAAGTTCATCCGAAATACTATTAGCTTGGAGTCCAATTTTGAACTGTCAAGGGGAATATATACAATGGTAATTTCAGATCATTATCATGGCATTCCAATGCAAATGGCCACAATTTAATTCATTATCACTAACATTACATCTTTATTTTGCTACCAACTGGTGACTGACATTTCCAGGACTACAAGAAGCAAATGCTAATTAGGCCATGGTGTACTCTTACCCTTTCTTCTTTCCCTACATTTTCCCATCTTGAGGGAGACATGCTGGAGGCTACTTTTGACCAGCTGCTAGCCTTTGACACTCCTTTCCCCTGCCCTCAGCCAGGTCGCCATCCCTGGGATACAATGAAGCTCTGTCCGTGGATGGCCACTTCCGTGCACTGTACGTCTGAAATGGGGCCTACGTCATGCAATGACCCCTTCCTTAAGTTACCCACCCAACCGAATTTAGGAATTCTAAAGCACTCTCCAGGGTGACAGAGCATGGGCATTAACACGCACACAAACTGCCATGAAACTTCAAATTTGCATTTAGACTGGACAAAAGGGAAAGAAAAGGCTTTGCATGCACTTCCTCCATCATCAGGGTTTCAAAAATTACTAATCTCTGAAATGATGCCAGAAGGGAACCTCTTCCATTCCTCTCATTCATGCTTAGGGAGACTCAATTCATCTCTGAAAGCACGCCTTTTCACTCTCAATGTGAGATGAGAAAGAGTTGTAAAATCTCAAACAGCTCCAGTAAAATGTTTAATGTGTTCAAATGAAAGCAATTAGTAATTGAAGATCCTCAGATCTTTGGGCTACAGATTCAGGGAAAAGATATAAAACATGAATTTTCTTTCCATTTCCCTGATATGACACAATAATTTTGCCTTCAAGCCAATGCCTATCTATCTCCAGAAGATCCATGAAAATATCATTTATTCTCTCATTATAATAGACCGTCCTTGTGCACCAGGTCCCTAGTAATTGGCTTTGCATCCTTTCTTCTTTAAAACAATCCTACAAGGTATGAATTTGGTTACCAGTGAGGAAGACGAGGCTGGCCGGTACAGATGGTAATGGGAACTGCAGCCGGCCAGCGCGATGGGTACCTTGGGTTGGCTGCCTTCCCTTCACTGTATCACCATCCACTGTCTCATTTTCCCTGTGCTTTGTCACCATCACCTTCCTGTGCCCTCTGCACTTCCCAAGTCAACTCCTTTCATTCAAATCCCCGTGTCATGGTCTGAGCCTAGGGAGCCCAAATTAAGACACCAGAAGGTGGTATGATCCAGGAATTAAAAATTTACATGCCCCATGTGGTGAATGTGGAATGTAGCATGAATAAATAAACTATTCCAGTATTACTAGAGCACAAAATAGAGTAATACTTGACAAGGAATTTAAAAACATGGATATACTTGAAATTATTTTCCCTATACTGAAATCCAGCTGGTCTAGAAAGTATTTATCCTTTAAGAGGATTGATACATACATAATTTAATTATGACTTAAGGTTTTGAGCACAGTTACAATTAGGGAGGTATACCTTGCTTGGAATCGCACTTTAGAAAGTTGGCATGCAGAAAGCCATTGCTGTACTTACAATGCCTAACGCCGGATGTGCCCTCAAAAGCACAAACTCGGGTCCCCCAAAGAACTTACTTCTCAATAACAACCTTCCAAAACTGGTTTTCATCATCCATCATCTACCTAATCATTACTAAATTTTGCCTTAATAACTACATTTCAGACTGAGAGGAAAAAAAAAAGGAGGGGGTCTCATGTGTTACACATGCTATTGTTCCTCCACTTCTAAAAAAAGTAAGTGTCCTGCTGTAAAAGTATGTGCCCTGGGGCCCGAGACTAATAGGAATTTCAAGGCCTGCTTTATGTTTGCAAGTTAATCTTTCTTTGTCCCCCATCTCAGGCAGCAAATACAATTTCATAATAACACAACTCATCTCTGTGTTTTTGAACTTGGCTTTGGATTGGAGATCATTGTGTCTTTGGCTTCAGATGTCTCACTTTGATGTATTCTATTTCAAAGGGAGAGATAAAACCCAAAGTTCATTCTCACAACGGGACATCCTTTAAAGCCAAAGAGAAATGTTGGTCCTCTTTGTGGCACACAGCAGCCCAGATTCACTTTGAGATCCTCTCTTGAAAGTCCCTGGGCAAGTGCAAAACAGCTCTCAGTGATTTATTCTGTGCCACTATCAGAAGAGAATTGCTATGGCTATCGCCATTACACAAGTGGGCAGACTAAAGTTGTGGTAGTAAAGCAGGGCAAAGACCTCGGGGAAACAGGTTTCCTCATTGCCTCTTCCTAATTACTAGCCATGTAGCTAAGCTCTTCGGCACTAATGGTGTCACTGGGTATAAATAGCATCTCTCTCTCTCTCTCTCTCTCTCTCTGTATATATATATATGTATATATATATATACATATATATATATATATGTGTGTGTCTTTGGAAGTCTAAATCTAGGCAAGAGGAAGGAGGATCTATTGAAACCCACACTCTTATCTCTCTTTCTCTCTCTCTCTTTCTCCCTCTAGACTCAGGTCCAATTACACAAAGGAAAAAAAAGTACTTTGTGTATTTCTCTATTAGACATAACACGATTCACTCTCTAAAGCTGTTACCTGTTGGTCCTTCAATCTGCCATTCGATTTGGCTCTTACATTTTCTATAATTTAGAGGAAATCTCTTCCTAAATACATTTCCCCTAGCTTCCACTTCTAATAGATTGCAATTTCCTCAGAGATGCACAAGTTCTTATTTATCTTTATATCCTCCAGACTTTAAAACAAAATCTGGAATGTATTATTCATCTAATACATGTTTGTTGAATGAATAACTGAAGAAATGACTGAATCATTTACATTTGATCAATTACTCTTGTTTGAATCCTCCTCCTTTCTTTAAGCATGCTTAGCTGTCCTATCTTGCCTCCACCAAAAACAAAAAATAAAAGTATAATGCTTTTGCACTGTGTACCTCCTGAAGTAATTCATCAGTTGGATAGCATATTCCTTCCTACCCCCTTCCCTTGTGACAGCAATTTTATAACCCACACTATGGAGCAAGTGACTAGCCTTAAAAAGATAAGAAGTGTTATCGCAGCTAACGCTAAATACAGGGACTGTCACTCTACTCCAACTCCAAACCTACGCCCATCTTTTTTGGAGGACATGTCATTTCAATATTTGATACTGCTTCGGTTCCCAATGGTAGTATCTCAACCAAAGTTTTAATGGTAGCAATGGTGTAAGTGAGCATAACTAGAATCTTGGCTCACTGGTGGGCTAATTTTATTTACAGACAATTTGCAAAAATATTTTGAGTGCTAAACCTGCAAGGCACCATACAAACACAATAAAGGTTAAAAAAAAATAAAAACAGCAATCTAAAACTCAATAAGCTAAGATTCCAGGAAGAAAATAAAACATGTTGATATCCAGGCTTCATTGTTGAAAATGACTTATCTCTTAAAAGAGTTTCAAAGTAAAGTACTAATGGAAAAGGGGCTTAGACCAGGCTGGTGGATCATGGAAAGCCTCAAAGAGGAGCCGCCAATTTAACAAAGCCTTGAAGGAATGTATCCGTATGTGAATGAATTCAGTGGCATGCTCTCACATAATAAAAAGTTAAAAGCCCTGATTTGTGGCAGTTGACAATTTCCATGCTGTAAATACCCCTACCAAAGCCAGCAACCGGCTCTCAAAATTCCTGAAAAAATTAACGATTAGCTCTCATAAGCCAACTCCAACATACCACTTGCTTGATGAATCTCAACTTTGGCAACTCCATTTGTGAATGTGAATGCTATATATTTAACCATCCCCATACTGAGGACATGTTATTGCAATGAAGGGAAACCGGTTTAGGGATAAAAACTAGATAAGCTTTGGAATCCTTTTAGCTGACCCCAAGAGTCACAGTTATACCCAGGAAAATTATCCCCCATCCCTGAGCAGCTCTGAGTCTTGACAAGGCAAAAATATATTGGCAGCTTTACTTAATCAGAGTATTTCATGAGAAATTTGATCATATGTCCCTACCTTACAATCTAAGAACTCTATTTATAATACTATGGATTTAGGAATACTAAATCTACAGAACTCTTTCTATAAAGATTTTTTTAAGGCAGTCATGAAAGGAAGAAGGAAGTTAAAACATATGAGGTCTGAGTATTTCTCTATGAAACCCAAGTTGGCTGGAAGTCAGGATTTCTTTGGGCAATTGCCTGATGATGAGAGAGAATTTGGCAAAGGTAACCCAGGCTTCTGGATATCCTTGTGTTTTTGTTTACTGAGCCCAGAGGTTTATTTCTCAAATGAATTCCTTTTTTTTTTATTGCAATGGTAGTAATCATGAATATCCTCCTGGTAATAGCTCTGTGAAGGTTCCTTGGCAAAACAGGCTATAAATATTGGCCATATGCCACATTTCAATATTTTGGTTTGAAACATAGCAGCCAAAAAGCCCAGGAAACATTTTCAGAAAAGACCTATTGTTCTGGTCCTCAGCTGGAATCCTGGACAACAGGCCTCATATGTTGTCTCACTGCCATCATCCTGGGCACAAGTAGAAGATACTTCATCCATCACACTGCTTGATGTCCAAACCCCAAAATGTGCAAAGATCTGTAAACAGTAGTCCTTCATTGGGTGAGAAAGTAGACTACTAGAACACCCAAATCCCTCATCAATCTCTAATTCCATGAATCTAAAAGTCATTCAGTTCTGAGAAAGCTACACTATAAAGATGAAAAGTGGGCAAACTGAAGTGTGGCTTCTAGACATGAATTGGTCACTAACATATGAAAGTGGACTGCCCAACTTCTATATTTCCTTCCAAATCTACAAACCTGGACATCTATAGTCAAGAGAGATCTAAATTTTTCTTTTAGCATCAGACTCTATCCAAAAGACTGATAAACCACCTTCATTGAAAACCATTCAAGAAACACTGATTTTCTTCCATACGCTACCTACTAAATCTGACATTAGGGAATAAAGAATTAAAGAAAAAGGATCTCTGCATTAAGTCGCTCACACCTGGGTAGGAAAACCACAACAGCAAAGAAAACTAAAATACATTAATACAGAGCTCCCTCTTCCATTCTCTCCAATGACCTACAGTCTCCCTATGGTCGTTAGAATTAGATAATGAACAGGGCATTTTAAGATACATCAGGACAGCCTAGCCACCCCTTAGGTTTGGCCTCCACAGTTGAGCCGGTCATGCTAAACAATACAGGGCTGTCAAACCACACTGGAGGTTTTCATCTCAGCCTACCTGATCTTCATTGATTCACCAAGGTGCCCTCGGTGCTATCCCTATAACCACTACAGACAGAATCCAGTATTCCCAACTCTGCCGCATACTAACTTTGAGATGTGCTCCAATGTGAATGAGAATACGTCAGCTTTCCCATCTGCCTGAGGGAAGTATATTTTATTCCTCATGCCAGGCTCAAAGGCAATATCCAAAATGAGGCCACATGAGAAATGTGACCAATTATTACTTTGAGTATTATGTTATATATGCATGTATAACAGAGGCCCTCTGCTGATTTTTACCTGTTCCATAATATTTGTACAAGGCAGGGCTGGGCAAATGCATTAAACAGAAAGTACTGTAGTCCTTCTCACTGGATCTCCAAAATATTCAGAAATATTATGATACTATCTTTAATTTTTCCTTTATTTCTTTCTTATCAAGGCTTCTGTCTCTAATTCTGGGTATTAATCATACTACAATCTTCTCTGCACTTTCCTTGTCTCAAATTATGAATGTCACTATCTTCCAACAAATTTGTCCTAATTACTGTTAAAAAGGTTTATTCAGGGGGTGGTGGCTGGGTGGCTCAATCACTTAATCATCCAGCTTTGCTCTTGATTTTGGATCAGGTCATGATCTCACAGTTCATGGGATCAAACCCTGAATCAGGCTCTGTGCTGACAGTGATGAGCCTACTTGGAATTCTCACTCTCCCTCTTTCTCTCCCTCCCCTATTGGCGCTCTCTCTCTCTCTCTCTCTCTCTCTCTCTCAATACATAAATAAATTTATTTTAAAAAAGGTTTATTCAGGTATCTATGGGAACAGAGAAAAAAGGATCCAAATCTAGCCGAGTCAGGCGAGGTGTCAAGGAAGGTTTTTAGGAAACAGTGACAACCCTTGAGTTAGTTTTGAAATACAAGTGATCACTAGAGAGGAAACAAAAGAAGAGTCCCAGTGTTATGCAGAGGCACCTAAACTGGAGAGCTCAGGCTGTCTACTTGGCACTTCTCAGTGAAGAATGCAATATGCAAGCATGTCAGGGGGGAGCTGGCAGCAGTTGAAAGCTAAATATGAAAGAGTCTTGAACACTATGCTAAGATATCTGAACTTTACCTAGAAAGCAAGAGTCAGTCCCTGAAGGATTTGATGCAGGGAGACTGAATGATCAGATCTACACTCAGAGTCACACTGAAAGTGGCACTGGGAGGGAATAGAGGAGCACGGACTGAAAGGGAGGAACCACAGACCAGACCAGGTAGCCAGCCCTACTGTTCGCCAACATCTTGCAATTTGGGAGTAACCAACACTCATGAAATGACACATAAATTACCACATATCCTGGGCCAAGTCTGAATGGGGGTGGGTAGGTTGGAAAAAGTGAAAGACAGTAAAGTGTGATTGGCAAAAACTTGCCATCTATTACCCTGCTGATTGGCTCTCTGTGTTTTGCTAGTTTTACTGACATTTCCCATTTGAGAATAAATCTAAGCCATGAGTCATCCCTCAATATCAGCGGGCAAGGAAAACAAACATAGGCCAAAGACCTCATTTGAATTGTTTATTTTTCTTAACTACCTAAGGATTATAGCCATGGGCTCTTCACTAACTTATAGGAAAGAAAATACAATAAGTAGACAGGTGAAGACTATTCCTTGAAGGGGTTCTGTGAAAGCAATCTAAAGCAAAGAGTGCTGTGGAGACATTTAATATGCATACCTATGTGCATATGTAATTAGAATAATGTGATCTGCTTCCAGGACTAAAGGCAAATTTCTGAAGCTCCTTCCCACGGTTGAGATTACAGACTACCATGAAGGCCCCCTCAACATGGGAGAGGGTCTTGTATAAAGGGGAGAAGGCTTTAGTATTTAAGGAATGTAATGTACGTATATGAGTGCTCAATATGTACTCTTAGGTAGTTAAAAAGCTACCGAAATATACAATAATTATAATATTAATGACATGTATGCCCTGATTTTCTAAATTACCTAATGATGAGTGTTTACTATGTGCCAGGCATTGAGATAAGTACTTTCCACTCATTATATCATTTAATATTTAAAGTAGGTACTATTACAACTATTGTACAGATGAGGAAACTAGAAGGTAGAGGAATTGTTGAAAGGCATCTTTGTTAACTGGAAAATAACAAAACATGGATTTGAATCCAGGTCTCTATGATGCCAGAAGCCATTCTGTTAACTGCTGCTTCACACTGCCTTATCATAGGGGAAGCTTTATAGTCTGGATCCTCCTAACTTGCCATTCATCTCCTTATGCAAACTTTCTCCCCTCAAGTAGGTCACACATTCTATTCCTTGACACTTGGATGCAAAAAAATTTCTTTCTAGGGTTCTTTGCTCCTTCTTCATTTATCTGGTGATCCTCCCTCAGATTCAGTTCAGGTATCGTTAATCCCGAAACAGGAGTTCTTTACAAAACCAGTGAAACAAATAACCTAATTAATTAACCAAATTATTCCCTCCTCCACTTCTCATAGCATGAGTTAAATCATGGTTGGCATCAAGTCTAGGACATCTGAATAAACATGTATGGGTATAGAAATTAAATTTTTATATTGATTAACATAATAAAAATACTAACAGGTATCCCAGCCATACTGCTAAAATTAAAAATTTACAAGGAGTTTACAGCTGAAAAGTGTACTTCAAGAGTTTCATAGTGGTAGTCTGATGATTCAGAAATGTAAAAATCCACTGAAAAACCAAAGAAGAATGAAATTATCAAAATCACTCTTCTAGAGGAAACACTGGATTTATTGTACAATGTCCTTCAAAATCTGGAGATAACCATTTGAGTTTGCTGTATAAAGATGTAATGATCATTCATATGTTCTCAAGAATTGGTCAAAAAACATACCAGGAGATCCAAATACACTCAGACTGAAATGAGAACTGGAGATATTCTTCTCAAATCCCACTTTAAGAAAGACCTTGTTGCCTGGATACAAACACTGTGTTTAGCTGGCAGTCTCCAGCTTTCAGCTTCATCAAAGCCAGAAAAGTTCTAGGGTCAAGGTCTTACTCTTCGGGGAGCATCCCCCCTGGCAATGCCTGAGCAAAACAGTGGCATAATGGTCTAGCCATTCCTAATTTCTGCTCTAGATCTGTCTCCATGTAACTCCCCAATACACTTTTTGTCTTATTTCCAAGAGAATGCAACCTGTAAATATTACACAAACACACACGTGTGTGTGCACACACCACACACACACACACTCACACACACCCGTAGACAGGAATGCCAAGATAGAAATCCAGGCTCTCACAACACAATTGCTCTAGGGGGTTGAGAAACATTTTGAGAGTATCTCTCTTTGTAAAACCCTGCCCCACTCTAGGCTCTAAAAAATAATGGAAATTTATTCTTCATTCTTTGCTCTCCTCCCCTCCACACAAGAGGCTACTTTTCTTGTCCTCATCATAGCTAGGGGTACAGATAAAAATATTTCACTTTGAAGTACTGTCCTGTGATGTGTTTAATTACTTTGCCCTCAGATTCCTTGTGTGTATTTAGAAAACAAAACTAAACTTAACTAATGCCCAGTTCATGTAATAATATACCAAAACCTAGGCTGCCATCTAGTCTGCACTTAACACAAATTAGTTCCACTTTTTCCTTGAAGAATTACTGTCATATCATCACTTAATACTCAAATATTTCTATTAATAATAACTTGCAGAGTATTAAAGGTATCCTATTCTGAACCTCCTTCTCAGCTCTATATCTCTAATCTACGTTGATAATATCTGTGATTTATACAATTCATTAATGAAATTGACATAAGCAGATGCGATCTAGTTTGCGCATCAGAGCCCAATCCTGACTACTCACAAAAACCTCCCAGCTTTTCTCTCTATCCCCTAGCTGCTGGGCATTCAAAGTGATCCTTGAGCAGAAAGATGACTCTGCTCCTGCCCCAGGACAGCTCTAGTGTGTTCTGCAAAGAACACAGTGTAATCCTGTTGAAGTAGTGGGGCTATAAGCCTCCACTTACCTATTCACTTATTTCCTTTCATTTGTTTGCTCCTCATTGCCATTCATTCAACAAAAAATTTCTGAGACTCTGGGGCCCCTGGCTGGCTCAGTGAGTAGAGCATGTAGCTCTTGATCTTGAGGTTGTGAGTTTGAACCCCACAGTGAGTGTAGAAACTACTTAAAAATAAAATCTTCAAAAAAATTTCTCAGGGGCACCTGGGTGGCTCAGTCGGTTGAGCATCTGACTTTAGCTTGGGTCGTGATCTCACGGTTCATGGGTTCGAGCCCCGTGTCGGGCTCTGTGCTGACAGCTGGGAGCCTGGAGCCTGCTTTGGATTCTGTCTCCCTCTCTCTCTGACCCGCCCCCACTTGCGCTCTGTCTCTCTCTCAAAAATAAAAAAATGTAAAAAACAAATTTAAAAAAATTCTGAGACTCTAGACATGCCAGGCTAAGTGGGAATTCAGAATTTTTAAGGAGAATCCCTGCCTGCTGTGAGTTCACACCTGACAGATGATGACGAAGGTATTATTCTCCATTGTTGAACTAAGGAGAACTATTTTTTTTTACATTTTTTTATTTTTGAGAGACAGAGAGAGAGAGAGCATGAATGTGGGAGGGGCAGAGAGAGAAGGCGACGCAGAATCAGAAGCAGACTCCAGGCTCTGAGCAAGCTGTCAGCACAGAGACTGACACAGAGTTTGAACCCACCAACCTTGACTTAAGCCAAAGTCTGATGTCTAACCAAATGAGCCACCCAAGTGCCCCGAGAACTATTTCTTTTTAAATCAAGCAATCCTAAAAATTTGTATGAAACCACAAAAGACCCCGAATAGCCAAAGTAATTTTGAAGAAGAAAACCAAAGCAGGAGGCATCACAATCCCAGACTTTACCTCTACTACAAAGCTATAATCATCAAGACAGTATGGTATTGGCATAAAAGCAGACACTCAGATCAATGGAATAGAATAGAGACCGACAATTGGACCCACAAATGTATAGCCAACTAATCTTAGACAAAGCAGGAAAGAATATCCAATGGAAAAAAGATAGCCTCTTTAACAAATGGTGCTGGGAGAACTGGACAGCAACATGCAGACTAATGAAACTAGACCACTTTCTTACACCATCCACAAAAATAAACTCAAAATGGATGAAGGCCCTGAATGTGAGACAGGAAACCATCAAAAACCCTAGAGGAGAAAGCAGGAAAAAACCTCTCTGATCGCAGCCACGGCAATTTCTTACTCAACACATCTCCAAAGGCAAGGGAATTAAAAGCAAAAATGAACTATTGGGACCTCATCAAGATAAAAAGCTTCTGCACTGCAAAGGAAACAATAATCAACAAACTAAAAGGTAACCAACGAAATGGGAAAAGATATTTACAAATGACATATCAGACAAAGGGCTAGTATCCAAAATCTATAAAAAACTCACCAAACTCCACACCCAAAAAACAAATAATCCAGTGAAGAAATGAGCAAAAGACATGAATAGACACTTTTCTGAAGAAGACATCCAGATGGCCAACAGGCACATGAAAAGATGCTCAACGTCACTCCTCCTCAGAGAAATACAAATCAAAACCACACTGAGATACCACCTCATGCTGGTCAGAGTGGCTAAAATGAACAAATCAGGAGACCTTAGATGCTGGAGAGGATGTGGAGAAATGGGAACCATCTTGCACTGTTGGAAGGAATACAAACTGGTGCAGCTGCTCTGGAAAACAATGTGGAGGTTCCTCAAAAAATTAAAAATAGATCTACCCAATGATCCAGGAATAGCACTGCTAGGAATTTACCCAAGAGATACAGGAGTGCTGATGCATAGGGGCGCTTGTACCCCAATGTTTATAGCAGTACTTTCAATAATAGCCAAATTATGGAAAGAGCCTAAATGTCCATCAACTGATGAAAGGATAAAGAAGATGTGGTTTATATATACAATGGAATACTACTTGTCAATGAGAAAGAATGAAATCTGGCCATTTGTAGCAACATGGATGGAACTGAAGGGTATTATGCTAAGTGAAATAAGTCAGGAAGAGAAAGACAGATACCATATGCTTTCACTCATATGTGGATCCTAACAAATTTAACAGAAGACCATGGGAGAGGGGAAGGTGGGGGAAAGCTGCAGAGAGGGAAGGAGGCAAACCATAAGAGACTCTTAAATACTGAGAACAAACTGAAGGAGATGGGGGGGTGGGGAGAGGGGAAAGTGGGTGATGGGTATTGAGTAGGGCACCTGTTAGGATGAGCACTGGGTGTTATATGGAAACCAATTTTACAATAAATTATATTTAATATAAAAAAATAAAATACTTTTTGTCAAAAAAATAAATGAAATTATTTGCATTTTATTTCTTTTATAAATAAATAAATAAATATGTTCCCAGTGTCCTCTCACATGCTGTATTTTAAAACTTTGCAAAGAAAGAAAGAAAGAAAGAAAGAAAGAAAGAAAGAAAGAAAGAAAGAAAAAGAAAGGGAGGTAAAAGAAAGCCTTTGCTCTACTGAAAATTTGGTATTTAAACAATGAACAAAATTGAAACCACAAAACAACATAAGAAAAAGGAAGTTTGCCCCTCTACTCACCTCCTATCCTTGCTCCTCAGTTATAGTTACTGAAAGAAGTTGGTATATGCCTGTCAATAAATGTGTGTATATATATGTGCAAAAACATGGGCCCATTTACCTTTTACACACTCAAGAATATATTACAAGTGTCCTTTTGTAATATCTGTTTTGTATTAATCTATTAATATATATCCTATTGTATTAATAGATGTTTTCCTAATTTAATTGTACAGCAACATTTTGAGCTAGATTTTATTTCTCATCTCCATCCCCCAAACCTCTCCTCCCATCAACTTGACACTTTCGTCTATAATAGTTTTTCCTCTGTATTAACCTTCTATTCCCCTTTGGCCAAAGAATCAAGTAATCATTACCTTAGGGGTAATTTTGGCAGAGAAAGAGAAAGAATATCAAATAGTCATCTTTGCTGTGTCCTTAGATTTTTCTTTTTAAAAACTGTGTCTGAAGTTCAACTTCTGTTTCTAGATTTTTCACTTCAATTGTACTCTTGGGGCAAGAAATCATAATGTCATCTCTCACAAGTACCTCATGATGACTTTCAGAGTGGTACAATTTGTCAAAAGGGCAAATTTGTATCCCCTGCTGACTCTCCACCTTTGCCCTGGCCACATTCCCACAATCCCTGTTCTGAGGGACACAGACATCGTCAGTCCTGAGCTGGCCAATTCATGCTACATCTTAAAATCTTTGCTTGTCCTTATTTCAGCTCCCTGAAAATAAGGCTTGCCCTCTAATGGAGCACAGCAAAGAGTTTATAGTCCTAACCTCAGCTGTAGCTCCACCTCCTTATCAACAAATAAAACAAAATGAGAAATAATGACGAGAAAAGAACCTCTTTTCTTTTCTTTCCTGGGCCTTGGGAGCTGTGCAGAGCCATTAAATTAAAAAAAAAAAAAAGTGGAAGTGTTACTTTTAACTCTGGAAATACTATTCACCTTTCAACACACAGACTCTGTCCTTGAACTTCAAAACTATGTCCTGCCTAAAAGACCAAAGGGTTTCTAAGGTAGACCTGGCCTCATGGTTCCTGAGCACTTTTCCTGTCGATTTACCATTCTCCTCTTTACATTTTTTTCTGTGTGATCTAAAGAAAGGATTGAACTAAAAGATAAGGAGCCCTTATAATAGATATTCAGAGGCATTTAAGAGGGAAACCCTCTGACACAGATCTGACATTCTCTCTCCATTTATACAATTGAGGAAACAAAGTATGTAAAGGTAAGAAGGATGTATCAAGCTTGGTTTCCAGCCTGCCCACCAGGGGGATAAAACTCAGGCTTTCTAGTTAGTTACAGACATGTTAGTGTCTTCTTTTTTGGTTATTAGCATTCAGGTATATAGTAAGGTTACTGGAGACAAGATCAGATCATGTAACACATAGAGTTTTGTGAATAATTGATATCCTGGATATTAAATAAAAGATCATTACTAAACTAATGCAATAAAAACACTACCATTACTAGCCCCCCCCCCCCAAATATATCTAAACAAAGAAGTATAATGGATGTTACCCGGCACCAGAAACGTAGTAGTTAACATAATTGAGGCCTGAAAACTACAGATGCACTATTGGTAGAATAATTGCAGATTGATGAATGGTAATTAACTACCCCTTTAAATCAAGGCATTCTAACAGTTGACTAACTATAGACACATCGCACTAGAACGTCATGCAGAACATATATTCATGTCTATTCGCCATGCCTGATGAAAATCCTAATAACCAAAAATGTTTGAAGAGTTCTTAGACGTCCTTGGGGAATTCTGAGAATTTACCAGGTGGCATTGTTCTGACACATCCACATCCCAGCTTAGCTAAACCTATAATTCTATTTATCTACATAAAATACAGTTATACAAAAGTATGTTATAAATACAAATACAACTTAATAACAATTATATTGATTGACTCTGTTCAGCACTGATAACACCTCTAGTACTTACCAGCTTTATGCTCTTACAAGTTAATCATACACACTGTGGCCTACTCATCTATAAAATGGAGATGTCAGGGGCACCAGTCAGTTAAGCATCTGGCTCTTGATTTCAGCTCAGGTCATGATCTCACAGTTCGTGGGATTGAGCCCTGCATCAACAGCATGGAGCCTACTTAGAATTCTCTCTTTTCTTCTTCCTCCACCCCTCTCCTGTTCCCTCTCTCTCTCTCAAAATTAAAAAATAAACTTTAAATACATACATATATATATATGTATATATAATGGAGATGTTAGTTTCTACCTTTCAGACTTGGATTGAATGATGCTGTACTCTGGGCAATCAGACTTGCTATCTGGTACTCTCCAGCTCCATTCCATTTATGTGGACCCCATTAGGAAGGAAGACCTTGTGAGGTTCTTCCACACGACCAGTGTCATCATTAGCTCTGCAACAAGACACATAGTTTTAAACTCTTCGAAGTTTAAACTTCGAACGAGCAGGTAAGGAGAGACAGTCATATCTTCCACAATCACTATTAGCATAACCCATAATTATGGTATCAAACTGTGGTACTCTTGTGCAACACTCTTGCATTGTATTCACCTTGAAAACTATGCTAGTGGAAAGTGTAACCAAAAGATCTGGAATATAAATCTTTGATGCACACTAGCCTTGTGACCCAAAACAGTGATTTTTTTTTTCTTACCTTCAATCTCCAATTACAGTAATTAGTGACATTATCTGCCTAGCGTAATGCCTGGGACAGGACAGGTGTTCACTTATGAAAATAAAAGGCAAAACACTAACCCTTTCAATTCCACATTGCCACAGTGCTTTAAATGTGTTGTCTTATCTTGCTTTCACAACAACCTTATGGGGTAGGCATGATCGCTTCCTGATTCATACAATAGGGATACTGAGGCTCAGAGAGGTTGAGTAATTTCCCCCAAGATCATGACAAAGGAGATTAAACTACACAGATTTAAAAAAAATTTTTTTTGAATGTTTATTCATTTTTGAGAGAGACAGAGCGTGAGCGGGGGAGGGACAGAGAGAGAGAGACACACAGAATCTGAAGTAGGCTCCAGGCTCTGAGCTGTCAGCACAGAGCGGGACATGGGGCTCAAACTCACAAACTGAGAGATCATGACCTGAGCTGCAGTTGGACGCTTAACCAAATGAGCCATCTAGATGCCCCTAAACTATGTAGATTTAAACCTCAGCTCCAACTGGGTGTTGTATGGAAACAAATTTGACAATAAATTTCATATATTGAAAAAATAAATAAATAAATAAATAAATAAATAAATAAATAAATAAATAAAAATAAAAAAGTAAATAAACCTCAGCTCCAAGAACTCCAAAATCCGAGCTTTTATCTACCATCATATACTTCTGTGACTTACCTAATGAAAGAAATAAAATGAGCTCTCTCTCTACACAATAAGGCTTTTGTGTATATATTTTGTGTACATATATATATGTAAATATATATATCTTTTATTAAGGAGAACTCTATAAATGAAAGGGATTATTATTATTACATGTCTGTGGGGACAAAAATATGAAAGCCTTTGGTGAGGGAGGTGAATTCCTACATTCTATACAAAGTGTTGGATCTGCCAAGGCACCTGGGTGGCTAAGTAAGATAAGTGTCCGACTCTTGATTTCGACTCAGGTCATGATCTCACAGGTTCGTGAAATTGAGCCCTGCTTGGGGCTCTGCACTGACAGCACAGAGCCTGCTTGGGACTCTCTCTCCCTCTGTCTCTGCCCCTCCCCACTGTGCATGCTCGCTCTCTCTCTCTCTCTCTCTCTCTCTCTCAAAAAAATAAGTATTTAAAAAAACAAAACAAAACAAAAAAGAAGTGTTGGATCAGTCTAAAACTCCTTAAGTTTTGGAAAAGGGTAACTTGTTGAGTCCCTGTCTGCTCCAATTTTTGAATGCAAAAGTAAAGATAGTACATACTTCTCTGTCCCTTTAAACATCTCATACTATTTTCTTATAAGACTTAGGGAACAATTATATGACCTAGGTTACATATACTTTTTAATATTTAATCCTCATAGTTAAATTCAATATACTTCAATTAAAAATTAATTGAGCCTTTATTATTTAGCATTTGTGGTGTTATTTGTTCAAGACACACTGAATGACAAGAGTCATGTGCCTGCCCTCATGGAGTATCCATATTATAAATTAAAAACCCCTCGCAGCAAAGCTTCAAGGTGGTATTATCAACTTACACATGAAACCAAAGCTAGAAACTTGTTTTCATAATCATAGGACTGAAATATGTTGATATTAACTTTCAAAAACATTTGATTCCAATATGATTTTCACTACATACCCCTGTCTCATCAAGCTATTGGTTTGGAACAAAAGCAGGTAAGAGAATTTGGGGAGATGGCAGAGGGGCAAAAAAGAATAAAGTAAAGCAGAAAATCTTTTATTGCAAGGCATCCTGAGCTCAGAAACACTGACTGTATGACCGATGGGTCATTTCTATTTGATGTCAGATGGAGGTGTTTAAATTCTCAGTTTCAAGATTGATTGAAAATCAGATCATATCATACTGTCTGCCCAATCTCAACTTTCAGATATTAGTCTCCTCTTAACTTTTTTTTTTTTTTAAACTTTCTCCTGCAACAAAAGAAAAGATCTATTCTCTTATTCTTCGAATTTCAATAGTTCTCTTTTGGGGATCGTAAGCAATTGACAGAAGAAACAAATGCATTTTTTTATAATGCACTTTCCTCTTAAAATGTGTGCTCTGTTGAGCAGTTCAGGACAAATCATAATAGTGTCATCTCTCAAATATTTAACCAAAGCATTCGAGGAATTATTTTCAATGTTTTCCCAGATTACACAATTTCAGAAAACGCTTACAAAAACTATGACTAGATAGTAAAAAACAGTAAATTTACTGGCCACTTTTATCTATCTCCAGGGAAAGGACTCTAAGAAAAGTCCTTCATTTTTCCATTTTAGAAAATAACTATTTTATATGGCACTTGCCTTCACTCTAATTTTATACTGTCTTTTTATTGGTGATACTCGCATCTTTTATTTGGCTCCTCTCACAATTTCATCTTTACCCTGTTTTAACAATATGTGGGTGATGGGCAGTTTGCAGGGTGGAGGTGGGGTTCTTCCCTATTTCAGAAGTTTTATTCCATGTATTGGGAGCTCCTCTGGCTTCTCTCCTCTTACAACTGACTGGGTCCTTCTCTTGTGGATAAAGAGGACACACATGACTAGAGTTTGGAAGGATAAACTATGTGTGCATAATTTATCCCCTTGCTCCACTCTCTCTTCCTTCTGGGTTCAAGCTCTCTGCAGAAATCATATATTGTACTTTGCCCTTACGGGGTTGGGGTTTGTCCCAGACAAGTGTTGTGTGGGACTGGATGATAAATTTATTTAATTTTCACTATTTGAAGGCCATTCTTCCCAGAGATAGTAGCTATATTCTTTAATATCAGCATGTATTCATATTAAAGATGATATTTTTGTGCCTATCTATCTTATTTCTTCATCTTATATAATTCATTTGGTGCCAAGCTATAATGGGGAAGAGCATTTCTATTTATTAGACCACTCATAAAACCTAAACAGAGAAAAATAGGCAAGAAGCATTCAGAAACAAAAAAAGGAGAATTTCCCCTTTGTATAAGCATCAAAATTCCAGAAAGAGTCCTATAGAAAAGGAAAATAGAGTTCATTAATCCCATCAGAAAAAACAAAAGAGCAAACATTTATTCCACTCTATTTTGTTTTGAGTTTCTTATTTTTATTTTTATTTTTATTTTATTTTAGGGAGAGAGAGCACTAGTGGGAGAGATGGGCTGAGGGGAAGAGAGAGAGAGAGAAAGAGAGAGAGAGAGAAAGAGAGAGAGAGAAAGAAAGAGAGAGAGAGAGAGAGAGAGAGAGAGAGAGAGAGAGAGAAATCCCAAGCAAGCTCCACACTCAGCGTGGAGCCCAACTTGGGGCAATCTCCCATGACCCTGGGATCATGACCTATCAAGAGTCAGACACAACTGACTGAGCCACCCAGGTCATCCCCAAAAATTGGGTTTCTAATGGTATGAGGCTGAGGATAGGGACTAGGAGAATAAAAGTATAACAAGCTAAAGGAAAAAAGATTATTCAAGTCCAAATTAGGTAGAAAACTGTTCAAAGTTGTCAGTAGATCACAATTGACAAGTAATGGTACAATAAATAAGAACATTTGCTCTGAAGCCATAACTCAAATCGTGGCTCTGCCACCAACTGTTTGGTCTTGGGCTTTTCATATTGCCTTTCTGAGCTTTAAGTTCCTCTCTTGGATAAACCATAGTATCCATTATATAGAGCAACTGAGAAAGTTTATTGAAGTAAATGCACTGAAACATCATGCATGAACATATTTAAATGTTGGATAGCATCACCGTTATATAAAGTAAGATGGGTTTGTTAGCAGTTATGTATCGAAAGCAGACGACTGATTGCTTTGGGCTTTCTTATCATTTGGATATGATAAATCCATAGCCAAAACCAAGAGGGAACTCAGTACATAAGACATATCAAAAAATATGGCCACAATGTTATAATTCCAATTTTTTTAATGAAGTGATTATGTGTGGATTAAGACATTGTTTTATAAAATGTGGTGATATTTGGGGGCACCTGTGTGGCTTAGTCAGTTAAGCATCTGACTCTCAGTTTTGGCTCAGGTCATGATCTCACAGTTCATGAGTTCAAGCCCTGCATCAATCTCTGTGCTGACGGTGCAGAGCCTGCTTGAGATTCTCTCTCTTGCCCTCTCTCTGCCCCTCCCCCACTCATGCTGTCTCTGTCTCTCTCAAAATAAGTAAACTTTTAAAAAAAATATTTCACATCCCTAAGACTTTATCTGTCTTTTCCACATCTGCCTGAAAAGTCTTTTCACATTGCAATCTTCTAGATAAGACCAAGTCCCAAAAACCATGTATTTTCTGAAGCCTGACCCACTATCATTAGGGATTAAATTAGAAATTACTAAAGAAAACACAAATCAGAAAATAATAAGGACAACATGCATTAAAGAAGACTATCACATGTATCATCTTCAAATTTTTTCTTTTAATTCCTCCTTAGATTGGTTTGATACCACCATCAGCAGTATCCTTCTCCATAAATGATCGCAACTTTAGTGAATGCATTTGATAAAGACTTTGAAGCTAAAGTCTGACTGGAAAGCCAAATATGTGAAACATGTCATGCATGCTATTATCCATTTAGACAAGACCAAAAACATGCACTGGAAATGACCAGGTTATGAAATAAATAAAACATTTTTTTTTTTACTTTTCTAAAGTATATAGATTATTATAATACTGGGTATGTCTGTCCTTCTATCATGTTGCTTCTTTCTGGCAGTAATTATTCAGGTCTAAAGACCTATCTAACAAGTATAAAGGTACAATCTCTCTCAACAGACATGCAAGATAAGCACTTCATCCACCAACTCTTAAAAGATCTTTTAACTCCCAGTAGAAACCCTTCTAAGTAATTGTTAGACCCTAAAAATGCTTGAGAAAGCAAGTCATACTGAGAAAAGAAATTGGAGTAAATGACTTTATTTATTACACAACCAGGTAGGTAGCTAATGACTTTGACTAACTCCTGTATTTTGGGAGGCTCAGATCCCTAGACACTCAAAGATCCTCTAATACAGAGGAATTTTAACTAGGGGTCTGTAGATCCATAGAGAGTTGATAGATGAGCTTCAGATGAGCTATTATTCTTTCACATAATGTTTGACATTTTATATGTGTTTGCACGGTTTCCTTTATGAATGTTTCCAGGAATATTTTGTCGGCAATTTGGCACAAATTTCAAAATTAAACAAATGAATATAAAAATAAATAAAAAGGCTAAGTACCACTGAATTATAAGCTCACTGACCCCACTGTTACTAAAATCACTAGCTGTAAGTGATGAGGTCCTGCAAAATGTTTAAAAACCCAAATTATTTCATAAATTATAGGAGATTAACTTCAGAATCACTGGTAGGAGAATTAATACTGAAAAACAAATACCTGTGGTATTGATTTTTATCTATAAATAAAAACTACTAACTATAAATAAAAACTTTCTATGTTCATGAAAGTCCCCTGTTCTATCTACAAGGTGAGTTGAAAGTGTTTAACATAATTCCAAAACAGAATCACATGTTTCTCTTGATTCCATCAAGTAACTGGCTATGATTGAAAAATCGAATAGCAGCTACTATACACATCTTTTAATTATGGATATAAATCCTGACAGCTAAGAATCTGAAGTGTCTCAACTATGGATTGCAGAATTGTCATGTAAGTTCCTCCCATAGGTTTAAGGATTTGCTTGGGATAAAGGGAGAGTGAAATTTGCTGATATTCCAAGAATCTAAACTTGTAAAGGTAACTTTCTTCTCCCCTAGAAAAGCAGCATCTGGCATAACCACTGCTCTAAGCTTCAATGAGAAGAGAATTAAAAAGGAAGTGAGTTTCAAATACCCAGCTTCTGGTTGTAACAGCCATAACCACTTCTTACATACTCTACTTTGCTTCCATAAATAACACTTCATGTAAAACATCAGGACTGTGCTTGGCACGGAGAACACAACCAATATCCAATAAATAGTAGCTTTTCTTGTCAATGATCTGTCATTCTCAAAATAATTCTATTGACTACAATATCCTCATAGCTAAAGAAACTGCAATTTAGAAATCTTAAGTAACTTTAAAGCACAAAGCAAAAAAAAATTGCTATGAACCTAGACTGAAAGACAAGTTGCTTTAAGAAGAGAAGTGAAGACTAAGGTTTGAACACAGGAAGTTGGAGAAGGTGTTGGTCTTCTAGATATGGGTATTGAGTAGATGTTCAGGCCTGGAATTTAGGAAATTAGGCTGAAGACAAAGACTTAGGAAATAGTTGCATGCAGGTTGTGGTGAAAGTAAAGGAAATGGTTGAAATCTAAAAAGGAGAATGGGGAGAAGATCGCCAGTAACAGAGTATCAGCAGATATCAACATTTAAAAATGCTGGCAGAAGAGTATCTCATAAACTAGTTAAAGTAAGAAAAAAATCATAGAGGTGGGAGGGGAAAAAGTGAACCTAGTATCAGAGATGCCAAAGGAAGTAATAGTTTCAAGAAGGAAATTCAACAGCATCCAATGCTACAGAAAAGTCCACTAAAAGAGAAATGGAGTCCCTTGAAGCTGGCAAACAGAAGATCATGCTCCAGACCAGTTCTAGTGGAATGGCTGTGAGGAAAAGCATATTGCAGTAGATTTAAAGTTTATGTATTTATCTTGAGATAAAGAGAGAGAGAGAACAAGCAGGAAAGGACTGAGAGAAAGAGAGAGAGAGAGACCGCCCATCACAAGCAGGATCTGCACTTTCAGCACAGAGGCTGATGCAGGGCTCAAACTCACAAATCATGAGACTATGACCCGAGCTGAAATCAAGAGTTGGATGCTTAACCAAGTGAGTCACTCAGAGCCCCCACATTGCAGTAGATTTAAATGAAAAATAGACAATGAAGTTGAGAATATTTTTTGTAGGAAGAGTTTGCTAATGACAGAAAAGAGAGAGATTGGGGGAGGGAGAGAGGATAGATGGGGAAAAAAACCCCTCTCTGGTCTTATTTTTCTCTCATGCAAGAGGAGAAATGGACTGCAGTATATTGACAGGCTGTGGAGGAGAGGCGGATGAGAGAGAAAATTAAAAGGGCAAGTTCCTTTATGAGATATAAGAGATGAGTTCAACTGCATGGGAAGGCAGATTAGCCTGTGTCCAGAGATAAAAGGCTTTTGATCTGAGCTGGAGAGTGAGGCTGCAGAAACAGAAATGTCCACAACATGGTAGTCGGCATGTTCATGCCTTGTAGCCTCCATTTCTGAGAAGGAAGAAGCCAGAACATTGGTTGAGAGTACTATTCTAGAATAGCCAATCAGAAGGAAGCAATCAAAGCTTGGAATGGATGCTTTGGGACATATGGGAAGTACATGACCAGAGATATATGAAAGATTGTTGAATAGCCCTTAGGTACATCTGAAGATAAAGTAAGCCTGAAAAATTGAGTAATTCTTTCTCAAAGCATAGCAATCAGTGTGTAAGAATTGAAAAGGCAGAGAGGTGTCAGACTGGTTATGTAAGGCTCAAAACTGTCCTGAAGGAAAGCATTATCATTTCTTTACACATGAAGAGACTGATACCTTACCAAAGTAATGTAGATAGCAATAGGCAAAGTTGAGTTCTGATCTCATGTCCTCTGCTATGTCCACACTCCCTGCATGGGTGGTCATCCACGACATTAACCTGCACCAGTGGTTTTCAATAAGTATGCTCAGCTTGCATGGAAGACAAATATTTACCTTGAACAAGGGCTTTTAATACTTAAATGTTTCCAGAAAAAAAGCTGGCTCTAAGGACAATGGAAATGTCATGTACGTTATAAGGTTTGTCTGTGTGTGTCTATGCATGTGTGTATATGTGTTTGTGTGTGTATGTGTGTTTGTGTGTGTCTATGTCTGCATATGTGTTTAAATTCTTTTCTGTAAAATGTATCCAACGTAGTGGACCCTGCTTTACCTTCAACCAGAGGCTCCTTTTGTTAGATTTTATGGGGCACTAGCCATTTCCTTTTATTTACAAAGAATAAAGAATAAAATATCTTTGAATTTTAATCACCATTTTGTGGTTAAATCCCAACCTAATGGATTATGAGAACTTTGTCTCTCAAACCCCATCATTTTAAGATGATCTAAAAACTGTCATTTAATTAGGGGGAAAAAAGATATTGTAATATACTTTTTAAGAGGAAGTTTTTAAAGTGATGACTTCTTCAAAAATCAGGTTTTTAGGGGCGGCTGTGTGGCTCAGTTGGTTAAGCATCTGGCTCTTCATTTTGGCTCAGGTCATGGTCTCACAGTTTGTGAGTTTGAGCCCCATGACATGCTCTGCACTGCCAGAGAGAATTCTCTCTCCACACCCCCCCCCCCACCCTCTGCCCCTTCTGCACTCATATTCTCTCTCTCTCTCTCTCAAAATAAACAAACTTTAAAAAAAGAAACTTTAAAAAAATCAGATTTTTAGCTGATGTATTATTGGCTATAATGGCCTCTGACATGCACAGGATTCATGTATTAGTCAAAATAAGGGATGTCTGCTATTAAAGTAAACAATCCCCAATCTCAGTGGCTGAAGTTAATTTGTTGCCCACACGACAGGGAGTAGCTCTCCTGGTAGCTCTTCTCCAATAGTGATGGGGGGACACAGGTTCTTCCTGTGTATCATGTATTACATGTGGTCTCCACAGTTGTTAAAGAATGGAACAAAATAGCATGGAAGCATGAATATCATATGCATGAGTTTATGACCAAGTCTATGAGAGGAATGCAGTCCTTGCTCCCTCCATTTTGTTGGTCAGAACATAGTCATAGACCCCAATATAATTGCCAGGGAGCCTTGGAAATACGTCATTCTGTATGCTCAGGAGAATAAATAAGATTGATGGGCATCTAGTTAATCTCATCCACAAGTAGACTACTAGACATGGTAAACATGAGCAAATTTAAAGCTACACAAATATCTAACATTTCTGGATGATTATGTGTACTAAAAAATGAATGATTTTCAATGACATCTCTCTTACTTACAAATTATCACCTTCTATCTCTTTCAACATGGCCAGACTGAACAATAAAAAAAAAAAGAGGCTAAAAGAAAATGAATTTACTGAGAATCAAAGTGAGGATACAAAATATCAGAAAGGTTAATGAAATATTCAAGACTATTAAGAAATAGAACTGATTTTCTGGATATGTCTCCTTTGGCAAGGGGAACAAAAGCAAAATTAAACTATTGGGGCTACACCAAGATAAAAAAAAAACTTTTTCACAGTGAAGGAAACTATCAACAAAACAAAAAGAAAATCTACTGAATGGAAGAAGATATTTGCAAATTAAATATCCAATAAGGGGGTAATATTCAAAATATATAAAGCATAAATACAACTTAACACACACACACACACACACACACACACACACACACACACAAAATACTCCAATTAAAAATGGAGACATGAATAGATGTCTCTACAAAGAAGAAATACAGATGGCCAACAGACATATGAAAAGATGCTCAACATCACTAAGCAACATGGTGCAATTGTAAATGGGATAAGTTCCTTGATTTCTCTTTCTGTTGCTTCATGATTGGTGTATAGAAATGCAACTGTGCAATTTCTACGCATTGATTTTATATCCTGTGACTTTGCTGAATTTCTGGATCAGTTCTAGCAGTTTTGGGTGGAATATTTGGGTTTTCTATATAGAATATCATGTTGTCTGCAAAAAGTGAAAGTTTGACTTCCTCCTTGCCAGAGAGGATGCATTTATTCCTTTGTGTTGTCTTATTGCTGAGGCTAGGACTTCCAATACTATTTTGAATAACAGTGGCGAGAGTGGACATCCCTGTGTTATTCCTGACCATAGGGGGAAAACTCTCAGTTTTTCTCCATTGAGGATGATATTAGCATTGGGTCTTTCATATATGGCTTTTATGATCTTGAAGTATGATCCTTCTATCATCCTTACTTTCTTGAGGGCTTTTATAAGGAAAAGATGCTGTATTTTGTCAAATGCTTTCTCTGCATCTATTAAGAGGATCATGTAGTTCTTGTCCTTTATTTCATTGATGTGATATATCACATTGACTGTTTTGTGGATATTGAACCAGCTCTGCATCCCAGGTATAAATCTCATTTGATCATGGTGAATAATTCTTTTAGTGTATTGTTGGATCTGGTTGGCTAGTATCTTGAGAATTTTTGCATCCATGTTCATCTGAGAAATTGGTCTGTATTTGCCCTTTTTAGTGAGGTCTTTGTCTGGTTTTGGAATCAAGGAAATGCTGGCCTCATAGAATGAGTATGGAAGTTTTCATTCCATTTCTATTTTTTGGGACAGGTTCAAAAGAATAGGTGTCAACTCTTCTTTAAAGGCTTGGTAGAATTCCCCTGGAAATCCATCTGTCCCTGGACTCTTGTTTTTTGGCAGATTTTTGATTACTAATTTGATTTCTTTATTGGTTATGGGTCTGTTCAAACTTTCTATTTCTTCCTGTTTCAGTTTTGGTAGTGTATATGTTTCTAGGAATTTGTCCAATTCTTCCAGATTGCCCGACTAATTGGCATACAATTGCTCATAAATTTCTCTTATTATTATTTGTATTTCTGCAGTGTTGTTTGTGATCTCTCCTCTTTCATTCTTGATTTTATTTATTTGGGTCCTTTCCTTTTTCTTTTTGATCAAACTGGCTAGTGGTTTCTCAGTTTTACTAATTCTTTCAAAGAACCAGCTTCTGGTTTCATTGATCTGTTCTACTGGGTTTGGGGCTTTTTTGGTTTTTGGTTTTTTTGGTTTTTTGTTTTTTTGTGTTTTTTTTTTTTTGAAAGCATTGATTTCTGCTCTAACCTTTATTATTTCCCATTTTCTCTGATTTGGGGTTTTGTTTGCTGCTCTTTTTCCAGTTCTTTAAGGTATAAAGTTAGGTTGTGTATCTGAGATTTTTCTGCCTTCTTTAGGAAGGCCTGGACTGCTATGCTTCCCTCTTATGACCACCTTTGCGGCATCCCAGAGGTTTCGGGCTGTGGTGTTATCATTTTCATTGGCTTCCATGTACTTTCTAATTTTAACTTCTTGGTTAACCCATTCATTCTTTAGTAGGATGTTCTTTAGTCTCCAAGTATTTGTTGTCTTTCCAAATTTTTTCTTGTGGTTGATTTTAAGTTTCATAGTGTTGTGGTCTGAAAATATGCACAGTATGATCTCGATCTTTTTGTATTTGTTGAAGGCTGATTTGTGTCCCAGTATGTGATCTATTTTGGAGAATGTTCCATGTGCACTCAAGAAGGATGTGTATCCCACTGCTTTAGGATGAATGCTCTGATTGTATCTGTTAAGTCCATCTGGTCCAGTGTGTCATTTAAAGTCATTGTTTCCTTATTGATTTTTTGCTTAGATGATCTATCCATTGTTGTAAGTGGGGTGTTGAAGTCCCCTACTATTATGGTATTATTATCAATGAGTTTCTTTATGTATGTGATTAATTGATTTATATATTTGGGTTATTCCACATTGGGGGCATAAATGTTTACAATTGTTAGGTCTTCTTGGTGGATAGACCCCATAATTATGATATAATGCCCTTCTTCATCTCTTGTTACAATCTTTATTTTAAAATCTAGATTGTCTGATATAAGTATGGCTACTCTGGCTTTCTTTCAGTGACCATTAGCATGATAGATGGTTCTCCATCTCCTCACTTTCAATTTGAAGGTGTCTTTAGGTCTAAAGTGGGTCTCTTGTAAACAACATACAGACAGATCTTGTTTTCTTATCCATTCTGTTATGCTATGTCTTTTGATTGGAGTGTTTAGTCCAGCGACATTTACAGTGAGTACTGAAAAATATGAACATATTGCTATTGTGTTGCCTATAGAGTTGGAACTTCTGATACTGTTCTCTGGTCCTTTCTAGTCTTTGTTGTTTTTGATCTGTTTTGTTTTGTTTTGTCTTTTCTCCCCTCAGAGAGTCCCCCTTAAAAGTTCTTTTAGTGCTGGTTTAGTGGTTACAAACCCCTTTAGTTTTTGTTTGTCTGGGAAACTCTTTATCTCTCCTTCTATTTTGAATGACAGCCTTGCTGGATAAAGAATTCTTGGCTGCATATTTTTCTGATTCAGCATATTGAATATATCCTGCCACTCTTTTCTGGCCTGCAAAGTTTCTGTGGATAGGTCTGCTACACACCTGATTGGTCTTCCCTTATAGGTTAAGGACTTTTTCTTTCCCTTGCTGCTTTCATAATTCTTTCCTTATCTGTGTATTTTGTGAATTTGACTATGATATGCCTTGTTGAGGGTCGATTTTTGTTTAATCTAATTGGAGTTCTCTGTACTTCCTGGATTTTTATCTCTGTGTCCTTCCCCAGATTAGGAAAGTTTTCTGCTATGATTTGCTCACATTAAACTTCTACCCCTTTTTCTCTGTCTTCATCTTCTGGAACCCCTATGATTCAGATGTTATTCCTTGTTAATGAGTCATTGAGTTCTCTAATTCTTATATCATGCTTTTTTGCCTTAGTTTCCCTCTTTTTTTTGTTTCTTTATTGTCCATAAGTTTGTCTTCTGTATCACTGATTCTTTGTTCTGCTTCATCCATCCTTGCTGCCATGGCATCCATTCAAGATTGCAACTCAGTTATTGCATTTTGAATTTTGTTCTGACTAGCTTTTAATTATTTTATCTCTGCAAAAAGGGATTCTATGCTTTTTTTTCAACCCCTGCTAGTATTCTTATTATCATGACTCTAAATTCTAGTTCAGACATCTTGCTTATTACATCTGTGTTAATTAAGTCCCTGGCTGTCATTTCTTCTTGTTCTTTCTTTTGGTGTGAATTCTTTCATTTTGTCATTTTGGAGGAAGAAAAAGAATTACTGCCAAGTTCTGTGGCTCAAGTTACGCAGACTATTGTGTTAGTCCTCAAATCAATTTTATAGGTGTACAAAATGGTTTGGTGCTGATCTAGCTGCATTTTAGGGACCAAAGGAGCAGGGAACTTCCATGCTATTCCACCATCTTGGCCCATCCCCACTAAGCAATAGGGAAGTGCCCATTAAAATGCAAATTAAAACCACAAGATGTCACTTTATACCTGTCGAAATGGCTAAAATAAACACAAGAAAAACAAGTGTTGGTGAGGATGTGAAGAAAAAGGAGCTCTTGTGCACTGTTGATAATGCAAGCTGGTACAGCCCCTGTAGAAAACATTATGTAGGGTCCTCAAAAATTAAAAATAGAACTACCATATGATCCAGTAATTCCACTACTGGGAATTTACCCCAAAAAAAAATGAAAATTCTAATTCGGAAAGGTATATGCACCTCTATGTTTATTGTAGCATTATTTACAATAGCCAAGACATGATGGAAGCAACCCAAGTGCCCATCAACAGATGAATAGATAAAGATGTGATGATAATATGATATGTATATACAATGGAATACTACTCAGCCATAAAGGGAATGCAATCTTGCTATTTACAACAACATAAGTGGATCTAGAGGGTAAATATTAAATGTAATAAGTGAGAGAAAGATGAATACCATGTGATTTCATTCATATGTGGAATTTAAGAACAAAACAAAGAAAAAGAAGAGAAAAAAACAGACTCTTAAATATAGAAAACAAACTGGTGGTTGCCGGGGGGGTTGGGTGGGGACAATAGGTGAAATAGGTAAAGGGGGATTAAGAATATACTTATCATGATGAGCACTGAGTAATATATAGAATTGTGAATCATTGTATTGTACACCTAAAACTAATGTAACACTGTATGTTATTATACTTGAATTTAAAAAAAAAGAAAGAAAGAAAAGAAATAAACAGAGCATAGATTCTCCCAATGCCTTTAGGAATCCAACAGCTTTACATGGAATCACAAGTATTAGAATCATATCTCATGTTTAATTATCACCCACATTTTAAGGTTTACTTTAAGGAGTATTAGCACTTTCTTAGAGCTTTCACATATACTGTCCTCTATGTCCAGAATATTCTTTGCTTAGCTGCATCTCATTCATCAAGTCCCAACTTAAACAAAGCTTCCCTAGAGAGGGGTCCTTTTTCAACCCTATTTAAATGCCTGTCTCACTTTATTTTCCCCCAGCATCTGTTTTGCATATTTACTATCAATATGCAATTTAAAACTGAGAAAGTACCAAAAATGGGAATGTCATGCATTCTCTACCTTGGTAAAAGTCAGGATGATGCCAATATCAGTCTTTCACTCCTTTACACCCAGGAATTCCCATAGGGGCTAGCATTTTGAAGTTGCTTGATAAATAAATGAATTAATGAATATATTGACAGGTTTAATACACAGTATTTTACAACAAATGTACTATAATTACCAATTAGGAAATAAAGGCCTAGAAAAGTAATGTAATTTGGCTGAAGTACACACCTAGTAAATGATGAATTTCTTACTTTGAAGCCCAGGATTTTCTGCTACATAACATGGACTAGAATATGCATTCTGGTGTTCATTACCTATTTACAAGAGTATGCTAAATGAGGAGTCTTGGATCACTAATATGTTTGTTTATCAGCAGTAAATATGCCCAAGACAGAGATAGTTCTGTGTCCTACTTCAACCTTGCATTAATGCTAAAATTACAAATACAATTTGATCTTTAAATTTCCTTTTAATTCCATGTGACCATTTTTGGAAACACAATTTATCTGGCACATGGCTTGCTGTCACACATCAGACTAGGTTCCTTAGGTATCTTTGTAAATCCTTACAGTAGCCTTTGTGATAATTTTAAAGATGAAGAAACTAAGCCTCAAAGAATCTAACTGTGACATTTGAAAATGTACAAGTATGGTGGAGCTTAGATTCAAACTCGGTTCTGCATCCAGAAACCATGATTTTACGGTAAAGAAACACAGATTGTCTTTGGATCCAGGCAACCATCGCTGATACTCACAAAGATGAAGATTTTGATTGTATTTGGTGATTTAAGTCTGACATGACACACACTATTATTACCTGCATTCACTACACTCCCACACTCACCACCTCCCAAATTTTGACATGCCTGAGGACAAATATTCTTTGAAGGCAGTGAAAGATTTATTTTCCATTTCATCTTTTGATATTCCTTCTCCGAAAACTTCTATTTGTGTTAAAACTATTAGATAAGCACAGGTAAGTGTGTGTGTTTCGATAGGTTTGTGTGGTGTTCATGAGCATATTTAACTCTTAAAGTTTAACAAGAATACACATCTTTCTGTTCCAAATATCATTAACCCAACTTTTAAAAGAAACAAAGAAAAACAGAAACACTGTCCATTTTCCTCTTGCATTTGGAGTTATATGTCAGACAGGTGTCTTAGCAACAAATGCATCATTCTTGTGACCAAGAACCTGAAAACCATGAGGAATTATAAGTCACAAGACTGCAGCTCATGTCCCAAGGAAAAGGGTTTATGGAGTTGCCCAAGTACTTTTACTCAATGGCCTCTCCTTTTTAGCAGCAGCTTCTCTTATAAAGTGATTATATACAAACACCACAGAAGTGAGACTCAGGATAAAGTGAATTAAAATAACTGAGAGGACTGTGGTCATAAAATCGCTTTTGTGTGTTTTTACTACATATTGAAAACAGATTAAAAGGGACTCATTGCAATGACTACAACTATAGTATCTTAAGTACAAATATTTTAAAAACCCTCATTTTAGAGAACACTTGTATTACATTTTTAGGGTGAGACATCTAATGTATCTTTGCTTAAAATATGTTACCAGAAATCATTTATTACATTTATTTATTAAACTATTATTTCATTAGCACCTAGTTCATAGAGTTCCTCTATAAGTGCTATGCTTGAGGTGGGCTCCAAGAATAAAATAAAGTTTCCGCTTTGAGGATTTCACTACTTAATGGCACAAGAACAGGCACAAGAATGGATCATTGTTATTTTTTTTAATAGAAACCACTTTAAGCTAAATTAAGACAACATAGTGTAGCACTGTGTGTTAATCTTGGATCTGGCATTTACTTCAATGTGACCTTGGGCAAGCAATTAAAACTTGCTGTGGCTCTGAAGTATCCTCCACAGGATAGGCAAAAGATATTTTCCATTGATGTTAGGCTTGGTTACCCGACTGCTTTGGGTAAAGGGCCATTAGGAATCATAACATGAGCAGAGGCTTTATATGAGCTGTGTGCCTGGCTTGGCCTCTCTCACTTCTGCCATCTGACCTGAAGACAACATGTCTCAGGTGGTTCCAGACCCAAGGTGAATGAACAAAAAGGTAGAATAGATCTGAACCCCACATATACCCTAGAGCCAAGCTCAGCAGAGCATCAGGAGATATGCAGATTCTTAAACAACAAAATATATGCTTATGCCATGAGCCACTGAGATCCTGGGGTTGGTTGTTACCCATCAGAAGATGATGAATACATTATAAATCACTCTAAGGGGAAAAAAGGTATTTTCAAATGAATAGAGGAGATTGGCTCTCTTTTCTTTCTATTAGCTTTCTGATGCTTGCATGTTTAGTAAGTGACATTTTTATAGCCTTTACTTAATATCAGTGTAAGATCTTACTTATGCTGAGATGCCTAAAATATGAAATTCACCATGTGCAAGGTGGATCATTACCTAGAACACCCAAAATTGCCATAGCAAATTTAGGAGAGAATATTCCAAAGAAACTTTTGAAAATCTACACTTGGATCATTAATATCTTATAAATAAATTTGAGTCCAATGTGGGGACTATTGGAGATGAAGATCTTTATGTGAATGTGGGTGTTGGATTAATTAATTGCCTCTATGGAGCTCTTCCTTGCTTATTTGAAATATTTTCATAAAATCAGGAAGAAACAGATAAAGCACCAGTACTGATCCCTCTGGAGAAGGCTATCTGCCTGGAAATAATGATTTGTGTTTGTTGGTTTAAAATTTTTACATTTTGAAACCTAATATTACTGAAAGGTCCTTGGCATATGCCAGTCAAAAACCAGGGACATTGTGTCCTTTATCTATCCCTCAGATTCACTGCCTTCCTCCTCATGTTATCCATGCACATAATAAAACATTAGGAGAATTTTTAAAAAGGAGAGAGAGTGAGAGAGATTAAATATCCCAAAAGGTCAAAAATCAATGATCCTTTTACAGATGGGACTCTTGGGAAACCTTCATACTTTGCTTTTAGCCAGGGTTTCAGACTGCTTCTTGAATACTTGGTTTTTGATGATATAAATCAATAATTTCTTCAAGGGAGGTCCTCTAGGGACCTTCCTTTGAAATATCAAATAATCTCTGCCAGTGCAGGAAGGGATTCTAAGCATATTCTGTGGTTACGCATTGCTATGTAACAGGCAAGAATTAAATTTCAAGAATAATGATTTTCACTTTAAGACACACAACCTCCTCCAGGTTGGCAAGCGGGTAGGAAATGGGAGCCCTTACATACTGCTGGTGGAAGGAAACCTTGATATTCTCTTAGCATACAATGTGAAAATTCAAACCATGAATGAAGAAAAAACAAACTACATACACTTCAACCATTGGTAACCTAAGCAAATTATCTTTGGTGTAGTGAAAAATGGAATCTTATGAGCCTTCATTGCAATATCACTTATTTGGAAATAATCAAAAGTCCAACCATGGTAGATGGACTAAATTATCTGTACAAATTCATAAATCAGAAGACTACATTCCAAATGATTTTTGCAGAAACTATTGATACTGACTGGCATTTAAGACACAATAACATAGCCAGCTTCAAAATATGTTACCCAACATGCACGTAACAATCCCCTTTTTAAAAAGTATAATCAAACATGATAGGGGTGAGTAAAATGGAAAAAAAATATTAACAGAGGTTATCTCTGGGTGTGGGATTGTGAATGATTTTCATTTCCTGCCTTGTGTTCTTATTTTGTTTCTCATCAAATGTTCTAAAATGAATATGCATATATTCATAATTAGATAGTATAATAAATGCTACTTTAAAAAAAATCCCTAAAGAAAAGTTTCTAAACCTCATCACTATTGACATTGGGAGCTGGATATTTCTTTGTTGTAAGGGATAACCTGTATACTGTAGGATGTTTAGCAGCATCTCTGTCCTCCACTCACGCTATGTGTCAGTAGAACGCTGTCACAAAAATACACAGTTGTGACATCCAGAAATGTCACCAAACATCACCAAATATCCACTGGGAGAGGGGAGCAGAATCACTCCATATTGAGAAATCAATATGTTAAAGTAGCCATGTAGGCATGAAATTCAGAAGCCCTTAAAGGTTGAATCTAAAATAAAGAACTGTTTACTAATGATAATTTCTCATGTTCTTATTTGGTATCTAACAAAAGGCAGGAGGTAAGGTAGGAAGTGAGGGATTATGCAGTTCATTTAGTTCTGTCTCCTAGCTGATAGTGAGACGGAGTTAGACCTCAACAGGTGAAAACCAGCCTTGATAGCTCCAGTTTTCTACCCGTTCACTCACTGTTGTACTGCAGAGACCATGTGATAGTGTAAGGCCTCGCAAAGATACTCCCATAGGGCAGTGAGGCCTGAGGATGTGGGGCTGAAGAGCCCTAGCACCTGAACAACCAAGCCCTTCTCCTTAAGTGTTTTAATTACCTAGAAAATGCAGCTCCTATGTCCCAGGGAGTTAAGGTGACTTGTCCAATATTACACAGCTAGATCTGAATTCTGACTCTAACTTATCAAGATGATTTAACCATATCAGGCTATATCCTCAACTTCCTTCTCCTCATATGAAAAACATGTATATGACATGGTAAGATACCCATTGCACAGGAGTGCTATGAGATGTACACAATCAAGTGCACAGAACACTTTCTGGAAAACTTCAAAGCACTGAAGAAATACCAGGAGGTATTCTGAATAATGTCACTATTTTCAATCTGTGATAGAGGTATTTCTAAATACTGCTAAAGCTGGGAAAACACATAGAACTTGATTGCCTATATAGAATTAAGAAGTTGGGTAAGAGAACAGTTTTTAGTGAGTGCCATTGTTCTGGATAAATCTACATGTGTTGTTTAAAAAATTGTTAGTGTCAAATGTCCAAAATGAACAACTTTTCCTTAGTGGTATCTTTTGCAAATAAATGAGAATGTGGGGAAATGTGTGTTAGGAATCTAGAAACTGAAAGACACAGGAATTATACTAGCTAACGGTGGTGGTGGGAGGCTGAGGTTCTAAAACTAGACATCATTATGAGACACTTCCATTATTACTTCCTTTCTGCTCTAGAAATCTGTTAATATAATATGTTTGACCAATCAAGATGGTGTTATTATCCAATTAAATTATAGTTATAATGTCACCTTGCATTTTAAGTCTTTAGATCAGTGCTTTGTGCCCTTCACAGTATTTCTACATCCTTAAAACAGTACTGTGAAGTACTCAGGGCAATCTGGTTACCAGAATTTCAGTGCTTATTCATGATAGACACATATCAGGGAAACATTCATCTGACATCTATACCCTTCTGCACTACATTTCCCTCTGCAATTGCCATTGGCCAGGAAAGGACACTCAAACATGAGTATATAATACCCCAGGGCTTACTACTTATCTAAAGTGGTGTTACAAATCTCCCAGCACAGTGAGCTGCATTCACTTGGCTATGTCACTAATAATCTCACTTACATTAAATTCATAGATCAGGAGGAAAATTTAAGCAAATTTTCCAGACCTTGATAAATGAAGCAGAATGTTCCCAGAGTGAGGCTCAGTGGAAGGTCATAAAAGGTATCACAATAGAAAGCTAGGTCTAGACTTGGCTCTGAACTTCTTTTATTTCCTCTAGGAGACAATCTTTGCTATCCCCTCCAGGCTTTCATGTGTGATATTCACTCTGTCGAGAACACCACCTACCCCCTCCCCTCCCCTGCACACCTTACCTCAAACCACCTTCACCCATTTAACACCAGCATCAAAGTTCTGCTTTCAAGGCTTTCCAGCACATTCCTTAACTCAACTCCCAGGTCTGAGTTGAATTTCCTATCTCTGTACTCTAGTCTCCTCTTTTTATATTTACAGCCCTCTAGTGTAATTGCTGGTAACTTTGTTTTCCAAAACAAAGTAAAGGAAGAAAAATTGTCTTATCTTCCAATATCTTGCACAGTGTGGCAAAATGATAGATTCTGAATGTAGATACATGGATGATTCCAATACACAGCCTAATCCATTTTATTATCCAGCTTTCTGATTTAGCTAGATTTTCCTGTTTAATTTATTTTTTTATTTTTTTTATTTTTTCTTTTGAGAGAGAACATGAGAGAGGGGAAGGGGCAGGAGAGAAGGAGGGAGAGAGAGAATCTTAAGCAGGCTTCACAGCCAGATTGGAGTCCTACTTGGGGCTGGATCTCATGACTGTGAATCATGACCTGAGCCGAAATCAAGAGTGGGACACTTAACTGACTGAGCCACCCAAGGGGCCCTAGATTTTACTTCTTAGAGTAACCCCTTTAAGACCTAGCTGTTTAAGACAATTATTTACTTAGCTCAGGTTCCTATGGATGTGCTCAGTGATCATTCTGGTCTGGGCTGGTTCCACTAATCTCTGCTGGAATCCCTCATGGGTCAGTAGTTATCTGCCAGTTAGACAGATAATAGGCACAAGGTAATTGCTGGGTTCCCAAGAGCAGTAAAGGAGGGAAGTTCCCATTGCACAAGTATTTATCAACTCTCTGTGTGCACCGTAGACATCCCATTGGCTACAGGTCACATAACCCAGATAAATTGGGGTGGGGGGCAACAATGAAATGTGAAAAGATTAGAAACCAACACTATAGCCTCCCTACACTTTTGTTTCTCAATAAATCCTATAACCAATTATTAAGTCTTCTTTTCTCCAGATACCCCCTTGTCTGCCAACATGAGAACCTTCTTTTCTTTATCAATAATAAATACAACTATGACTGTGTTCATTAATACTTTACAATGATTTACTCTTGAGAGCAAGTAGTGGTGGGGGAGGGGGCAGAGAGGAGAGGAAACAAGAGTTTGAGGCAGCTTGCTAAATACATTATGCATTTCCTACTAAGCCATTCTCCAAGAACAGAGAGAACTCACTTTACAAGATCTTAAAATACAGTCGTTTGTACTATCAAAGCAAAAATACTTCCCTTACTTGAAATATGTTGATTCCCTCCTCCCCTTCTACTTGCCCTAGCCTCTTTCCTTAACCTCTGATTAAATACATTTGTGACAATGAAATGTGCACCTCCAGCAGCGGCTTCTCAGTCACGAACTGAATGAGTACAACTTTTTTGGTAAAACTGATTAAAAATAAAAGTGTGTTATTTTGACCAGCTCCCTCCCTTTCCCCCACATACCCTAAATCCTTTTCATTATCCAGCTCTCCTTTCCCAAGAAATTACAGGGGGTATTTGCAGCCTTAAGTCTCTTAAGCCAACTTCAACTGACCATGTCAGCCTGTGTTCACAAGCTTATTTCAGAGAAGCCCCCGAAACATAGGAAGGATGTGTTTACTAGAATGTGGCTCCCTGGGGATGAGCCAGGCACATCTGTAATTCTAAGGAGAGTGTAATGAGGAAAAACTGGTGGCATCCTGAATGGCTCACAGCTGTTCTGGAAGCAGATAAATAAGATGCTCGACAGGAGATCCCTAATTGGAGCCAGTTTTTCTTAAGTGGATACACAATATGGTGCAAGATTGGGTGTTGGAACGCTGATAGTGTTGTTCACATGTAACTTAGTTTGTCTTGTAAACAGTTACCATTTCAAATGGTAGTGCCTTCTTTTTTCAAAAAGGGAAAAAATGTTCACTTTGTCTTTTTTTTTTCACACTAATTAAAGGCAAGCTAGCATTGTTTTCCCTAGCGTTTTCTCCCACAAAACCCTCCTTAGTTTGTAGACTCTCTTTCTTTCCTTTATTCTTTCCTTCTCTTCTTTCTCTTTTCCTTTCCTTCTCTTCCGTGCCTCCTTCCCTTCCTTTTTTCCTACCTCCTTTTTCTCTCTTTTTCCTCCTCTTCTGTCTTCTCCTCTCCACTTTCTTCCCTCCTCCTTTCCTTCTTTCAGTTCTTCCTATCTTTGGAGGTACCAGTTCTTCTGTGCTAGAATCAAAAACAATGAATTAATTATTCCCTTTCAGACCCTGACCACCCAACCCTAATGCTGGGATGTGCTTGCTTCAAGATGGTAGCCTTGTGGCCCTTTTGAGAAAATGTCTGTAATATTTCACTGTTTGTCTGAGAAGTGGATAAATAGCTTATAATAAGATGATAAGAGATTTCATAGACACAAAAATTTTTAAATATATTCCTCCTAACATTGTGTTGTTTCCAAAGCAACTGGAAATAGTTCTCCTTTTTTGGGTGATCTGCCTCATTTGCATTGGGGTAGGAGAAGCCACTGCTGTCATAAGGGACTTGACCTGCCTTGGACCCTAATATTAGCACCATTGTCCTGCAGAGAACTATGAGAACACTAGCTTAGAGACTATTTATCTCTAAAAAGAACAATTACATAACCAATACACAAGATAAAACTCACTTTGCTCATGTCTCCTGATGTTTGAGGTATGTGTGAGGAGGGAGAAAATATCCAGAACTTTTTCAACAGGGGGCACGCCTCCCTTCCACGAATGGGGCCTTTTACTAGTTCTCATTAAGTAAAATAAGAAATCCCTCCCAACATAGGACATTTTTGCTTTTAGAAATATTAATTGCCACTGCAATATTTTTTGTTTTTCCCTACAGGACAGTATATATCCATTCTATTCAGAGCATTTCAACCCCTCACTCCTGGATGAGATACAGTCTAAATCCCATCATTGAAACTACATGTGACAAGCAAAGCTTCAACCACCTAGGCCATATTGTTCTCTGGTAAATAGAATGTACTAGAATGGTGATATTTTCATAGCTTCCTGGTCTCCCTGTGCCCTGAGTTTGGAAAGGTAGTGGGGATTCCATTCTTCTATTCCTTGAGTTGTGTACAGAATGTGGAGGCAGAATTAGTTTCTGTGAGCAAGTGTAACTCTTAAACTGAATGGGGATTTATGACAAGGAAAAATGGCATCCTTATGGCACTGACATCTTTTCCAGGTTCCCATGTGAATTATTATATGGGAAGGTAGAGTAAAATAAAACTAACTTCAAAGCAGCAATAAAGTCCACAGTGTTCACTCATTCATCAATTGCCAAGCATCATTGGAGTCCAAGCACTGCTAAATGCTAAAGATTGCGATGAGGAAAATACCACCTTGCCTTAAAAGTTCCACAATTAGAGCCTGGAAACTAGGGTCAGAGGAAGAAAGAAAATGCCATTGGGTGCAGTTAGACAGTCTTAATGGTCACTCTCAAAGTAGCTCCTTCTGATTTGGGAGATAAATTCTTTTGTGGGCAGCCATAAATTTTATGCAGGAAGTGCCTGCAACCTCTGTTCATGATACCTCAAGCCCAGGGAACACATTAGACGGCGTTAAACATTTTAAATATTTATCCAAACGGATGATGATTTCTCTCACATGGATTGGTTCAATGAGAAAATATTTATACTCCTATAAGATCTTGACAGAAGGAAACACAGAGTCCTGGATCCTGATAAGATGTTGATTATGGCATGATATTTTAGAAAAGATCCGATTTCCAAGGATGGTTGTGGGTTGAAGGGTAGCAAGCTCTAGCACTGGATTAGCTACAGCCAATCACTAACATGCTGATACGTAGAAATCCAGACAGGTTTAAGAAAAGTATTTCTGATAAAAAATAAAATTAGAATGTCAGTCAAGGGATGAAAGGATAGCCAGTAAGGCAGAATTTGTGAAATTCTTTTCCTCTATCAGTCATTAGCCATAAATATAATACTCACTTCCCGTTTCTCTGGAGGCCAGAGTATAGAAAGAGATTTTTCTTGACACATCTTCTCAACTGAAAAAAAAAAAAAAGGCAAAATTTAAAAGAGCTCACTGACAGATCATTTTCAATGAAAATGTTGCTTTGTCTCTAAAATGAGAAAAAACAAATTCTAGATTGCTAACCTCACAAAGGGTGAGGCTCAAATAAAATTGTCTCCTAATACATATTTGGTGGTGACCATACATCAGCTGAACAACTTTGTTTAATACTGTCAATGGATCTGTGATACATACATTATTATTACTCCCGTATACAAATGAGGAAACGGAAGCTAACAGAGAATACATAGCATGCATAAAGTTAACAGCTAATAAGTGACAAAACAGATATTAGAATTCTATGTTTTATGAAGTTGCATGAATTGGCTACATGAGGGCCACAATCTGCCTTTAATAAAACAATAAAGTGAATGTTGGCTTCACTTTAATTTTAACATTCTCTGATGAGTTAAAATTAAAACAAGAACACAAGGACATTTATTATTAATTACACCTTCATTCATTTTTCATTTGGGTAGACATAATCAAAAGCTAAGTGGTGACTTCCTTGTGCACTCATTTTTATAGGGTGTTTATAACTCTTTTAATAATGCAAATATTTATTATGGGCATCCCTGGAGAATCAAAGGTGCTCGATGAAGGGATTTCTAAATATCACGATCCACTGCTGAGTAAAAACACCAGGATGCTTCTACTGTGTGAAGGGTCAGAGCCACAGGGTCTGTCAGAAGGGTCACTCAGCACAAAAACAAGGCAGAAGGTTATCCAGTTTCTGGAATAAAGTAGCAGCAGGTATCATCTTCACCAACAGAGAGGAAGTTTGAGGAGAAGTTCAGGGTAAGCAAAACTACATCACAGGCCAGAAATGGCACCAAAGACAATTATTACACAATGGACTTGAATACTATACAGAATCAACTTTCTAAGTATTACTTTCCATACAAATTAATTCAATTCAGCTTTAATAAATATATGGGGATTTACCATATATAAACATCATTCTAAGTCCTGGAGACTTCTTAAAATAATGAATTTTGTCCTCCTGCAAAAATCTTAGTCTAGCGGTATAAGTAGGCAAAGTAGATGGCTCAGTCAGTTTAAAAAGCCCAGGGTGGCTCAGTGGGTTAAACATCTGACTCTTGATTTTGACTCAGGTCATGATTCCAGGGTCATGGGATCGAACCCCACATCAGGATCCATGCTGAAACATGGAGCCTGCTTAAGAGTCTGTTCCTCTCTCTCTCTCTCTCTCTCTCTCTCTCTCCCCCCCTCTCCCTCTGCCCCTGCCCCACTCACTTGTGTGTGTGCACATGCATTCTCTCTCTCTAAAAAATAATAAATAAATAATAAAAATGAAAGAGAAGTAGGCAAAGTTCAACTCACTGAAGGACTTGCCTTCTCTGCTAAAGATTTGAGACTTCATTTTTATAGAAATGTTAGTTAAGCCACTGAAAGGCCATTTTCTTAAGAAAAGCATGTAATTCTCTGGTAGAAAATATAAAATGGAGTGTGGTAGGCTACATATCCGGAATCCCCTTAGGAGATTATGGCAATGGTCTAAGCAAAACCTCATGAGGATAGCATTGCAGCAGCAGCTACAGGGATGCAGTCAACACAATGGATTTGAGATATTTTTGAGGTTAAAATAAGCTAGAATTCAGGAATTATTGATGTGAGATATAAAATAGAAAGAAACATTTAGACTGACTGTAACTTTTCTGTCTCATGTGTCTGGGAAGATGATAATAGAAAAAATTGGAGACAGGAAATAGAGAAGACATGATAAATTATTGGTTATTGAGAAAGGTGTTGAACTCCATGTTGGACATGAGTCTGATGTGCCCTTGGGCATCCTCAAAAAGATATTGTGCAGATATTTGAATATAACATAGTATCTCTGAATATTAGGTATAGCAAGTTACAACTTGTTCCAAACATCCATTCTTTTAATATATTTTATAAGTAATTGCTCTAACATATGAGCCTTATTAGCAGAAAACTCACATCCTAACTTTTGAGTTTCCTCTACTTTTTGAAGCCTCTGAGAAATTTGGGAACTTAGTCCAAAGGAGATCAGTCACAATTCCACATGCCAAGCAAAAGACATGGTTGGGTCATTGCACTTCATTTCTCATGACTGCATGATATCTCTGGTCCCTCTTAGCCCAAGAGATGATGTTTTTCCATTGCCAGAAAAAGGTCTCTGAACAAGCCTGCAAGGAAAAATGCTTCCTCTTCTCCAAAGCTAAACTTCTCAAAGGCTGATGCAAGCTGGGACTTCCAAGTAAAGATCTTCAATGCATTCTAACATTATCAACTTACTTCTCTCCAAGCCCAGTTGTGCCAGGGTAGCTCATTACCAAAGAAATTATCACATTAGTTTCATATTGAGTCAAAACTGCCCTTTTTCAGGACCTCCAGGTCATTCCGCTATTCCAAGTGATCCAATCTATATATCCCATGTTCTCCTGAGCAACTTCTCTCTTTCCTTGACAATAATTTTAGTTGAAGCTATTCTGGTTAACAGAGAAACAAGAGCCTATTATGAAGTACAGAAAAAAAGAAGTTAGGCTTTCAATCTTTTACCTCCCAAAAGTCAGCAGGACTGCTTCACAGCTTTGCCTAGCTGGACTCACAGAGGGTAACATCCATGATCAAGCCAAAAAAGTTCCAGATCCAACTATAATTCCATGGGAAGTGCTCCTAATATTATTTTTTATCACTAAGAGAGAGCAGATTGACCCCTAACAGGAAAATACTATATACATAAGCTTCTGCAATTGACAAAGAAATTGTTTCAAGACGTTTTCCCTTTGACAGTAGACTGGACAGTGGAGAGTTCTATACAAGTGGCTCCTGAATACTTCTTTATTCTCCTGTTTTCTGCCAATGGACCTGCCGGCTGAGGAAAACTGTGGTCTCCTAATGAATGGGCCTGAATAGAATACTCATCCCTTCTGTTCCTTTGTAGCTCAAACTCCATACTAATTGAACATATATGAACATATATATTGAACAACTAGAGGAACAAGGGCTATCACTTCATAAGCAGCTCTAATGTTCTCATCACTGCCCTCAGCAATCCACACTGTTGACTAAAAGCTTCTGAGAGGTGTGTTTGTGCATAAGCAAAAGCTGGCTACATTAAGAAGGGGCTACATTGTCTTTCTGAAAACTACCTGAATCTTGACAACTAAGGCAGCTCCATTCTATTTTTCAGGAAAACATCCTCACGGTACAGACAATAGAGAGAGCAATTCTGCATAGAAAAGAGGAAAATGGACTTGTGAAATGCAGAACATGTCTTCTTAGCAGGAGCTTTGGATTCTCCAACTACAGAGACAGAACACTGCAAAAAAATTTTTTTTCTAAAAGAAGGGGTTGTATACGATGCATATTGACGTTTGACATTTAAAACTTGATACCCTTTATTTCAGCATATACTCCATAAATCTCCTAGGCAAATCATTTCCAGTTCCTGGATCTTCTTAATTGACAGTTAGCTCTTCTGTGAAGCCATGTTTGCAAGTGTGGGCCATCTGACAGTGTGCACCTTCCATTCAAGGAAAGTCTTCTGTGTCTGCTCTAATCTGTCTTCAATAAAGCAACAAATTCCTATTTAAAACTATTTAGCTAAATACTCCAGAGATCAAATATAATTTCCTGCAGTTGCTCTCACACTGTCATAACTCTAATTACGGCACTGTTGGGAATACTCGCTTTCTTAAAAAATGTAAAATGCAACATAAAAATTTATGAAGCAAATTATTGCAGGTATAACTGTTCAAGGGTGTAGTGGTCTCTTTGTAACTCCGTTTCCTCGACCAGTGCCCTTTTACACTTCATTTTATGGTCAATATGATGCCTCATTGAAAAAAGAATATTAAAAATAATTTATTAAGATTAAGTTGCTTCTTTAGAAGGCATGATTTTATCTTTTTCATTTTATAAGAATCCCATTTTAATTTGCTTCCTATGTCATCTCTAGTATGAGTTTAAGGATTTAATGGAGTAAGGATTGAAGGCTGATATCGATAAGATGAATAATTTTATATTTGAAGGATTGGTTTGTTTGATATAGGAGAAAATTTCAATGGCCAATTATCCCTGGACTCCATTTAGTACAAAGTGCTGGCCAAATAGTAATTCCCATCCATCACTTACCAGCGTGAATTAGAAAACGCATCCCTGTGATTACTATTGATATATTAAAGGTATCAGATAGAAATACTGTTGTCCATTCCACAAAAGCAGAACAGATGCTTTTCCTAACAAAGCTAATTTTTAAAAAATATTAATACCTCAAAACACAGCTCTCTGAGTATACATAACCATGTTGGCCATGTATTCAGTCAACCCTACTTATTAATCATGCCATGCCTTATCTATTGTCTGCTACTCTCTGAGGACAGTTGGTATGCTCAGTCATGCCATGCTTTGTTTGAGATCCTTTGTGGTTACATTCAAACAGCAAAATTAGAACAGGCTTTAGTGCTTAAAATAAAAATTAGTGAGATTTTATTTCAGACTTTATTAAAAATGATTAACAAAATTATCAGAAAGAAGGTTGACAAAAATGAAGGCAGAGTGACTACTATGCTCACACAAAGTCATAAGCATTTTTTTGACTTGACATATGCTAAAAGCGTGTGAATAATTTGAGGCCATTTCTAAAGTGACCTAGAATCAGAGACAGTGAGGCAACCTAATCTAGAGGGATATAAACAGATGGCCCCTAAATCCCAAGGAGAGCAAATGCTGTGTCTAAGTTTATGCAGAAAATGAATGATAAAACTGGCCTGGAACTCAGATAAAGAACATTTCATGTGAAAGCCTTTCCCAACTCTAGAATTCTCTGCTTTTGTGTTAATGCAGATTGAGTGTTATCACAGGAAAAAATAGTTGAATAAAGAAGGTAAATTAGTCATGCACATTAGTAGGAATTATTTAATATACATTTGTGATTCAATAAATACACAGAGAGACAAACTGAGAGAAACAGAAACACACAGAGAGAGAGAGACAGAGACACAGAGATACAGAGACAGAGAGACAGAATCTTCCATGTACTAGGCAGTCAGCCCCTACTTTTGAGGAAGCTTGTTATCTACTGGGACATAAAACAATAACACATGAATTATAATGCAATGAGGGGAGAATTTAGGCTGTTACAAAAACACATCAACTAATCCCTTATTCAGACAAGGTGATCACAGGTGGATCTTAAGAGAAGCTGATATCTAAGCTAAAACTTAAAGGATTAATTAGAATTAACCAGAAAGAAAAGAAGGAGAAAAGAGTGTTTCATATGCATTCAAAACTCTGGGAAAACCCAGGAATATCTTTGCTAGAGCATGGCATTGTGGATGGATCAGGGAGTAAGAGCAAGAAAGAAGAAACAAGAGAAGAAAGCATTAGATTATGCAGGAACAAGCAAACCACGTTTAATACTTTGGACATTATTCTGAAAGTAATGGTGAGCCATTCAAAAGTTAGGGTAGAGCAGAGCATTATCATATATGATTTTCCAAAGAATTTTCTTGTTGGATTGGAGGGAAAGGCAAGTCTTAAAAGACACAAAGATGAGTTTGAAGGCTAATGAAGACACAAAGGCAATAATGGTGGTCTAGAAGAATCATGTCACTTTGGATAAGCAAAATGAATTTGAAAAAATATATAGGAAATAGAATACACAAAACTCATTGATGTGCAGGGTAAGGAGTTAAGGATGAAGTCCAAGTTTCTTGACCATACAAATGGAAGATGACTGGACAATCTATTGAGAAAGGCATGTCTGGAGGAAGAGCTCTTTTCTGGAACAACTGATGTGCTCAATAATGACATGTTTTGTTTGAGGTCATTTGTGCATCCCAGTAGCTACATATCCAGAGGGCACAGCTGGAGGTATACATGTGGAACTCATTACAGAGATCTGGGCAAGAAGTGATGATTCAGAAATAACCAACCTAGAAACAGTAATAGTAATTAAAAGCAAAGTCAGTAGTCAAGAACATCCAGAGAAAGTGCAGATCCTAGAAAAACAGCACAAAGCAGCCAGTTTCACTTATTCAGAAAGCTGACTTATTTAAAAAAAAAGGGGGGGGGGAATGTTCCTTACAGAAGAGATTCTCTACAGATCAAATTCAAAAAACAAAACTTTTAGTTCAATTTGTGTATTGGTCTAATTAGTGAGGGTTAGTCTTGAAAAATCTCTTTTGGGGGGAGGAGAAGGAGGTTAAAAATAATGCAGAATACTGGGCTCTAATATGACTCTTGGATTTAATGCATGTGACAACTTGTCAAAGTTAAATAGCCTTCTGGGGCTTAGTTTCCTCCTGCATCAAAGACAAAAATAACCACTAACTCAGAAAATGGCTATAAAGATTAAGTTTTGTTGGAATTGGCAGAGCCAGAATCACTTCACATAGTACCTGGCACATGATAGGAGTTGAATAAATGTTCGTCATCATTCTTTTCATTGGTTTATCCAGATGGGCCAAGTGAAATAATAAAACATGTACACTTTATCTAATTATTTTATATATGTAAATAAAAATAAGTTTTAAAGTGAGATTCAAACTCATTTGTTGAATCAGTTTCCACATATTTGAAGAATATTTGCTTTTTACTCCAGCTCTGAAAGAAACAATTGTCTACTTATATTCAGGGTCAACTTGGTTTCATGAGCCATAATAGAGCCAGTGTTTGCAGTTCATTGAGTTAGCCACTGAGTAAGCCAAATCACCCACTAAAATGCCATGGTCTGGTTATTTAAATTATACAGATTTAATCAACTTAAAAAAATGAAATACAACTGCATTCTGGATTATAGAATTGAATTTGGCATTTTACATTTTGATTGTTTTGCTATAGGTTTGAGATTGGTATTAACAACGAAGGAACATATCTGCTATTCAATTTATAATACTGAAAAATGAAAACGGGTTATTTTGTGTGGTCCAGTTTATGCACAGTAAATTCAGGATTTTAATTACAAGGTTTTAAAAGTAGGAATAACTCAAGTTAAAGGTTCATTGCTTCTCAGTGATCCAAGTCCTGGGTTTGAGGAAGTCATTTCCACAAAGGATACTAGATCAGTGATTCTCAAATCTCTCTGTTAATAGAGAAACTGGAAATTATGATGCTTTGCAGAACACCAGAAATAATAAAATGTTAAATTTAAAAATAATTAAATACATTTCCCTATTTAATCTGATACCACCTTATATTAGCAGGAGATAATATACACTTGGTTAATAAGGTCACAGGGTCTAAAATCAGACTGCACTTAAAAATTTTTTCTAATGTTTATTTTTGAGAGAGAGAGAGAGAGAGAGAGAGAGAGAGAGAGAGAGAGAGAGAGTATGAGCATGGGAGGGATAGAGAGAGAGGGAGACAAAGAATCCAAAGAGGCTCCAGGCTCTGAGCTATCCGCACAAAACCTGACGAGAGGCTCCAACTCACTAACAGAGAGTTCAGGACCTGAGCCAAAGTGGGATGCTTAACTGCTTAACCCACAGAGCCACGCAGGTACCCCGAGACTGCATTTTATAAAGAGGAGCACTGAGACACAGATAAAATAGGCTCCGTGCCCAAATTATACAGTTACAAAGTGGCAAACCCAAAATTCAAGCCCAGGTAATATTAATAGCAACTCCATCAAAAAGTGTTTGTAAGACTTAGTAAGTCATGGGAAGTGTTTGGTGCAGTGCCTGGCTATTGACATTTATTGACCCTTTACTAACATGGGCAAGACACTGTACAATATTTTTTTTTAAATAATAACGGAGGAAAAGCTAAAAGTGAGGAAATTCCATTTAATATATAATTGTCATCCTGAAGTTTTGGGAAAGTTCTCTTTTATTTAATGACAAAATAATATTACTGCTATATTCTCACATGGTTACCAGCATACCAGCATAGGAAATACAGGCTGTCTGATTGAAAAAGCGAATTCCTTTTTTTTTTTTTAATGTTTATTTCTTTTTCAGAGAAAGAAAGAGAAAGAGCGTGTGTGAGTGGGGGAGGGGCAGAGAGAGAGAGGGACAGGATTGGAAGCTGAGCTGTGACAGCAGTGAAGCAGGATACCCATGCAGGGCTCGAACCCAGGAACTTGATGATATGACCTGGGCTGAAGTTGGACGCTCAACCAACGCTCAACCACCCGGTGCCCCTGAGAGAGTAAACTCTAAAGGGAAATTGCCTGGAATCTAACACTGACAGTTAACAGCTGTGTTACCTTAACAAATTACATACCCTCCCTGGCCTTCTGTTGTAAAATAGAGATAATTAAAATACTAATCTGGAGAGGATTAAGTGAGTTGATATGTTAAATGAGTGTACAATAGTTCCTGAAATTAGTAGAGACTCATTTAATGCCACTTGTTGCTATTATTACTCTTTCCAGAAGAGTCCTCATACAGAGCAGACTCAGTGTAAATTCAAAGATAAAGACTCCATAGCTGACCAAAACATAACATACATACATACATGGACATATAAATCAGGAAACTACTTTTCCACTGTGAATAATTCACATAATTTAAAAATCGGGCTACTTTTATGGTTTTAAATTAGAATATAAAGGAATATGCTAACAAACTTTTTTTTCTGTGCAGACTACAATGATATAGAAAAAAAAACCCTAAAAGGTACAAATGTTATTATAAAGAAAAAATGGAATTTCAAGTACATTCTAACCTGAAAAGGCACACACACACACACACACACACACACACACACACACACACACACAAACTCTGTGTGTTTTGCTCTCCCTTTCAGGATCTCTTTTCTCCTGATTTTTCACATCTGCTTTTTCCTCACCCTTCAAGTCTTGCCTATTGAATACCACCTTCTCAGAAAGAGCATCCTTGATCCCTGTTTAGAAAAAGCCTCCCTTTTTCATTCACAATAGCACGTCCATTCTGTTTATTTTCTCCATGACACCAATAATAGCTAATTATTCTATATGTTTGCTTGTTTTTTTTTTGTTTTGTTTTGTTTTGTTTTTTATCATCCCTACTAGAACAAAACTCATTTAGGAGTGGGATTTCTCTAAATTGAGTCATTGCTCATTCATCAGTTGCTTAATCCAGTATTTGGTACATATTGGCAACTAACAAATATTTGATGACTAAAATAATAAAGGAATATTATCTTTATATTCCCCTCATATTGGGTACTTTATCTGCAGGAAGATCCAATAATTTGGCCCTGAATTCCAAATACCAGCTTTGGACATTTCTGCTGAGACTTCATGGACTTCTTTGGCCAGCCAGGAGCTCAGGAAGAAGAGTGAGGTGGGCGGGGCCTAAGAAAAGGGAGAGAGGAGGTCCCTGTGGTGAGAAAAGTAGTGTGGACACACAAGGGAGTTCAAACAGAGGTCTGCATGCACTGGAGTCATTAGAGCCACTATTAGCTCCTGTCTGATTGTGGAATAGACCCTTACACGTTCTGTCTCAGATTCCTCTATTTGACAGCCATAGAGGTCTTCCTGAGCAATCTCACCAAGTTTGCCTGCTCAGGGTGCTCTGCAATGGCTCCGCAAGGCCTTCTGGATAAAGCACAAGCCTGTGGCAGAAACATCAGGAAGCACAATTCTCTTCATCAGGCTGCACAATTCTCTGGTCTTTTCCTTCACAGCTTCAGCAGGGACTCAGAACCGGTAGGATGGATGCATTAGGTGGAACATTTGCCATTCCAAGAACTTCCCACACTCCCCCATTTATCCGTGGCTTTGCACATACCGTTCTGCCTAGAATATTCATCCTTATCTTTCAAAATAAGCACCTCAGGTTCAGAATGGAATACCACAAGACATTTGTCCTTCGATGTGGCTTACAGATATACTTCCCTGTTTTTCATAGCTATCCTTTGGGTATGTATCAATGAGATGAAACATACACATGTACACAAAGACCCTTGTTAAAAAAGGAGCATTAGGCCTCTGAGGAAGTCTAAACATTCATAGTCAGAAATACAAACCACTGTCCTAGCTACAACATAATCTGTACTACTTCCTTGGTTATCAATTGAGACAGCAGATTACATTCTTATGTAGAGTGCTAATCACTTCCATATTTTTCAATGTTATGCTTTCCAATTACGTCCTGAGGCTTCTCAGTGTTCTTTCCACTACACAGTCATCTATCCCTTGATGGCCATCCACTTGTCAAAATACACAAAAAATTGTCAGAAGCTTCAAAATTAGGATTGTTGCAGTCATCATCACTGTTTTTATTGTTTCTCAAATGAGTTAAAAGTTTGGTACAGGACATTCTCTATAGTTTCTGAAGATACAAAAAAGCACATTAAGGCTTCCCCTATGCATTCACATTTCAATATTCAATAACTGAGAAGCCAAATATAAGTCATTGTAACACACATGAACCAGAAAAACTGGAGGGCAAAGGAGTATGTGAGAAGAAACGAATGCATGGAAACATATGTGACAGTATAAGTGTGCTTGTGTATGTGTACTTGTGTGTGTGTGTGTGGGGGGGGTTATATGTGAGCTGTATTAATGTAAAAAACTAGACAAAATTACATATGCAGACATACACATTTAGGTCTGTATATATACGTATACAGCTATATGCATACATATATGTGTATACACACACACACACACACACACACACAATTGATTCCTCCTATTTGTAGGAGTTATGCTTTATAAAGCTTCCATAAACACTGAATTAGCAAAATACTGGACCATTGCTACTTGAGTAAACACAAAGTTAGGTTCCTGTGAGCATCCTCTCATGTTTTCATCAACTGATTAATACATATCCTTGTTTGATGTGTGTTTCTGCTTAAAGACACCTTATTTAATATGTACTGTTAATTTATCAACACTGAACACACAACCAACAGCTCTGCAAGTCATGCATGAATGAAGCTTATCTAACACATGTATTTTCTCTCTAAGACACATACCAGCCTTCTTGCCCTTTGGCAACACTAGACAGCGCTTCAGCCCTATGCTTAGGGGCCATCTTAAACTGCAAAATCATCAACAAAAGTTACAAAAATCAAGCACTGTAGCACTAAATAGATCACAGAAAGGTCTCGTTTACAGTATTAGAGCTGAAACAAGAAAGCAGACAATATGGACTTGTTGAGCATCAGCTAGGAACGTGCAGTGCACATTGGGCAACTCAAATGTTTTTGCTGCTTACCACAAGTGCATGTCTACAAATGGCCACAAAAGCACGTCAAGTATTGATTTAGGGGTTACAAATATATTTTAGCGAATAGGTGAATGGACAAATACAAAATCTGTGAAGGAGGAATGATTGTCATGTGTGTATGTGTGTGTGTGTGTGTGTGTGTGTGTGTGTGTGTGTGCAGAAAGACAATCTTCCATATGAATGACATCTGTAGGGTCAATGTTCATCTTGTATCTTACTTACTTAACACATAAGAGAACCTAGGAAGTATGATTAAAATAAAAGAAAGAACAGAAACCCTCACATCTTTCCCAGGTAATCAATTTAATCATGGTCCTTGAAATGGTGGCTAGAGGCTTATTTTAGAGAGATTAGGTTTCTATTACTTCTCCTTCTTTTCAAATGTATAACACTGCTTCTTCCTGAATGATAAAGATACACAGAATCATTGGGAAAATATGGAAAAACTCAAAAACTATAAAGTGCAAATCACCAGTTTTCCTATGATGAAAAAAAGATCATTAAAAATTTGCTGCATTTCCTCTGTTTTCTTTTCATGCAACGCATATACAGGTGTGTATACATTTTTAAAAATAAATTGGAATTATACTGTTTTCTATCCTTTTATTGTTTTTTAATATTAATGCTATATCGACATCCCCCTCATCATTGTATTTCATCTTACAGATTCTTCCTGATCACGCTTTTCTGACGGACATACACATCTGAGACTGCACAATTCACTCTAGGATTCAGCAAACTGCCTTAGCTGAATAAATGCATATGACGGCCTCTACTGGGGAGACTTAGAAGAAAAAAATATATATAAAGACTGTACTGCTCGACTTTTTTCTTTAATTTTTGTATTCCTTGAGAGATCCTCACTTAGCTAAAGAAGAAGAAGAAGAAGAAGAAGAAGAAGAAGAAGAAGAAGAAGAAGAGCAGAAGGAAAAAAAGAATCATTTCCAAAGGTGTAAGAAAGCTTACCCTAAAATAGATTGCCTATATCATAATTGACCTTTGCATAAATGCATGCGTTTCATAGCAATTCAGTTCAATCAAATTTCATAAGCAGACATACTCACACAATTTAAACGGCAGAATTAAAGTTTTAAAATGCACATTTTAGTAACTCTCCAAAAGCCAAAGAGTTCAATCTTCATGTTCAGTCTCTTAAAATATTATTGTTTTCCAATACAATGAAAGTTAATGGTGGACTTTTCTATCTTTGTGAATTACAAAAGGTATTCTGGGCTGGAAGAAAGGAGCAATTCCCCCTCTTTTGTTCTCTGGGCTGTGGCATGATTATCTTACAACAGGCGATTACTAAGCAAACTTAATCAACTACAAAAAAATATAACGCTATCACAGCAAAATTCTCAGATAGGCTCAATTGATACTTAAAATTTCCAATTTTTCTTGTTTAATATTTTAATCTTTACCCTAACAAGAAGAAACTACATATTTTTAAAAAAGAAAGAAAACTGAGATAATTATGAATAATTAAGTGAATTGAGTCCACTTCTTAAAATACCATTAGCACATACATAATTTGTTTATTATGTGAAAAGAATTAATTAACTCATAAGAAAGTGTTACAGAGGGAAAAGTTAACATGTCATATGCTGACATAGTCTAGATTCTTTGAATGCCTTTTCAACTGCCTGGTGGTCATTAGGAAAACGCTGAGATTAAGCCAATTTTAGGTTGTTAATCCCAAAATATATCCAAAAAGTTAGTTATTAAAAATTATTCACATATTGAAATGTACTAAATTAACATGGGAGTCATTTTTATTAAATATAAATTAAAAGAAATGTTATTTCTGGTACCCCCCCCCCCAAAATGAAAAATAATACTATTATTGCATTTAAAAGTATTTAAAATCTTATTGCAAATGGCATTTGCCCAGATTTTAGCTCAACATAACTGGGTTCAAAACCAGACTGGAAAATCCCAATTCAACAAGCCACAAAAGGTACTGATTTCCTTTGTTGCTAGAAGCCTTCTTGCTCCTCTCAAAACACTCTTTCGCCATCAATGGCTTTTAAAAACTTTTAACAAAAGTTTTTCTACCCAATCAGTGCAAGCATTTGCTCCTCATCTGAGATATCCCTGTATAAAGGATAGTTTAGACCCACACTGTCTTTCAAACAACAAATCACAGGCACACTCCCCTAGATTCTAAGTCATTGTCAGTGGTACTACCACTGAGTGTTGTTTTTACACTCAAAGGAAGAGGCAATAAAGTATATGCCTTTACTCCCACTAATCATAATATTTAACATTTATCAGGTTCTTATCCAATCTGGAGCCTTTCCCAAGAAGTTGACACATATTATCTCATTCCATGCTCACAAAATCTATACAAGATAATTATTTGAACTGTGCCTCTTTGTGAAAGTAAGTTAAAACCAGTAAACCTTCATTTGCCCATATGTAAAACGGGGAGCTCATTAGTAAGTAAGGTGATAAGGTAGTAGAAAGTGAGAGAGACACAGTTCAAATCCAGGCCCGTAGGTCCTATTCCCAAGCCTGAACTCAACATGACTTGGTCTTTAACGCTTTCAACTGATTGACTTTGGCCAAGTAAGGAACCTGCCAGTTTTCCCATCTGCACAACGGAAATAATGTTACTCACATTATAGGGATATTGACTGGATTAAACGCCATAGAGGGCATGGATCACACATCAATTCATGTGGCAATCCTTGGAGCTCTACACATATTAATTCCCTTACACAAAGACCGAGGTTATCAGCCTCATGACTGCCATTAGCAAAATAACCGGGACGTATGGCATAACAACTATGTGCGCTACACATAATGAAAACACAACCAAATATTTGAAATCAACACCGCCTTCCACACGCCAGGTCATATGTTCAACATGTTGGTCAACTAAGAGAGTCCTGATGGGACCGCAAATGGTTGATGATCACAGAGCATAACGCTGACAGTCAAAGGGTCAGCTGTACCAGATGAAGTGAAACAGGCAACGCAGACTTGAAGGCTGTTGCAATTAGGGAGAGAGGCAGAGCTCAGTCCGCGCTCAACTCCCCTGAAACAAAGAATGGGAGAATTTTTAAGTGCTGGGGTGAGGGGGAGAACACAGGCCGTCAGTCAGTGTTTGCTAATTGGCTTTATCTAAAACAACACTTTCTCAAATCTTTGTGACAGAAAGTAGTTTTACAACTAGGAGCAAGGCATCCATTGAAAGGAGGCTCCTACCCTCCCGCAGAGCCTGGGAAATAGGGATGCTATATCCCTTGATGTTTACATTTTCAAAGCGAGGGCTCCTACATCCTTGAGAAAGACTTTCCTGGCTTATAAAACTGGCAACAGGCTTTTTAAAAAAAAAAATTGCTTATATCTCAAAGAGGCAGGGAAAGAATTTACAATCATAAGTTTTCTAAAGTAAATGCTCTAAAGAAAGTCAGAGCCTAGAGTTAGGAAAAAGCCATTCCAAACTTCAGTCAAAGGGAGGGGAACATTCAGGCCGCCTTGGGCAGGGTGACACCGATGGGGCAGCAACGGGGAGACGGGCAGCAGCTCCACTTTCCACCCACACCCTGCACTTTGAGGGCACTCCGTGCTAAGAGCCATCTTTTCTACTTTTGTTTACGTAACAGGTACTTCTACCAAACAAGGAGGTTGGGTCTCACACGTCATTTCAGATGAGGAGAAAATAAACAATAGGAGAGGAACTTGATTTAGTGACAGAGTCACCAAGGTACTTAAATCAGGTAATTATACAGCAAACTGGCATCAAATTTAGGTTTAACCTACACTCTGGTGCTCGTTATACGATACCACAATGACATCCATAAGAATATTCCCAAAAGGAATCAACAATTAAACATAAATGAATGGAGTATGTATTAAATAAACAATGGATATAGCTAAACAAAAATTGTTTTTACGTTTTTCTGAACAAATCTATATTGTATGCCTTTCTCAGTAGCATCTTGATTTATGGCAATGTTAGTTTGGTACGTAAGCTCCATCTTACTACATTTCAGTTAAGGAAGAATCTCCGAATTTTCTAATTTGTGTTGACTAGAAGTCTCCTGTGGAGTCAGTCTTGCCAGTCGGTTTATTAGTTAATTAAGTGTCATCTTATACTTCATATTCTAAATTCCAGGCATCCAAAAGAGCTCACTCTAAGATTCTCCTATCAGGTACCTGCATAATTAGTCTCATTTTAGAATACCTATTATTCAGCGCACAATAGAACAGACAATTAATTTGGACCACATGCAATTATGCTGAAAGGTCAGGTGCTACCCATAATAAAACTCTGTTCAAAAGTGTGTTTGGGGAGAGCATTAATATGGTTATCCAGAGACTTTAAGGGGCAGAAAATCTCCAAATGCAATTAAATGGGCTGTAAAGTAATCACTTGCAATTTTTCATTTTTAAAGCAGGAGACTTTTTGAATGTTGTGCAAAATGAATACTTCTAAGACCAATCAAATTTGGGGGATTTATATCAAGAGGTGACAAATTCAGACCCTAAAGCAGAAAGCACATTATTTGGCCTGCAACTTCCTGTGTGAGTTTCAAGTTATAAAGAGCTTTCATGGAGCAGTTGTTAGAAACCCCTCAAATACAGTTAATAATGAAAGTGCTGGTTTTATCCATCTTGGGTAATTTGAACTTACATAGCCATAAAAATTACAGTTAGAAGTGTGGATGTGTGGATTATAAAGTATCCCCAGTACCCAAATGTCCATGAATTTATAATTCTGTGTTCTTCAACAATATTATGTTTGCCTGTTAAATGCAAATTTTTGAAGTAGATTTCACTCTAGAGGAAGTTCCAAAGATACCTCTGTCACTATTAAAGGTATATGTATATTTTACAGCCCTAGGCAGGTTTATAAAATGCTCATTGTTTCCTCCACATGGAGAAGATTTTGCTGATAAAAGAAAAAAATAGGGAAGAGACCAAAAGGCAGAAAACTATAGTAAGGATTGACAACAAAACACTTTTCTCTGTACCAACGAAACACAGCAATATATGTAGACACAAACAACATTGTGGTTTAAGAATAAACACGGAGAAATGTTTACAACATGAGTGATGGAGGTATCTTTAGCTGTTTATTTCTTAGCAACAAAGAGACCATGCATCTGGAATTTTTATAGATTTAGCCTTCATTCAGAAATTACACATGCATTAAGCACCGTAATGTAGTAGTGGTCGTGCGAGAGAAAAACATGGTTAAGGGATAGTCATTACCTCAAAGATTTTCCTCTAGAATGGAAATACTGAGAGTGCATTGCCACACCGGATAAATGCTTGCACTCTGAAATTAGAAGAAGCTAAGTTTTGACTTTGGTCCAACATTTTTACTAGCTATATGACTTTGGGTAAATTCCTTAAGCTTTATGTGCTACATATTTTGTATCTGTAAAGTGACAACTTAACTAATAGTAACTACCAGGTACTCGGAATTGCTAGACGCAGGATAATCAGCTCAATGTGCTTAAGCAAAAGGAACATTCGTTTCCTTATATAACCAAAATGTAGAGAGGTAAGAGGGGAACTGTCCTTGAGAAGAACTAGAAGTTAGGACTCAAAATCCTGTGAATTTTGGCATTCAGAAGTCCATCCCTTTACTCATAACTAGTGCATTCTCATCAGGACAATTGTCTCTTTCTGTTTCTCAACCTGGTGATGTTGGCAGAGCTCCCATTCCACCAAATCAAACAGAAGATTCTATGTTTAAAGTACAAAATTAGACATCAATATGAGTATTTATTTAGAAAAGGTCAATGCAAATAACCTGAAAGTTACCCTTCTGTAGGTTCTTGGTAAATCCATCTCTTACTAAATCATAAATTCCTTAGGAACAGAGAGCTTTGCATCTTTAACCCACTGAACCAATATTCTATTTACCAAATAGGACGTACATCGCGTGCGCGCGCGCGCGCGTGTGTGTGTGTGTGTGTGTGTGTGTGTGTGTGTGAAGAATCCTGGCCATATCAATCCCTACATGAAAACCTCTCAGTCTTTATATTTCACAGATTACAAAGTGTGATCTCTTTTGTCCAGCATTCAAGATCCCTTGAAATCTGCCCTAAAGTCTACCTTCTCAGTCCCATATCCTCTTCATACACTGTTCACTTCAGTTGTGTCTAATTAACTGACATATTCCAAGCATGCTGGGCACTTCTACATCTCCAAGCTTATGTTAAGTATTTACTTCTCCCTGATGTGATTTTTCCAATTTTTGCATTTCAGAAGTCCTCCCTATCCTTTGTGGCCCAGCTCAGAGACAATCTCCAGCATGGAGTGTTTGTTCTCAGATGCACCTATTGCAAGTTATTTGGACAGCATAGCTAGTACCTACAACATCCCAAGTATTTGAGTGAAAATGACGAGCAAGATACACTTCTTCCTTCAAAAAGCTCACAGTTTAATAGGACAGATGTTTCTGTTACAATAGGATGGGATCATAAGGAACTTGTATAGAGCATAACAGAGACAACCCAATCCAGACTGGGGAGAGCAAATCCCAGGAAGGCTTCCTGACAGATGTCCAGTACGCCTAGTGTGCAACTATTGCTTTCCTTCTGCTATGCTCCTCTTAGATTCCCTAAGAGAAGCTCAGTGAGGGTCTGCAGTGATGCTAGATTTCTATACATCTAGCTTTTAATTAAAATATTAGTAATTACAGGGGCGCCTGGGTGACTCAGTTGGTTAAGCATCCGACTTCAGGTCAGGTCATGATCTTGCAGTTCATGAGCTCCAGCCCCACGTTGGGCTCTGTGCTGACAGCTCAGAGCTGGGAACCTGCTTCAGATTCGGTGACTCCCTCTCTCTCTGCCCCTCCCCCACTCACACTCTGTCTGTTTCTCAAAAAATAAACATTAAAATATTTTTTAATATTAGTAATAACATTAGTAATATCAGTAATAACAACAACACAATAACCAGCATAACTATAACCGCAATAAACTTGTCAGTTTTGCCCATCTTTGTACCCATTGCTTCCCAGAGATCAGCTCATTTAATCTTGCACAGTTGGGTCTCTACGAAGAAATGTAAGGGCCATCGCTATAGCTGTACCTTCAATATTACAGGCCGATCTAATCAGAGAACTCCTTCAAGCAGATATAGGATTGCCTCAGGGAAGGTCACATGAACTGGGCTAGACCAATCAGATTTCATCCCTAGGACTGCTGTGTGATTCAGAACCCTCCAAGCCTTTGCTCCACCTACTTTGTTGGCTTCAGGGGCTATCTCTGCTGCATCCACCTGCTAAATTCTTGTTCATTTTTCAAAATGTGGCTCTAATTTCTCCCCGTGATTTATTCTTGGACCCTCCCACACACTGTTCATCTCTTCATTTTTGACCAGTGCTGTTTCTTAAACCCATTTCCACTAGAGCACTTCCTGTATGGGGTGGTTTCACATACACTGAACACTAAAACATGATCTGCTTGAAGGTAGAGCCCAGGGCTTATTTATCTTTTCATTGCTAGTGTTAATTCCAGTGCCTAGCATGTGTGTATGTATATATATATGTATATATATATATATATATATATATATATATATATATACATATATATATATATATATATACACACACACTATATTCACTATATATATATATATATATATATATATATATATATATATATATAGTGAAGAAATGAATGGTTAAATGAATAAATGAATGAAGCTATAAGGCTCAGTTACATACAATTCCCTATCACACTTATCAGCAATAAATAGGTTCCTAGAGAAAGGTAATCTTATGTTAATTTCTTAGGATGCCTTGGATCATTTTCTCATTTGTAGCCTATATGTGGGTTTCCACTGACCACCCAATACTCCCACTTGCTTGTTTTTCTTTTTTGTTCTCCATTTTTCTGTTTTTCTTTGCTGCATTTAAAAATATCACAATTGTTGGTACATTCCTGCCAAAGTTTGTCATTCATTCCACCCAACTTATGGAATAACTGTGTTGAAGTTTAAAAGAATAGGGGTCTCATCCTGTGTCCTTCCAACTAACTTTCTGAGAAAAATATTAGAGACTCTTGGTGCCAACCATCTCATTTAACAGCAAACTTAGGGGAAAGATGTCAGAATCATGGGCTTTTATCTGTGTCTCATTGTTAGTCTTCCTGAGTGTGAAGGAGAATATTTGGATTACTCTGAATGAAAGACAGTGAAGTAGATGTCTCTGACACATGAATCCACCGTATCGGAGTTTCTTAGCAATGATAATCCTGTCACAGCTGTTAGAATTTATTCCTTTATCCATGTGACATTTTAACAGAAGACAAATCCAAGTTATTATAAACAGATATAAACCATTCAGTCCAAAATGGCTCGTATTAGCAACTTCATCCTGCTGACAAGCCTTGTTTCAGAAATTTGTAAACATTATTCTCGAGCATTTGATTTTTTCCCCTCTACAAAGTTGAACCTGCTTCAGGCTTTTGTTCTATAAAATTCAAAACTGCCAGTTTAAAATGTTTATTTAATTATATCCTAGGATGTAAGAGATGGAAATATATAGCCATTTAACTAGCTAAGAGATGGAGTGAAAAGTGGGTGGCTGTTATTTGCTTGATTTGAGTGTTCTCTCAGTACCAGTGTCCTTAGTATCAAACAGGAGAGGGAGCTGTGGAAATTGAAGAATAAATTGAATGGATATTTGGGGAAGGTATTTTAGTGGGAGGAGAGTAAGAGCTTTCAAGTAAATTACTAGTGTGTATATATTTCCCCGATGACTCTGAATTCTTTATTTGAACTGACATGGGTTGAATAAATATATTACTATCCTCCTTACCTGATACAAACAAGAAACAGACAGAAAATGTGTGAAATTTAAACAGAATATGAAGAATAAACACATGCTGGAGAACAGCCTGCAGTTCCCAGGTCTATAATGCTGAAGTATGTATGGATACATATCCACAGCGCTACATATTCTTATTTATTCTTATTTCTCTTCCCCTGGTGGGTAAGTGCTCAGCTAATGGAGCATTGATGCTTGCTGAATGAATTATAAAGAAGAATGGCTTTTTCCCACTTTGGATAGGGAGACCTGGGTACAAACCAAAAGCAATGCAGTCAAAGCTATTGTAAAGGTACAATAAAATGACATGTGCCAAACAGCACTAATAGGTAGAAATGCCTAATGTTTTTTTAATATTTTTTTGAGAGAGAGAGAGCAAGAGTGCAAGTGGGGGAGGGGCAGAGAGGGGGACAGAGGATCCAAAGCAGGCTCTGGGCTGACAGCAGCAGACTCTGAACTGATAGCAGTGAGCCCAATGTGGAGCTTGAATTCACGAACTGCAAGATCATGACCTGAGCCAAAGTCAGATGCTCAACCCACTGAGCCACCTAGGCATCCTAGAAACACCCAATATTGTGTGGAATTGTCACATGGTAGCCACATAGGCAGAATTTGTTTACAATGAAATATAGCCAGTTGAGATTTTCTGATTTTATTGAGCAGAAGGATGATTTGAAGTTAAGACCAATAAGAAAGGTGGCACCAGATCAGTCAATCTGCAATCTGCTTGTTTCCAAGTTGTCCCATAGCAACAATGGTGTCCACCATTCATTCCCTGGCTGAGAACTTCAGTCATAGTATGCTTCATGCCCAATCATGCATGGACAGAATGTGGCTGATTCCCAATCTCTCCAAGGAACCATGTAGTGTCCCTGTGCTATCATAGGCGCTACAAAGCCAGCTTTGAACTAAGACAGTGGTGCTCACATTTGTTAGTCATGCCACCATTTGATTAAATATGATTTTAAATGTAAATTGAATGCCTAAAACATATAAAGTGAAGACATGGATCTGATTGATCCTGAGGTACTTAGACCAATCTTTTACCTCCTCCCTTCTGTCTGAGGAAAGCTGTGCAACTGTTAGGCATATCTAAACTGCCTAAGTTATATCAGCTATGAAAAATTTACTGCCCAAAGAGCCCACATTCATAGTGAAGACTAACATGATGAGAGGACAACTGGACAGAAATAAGAGATCAGGGTTTAAGTCCTGGATCTAACATGGACCTGATAATGAAGAGGAACCATTATAGAGTCCAAGATAAATATATGTTAGGAACCATGCTCACCTTTATTTTCAATTTTTCTTCTTTCCACCATAAAATGTACTCACATTTCCTCAAGGGTTAAATAACTTGGCCAAGGTCACATAACAAGCAAGTGATCCAAATAACACTACAACTTGATCTTGCCAGATGAAGCCAAATTCTCATCAAAGAATATCCATTTTACGGGGTACCTGGGTGGCTCAGTTGGTTAAGTGTCCAACTCTTCATCTCAGTTCAGGTCATGGTATCACAGTTTCTGAGTTAGAGCTGACAGCACAGAACCTGCTTCGGATTCTGTCTCTCCTTCTCTCTCTGTCTCTCCCCTAACTCTCTCTCCCAAAAATAAATAAATACACTTAAAAAATAATAAAAAGAATATCCACTTATATGTCCATCAATAGATGAATGGATAAGGAAGATGTGGTATATCTATATCTATGTCTATATTTATATCTATCTCTATCTATCTATATAATATTACACAACCAGGGCACCTAGGTGGCTCAGTTGGTTAAGCGTCCAACTTTGGCTCAGGTCATGATCTCATGGTTTGTGAGTTCAAGCCTCACTTTGGGCTCTGTGCTAACATCTCAGAGCCTGGAGCCTGCTTTAGATTCTGTGTCTGTCTGTCTGTCTGTCTCTCTCTCTCTCTCTCTCTCAAAAATAAACATTTAAAAACAAATATTACACAACCATAAAAAAGGATAAAATCTTGGCACCTGTGACAACATGGATGGACCCAGAGAGTATTATACTAAGTGGAATAAGTCAGACCAAGAAAGACAAATACTACATGATTTCACTTATATGTGGACACTAAAAAATAAAACAAATGAATAAACAAGCCAACCAAAATCAGAATCAAACCTATAAATACAGACAACAAACTAATGGCTGCCAGAGTAGAGGTGGATGGACACCTCTGAGAGGGTGGACAAAATGGGTGAAGGGGAGTGGGAGATACAGGCTTCCAGTTATGGAATGAAGAAGTCACAGGAACAAAAGGAACAGCATAGGGAATACAGTCAATGATATTGTCTTGGTGTTGTATGGTGACAGACAGTAGTTACACTTGTAGTGAGCATAGTATAACATTTAGAGAAGTTGAATCCGCATATTGGGCACCCAAAACTAATGAAACACTGTATGTCAACTATACTCAAATTTTAAAAAGTTAAAAAGAAAAAGAATGTCAACTTATAAAATTCACAAATGCTTATTCAACATTTATCTTGGAAGAGATATCTTGATTTGGAGGTTTTATTTTATAAAATAAAAAAGGGAAGCAAGGAGGGAAACAAGGGGTGAGGAAAGAGGGGAGGAGGGGGGAGGGAAGGAGGGAGAAAGGGAGGGAGGAAGGGCGGAAGGAAAGGGGAGAGAAAAGGAAGGAAAGAAAGAAGGGAAGGAGGGCATGAGTAAGTGAGGGAAGGAAGGTAGTCTTGTATGAGATAAGCAATGATCCTAGCCAAGGAAATAAAACCTAAGGCAACTATAAGAGACTTGGGAAGCTCATCACACATTCCAGAATAATGCATGCATGTACAGCAGAGATGGAGAGGGCCCAATCCACATACACATCTCTGGCTAATGGAACCTGGTTGCACACACAAAGGAGATGAAATAAAACCCAGTAGAAACTAAAAGTCAAGCCAGACTTAAATATGGGCTGGTGTTTGAACGTACTCCTGAGCCCACTCACAAATGCATCATCAGAGAGTGAAAGCCTTGCTGGCTCAGCCTTCGAGCACAACCTTTGGCCAATCTTTTTGACTTATCGTTAAGCTATACAGACATGAGGCAACCCCTAGGAAGTCAAACTTTAAAATAAAAGCAAGAGAAAAAAACAGAGCAGAGGTATCAGTGGCCACACATCACAGGAAAGATAACCTTTATAAATTTAGTTCAGGCAAGTTACTAAACAAACAGCAACGAGTCTCAAAGGGTAAGCCAGAGTTTTTGCAATATATTATCCATGTTCATTTTCAGCAAAATATTATGAGACATGTGAAGAGACAAGAAAGTGTGACCTATATTTAGAAAAAGTAAAACAGTCAATAGAAATTGTCTCTGTATCCTCACATGCTGGATTTAGCAAAAACTTCAAAGAAGCTATTAAATATGTTCAAACCAAATAAGACTACATTTAAATAATTAAAGGAAAATATAATGACAGTAATTCAGTAAATAAAGAATCACAATAAAGAGTTAAAACCATTTAAAACCATTTTAAAAGTACAGGTTCTGGAGTTAAAAACTCAATAGCATTAATCTACAGATCAAGGATGCTCAGGGAGCCCCAAGTAAGATAAATATTAAAAAAGATCCATACCTAGATGCATCATAATCAAACAGAGAAAATCTTGAAAGAATAAAAAAAATGACTCACCACAGAACAAAATTTGCAATTTTAATACATATGTAAGAAGAGAACACAGGTGCCCTAATCTTAAAGAAACTAGAAAAAAAGCAAAGTCCAAAGTAAGCATAAGAAATGAAATAGTAAAGATCATAGTGGAAATCAATGAAATAAAATACATAAAAACAACAGACAAAATGAGTACAAGAAAAAACTATTTTTAAAAGACCAATTAACAGGGTGGTGTGGTGGCTCAGTTGGTACTGGCTCAGGTCATGATCTCATGGTCATGAGATACAGCCCGGAGTCAGGCTCCGAGCTGGGTGTGAAGCCTGCATAAGATTCTCTCTCTCCCTCCGCACCTCCCTCATTCATGCACACACGTTCTCACGCTCTCTGTATCCCAAACAATAAATAAATACATACATACATACATACATACATACATACATACATAAGTAAGTAAGTAAGTAAAAAGACCGTTTAACATACTCTGTGCAGAGCAATCAAGAAAATGAGAGAGGACTAAAATCACCAAATTAGAAATGAAAGAAAGGATCATTAGTTACCCTGCAGAAATTAAAAGATTATAAAGGAATATTATAAACAACTTTTTTATTTAGACAACTCGAATGAGATGAATAAACTCCTAGCAAAACTCAAATGACCAAAGCAGGGCGGGAGGGGTGGGGAGGGGGGATGGAACATGTAAATAAATTGAATTTGTCTTAAAAATCTTCCAACCAAGAAAAGCACATAAAGTTTGACTGGTGAATTCTAGCAGATATTTAAAGACGAAAATGATGCTTCACAAATTCTTTCAGAAAACAAAAAAGAAGAAAACACTTCCAACTCATTATATGGTACTAGTTTTAGCTTTCACTAACAAAGGCCTCAAAAGAAAATCAATAGTCCTTGTGAATATAAACACAAAAATCCTTAATGATCACAAACTGAATTCAGCATATAAAAATGATGATACGCTATGACTAAATGAGACTTATCCCAGAAATAGCAGACTGAATTGACATCCAAATTTCAATTAGTGGTACAATACCATATGAATAGAATAATGGGCAAAAAACACAAGATCATCTCAATAGATGCAAGATAAACAGTTGACAAGTTTCCTGAAGTACGTTATCTGTGAGCGCCTGAACTGATGGAAGATGTCATGGAGGACAGGCGGATTAACAAACTGGCTCTAAAAGAGAAGTGGTAAGTGTTCTATGGTGACAATGTAGACTTCTGAAAGGCAAAGAGGTAAGGTCTACCTCAGAATGGGAGATCCCGGCTGAGTTGTTCCCACTCGGAGGATGACACAGTGTTAGAGTTTGTGGACGGGAGGACCCACTAAGCCTGGCCGTTAAAGTCCTTCCTCATTTTACAAGACTTCACACCTAACACAACTCCATCCCAGAATTGGTCTCAGGTGAGGCTAAGCCATTTAGCCCTTCAGAATCCCAGACACTCAAATAATTCTCTTTTATTCCCCATAACTCCACTTCTTCTTTTATTTATTTTTTCAAAGTTTATTGAGGTATAATCGACAAATAAAAATTGTATGTATTTAGGACGTTGCAATGTGATGGTTTACGATACGTATTGTAAAATGATTAACACAATAAATTTATCGCCTCACATAGTTACCTTTTTTTTTTCTTTTGATAACTCTCACCACTAATTTTAGACTGCAAACAAAGGGATCTTTGGGCTCCCTTTCTCTAGTAGACAGAGACTACAGAACATTTTAGTACAAATTCAAGTTTTATCATTTGCAAAGCACTTGAAATAACAATGTCTGACTCTATGAACTTGACTTTTACTTGTCTGTGACCTTACACCCTCCAAACTTCAGTCTCCACATCTGTAAGGTGATGGTTATAACAACAGTACCTGCCCCGAAGAGCTACTGGAAAGATTAACTGGAATGTTGTACACAAATGTGTAATTTATAAGAGTTACATGTTATGCAGCACTAGTAAGAGTTAAAGCAATTAGTTATTTTGTTATTAGGTGCCATATTAGTCCCTGAATGTTAAAACTTTATACATGGCCTTCGAGGATCTTTATATTCTGGTCTGAACCTTTCTTTTTAAATTAATCTCCTACTAAATATCTCCATTTATCCTGAACCCCAGCCTAATTGAACCAGTCAACCCTACTTGGATAGTGTATAACATAATTGTATGGAAAATATTATGGCATCAATAAAGTAAAACAAACAGTTTCTTACACATTACTTTGCATTGAGCAAAATGTAATTAAAGTGATTTAAAGATACCATGGATTTTTGACAGCTGTCTCCCCAGGAGGCTAGCCTGATGTGATATTAAAATATGTTTCATTATATCTGGTGGATATTCAAGAGGAATGCTTTTTGCAATTCAAAAGGGACAAAAATCTCAGAATAAAAAATTCATTTTCAATCCCTGCAGAGTTCATTAGGAACAACAGAGTGCTAGAAATTAAAACATTTAAATGTGTTTAATAAGGTTCTATAATGGAATGACATTTATGTTTAGATAGATTTTCTCCTCTCCCCCACCCCAATCTTTCTCTTTTATCCCTCTAAATTCTATGCTTAGGGAAAAGGTAGCTGCTGATGTGATTTAATTGGTTAATTATGACTAGATTCACCAGCAAAGTGGAAAGTTGAAGCAATTATCTAGATTATTAAAGTTTTGAAACCTTTCCCCTCAATACCTTGATATTCCAGTCAAAGTGGGTTGTGATTGTTACATTAATTGAGACCAAACTGTTTGCAGTTGTGGAAATGTGTATGCCTGAAGAATAAAATTGGAGTATTTAGGCAAAAATCAGTTGATTCAGAAGCGGAGATTAAGGCAACTTAGTTAGAAAGTTGCTTAAAATTGTAGTATTTTCTCATTCTTCCTCATACACTATTTAAATTACATATAGAATATGTAATACATATATTACTGAAAGAAAAAATATTTGTGCCTAATTATCCATAGAATTGACTTGAGGCCATTTACCAATGGTGTTTATGGTATTTGTTTTGAAATGCTTAAATGGTTTTGGAAATTTTTTAAAGCTTATTAAATATTTAATATAATTACTCAGACCAAATATATACTAGTGTATGGAGACCCTCAATATTGATCATACCTCATTCCCTGTGTCTTGGTGTAAATGTAGGCTGAGTACATTGGACAACTGTGTACATAAAATGTTTCTATGGCATATTCCACCTCTAAATTATTTATCTTTATACAACCAGAAAAGTTTAAACATAAATCAAATCCAAAGAATAAAACATATGTACTTTATTTTCCTAACCTTCTTTTATTATATATCTTCTGTATTGTACCATTTTTAAATATCACAGAAAAATAAACTTCAATAATCACATTGATTATAATCATCAGGATTTATAATAATCTACACAAAATCTTTATCCTATCTTTATTTAGTTCTTTTATAGCCCTCCAACTTAGTTTATTTAAAATTTTTTTTTAACATTTATTTATTTTTGAGACAGAGAGAGACAGAGCATGAACGGGGGAGGGTCAGAGAGAGAGGGAGACACAGAATCTGAAACGGGCTCCAGGCTCTGAGCAGTCAGCACAGAGCCCGATGCGGGGCTCGAACTCACATACCGCGAGATCGTGACCTGAGCCGAAGTCGGACACTTAACCAACTGAGCCACCCAGGCGCCCCCAACTTAGTTTATTTAAAGCTGAACTTAGTTTAAGGGAAAGAAAAGATATATTATCCACATACCTGGCAGTTATGATTTGCCAGTTTGTACCTCATGTAACTAAATTTTATTATACACACACTTGTGCACGCGCGCACACACACACACACACACACACACACACACACATACTTTTATTATTGATCAATAGTCTTAATTGTTGTGAAAAGGTCTGGGATACATTTTAGGCCAGACTTTTGAATCATAGTCTCATCAGAAATTTGTCTTTCTCATTCGCCATCTCTTGACTCTACATTCTATTGTATTAGCTTCATGCTCAGAGAGTCTGCCTCTTCATGATGCCTTCTGGAATCTTGAGGTTTATAAAATCCCATTTCAGTAGCCCCCAAGTAAAAACAAGTGCCTATTTTTATTTTTTTTTATTTTTTTTTCAATATATGAAATTTATTGTCAAATTGGTTTCCATACAACACCCAGTGCTCATCCCAAAAGGTGCCCTCCTCAATACCCATCACCCACCCTCCCCTCCCTCCCACCCCCCATCAACCCTCAGTTTGTTCTCAGTTTTTAACAGTCTCCTATGCTTTGGCTCTCTCCCACTCTAACCTCTTTTTTTTTTTTTTCCTTCCCCTCCCCCATGGGTTTCTGTTAAGTTTCTCAGGATCCACATAAGAGTGAAACCATATGGTATCTGTCTTTCTCTGTATGGCTTATTTCACTTAGCATCACACTCTCCAGTTCCATCCACATTGCTACGAGTGCCTATTTCTAAAAGTACCAATAGGAGCTCCAATATTAAATTGCCCTGAACCGATAAAGGTTCCAGTTGCCACGCCCCAACCAATGCCAGTGTGCATAAAGGTGTAATACTTGACTTATATGTTCACTCCTGGACCCAGCATTACAATGAGCCTCACTCAATACCTGTTACGTTAGTCAGATTTTGCTTGATTATCATGCAGTAACAAAGACTTTAAAATCATGTCTTATAACAACAAAGCTCTATTTCTCATTCACTTTTGCTATCAGCTACAGGTAGAATGTATCGACTTCTGCCCATATGTCTTCTTCATTCCAAGATGTAGGCTGAAGGAGCAGCTATTATTTAGGACATGCCATCTCCAAGGTAGAAGATACAGAGGACAAAATGTTCTTTCTTGTAAGTGGTTGCCTGGCACTTGCATATGTTAGTTTTACTCACGTTTTATTGGCCAAAGCAAGTCACATAACAAAGCCTAAGAATGGAGCTTACTCCTCCCACAGAAAGAAACTACAATACGATCTTCTACATACAAAGTTAAAGGGCTGGCAGAGGTTCATTCCCCAAAGAGACCTCCAACAGGATTACACCAAATATCCCCTGTGATCATTGATTCTTATAGTTTCAAGCTCCAAGTGAATTTTCAATGCAGAATATCTCTCTATCCCAAGAGACCTAATGTTAAAGGACATCTATGGGAAAGATTAGTCAGAATGTTGGGCATGCCTTCCAGACTGAAGTGTGACTGCATTTAAACACAAGGGGGAAAGATGCACTTTGGAGCTATCTAGAAGCAAAATGGGGAAGACCCAGAGTGGATAATCGGGCTACAAAACTTAAAAGACGGGTGAGAAAGGGCAGGGAGGTAGACCTGCACAATTTGATGCAGCAATGAGGAAACAGCAAACAAAGAAGGCGAGGCAAAAGGGCGCCTGGGAGGCTCAGTCGGTTAAACATCCAACTTTTGATTTTGGCTCAGATCATGATCTCACAGTTCATGAGATCAATCCCAGAATCCCAGGGGTTCTCTCTTTCTCTCTCTCTCTCTCTCTCTCTCTCTCTCTCTGCTCCTCCCCCACTTGCACAAGTGCTCACTCGCTCACGCTCACTCTCTCTCTCTCTCAAAATAAATAGATAAACATTTAAAAAATGCAAGGTAAAACAGGAAAAGTGGCAAGTTAAGGACTTACCTCCAACATAAAGTTTTAAAGGATCTTGGCCCACTTTAGCACTTCTTCTAAGGTAAACAAAACATTATTAAAGCACTATTTTCTCCAGATTCCTCCACAACTTTTTCCTTGGATCGAGGGACTACTCTCTTTCTCATTCCCCATACTTAATCTCTAATTGTTCTAACTAATTAGTTTCCAAAATCTAATTGATCTAACATCTCTATGTATCTGATTTCGCTCCAGTTATTGCAATGCAATAGCACCTTTCTTGTAATCAGTTGACCGTATGTAAGTCTGTTTCTACACTCTCTAATTTTTTTCTACTTTTCTATTCTTTTATTCTTGTACCAGTGCCATACTGTCTTGTTTACAACAGCTAGAAATTTTTTATCAAAATGGCACCCTCAGATTAATTTAAGCATTTGTCCAATTAGTTATTCCCACAATGGAAAACTGCTTACAATTAAAGAACTAAACAGCAGCAGGCACACCATCCATGTATTGCCAAACAAGACACTTATGCCTAACAGTAAAGCTTTTAGGAGAGCAGGAATTTGATTGTGACAGCTCTCCATTTAAAAGTATTCACATGAGGCTGTCAGGCTCTAGGGTTACCATGCTAATTCTGCTCTTAAGGAATCATGGTGATGAAAGAAAAGCACTCTTAAGAAGAAAAATAATCTTTGTGTTCTTGCAACTGATTGCTGATGGTGTTTACATCAGAAAATAAATAAACGTGGCCAACTTGAAAAAGGAAAGCTAAAAATAAACAAACAAATGGCTGCTCTTTTCTCAGTGGGACCAATAATTACAGAACCATAGAGTTTGCTCTGCTACCTGCATCACCCATATTTCATAATCAACATTTGGGGGGGCATTTAGTACTTTTAACTGATTTCCCATTGATCTGATTCCTCCAAGGAGTTATATACTTCCATGATGAGTTTGTTTATTTGTTTTTGATTGCCAGCAAGCTGCAAACAATAATACTTCATAACATCTGAGTTAGTTGTATTTGGCATTTCTCAAACTTAGGGTGCATTTGATTCACCTGAAGATTGTTGTAATTCGGACTCTGATTCAGCAGGTCTGGAATGGGACCTAAAATTATGCATTTCTAACAATGTGGTCTGATGTCAATGTCTTTGTCTCTAATTCATAATAAAGGGTTTGTAAATGTTTTTCTTTATTTATTTATTTTAAGAGAGAGCATTGGGGAGGGGGAGGGAGAGAGAGAGAATCCCAAGCTATCTGTGCTATCAGTGCAGAGCTCAAGGTAGGGCTCAAACTCATGAACCATGAGATCATGATGAAAGCCAAAGCCGGATGCTTAACTGACTGAGCCACCCAGGCACCCCCATAAGTGTTTTTTTAACTGAGCGACTGAATTAAAAATTAAACCTGATGTAGGTTATATATTTTTACAAATAGGAGGTAGAATATATAGATAATTCAAGTCTTTCCTTTTCCACAAACTATTATTCAGAAGAAACTAAGATGCTTATTTTATTTAGACAGTAAAAAGTAAGGAAATATAAATATAATATGGTTAAAGAATAAATCAGCACAGTGCCAGGCACAGAGTAATTACTTTCTGTGTTATACTTATTGTTCTCACTTTTATTTCGTCTATACATGTATTTTTGTATTTCTTAACCATTCAAAGTCCTTCTGCCATTGCTGCATTTTTATTTCCCTTAGACCTTACATTTTTTTAAATCTTCACATTACCATTTCCTTCCACTGTTCCACAGGTGACACTTCGTCTTTGAGCAGATGCTTCAAAGGATGGCCCCCTAGTTCATTTAGAAAGACATACTAAATCTTTGATAAGGCCTTGAAAAGGAACAGAATCTTTTAATGTCTGATCAAACTTTAGTAGCTGACCTATTTAATTGGATGGCCAAAGGGAATTGGGGAAGGGGGGTGTCAAAGACATTGAATGTACCTTAGTGAGATCTGGATTATAGAACCCTTGTGTCTCAAGCCTTCTAACTCGCATTCTGGAATTATTACAATGCATTCTTTTCTTTAAAAATAGTAGGTATTCAATAAATGTTTGTGAAATAAGATAAATGCATGATTAATTTTGTAAAAGAATATAAAAATCTTGCTTCCAAAGTTCACTTCAAATTGGCCATCAGAAAGTGAACACTAATGGTTAAAAAACTAACAACGCTTTTGATTCTGAGCCCTCTTTTATGTGTCATCATTGGGAACCAGGCTTATTCTTTTTCCCTAACAGACACTTGTGGACTTCAATGTCTCTGGGAGGGTAGAGTAATTTTAATATTTCCAAGTATAGGACAATTAATGTAAATTAACTGTGGACATCCTAGGTGATCAGGCTTTGCTTTCCTAAGCATCCTCTTCAATGACAAGTACTCAGTCACACCCTAAACCTAGCCATGGGAGAGAAAAAGGGAAAGGGAGAGAGAATGAGAGAGGATGCTTACTGATATAAGAGCAAATCCTGATGTGTCTTTCCCAGCAAACATGGCTCACCCTATGTAATAGGTGTTAAGAACATATTATTTGGGGCCAGAAAAATCTGTGCTCATGGTGTTACAACTTGACCTTGGATAACTATCTTATCTTTCTTGAGCTTCATTTTTTCTTCTGTAAATTGGGATAAATATACCACTTTGGAAGATGATTTGTGAGGATTAAATATTATAAGGGGTAAAGAGGACTGTACAAGTGCTCTCCAGAGAAACAACCAATAGGAGATATAGATAGAAAGAGATAGGGATAGAGATATAGAAATATAAATGAGAAGGCATTGGTTCATGTGGTTACAGAAACTCACAAGTCCCAGGATCTGCAGTAGGCAAGCTAGAGACCTTGGAAAGCTGACGGTTCTGTTCAAGTCGGAAGGGCAGGAAAAAATGAGGCCCCAATTCAAAGGCAGGCAGGCAGTTCTCAGTCAGCTTTTTTGTTCTATTCATACCTACAACTGATTGGATGAGGCCCACCCAGATTAGAGAGGGCAATCTACTTTACTCAGTCTATTTATTCAAATGTTAATCTCATCCAGAAATGTCCTCAGAGATGCACCCAAAATAATGTCTGACCAAATGTCTAGGCATCCTGTGGCCTAGTCGGTTTGACACAACAAATTAACCATCACAAACACTTAGCATGTTACCTGAAACATCCTAAGAGGAATAAATAAGAACTCTTACCAGGATCTTGAATTCAGGCTTCATGACTTTTGAGAAGACTTAATCCATTCCCTTTTGGTTAAAAAACTCATCTCCCTCAGTTCTACTGTCCATATAATGCTTTAATGTTCAGAGTCCAACTAGGAAAGTAAAGACCACTCTAAAGCTGAATGTTTAGAGCAGAGGGAATTTAATGCAGAGAGCCGTATGGGTAATGGAAGACCAACCAGGGACACCAACCAGGGCATGGCGGTGCAAGAAGGCAGCACTGCTCCACTCCTGGCCCGGAGGGACACCTGCCCCACAGCCTGTGGACTCAAGAGCACAATAGGCCTCTGAAAAAATCTGGCAGCACAGAGATGTGGCCCCCTGCCACAGGAGAGAGGGAGCACAGCCCTGGCTTCACCCTGCCTCCTGCAGCCTGACCTCTGACTATCTTCCTTTCTTAATCCCCTGATCACTGTTTTCTGGTAGGGATCGTGGTATCTCAAGGTGTCTGGTATCTTCAGCCTATTTGAGTTGTATGCTAAAATGTCCTCAAAGTCCCACATTGTGGATTCTAGCACGTGATTTTCTTGTAAGAAAAAGCACAGCTTAGATACGTAATATCATAGATGTTTAACTTGAAACCCGTTACTGGTCTCCCCCGTTCCATAGGGAAATAGACCTATTTAATGTTCAAAAAGGATAAAAGGTGGCTCAACATTTTTACCTTTCCAGGCCTGCTGGAGCATTTCCTAACCTCTTTTGTCTTGTATCCCCACCCCCCCTCCTTTGGTCACCAACTTTGGTTCATAAGTAAACACGATATATTCGTTACTGCTAACTTTATATGATTACAGTGAATACAGTATCCATAATTTAAACTTACATGATTTTGAATGCTTCTCATCTCCAAAGTGTTATTTTTTTTTCCTTAAGACATGCCTCTACTTGCTCTGATCTGGTGCTGAAACAGCTAAATATAGTAGTAGGGGAAACAGTGCTTCATGACTATGCTGTAGAGCAGGGTTTCTTAATCTCAGCACCCCTGACAATTTGAACTGGATAATTATTTGTTATGGTGACTGTCCTGTATACGTAGCATGTTCAGCAGTATCCCTGGCTTCTACCCACTAAATACCTATAGTACTCTCCCCAGCTGTGACAACCAAAAATGTCTCCTGATATTACCAGGTAACCTCTGGGGGAACAACATCAGTCCCAGTTGAGAATCACTGCTATAAACAGAAAAAAAGAACAAACCAATATCTGAAGAGTAGCACTTTACCTACACTTCCTAATTTTATTTACTCTTCCTAAGAACATTCTAAGACAAGCAGTAATGTCCCTGCTTTAGAGAAACTGATCAGAGCCAATGCAATAATGTGCCTGTGGGCTCGTCACCCCAAAAGAGCAGAGATGACTGAGACTGACTAAATCCTCCAGTCTCTGCTACCTGAAGGTTTGCCTACTATCTCATGAGAGCCACCCATCTCTGTGATTCTAAACCCCTTCTTCCTGACAAAAATATACTTCACAAGACATAGTCCCATAATGGCCAGCTAATTTTGCTGTAATTCTACATATTCATCTTAGTCAAAAAGATATCTCGAACTTAAAATATTAAAGCAAATAACTGACTACAATAACATGTTTTAAATACAGAATGCAAATTAATCCTAAACATTAATAATCTTTAGTTCAGAGAGTGTGTGCCTGTATTAATCTTCTTTTCCACAGTGCTTGCTGATGAAGTACTTGTATTTGGTTAAACCACATGGAGATCTGGGTAGGACCTTTATCACTGAAAGGTTTCCTACAAAACTCTGTTGAAAAAAATTTTGAGGCGTGCCTGGATGGCTCAGTCAGTTGGGTGTCTGACTTTGGCTCAGGTCATGATCTCACTGCTTGTGAGTTTGAGCCCTACATCGGGCTCTGTGCTGACAGCTCAGAGCCTGGAGCCTGCTTCAGATCTGTGTCTCCCTCTCTCTGCTTCCCACCCCCACTCACACTCACTTGCACTCACTTCTCAAAAATAAATAAACATTAAAAAAATTTTTTTAATATTTTGAAAATCTGAGGCAGTGACTTCCCACCTTCTAGTCCCCACAAACTAAGACTTTCTCAGTCTAAGTAATTAACAAAGTGTGTTCAACAGAACTCTAGATTGACCCATGAGATATATCTGCTTCCCATTTGGGTCTCCCTCTTTCTCTGCCCCTCCCCGGCTCATGCTCTGTCTCTCTGTCTCAAAAATAAAATAAAAGCATCAAAAAAAGTTTTTTTAATAAATAAATAAATAAATAAATCTTAAATGTGTTTGAGTAATGATCGAAAACTGCAATAGTTCATCTTGTTGTGTTGCATATACATTTAAGAGGAATAGTTACTAGACTGGTGTCCTAAATTTATGTGACCATAACTTGCCCCTGTCTATATTCTGAAGAAATTAGTGCTTTGAAGAATACAATTTGGGAAAGACCGCATTGCAATTTTTCTTCTAAAAAGTTTTTATTTTGTTCTTAATGAAGTCCTCTAGAGCTCTCTGTCCCTAATTTTTTCAGCTATTTTTATGGCAATTTTCTATACCTATCCTGTTTCAGAAAATATTTTAAATAATAGAACATAAATCACTTTTGACCTACCCATAATCTGTGAAACCTTTGAAAAATCAGATATAAGCATAGTTTATCCTTTTCAGACAAACAGAGTACATAATGTTCAAACTCCAGTCCCAAGCAGGAAAGCTTACTGTCATTTTTGCCATTTTTAGTTGACAGTTTCTCCAGCAGAAACCTCACCCCACATACCCACAAGACACAGGGAGATATACTATCAGTCAGAACTCATCTTTGGTCATAGCAAATAAGCTATCAAATATATACTTCCTAGTGAAAAGACATGGAGATTAATTTTTTAAATACATTCAAATGGTTTACTATCCATTGGTACATTCTGTCTTCACTGATATGGATGATAAGGGCTTATGAAATCATGAATATAGAATTTATACCTCAACACAGACATTTCTATTTGAAAAGAGTGCTAAGAGGATAAACACATTTTAGCTTCCCAGTTAGTAATATCCAGCAAAAACAAGAACCACATCCAAGCTCAAGCGAAGTCTTAAGCCTCTGTGAACACAAGCTTCATATTTACAGAGGTATGTAGTTGGTGGTGAGTCCTACATCACCTTTCAATTCCTTCTCCTTGTTGAGGCAGGGTACAGAAGGTGATAAATTTCATTATTCAATTCCAGAGAAAGACTCATCTAATATGATAATAGGAACCCAGTTTTGTTTGCCTAGAATCTATATGTCTTCATTACTGCATCTTACAACGATGGCTGGCTGGATGTTCACTCCATTTGAAAAGTGTTATTTGCTTACAATATGAACCATGTGGCATGGCAGGGGGTTATTTATTTAATGAAAATGAATTATCTGCTTGACTAAATTATTACTTGAATTATTACCTGTGCCAGTAATAAACTTACTGCTCATATACCATTAATATTCCTACTGTGGAAAGTGCATTGTACTGTTTATTACATACATTTACTCTTTAATCTCCCTGTGGTTATGATAATTTAATATGTTGACCTTACTATTCAGATGGTGAACTGAGGCATAGAGCAGTTAAATACTGCCCAAAGTTATACAGGCACTAAGTGTTTGAGATAGGATTTGAACCCATACAGCATAACTCTAGAGCCCGTACTCTTAACCATGACTTGATCACAGTAAGAAGCAATTGGACGTTGTTCATGAATTGAGTGGCCAGAGTAGAATGGGGTGGAATGGCTTCTATTTCTAATGAGCAAACTTGTAAGAAGAAATAAGGAATCTATTGACCAGAAGAGTAAACACTTAATACCAGAAAGAGGGAGAAAAGTGATTTTTTCAGTAAATCCTAAGTTGATTTTGAAATAAAGGTTAAGGATGGGTGGGAATTATGGTAAGCACATTTAGGAATGGTAGTCAGTTCTAGACCTTGCCTGCCACTGACTACCTGTCACATCTTAAACAAGTCACTTCCATATGACAGCTGCCTACTAGCAAGGATGATGATGAAGAAGGAGGAGGAGGGGGAGAAAGAGGAAAGGGAAAAGGAGGAGGAGGAGGAAGAAGGAGGAGGAGGAGGAGGAGGAGGAGGAGGAGGAGGAGGAGGAGGAGGAGGAGGAAGAAAAGAAGTTACTTGTCTCTAATGTCTCTAATTGCTTTCCATGTTTTTGGATTTATATTCCTATGGAAAGAATCATATGGAAATAGTTGTATCATTCAGGAATGATCTGTATTGCAATCTCAACATTCAATTTTTAATTGAATTCAAAACAAAAAACAAACTCACATACCTAAAACAGAAATCACAATTTCTGCTGCAATATTAAATTACTTGGAACTTTGATGAGTCATGTCATAACTCAAGTCTTCATCCCTTCAGTGTTCTCTTTCTGTAACTTCGAATCTGCTTTCCATTGTTGCTCCTTCTCATCAGTGACTAAGCAGTTCTCATTCTCTCACCTATCAATCCTCTTTCTTGATTCTGATTCTTCTTCTACCATCCCATGTTCTCTCTCCCCTTCCTCTTGTTTAAACCTCCCAGAAGAATTACTGACACTCATTGTGTCCACATCCCAAGCCCTCTTTCATTACCCCCAACTTCGATTATCATACATTGCACTCTTCCAATGAAGACACTTTTTCCAAAGGTCTTCCAATGGCTTTCTAACTGATATGAACAACAGAATTTTTCCCATTATCACTCTCCTCACCCTTCTTATATTGGGAGACTGTCTTTCTTTTCTGTTTTTCATGGCTTCTTCTACTCCACCATCTCCAAATCAGTGGAAGTCCTAGAAATGTGCCCATTGCCCAATGCCTCTGGGGAGGGCCTCTGAAATATATATCCCAACTCAAATCTCTACGAACATGTCATGCTTACCCTACTTCAGAATCAATTATTTGCTATACATTTGCAGATGGGCATTCACAAAACCTCCCTTTCTTCTCTACATTTTCATTTAATTTTTATCAGCTTCATCCTTCTAGTGGAAAAAAAAAAACAAAAAAACAAAACAACAGAAATCTGGTAGTCACCTTCATTGCCTAGCTATTAATGTCCCACACTTCAATCAATAAACCTTGATGATTTTATTTCCATCATATTTCTCAAAGATTTATCTTCCTTGCCATCTTAATTTTTATTGCTTTAGTTTAAGGAATCATCATTTTTTTCCTTAGACCACAAATTGTTCTTTTTCCCTCCACACAAGCTCATCTTCCTCTTCATCAGGGCTTCTGGAATCATCTGTAAGTCTGGAGAAGCAGAGAGGGGGCTGAAAGCTACTGGTTTTCCAGGACATGTTACAAGCCTTTTTCAGAAGGTGATGAAAATCTCTGTGAAAAGGTTTCAAGCATAAAAGTCATACACTCATAGTTGGCTTTTATTCTTGCCACTCTGTTGCTCACATTTCACATTCCCACAACAGAAAATGTACAGCGATGTTTTCCATCCTCACATCTGTGCTGGTTACTCTATCTTTCTTCTTCCAATTTCCCCCTTTCCTCCTGTTGTGCTTCGGGAGACCTAGGTTCCCACATCCTTAGGCCTTATGCTGGGTTCAGCCTATGGGAAATTCTAGAACATCACAGAGCTGGAGGAGAGAGGGAGATCAGGGTATTTATCTCCCTGGCTTCTTCCCTACCAGGTCACAGTTTGTCAATGGCTTTGTTTCCCTGATAAAAACCATATTCCTCTTTGGGACCATGGCTAAAGGTCTTGTTCAATTTAAATAAAAGTTCTTTCCTTTGGTCCCTTCGAACCTAAATGTGGCAAGACCTTCTAGCTTTACTTGACCTAAGGATGGTTCACCATTCCTTCTTGATCTTCCTTAGTCTCATATTTAGATTCATAAATAGTCTCTTTGTTAAAGTTTCTTTCATCACCCTACTAAGTGTTCTACCTTCTGGGACGCTGACTTCTACAGTGCTGTTGACTAAAACATGTTTCTCCACCTTCCTTCCCCACTCCCTTTATAGAACTAGTTCATATTCATCCTTTGATACACATCTCAACCTGAGAAGCCAGAAAAGTTCATCTGGAAGGAAAAATCTTTAATATGTATGCCAAATGCTTTCTGGTATCTCTGCAATCATACTTATCATTCATTATTTTAAGACCTATTTCCCCCACTGTAAGGTGGAATTCTTCAAGTTGAAGTTACAACCAGTAATATTTCTTTTGTATACTTTGTTTCTAACTCACTGTCTCATACCTAGCAAGTTCTGGTTGAATAATTATTGACAAATGTTTTGATCCTAATCCCAGTTTGCAATGACCTCAAGTGATACTGTCTTCCTCTCTTATAATACCTTCTGCAGTTTTGTCTCAGTTTCCAATAATTGGACATCCCTGGGAAATCCTCTGTGATAATGGGCATTCATCTTTCAAACTGAAAGCATCACTGGAATATTAAGAGGACATTAATCATTTATATATTGGTATGAATTAATTCAATAAAATATTTCTATTAAATGTCAACTGATATCTGCAATAGTGATAGAATAAGACATTCAATTGGGGTTAGGCAATCATTATTTAGTGCCATTAAGGATTTCTAAGTCTAGGTGGGGCACAGTGGAGTATTTTAGTGATGGTCCAATGGTCAATAATGAACCCATATTTCTGAGCATTGACATAGAAGATCACAAGTAACTGAGCAAGGGGACTAAACTTGGTTCTGACAGATGATTCAACCTTTATCTATTATAAAATATTGCATATTTGACCTTGGAAAAAACAGATCACTTACTTTTTTCCTCCTCCTCAAATTCAATATTTATTTTGGCCTTTTTTCACTTTTTGCTAGTAGTTAATAAAGTGAAAAGTCTTTGTTCTTCTTATTACAAAGACAGCTTTTTAAAATCTAATCCATTTATAAATTGGACTGCCTATAGTTTCACTTGTTAAGGACAGATGGGAACTATACAATCCTCCTGTCCACTTCTCCAAACACTCAGCTTTCTTGTTTTAACCTACATGTACCTTTTAGCTTTATATAGTATATGGTTCTCCTTTTGCCTTGGGTAGTGAGACGCAGCCTACCAACTCAGTTTAATACATATAAACTACACACATTTACACTCAACATGGTGATCTTATTTTGATGCCTGATGCCTGGATTATAGTATACACTTAATATTAAGTTTCACTGTGCTTTACGGACTTCACTAGAGAAAGAAGTTTAAAGAGAAAATGGCTAAAGTATCCAGAGTTATCGCAAGGATCTTTAGGAGAGGAACCCACTTGTCAGAGAAACAAATGTTCCCACCATCCTTAGGACCCAAGGCTGTACTCATTAAAAGTACACAGGACCTTTTGTGGAGATTTCAGGGATTCAAACCAGCATTTGAATAACCAGCATTGTACTATATGTGACATTTTCTGGAACTACTGCAGAGCCTTTCTATTTTGTCATGGAATAGCATATGTGCGTTTTACAAGAGGAATTTTTTTTTTCCATGAAGGATTTGGAATTCATGGCTAGACTATAATAAAAGGGTATAATGATTCAAGTCAGCTGGACTTTGTGTTATTGTAATAGTTGAGTTTGGTCACAGAAAGGGAGGGATTGGGCAGATTATTGCCTACTGGAGTATAAAGAAGGAAGAGCTATGCCTTCTAATAGAACCTCCAAAACAGATTTTAGAAAAGATCGTGTATTTTTTTCCCTGCTGTGCAGACATTTCAACTTGCTGAGGAGCCCGACTGTTTAGCCTACGTGGATGTTGAAATATCAGCAGTTTCTAATGACAATGAAGTCACAATCGGGAAGGGCATTAAAATGGGAACCACTTGAAGCGAGTGGCAAAGGGAAATCAATCAGCATTGTTATTTTTTCCTTCTCCTAGAGAGCTAGCAAGGCCATGCATGAAGACAGTGGCAAAAAAAAAAAAAAAATTGCCTTTGAAAAATCTCACTACAATTATCTGTCTAATGGCATGGTGTAACTTCCATTCAAGGAAAGGGCAACATCACCTCTGGGTGTCAGGTCCTACATTTCATGATGACTATTAATCATTATAATGGCTGTAATACCACTGTGCATCTGTCTAGTGCTTTGGCTTTCACACTGCACTTTCACAGACATTACCTCATGGAAAAGCAGTATGGCAGAGTGAAAAAGCATTAGACGGTGTGTGGCAGGCTTTGACTTCAATCATTCCCCCTCCTCCCCCGGCCCAGCTACATAAGCCTAGGTAACCCTAAGAAAACTGCCTATGAAAACTGCCTAAGAAAACTGTCTATGGACAATAGATGCTCAATAAAGAGTGACCCTTATTATCACTAAAACCATCAGGCCCTCAAAGTTAACTCTAAAGTTAGATGGGGCATATACAAAATATTCAAAAATAAATATAAGGAACCTGGTTTCAACAGAATAGCAGAACTTGTCTAAGATAACACAGCTTGTTAGCAAAAGTATCAGAATTCCAATATAGGACTTTCATTCCTAGTCCTGTGTCCTTAGAAAATAAGTATCTTGAATGGCCTTTCCCTCTGGGAGAATACTGATAATAAGAATAGTTGCTATAAGAGAATTAGGACAGAGAAAACCTTTCTTCTACTTCTCTTTTTATTTTTTAAGTTTATTTATTTACTTTGAAAGAGCATGAGCTGGGGAGGGGCAGAAAGAGAGGGAGGGAGAGAATCCCAAACAGGCTCCATGCTGTCTAAAGTGTGGCTCAAACTTATGAGATCATGACCTGAGCCAAAATAAAGAGTCAGATGTTTAACTGAATGAGCCACCCAGGCACCGCTTCCACTTTTCATTTTTAGAATCTATATTTTATACGTAACTAGGTTAAGCAAGCATACTACAAATTCCAAAACAAGTCCAGTTTCCACATACTAGCATACCTTTTATCCCAATGATGACCTTAAGAAAATAAGTTTTCTATGTCTGTGTAAACCACTCTGACACAAAACAAAATTGAGGGGACAGCAGTGCATTGAGTTTAAGCTTTTTGATTCATCTACAAGAAATTTTATCTAGAAAAAATTAACTATATCAAATTACACCCTTTGCTAACAACAGAGTGTTTGTTGGGCCATATTAAACACATATAGCATACACTAGAAACATACACTATCTTGAGAAGCCAAGTGCCATATGTTGTCTTTTCCTTCAGTTAAATAACAGTTTTGGTCTCTAAAGATATCAGTACATTGAATAAGTAGAATCACAAACTCAGACAATAGGGTGGAGTGAGGGATTGGGACAAAGCTACTGAGGAGCATGTTAATTATTGATTCACAAAGTCCACAGATAGCAAATCGTTATTTTGTTACCTGATGGATCTGCAGGGCTTGTACAACAAAAGATCTTTTAAGCAGTAGGATTGATGCTTTAAGTTGGGAAACAGTCTATCAATAAAGGTCAGTGTGACAATATGATTTATTCAAATACAATGCTACTGCAAACAGTTTTTACATTCCAGGATAAATGGCAGGTATTTTTTATTTGTGTGTAGTTTCCCCACAGAAACCCTGTTTGAAATGTTTCATTATTTATTGTTGCTTTTTAGAGATGAAAGGAACCAATTTATTTACCTTTCATGATCACTTCTAACTGGTAAGAGAAGGTAGAGACCTACAGCAAAAATCAATTGGTTAATAAAATAGTTAATTGACTAAGTGCTCACTCTGATGGGCCAAAAGCACAGACAGTGCACAATCCAAGTAAGGGTGCTTAATTAAAATGGGGCTGCCTGTACTTAATAAAATTCTGCCATGTAGATAGAAATTAATGCTGGAAAGACATCTGCATTTATTATTATATTGCAGAGAGGAAGAAAATTAAAGTGGTTCAATTAGGACTTTGTCTTAATGTACTCCACATAGGGGCACTTGTGGTTAGCACAGCAGTTACAAGAAATTCTAAAAATCATTGCTTCTCAAAATACAAGTGTCCACTAGTTACATATTTCACATGTTAATACAGCATATGAAATATCAACTGGGACAAATTAGCTACGAGTACTCTAATTCTTTATAAATCATGTGTTTATTAAATATAGATGGTGATGAGATGTTAGACATGGTGTGGTGAAATTTGTGTGTACGAAAGATTTTACAAATTTACTTGTTTTGATAAAATGAGAGAACCTCTGCAAATGACAACTAATTCTGACTCCTCATACATTACTAGCCATACCATAGCAATATGAGTGACTTTTCCCTAAGAATGTGAAATTTCTAAATTAATAGAGTAAATAGGAGTTTGAGTTTTTTCTAACTATGCGATTTTTAGTTTTTATATCATCTTTATTGTGGCAAAATTTACATATGATAAGATTCACTAATTATCGTGTACAACTTGAGGGGTGTTTTTAATGCTTATTTGTTGGGTTTTTGGTTTTTTGGGTTTGTTTGGTTTTTTTGTTTTTGTTTTTGTTTTTGTTTTTTTAGAGAGTAGAGAGAGTGCGCACATGTGGGGAAGGGAGAGACAGAGATTGGGAGAGAAAGACTCCCAAGCAGCCTCTGTGCTGTCAATGTAGAGTCCAACACAGGGCTCAATCCCATGAACCACAAGATCATGACCTGAGCCACAAACCAAGAGCTGGACGCTCAACCACCTGGGCCAACCAGGCACCCCACAACTTGAATTTTAAACAATATTACTGAGGCATGATTGACATATAGTTAGCTGCACATATTTAAAGTATACATTTGGATGTGGATACACCTCTAAAACCATCATCACAATTAAGATAATAAACATATCACTCACCAAGTTTCCTTATCCTATATGTGGTCACAGCACCTCATCTCAGCCCACCCCATTCTCAGTCAACTACCAATGTACTTTCTATCACTATAGATGGGTATTTCTAGAATTTAAAATAAAATCATTCAGTATGTAGTCTTTGGTTTCTTGCACAGTATAATTATTTTGAGATTCACCCATGTTGTTGCATCCATCAGTAGTTGATTTCTTTTCATTTCTGAGGAGTAGCTCATCATGTGGATTACCACATAACATTTGTGCATCCATTCACCTGGATGGACTTTTGGGTTTTGTTTTTGGCTTTTTTTTTTTTTTTTTTTAGGATTTTGACTATTACAAACAAAACTGCTATGAACAGGGGCACTTGAGTGGCTCAGTCGGTTGAGCATTTGACTCTTGATTTTGGCTCAGATCATGATCCCAAGGTTGTGGGAATGAACCCCACATCAGGTTCCACGCTGAGCGTGGAGCCTGCTTGCTTCAGATTCTCTCTCTTTCCCTCTGCCCCTCTCCCCAACTCACTTTCTCTCTGTCTACAAAATTAAAAAATTTAAAAAAACTGACATGAATATTTGAATATAGATCTTTGAATGGATACACACTTTTGTTTCTCCTGTGTAAGTACTTAGGAATGAAATGGCTGGGTCAGGTAGAAGGTGGATGTTTAGTTACTTTAACAGGTGTCAAACTTTATGTATAATTTAAATAAAAACTTGAAAATAAATGAATAAATAGTGTCAAACTGTTTTCTATTGCGGTTGTACCATTTTACGTTCCCATCAGCAGGGCATGAGAGATGAAGGCACCCACATTCTTGTCAGCATTTGTGCAGTAGTATCTCATTGTGGTCATATTTCCCTAATGATTAATGAGATTGAGCATCTTTTCATGTAATTACTTGACATTTGAATACCTTCTTTGGTGAAGAGTTCGTTTAATTTTTCTCCCATTTTTACCGGGTTTTTATATTACTGAGTTTTAAGAGTTCTTTATATGTTCTGAATACAAGTCCTTTAGTTAAGCATGAGATTTTCAGGTATTTTCTCCCTGTCTGGATCATCTTTTTCATTCTTTTAATGTGTCTTTCAAAGACCAGAAGTTTTTAATTTTGATAAAGTCTAAATTATCATTTTTTTTTTTTACTTTATGGGTATTTCTGGTGTTACAGCTATTTGTTTTTGCCTGACCCAACATCACAAAGATTTACTATCTTTTTTTTCTAAAAGTGCTATGGTTTTAAATTTTACAACTAAATCTATGACCCATTTGCAGTACATTTTTTTTATTTGGTGCAAGATGTGAACCATTATCAAAAATAAACTGACCATATACATGTGGGTCTACTTCTGGACTCTGTTCTGTTCAGTTGATCTCTTTATCTATCATAATGACAGTACCATTGTTGTAGCTTTATAAAATAAAAGTTAAAGTGACTTAGTAAAAATTCTCCTAATGTTGTTTTTCTTCAAAATTCCTTTGGCTATTCTAGGTTCTCAACTTCTTCATTTAAATTTTAGAATATGTATATAAAATTTCTTAAAAAAAAAAAAAGCCTGCTAGGATTTAAGATCATAATGAATCTAAATATCGATTTGGGGAAAACTGTCACTGTAACTATATTGAGTTTTTCAATCCATTTATTTAGTTCACCTTTAATTTATTTCAGCAATGTTTTGTAGTTTTCAAGGTACAGATCTTTAATATCTTTTATCATGTTTATCCTAAGCATTTCATACTTCTGATGCTATTCTAAGTGGTTTGGGTTTTTTACCTCAATTTCTGACTTATTGTTAATATATAAAATCAAAACTGATTTTTGTACATTGATCCTCTATCCTGCAACTTTGTTAAACTTATTAGTGCCATCAATTTTTTTTGTGGATTCCATCCAATTTTCTACATAAATGGCAATATGTTCTGCAAGAAAATATAATTTTATTTTTAAATAAAAATTTTACTTGTTCCTTTCCAATATGGATAGCTTTTTAAAAATTCTTGCCATATTGCACTGGTTAGATCCACCACATGCTGTTAAGTAGAAGTGGTGAGAGCAAACATACTTGTTTGTTCCTGATTCAAGGGGAAAATATTCAGCCTTTCACCATTAAGTATTAAGGAAGTTGAGCAAGTTCTGACTGATTTCAAGTTTGCTTAAATTCTTTATCAGGAAGAGATATCAGATTACTTCAAATCCTTTTTGCATCTATTGAATGATCACTTTTCCCCATTTCTTAATAAGGTAAATTATAGTGATTGATTTTTACATATTAATTCAACCTAGCACTCCTGGAATAAACTCTACTTGCCCTAATGTTTTATAGTTTTTATATCTAGTTGAATTCGGTAGGTTAAAATTTTAATAATTTTTAACTATAAATTCATGAGAGATACTGCTTTGTAGCTTTTTTTTTTCTTGTATTGTGTTTTTCTGGGTTTGGCATGAGCATATGCTGACCTCACAAAATATGCTAGAACATTTTCCTTCTTCATATTTATAAAAGAGCTTGTGTAGAATTTGTCTTCCTTAAGTGTTTGATAGAAGTCTCCAGTGAAGCCATCTGGGTTTTGAATATTCTTTGTGAAAAAGCTTTTCCTATAAATTCATTTTTTTCATAGATATACGTTTTTTCAGGTTATTTATTTCTTCTTGAATGAACTTTGGTAGTTTGTGTCTTCCAAAAAAATTGTCCATTTAATCTAATTTGTCAAATTTATAGTCAAAAAGCTCATAATATTCCCTTATTCTCCCTTTAATACCTGTGGTAATATCTGCAGTGATACGATTCTCTTATTCTTGATAAGAGATTAGTAATTTGTGTGTTCTCTCTTTTTTTTCTGATCAGTATGGCTAAACGTTTATCACTTTAACTGATGTTAAAGCACCAGCTTCTGGTATTCTTGATTTTCACAACTTTTTTTTTTTTTTTTTTTTTTGCTTTATACTTCATTGACTTCCAGTCTGATTTTTATTAATTCCTCTCTACTGCTTATGTAGGGCTTCATTTGCTCTTCTTCTCCCAGTTTCTTGAAGTGGAAGGGGAGATCATTGATTTGAGATCTGTTTTCCTTTTCCTATGTAGGCATTTAGTCCTATAAAAATTCTACTTTAGCTTCATTTCACAAATTATTGATATTATGTTTACATATACCTTCAGTTCAAAATACTTCCCAATTTCACTTTTTATTCTTCTTTAATCCATGCGTTTACAAGGTCACTTTTTAGTTTCCAGATATTTGGGGAATTTTTAGATAACTTTCTGTTATTGAGTTCAAACTGTGATCAAAGAATATACTTCCTATGACAATGCATTTAAACTTTTTTTGCATTAAAACTTTTTGAGCCTTGTATAACAGACTATAAAATATTCTCTATCTTGGTCAATCCTCCATGTGCACTTAAAAAGAATGTGTATTCTGCTGTTTTCAAATGAGTGTTTTATAACTGTTGATGAGGTTAAGTTGGTAGATAGTGGTATTTAAGACATATTTTTATTGATTTTCTATTTATTTTATCAATTCTTGAAACAGATATTGATATCTCCAATCATATTTGTGAACATATCTATTTCTCCTTGCAGTGCTATGTTTTTGCTTCACGTAAGCTGAAGCAAAATATTCTTTTACTATGTGCATAAACATGCTATTTCTTCTTGATAAGTTGACCCCTTTATTATTGTGAAACAACCCTCTTTAGCCCTGATAATAGCCTTTGTTCTAAAAGATATTTTTTCAAGAGGTTAGAGTGGGAGAGAGCCAAAACATAAGAGACTGTTAAAAACTGAGAACAAACTGAGGGTTGATGGGGGGTGGGAGGGAGGGGAGGGTGGGTGATGGGTATTGAGGAGGGCACCTTTTGGGATGAGCACTGGGTGTTGTATGGAAACCAATTTGACAATAAATTTCATATATTAAAAAAAAAAAAAAAAAAGATATTTTTTCAGGGGCCCCTGGGTGGCTTAGTTGGTTAAGCATCCGACCTTGCCTCAGGTCATGATCTCACAGTTCATGAGTTTGAGCCCATGGTCAGGCTCTGGGCTGACAGCTCAGAGCCTGGAGCCCACTTCAGATTCTGTGTCTCCCTCTGTCTGCCCTCTCTGCTGCTTGCACTCTGTCTCTCTCATTGTCTCAAAAATAAATAAACATTAAAAAATTTTTGGTAATAAAAAATAAAAGACTTCTTCTGATATTAATAGAGCCACTTCATCTTTCTTTTGATCACTATTAGCATGATACATGTTTTTATACTTTTACTTTGAACCTATTTGTGCTTTTACATTTGATGTGGATTTCTTACAGGTATATAGTTGCTACAACATTGTTTTTTTCTCTTTTATTGAAGTGTGCTTCACATACAATGTTATATTAGTTTCAGATGTATAACACAGTGATTTGACAATTCTGTATATTGTGCTATGTTCACCATGGTAAGTGTACTTACCATCTGTCATCATTACCATTCTGAACAATCACTGCATTTTATCTAGGAAAGAGGGTTATTTATATCATTTATACTTACTGTGATGATTAGCATGGTTTGTTTCAAATCTAACATCTTGTTGTTTGTTTTCTATTTATCCCATTTGTATTTTATTTCCTTTTTTCTCCTTTCTGGCCTTATTTTGCAATGAGTATTTCTGTGATTCCACTTTATTTCCTTTGTCAATTTGTTAACTATAACTTTTTGTGTTATTTTAGTGGTTACTTTATGGTTTATAGTATTTATTTCTATCTTATTACAGTTTACTATATTATACCACTTCACACACAATTTTTAAAAAACTGACAATATACTTCCACTTCTCCCTCCCCTAGGCTTTTTGCTTTTGTTGTCATACATCTTACTTCTACACAGGTTATAAACTTTATAATATATTGTTACTATTTGTGCTTTAGAGATAAATTGATTAGATTAGCATTTAAATAGACTATGAGAATAATTCTTTATATTTACCCATGTAGTTACCCTTTCTACTTAAAGCAGTCTCTATAATATTTCTTATAGGGCAGATATGCTGGTGATAAAATCTTTCAGCTTTTGTATGTCTAAATAGGTTTCATTTCACTTTGTTTTCAAAAGACAGTTTAGCTACGTAAGAATTCTAAGTTGATAAGGTCTTTTCCTTTCTGTCAGTATTTCAGAGGCATTATCTTTTAGCTTACATTGTTCTGTATGAGAAATCCACTTACATCCTTATCTTCGTTTCTTGGTAAATATTCTTCATCTGGCTTCTTTTAAATTTTCTTTCTCTTTCTCACTGGTTTTGAGCCATTTTATTATTATGTGCCTTGGTATAGTACTCTTTATGCTTCTTGTATTTGGAGTTTATTGAGCCTCTTGGTACTATGGCTTTAGAACTTTTATCATACATATATTTTTATCATATTTTATCATGTACATTTGAAGTCCCCGAAAGCAAGAAAAAGACATGAAATTATTCAAAGAAATAATGGCCACAACTATGTAATTATATTTATTTATAGATTTGTTTTTATATATGGAGATATTGGAAATTTTCCCACAGCTCACTGAGGCACTTTTTTTTTTAGTCTTTTTTCCATTTCACTTTGCGTAGTTTGTATTGCTATATTTTTGAGTGCACTAATATTTTCTCTTAAAATTTCTAATCTACAATTAATCCCATCCATTTATTTCAAAAACCATAATTTTTATCTCTAAATGTTTAATTTTCATTTTTATATCTTCCATATCTTTACTTAATATGTTCAATCTTTCCTCTAGTTTCTTGAACTTATGCTGGGGTTTTCTTTAAAAATTTTATTTAAATTCTAGTTAGTTAATATATAGTATAATACTTGTTTCAGGAGTAGAATGTACTGATTCATCACTCACATATAATACCCAGTGCTCATCATAACATGTGCTCTCCATCACCCATTTAGCCTATCCTCTGCTCACCTCCCCTCCATCAACCCTGTTTGTTTTCTATTGTTAAGAGTCTGTTATGGTTTGTTTCCCTCTCCCTCTCTCTTTTTTACTTTTGAACAGTTGGGATATAGTTACACTTTTCTTCTAATGTCTTTGTCTACTAATTATGTCTTGTCTACCACTAATTATGAGACATTTTCCTGGTTGGTTTTTTCGTTTTAGTTTTTGGTTTTTTCATGCCTGGTTATTTTTAATTGGACACCAAACATTGTGAATTTTACCCTTTTGGTGCTATTTTTTGTATTCCTATAAGCTTTCTAAAACTTTGTTCTAGTTTTAGAACTACTTAACTAGTTCTACTTAACTAGAGAAATAGTTAAGTAACCTGGAAACAGTCTGATACTTTTGGGTCTTGCTCCAGTACAACAATTATACCATGCTAATAAAATAAGATCAATAAGAAATGTCCATCAAGTTAGAAGCTTTGGGAAGCTTTGTGTGCTCTAGAGGAGAGAAGATAAACCCTACAAAGTTTCAGTGTCTTGCTATCTAAGTAAAATTTCAGAGATTCAGTGGTCAGGAACATGCTAGAATATCCCCTCCACAGTAAAGGATAAATTACATCTTGTACCTCACTCTACAATGAAGAAAGCACATGGATCTCTTTGGAACAGTATTTTCATTATTTAGGAATACTGCTTTTATCCATATAGCAAGTATCACAGAAGGCTGTCATCTCTGAATGGGGACCAGAGCATGACAAGACTGTGCAGAAGGTCCAGACTTCAGTGCAAAAACTCTACCCCTTAGGATATTTGAGCCAGGAGAACATATGGTTTTAGAGGTATCAGTAGTGAAAAAGATGCTGTGTGGAGTTTATGACAAACCCAAAAGTGAACAATCACAATGGAGACCCATACATTTCTGGAGTAGAGCCATGCCATCTGAGACAAAGAATTACATACCTTAAAAAAAAATCCTGGCATGCTTCTAGGCCCTAGTAGAGAGAAAAAGTGCCTGATCATGGTGTAACCCTGTCCATAACAGCCAGAGCTGTCCATCATGAGTCCTGTTCATCATGAGTTCAGTTAGACCCACAAAGTATTACACTAAAAGAGGCTAAGCAACAATACATCATGATATGGGAATGATATGTTCAGGATTGAGTGTAAACTAAACTAAAGGGCACAAATAAGTTACAGATATAAGTGACCCATCCGGCAACCCAAGAGGGCACCAGGGCTTCAGTTCATAACCAACAGCTCCATAGGGTTTCATTATGACCAACTGAATCTTTTACACAATAAAGTTTAAGTGAGATAAAATAGGGTAGCTGTTAATGGCAATCAAATCGTAGAAAATTTTTTTAAAGATGTATAATTTTGATTATTTGCAAAGAGAACTCTATGGAAATAACTGAATCAATACTCACAGTAAATTAATTTAAACTTTTGACAACGATTCCAGTAGAAGGAAAAAATTCTGACATCCCAGACTGATGGTGGAGCACCAATTATGCGCCAGAACCTACTCTAGACACTTGGTATCCCTTATTTCAATGAATCTATAAAACAAATCCTAAGAGGCAATTATCATTACCACTCATTTGAAGGTGAAAAAGTTGACATTCAAAGAAAGTAAGCAATCCATATAAGTATACACAGAATGTTGTTTACTTGGAAGGAAAACTCTTTCTGCCTTCAAAATAAATTTTTCCTGTACACCATTCTAGTTAATAATGCTAGAAAAACCAAACTATAGTATCATATGTAGAGAATGTTCTATAATTTCAAATAGAGAGTTTGTTGCAGGAACCCTTCACAGGAGCAGAAAAAGGACCCTAGTCCCCAACTCACTAGCAACCATCAGCTCGAGCACTGAACCTGATACCAAGAGAAGAGTCCTTCAGTCATAAAACAGGACTAACTACCACTGGACTGCTGGTTACACTGGACTCCTGTCCAAAATGGTGACTGCATTGTGCTTCTTGAGAATTCTGCCAGTGAAAGCACATCTAAATGCATACGTGTTTATCTTATGGCACAGCATTATAATATAGCTCCGTACCCATCTCTTTTGCAGTCCAGTCTCAATATGTGGGCCCTACCTCTGCCTATATAGATATATATATTTAGCCTGCCTATATATATATATATATATATATATATATATATATATATATATAGCATGCTATTCTATATAGAGAGACAGATACATATATATATAGTTTTCTATATATATGTCACTAGTTGACATTGAGACATAATAAATTATATATAATATATTGCGTAAATTATGCACGCGCACACACGCGCGCGCGCGCACACACACACACACACACACACACACACACACATAGCTTAATTGGGGGATGGAATATTTCATTGCATACTAAGGCTTCCCCATTGTTACTCCAGCCTCCGTTCTTCTCCAATCATCCTAACAACTACTATAGATTAATCTTCAACAGATTATTGATTATTTTAGGATAAACATCATGACTTCTTTATTTGTGTATTTCCCATAAAACTTAGAGCTCTGTCATGAGTGATTTTTTAATGGATGTTTTTAGAACAAAATTAAAGATTTTCATTCTAGAACATGAAGTTATCACATCTACATGATTGTGGAACTTTAAAATTGAGAATTTCCTTATAGAGCATTTAGTACAATTCTTATACTTCATGATCATAGAGAAATGAAATTTAACCAATCTGTAAAAGATCATAGAGCCAGGCAGTGGCATAACTAGCTCTGTAAATAAATATTAAGCAAGTACATGCTATGCTATAATGACTAAGATTATAATGAAGGTCTTCCATTACCTAAATCAGTACTCGGTTCAAAATACCTATGAACTAGTTTTCAGTTACTCTTACTATAATATGAATTGCAGGAGATTTTGTTCTGTTCACTTCCGTATCACCAGCAAATTGAGCAGTGTCTGACATCTGAATATTTGATGAATATTTAGAGAATAACTTAATGCACCATCAATTTTCAACTATATAAATATCATTTGATGATCTAAAGTTACTTAAAACTCTTATTAGTCCATCACTGGGAATGTCAGTGATTACAATTCAGAGATTGTAGAATTTTGATCATGTATGTTAGTCTTTGTCATAAAAGTGTCACATACATGAAAAGAAGTATTTCAAGTATATGTGCTTTGTGATTGGATTCAGTGTAAGCAAGAGTTTGTTCCTCTTTTTCAAAACATTTTCATGTTTGGGGTGAATTTTTTGTGTTTCCTTCCCTTGTTTGGGCACAGTACTAACACAGCCAGAATCTATAATTGGCCTGGCTATTGCTGAGCCCTCACTTACCCAATGGAACATCAGCTTTATGAAAGCAGGTTTGCTTTTCATGTTCACAGTTGTGTGTTGAGTTTTCTAAAATGAGGCTCTTGCAAGCCATTATCAATGAGAAATAATAAAAGGCTAGTGGAGACCAGGTTTGCATTGCTTCTTTTTAAGGCTTTTTACAAAGGTATACTTGGGAATGCTGTTTTTCAAAATCCTGTCCTGACAAGTTAAGTACTAGCAGTTCTTTGTTGAAAGAAAGATCTTTCATCTTTTTTTTTCTTTTTCTTTTTAGGAAAGTTTCCTTCCTCTGAGATAGCCTCCTTTGGTCTGTAATACGCATATTGTGTGGCAGGCAGAAATTCACAGATTCACTCCCCCAACCACCCTTTTTATGAACATAGGAAAATTGTTAGCTATAGATACTGCTGGAGTCTGAAGACAAACCACATTCTTTAGGTTTAGTAATATTTATTCATCACTCACATACATTTCCCTGAGTGCCTAACAAGTGCAAAGGGGCTACACAGGGGTCTATAGGGTTGAATCAATGCTTAAAATTATGGTATATTTACAGTGGAAATGACTTTTATTGCCTGCTTTCTACATTCCAAACACTGAGTGAACCCCCGACATGATATAATTTAATATTGCAAACAACCCCACAAGTTGGGCATTAAGATTCTTATTCTTAAAAAGAGATAAGCAAGGCTCTGTGAGATTAAATAGCTTTCCAAAGGTTACATAGATAGAAGACCGTACACTATGATTTCAAGCTAGTCTTCTTGCCCACAACCCTCATGCTCTTTCTGCTCTAACAGATTATTCAAACTTGAGAAGAACTCTAGAAAGGTATACACAGATCCCACAGGTCTACAGCCTCCAGTGGATCACTAGATTACATTGTAAAGTAGAAATACAAAGAAACTTCACATATCAAATTGATGAAATAAATTAATTGTATAAACAAACTATAAAATAAACAAAATAATTAAAATAAATTCACTTAAATTAATAAATTGTGTATTTATAAATTATTAATATGACGGAAATTATTTAATTGGTCCAGATAATTCAACCCTAAGCTTTGGGGGGGTTCACTAAGCTACTTAGATTTGACTGGGCAAGATGTTAGATGCACTGATGAGAAATAGAACAGTGCCTGGGAACTACATCCAAGCAACCTCCATGCCCCTAACTTCTGATCTGTAAAGAGAAGAGGCATGCTCTCTCAGTGATTTTCAAACTGGGCACCTCGGAGCCCTGCTTTCCAGGTGCCTCAGAGGCCCAGGAGGAAACTAAATGATACAGTAAAGGAGCCCGCCATTCTCATCCATCCACCCTATAACACAACTTTAGACAAATCAAACACACTTTTAGCAGTTTGATATGTTGGATTTCTGCTTAGGATTATCTTTAAATAAAACACCCCAACCTCTAACAATAATTTTTAAAATATCAAGCCTGATAGCCATTTCACTCTAAGTTTTTTTTTCAATATATGAAATTTATTGTCAAATTGGTTTCCATACAACACCCAGTGCTCATCCCAAAAGGTGCCCTCCTCAATACCCATCACCCACCTCCCCTCCCTCCCACCCCCCATCAACCCTCAGTTTGTTCTCAGTTTTTAAGAGTCTCCTATGCTTTGGCTCTCTCCCACTCTAACCTCTTTTTTTTTTTTTTTTTCTTTTTCCCTACGACCTCTTCAGAGCCTATAATTCTAAGGCCCATATAAGTAGTAAAATGCGTCTGGAGCAGCAATCCCAAATTCATGTTCCATCAGGGGCCACATAGGACCAAGAAACATATACAAAACAAAACAAACAGAAAACCTGGTTTGAGACAATATAGGTAATGCTCTTTTGCGGCAACATGAGAGTGTATGCTCTACCTTAAAACAAAATTAAACTTCAGATTTTTTCCACTTTAACATTGTACTGGCAAACAAGTCTGTATCTCTAAACATCTGACTTCCAGTCTAGAAACCAGTAGAATGGAGAAGCTGTCCAACAAGAACTTTGAGTTATAGAAACTGAGAAGGGAAAGATTATGTCGACATGAACCATTTAAGTTTGAACGGGCATCATTATTATTTCATTCAAGAAGAACCCAACGAAGACTTAAAATTCAACTACGGTTTGTGAAATTTGTACCCAAGTGTCCACACTGGGGGAACACAGATCAAACACAAACATGTAGGAAATTTAAAACCCTTCAATATCCTCATACGTAAAATGGAATCTAAGGATACCAAACTCTACCATTACCATCATCCAATGGGATCTCTCTGCCCAATTGTGATCCTGTGTGGGTTATTTTCAAATAATAGGTCATAGACTCTCCAGATTGTCTTTTCCTGGGATGAAGTATATGCACGTGACACCCGTGCATGCATGCATGCGCGCACACACACACACACACACACACACACACACAGGCATGAAGTGAATATGGTGAGACTTAATTCCTGCTGTTCATTGTTCACTGCATCAAAGGGAGCCTGCCAGCCACTTCTCTGTGAATGCACTAGTCTCAGAGCAGGGTCAAGAAGAGCCTTCTTCCTCTGGCTCTCAGCATTAGCTGTCTTATGTTTGACACCTCGTGCTGAGAGGCCTTACTTGGCTGGAAGCTCTGCACTAACTCAGCTCAGTCTGATGAGCCACTTGGAAGAACCAAGTTGAGGCTGTCTTGAAACTGCAAAAAGAGCCAGAGGGTCAGTGTAGTCAGTTTGTAAAGAATCAACCTAGCTAATGAAGGGGCCAGGAAAGTCCAACTCACTGGTGTAAAGCTGTCTTTTGATCCTGCAGGGGAAAGGAATTAGCACTTTTATTTTACAACAAATGTGCTTAGTAACTCTGAATCTAATTTCTTGTCCATTCCAGTTTATCCTACCTTGGAATGGCACAAACTTCCCCTGAGTACCAAAGCATCGGTAGGATTATCCTGAGATAATAAAACAGAATAGCCTTCGAAGAGTAAGGAAAGTGTGAGCAAGGTTGCGGACACAATTGCATCGAAAGCATGTTTGAGAAGGGTATACGTGGGAAGGGTCAGAAATTATGTCTCTTTCTATTGTTTACTCCAGAACATAATGATACTTACAACACAGGGTTGTCACTGGTTAAATGAGAAACTGCAAGGAAAGTGTTTCACAGTGTTCTTGGTCTATATTAAGTGCTTAATAAATGTTGGTTATAATTTGTTGTCAATACTACTATTATTGGAAGAAACAGCTTTAACAATGCTAACAAAATTAGTGTTTTATAAAGCTTATTATGTGACTGTGCAGAGTGCTTGACATACATTAAACTACTTAATCTACACATACCCCTATAAGGTAGCTACTATGTAGATAAAGAACCAAGGTAAAGAGGGGTGAAATAGGATGCCTGAGATAAATGGGTAGTGAGACTTCAAACTAAGGCAATGTGTTCCTGAATGCATACGTTGATCATCAGGCCTTACTGTCTCGCCAGATCTTTCATGGCCAGGTGTGCCACATTATGAAGTATCAATTTCATCCTTATTTCCCTGAGAAGCTATTGATTGTTTTGAGGGAACTGAAAAGGTCAGACCATGCCAAAGTGGAACAAGCCCTGGAGAGCAGGAAAACCACAGATACAGAATCTTTTAGGAGGTTACTGAAAGGCAAGAGCAGGCACTGATAGAAAGCAGTGATGAGATGGAAACAAAAGAAAGAGAGACACAACAGAACTGCTGTGACTGATCTGAGGTGTGAGAGGCAGAAATGAATCTCATAGAGCTCTTGAAGCTTGGACTTGATGCAAAGGGAAGGAGGTGGAACTACTGTCCCCATGCCTCCGAAAAGAGAATTGGGGAAATAATCAGGATTAAAGAGAATAAATTCAGGTGAGGTGGAAGTCCTAAAAGGGTACCATGTAGTGAAATGAAAATACTGAGTAACATGTGGGGCACCAGTGTGGCTCAGTCAGTTAAGCATCTCACTTCCGCTCAGGTCGTGATCTCATGGGTTTGTGAGTTCAAGCCCCACATTAGGCTCTGTGCTAACAACTCAGAGCCTGGAGCCTGCTTCGGATTCTGTGTCTCCCTCTCTCTCTGCCCCTCCCCTACTCTCCCTTTGTCTCTCTCTCTCTCTCTCAAAAATAAATAAAAATTTAAAAAAAAAGAAAATACTGAGTAAAACATAATTGCTGCTTTTTTAAAATCTGACTTGAATATCAACACTTCTGTTCAGCTGTATGGGGAAAAAGGTCATAGCTAATGAAATAAGGCAAAAAAAAGGCATAAGGATTGGAAATGAAAAATAAAACTGTCACCTGTCACAGATGACATGACTGTAATTCACAGGCAAACTATTAAAATAAGTGAATGTAAAAAATAAGTGGATATAATAAAGTGGTTGGATATAAGGTCAATATATAAATATAAGGTCAATATATAAAAACCATACAGTAACAAAAATATAAAAGTGAATTTGTATAATAATATTGTTTATAATTGCTTCAAAAATATTAAATACCTAAAGGTAAATCTAATGGAAAATAATACTTACTGAAAATAGTAAGTATTATTAAGAGAAATTAAAGAAAATATAAGAATTTAAAATATATGGAGCACCTGGGTGGCTCAGTCCGTTAAGCATCCGACTCATGATTTCCACTCAGGTCATGACCTCGCAGTTCATGAGTTCAAGCTCCACATCAGGCTCTGCACAAGAATCTGCTTGGGATTCTCTTTCTCTCTCTGCCCCTCCTCTGCTTGCGTTCTCTATCTCTCAAAATAAATTTTAAAAATAAATAAAAATATATATACCAAATAAAATAAAATATAATGAAATTATAGATAAGCAATGTTCATGGACTAGAACATTCATTATTATTAAGATATTAATTATTCCCAAATAATTGATCCCAATTCCAATTAAAAGCCATGTGTATGTACATGTGTGTGGGTGGGTGGGTGTGTGCGGGTGGGTGGGTGGGTGTGGGTGTGAGTAAGACAGAGAACGTGTGTGTGTGTGGAAATTAACAAGGGACAGAACTAGAAGATTTACCAGTTTACCAGAACTGGAAGATTTACCATATCAAAATGTACAGTAATTAAAACAATGCAGTATTGGTACAAAATTAGACAAACTAACCAATGGAATAGAATATCAAAAAACATACCCACATATAATTATTTGTTTGGTGTTCTGAGCATGTTAATGTAGTACAGTGGGAATACCAGAGTCATTAATTCAGGCCAGGTCACATAGATGTCCATAAAGGAAAAAAATTAACTCCTACCACACACCATAACTAAAATTGATTCCAAATAGACTGTTGCATACATACACTTGAAAAAAAATAAATAAGCTTTTAGTAAAAAAATAATGTGAGAAAAACTTCATTGCTTTGGAATAAGCATATATTTCTTTAAAAGGACCCCAAAATTCCTAATCATAAAGGGAAAAGAAGATAAATTGTACTCCATTAAAATTAAGAAGTTTGGTTCACCAAAAGGTACCACATGAATGTGACAAGGCAAGCCACAGTCTGAAGAAAATATTTATAATATATGTAATGGATTGAACAGCATATCTCAAAAAAATATGTCCAAATCCTAACCTCCCAGATACCTGTAAATATAATGTTATTTGGAAATAGGGTCTTCAAAGATAAAATTAAATTAAGGATCTTGACATGAGGTAATTCCAGATTTGGGATCCAGGATCCAAAATCCATACTGGATCTATGACTCGTGTCCACATACAAGGAGAGAGAGGGAGATTCAAGACAAAGACACACAGAGGAGAAGACCATGTGAAAGTTCACATGCAGATGGAGACAGAGACTGGAATCATGCAACCCCAGGCCAAGAAACGTGTCCAATGGCCAGAAACTGGAAAAGACAAGGAAGGAACCTCACCCTAGAGCCTCTAGAGGGAGCACAGCTCTGCTGATACTTTGATTACAGACATCTGACCTCTACAACTGTGAGAGAATAAATTTATGTGGTTTTAAGCCACCAAGTTTGTGTAATTTGTTACAGCAGCCGTAGGAGACAACATGCAACTTGCAAAGGACTTGTATCCAAAATACATGTTCTTTTAGATATACCATTAAGACACAAACGACCAATAGAAAAATGGGCAAAACACCTGAACAAGAAATTCACCTAAGATGGTATTTAAGTGGCCAATAAAAATATAAAAAGTTGCTCAACTTCTTTTGTCAAAGGAAAAATTTTAAATCAAAATGTGATAAAACTCTACTAGACCAGAATGGCACAAATTAAAAACATAAACAACACTAATGTTGAATATACACTCTATCACTCAGCAGTGCCCCTCTATTAAGCATTTTACAGCCATTCCCAGTCTGTCCTCACAGTAATCCTGTGAGGCATATACAACAATCTTAATATGGATAAAGGGGGTTCATACAACATAAAACAATTTTCCCAAGGTTTAGGATTCATGCCCAGGTCTGTCTCACTCTAACATGCCTGCACTCTGCACAAGATTCTTTCTCAGAGTATACATGAGACATCTGGGGCCACAGATCTGGAGAAAGCAAAAAGTCCCAGAGGAGGAGGAGACAAAGCCAGAAAAACTCAGAACAAAAATTATAAACTCATTCTACAGGAGGAAACTTCTAGAATCATGTTGCTCAATGCCCCTACTTCACAAAACAGGTCACCACTCCCATGGCTAACTAGAAGAAAAGCTAGGTTAAATTCCAGATCCTCTGATTCCCAGCCCCACACTTTTGCCCTATATGGTCTTCTAATCCCTGTTCTTCCCAACACCTATATCCTGATTAAATACCTACTCACACAGAGTTGTCAGAGAAGTTTCCCCAAGCATTTGTCAAGATGAACAAAACAAGCAATCTGACAGGAAACCAGGGTTCTAATTCCATCAACCACTCTAATAATCAAATTTGATAGATTATATGTGGATGTGATTGATTGCTTGTTAGCCAGTAGTTGTTATGAGTATATTATAATAATTCAATCTGACCAAAGGGCCTTATTCTCCCTTACCCAGGATGCCTCTATATGTTGCACACATTTCCTCATAACAAGTAATATCTCTGGATCTCAGAGCTCTTTTAAAACATCACACTACTCCGAGGCATTTTCATTGCATTTCTGTGGACTATTTAAATCTCTTCTAAGTTTGTCATAAATTGAGGTGATCCAACAGTTCCAACTAGAAGGATAAAGTCTAGCCCAGTGGGGGAGCCATTAAACCTCCTTGCAAGTCAGCAAAAGCAAAAGTGACAGCCTGGTAGCAATTTAAAATTACTCTGAGACCACAACTGCCAATTAAAATAGACTTTCATGGTAACAGATGAACATCTGGTGTCTTCCATTTGGAAAGAAAAATTAAAAAGAGTTTACATTTCTTAGTAATGAAAAACTTAGATATAAGCCTGTAATGTTTTAGTTTGGGCTTTGCTTAAATTATATATTCTTTCATTATGCCTTCCAACGGTAAAACGTTTCCTTTTTGTTGTTGTTGTTTTTTAATAGTCACAAAATGTTCATAACAAAACAAACTAGGCAAAAGTCAGAATTCATGATTCATTCATAGTCATTCTAAAAGCTGCACATTATTCCCCTCTCATCCCCTGCAAAAATAGAATTGGAGGAGATTATCCTAAAGATGCTATTTTGATGAAATGTATGTGATCTGAATTCTGCAAAGGCATTCCTGCAAAAGAACTGTCAGAGCTGAGATGAAGAAAGAGAGGACAGGAAGCAGGAAGGGAGGAAGAGGAAGGAGGAGAAGGGAGGAGGGAGAGAGGGAGGAGAAGATACACTTATGTGAGCACACACATGCATACACACACACACACACACACACACACACACACACACACACAATCTAGACTCCTAGTGACTGAAGCTTGATCCTTACATTACTTTACGCACATAACCCCTTATACATGATCAAGTTTTTTTTAATATATGGGTTCTTTAATAAGTTGCACTTGATTAGAGGAAACCACACCAAGCATTATCTTTCCTTTTAAGATGAGGATCCCAGGATAACTAATAATCCATTTAGAGAAATATGTCTATGTTCAACTGTTACATCTTTGGAGAAATATGCTGTTACTATCTCAATTCACCCATTACACCTACTTCCTGTAATACCCATCTCTGCCTCCATTATTGTAATTAGTACTGAATCATATTGCTTATTGTCATGTGTTCCTCAGTACGTGTTGACATATTTCTTTCCACGTCTTCTCCATGACCCAAACCAGTCCTAACATGGAAATAACATTAAATAAAATTTTGATGACTAAATGACTAAATGCTATCATGAAAATCCAGTGATCTGGAAGTGAACCTTAGTCATTTCTGCCAATGAATAACCGGTTGATTTCTTTAATTTCACATGTAAACCTCAATTTTTCCTCATGTTCAAAAACCTATGCTTTCCTGTTTGTGATCGTGCCATTTGGTGACAGATGGTGGTTACACTTATTGTGGTATGCTCTGAGTAATGTACAGAAGTGTTGAATCATCAGGGTATACACCTAAAACTAATATAACACCGTCTGTTAGTTATACTTCAATAAATAAGTAAATAGCCTGTTTCCTATTTTTCCATTTCTTTAATAATGTGTGGCCTAGATAAGTTCAGTATTACTAGTAGGAAGCATTATTCACACTTCCTTGCCACACAAGTATACATACAATGTACTCATCTAGAAAAGCTAGACTTTACCCATCTTAGGTAGCAACAATTTCCCCTACGTCTTTTTTTCACCATCTGGTTAAAAATAGTTTCTGGTGTCATTTCCTTCCCAGACACACAATCCATCTGTCTTTATTTTGTTCAATAAGTTCAACCTTTCTTCACACTGATTCTCAAGCCTGTGTTGAGAGGAGGAGACAAGGTCTGTGAACCAGGGGAAAGAAAAGCAGCCAAGAGAAAAGCAACACTTTTGTGTGATGTGAAATTCCTTGTGGCTGGCACTGTGCATCCAGTCTTTGAGGTAAATTACATCACCCCCATCTTTGCATATGATGATATTAAAATATGGAGAGTAGGTAAATTTTCTACACATGAAGTTTCAAAGATTTGACTTTTAGTTAAGGAAAAGAAGTATGAAAACGCATCTGCCTTTATTAGACCTTAAGCTCTTTGAAGGCAGGGGTCATGTCTTATTTCCCTTCGTATCAAATCACATCAGATCATCCATTCATGATTGTTAAATGAACGAGAAAATAGTGTGCAACACAGGACTTCCCTAAGCTATCCCATCTAAAAACTTTACCTCCTTCAGGGAAGGAGGTAAACATCACCTCCTTCAGGGAAAATGAGGAATTATGCCATCGACAAGTATGGTCATATATCATCAATTTCTCCATTTTTTTAGATAAGAAAGCTGAAGAGCCAATGATTATGCAATTTGCCTGGTGTCACACAACTAGTGAGTGGCAAAGACAAGATTCAAACACCAGTTCTATCTAAATTCCATAATCCATGTCCTAACCATTATGCTTTTTTCTGTTTATTATCTGAACCACTCATGCAAGACATTTATATTGCCTAAAAGTATATACCCAACAAAGATGGACCCTAACCTTAGGAACATACTTTATCAATCTACAGGCAAGGCACACACAGTTAAAAATTAACCCATTATACCCTACTCATTGGTGGGTATCCAACAAAACACTGGAGAAAAATTAGTCTAATCCCTTTGTTTTACCCAAATAGAAATAGGTTTCCTGAAAGAGCAAGTGATTTCCTCAAGTCTTTCCAGCAAGTGGTGATAGAAATAAAATTAGAGCCTAGTGTCTGTCAACAAGTCTAGCCCTCATTCTGCCACACTACTCTGCCTCTTAATTAATTGCTGCTTTTATTATTATTTTGTCAATATCAGAATGGCCTTGATTTAATCATTCAGCTAAGCTTTTATAGTACTTTCTATGCCAGGGTATATTGCTTGGGATTGCTTCTAGGGGTGTCAGAAATAAGACACATTCCCATTTCTTATTTAACAAATGCCCCGTAAATGGAAAAGAGGTCAGCCTTTGTGAGTTAGACAAAACACATGCACACTCACTCCTTGGTATTTAAAGAAATTTCCCATTTATCCTTCCGTCTCTTGCTTCCTGCCCATAGCCTTCCCTTTTTATTCTCTCTGGCCAGAGTGATTAGGTTATGAAGCCACACTAATCCTGTTAGTGCCAGGATGACTTTTCTCACACTTGTGTGTCCCACAGCTCTTAGAAAGTCAGAAGGAATTACTGGGCATTGAATTCACCTTGCCAGAAAGATGACAAACCAGGGGAGGGAGGAAATGGAAGCACGGATGCCCAGCTGACCTGTTCTTTAACCTTTCCCTCTGGAAGCCATTCTTCCCTCTGTGTGTGTCGGTGCAGGCCAGAGGCATATGCCCTTGAGATACAAAGAGAGCAAAGTTGACGTCAGCTGTTTCTTCCTGAGCAAACATTCCACTAATTCCACAGCCAGACAGCTTGCAAAATTGCCTTTGTAGGACTGCTGAGGTCTCCTTTCCCGTCAAGTTCACTTTGTATTTATTCAGCACAGATGCACCTACCACAGAGTGCACCAGGAGACACGGTGTCAGAGTCGTGGTGAGCCCACTTCATGGATGATTAGCATTCTCTGACCCAGCCACCATTTTCAATCACTTGCAACTATAGACTTCTGGCTGCAGCAATTACTTCTATCATTCAAAACATTCTCCTCCTCAACAATACCAGAGTAAATTTGTTAAAGCAGTCTGCTTCAAACAGTGCCTTGCTTGGAGCAGGTCTCTTTGACATGGTTTATATGAAAATACACATATCCTGGTGTGCCTGGGTGGCTCAGTCGGTTGAGCGTCCGACTTCAGCTCAGGTCATGATCTCACGGTCCGTGGGTTTGAGCCTTGAGCTGGGTTCTGTGCTGAAAGCTTAGAGCCTGGAGCCTGCTTCAGATTCTGTGTCTTCCTTTCTCTCTGCCCCTCCCCTGCTCATGCTCTATCTCTGTGTCTCAAAAATGAATAAACATTAAAAAAAATTTTTTAAAGAAAATACACATATCCTAAACACACTCCCAAGAAATCTGAATTCTGTGCATGCCAGCATATTCCCCAATTGAGATTCTCAATCTAAAGCAGAATTCTCAAAATTAATTTGATTTTTACTGAGCATCTACGTGTCCCAGGCATTGTGTTAGATCAGTGTTCCTCAAAGTATGATCTGACAATGTCAGCAACACCTGACACTTGCCAGAAATATAAATTCTTGTGCACCTTGGGTTCTTAGTGAACCAAGGACACCCAGACCTCCTGAATTAGACCCTCCAGTAGTAGAGGTACAGGATTTGGTTTTTTTAATGTGCTCTGCAGGTGACTCATATCAGTGTTTGAGAAGCACTATAGTAAACTACATATATAGCTCAATTCCAGCAGAAAAGCTATCTGGCCCCTGAGATGTAAATATAACTGTGAAAATGTGGATTCCATGGCCTGGATGTGTTAATTTGCTAGAGTTGCCATGATAATCAGACTGGGTGGTTTAAACAACAGAAGTTTATTGTCTCACAGTTCTGGAAGCTGGAAGTCCAAGATCAAAATGCCAGCAAGGTTGACTCCTTCTGACAATTAAAAGGGAAAGATTTGTTCCAGGCCTTTCTCCTTGATTTATAGATGACTGTCTTCTCCCTGTGTCTCTCCAAATCGTCTTCCCTCTATGTATAGCACTATCCAAATTTCCCCTTTCCATAAGGACACCAATCATATCAGCTTAGGGCCTACTCACCGTAATGACTCCATTTTTATTTGATTATCTCTGTAAAGACCCTATTTCCAAGTTAGGTCACATTCTGAAATACTACAAGTTATAGGATTTCAACATATGAATTTGGAGGGGTGGCTAATTCAACCCAGAGTACTGAGGCATTCCCTAAGTTAAATAGTGAGCACTGGGCTAACATTGTGGCTTTTGCTATCACACACAGCCTGTATCACCCTGGGTATGATACTAATTCCTCTCTTTGATTCCCATGTGAACTCCAATAATGCCAAGTTTTCAGTGAGTTTTGGCAGATTTTACTGTATCCTCAAGGTGACTGTCATGGGGAGAGAGAAGTGTTGCTTATGGCTTAGCATCTACCCCCCTACTTTCCTCTCCCTGCTTCCTCTTCCATTCTTGCCCCAACTTAAGCACAGCAGCTATGCTAACTACCAGTGACTCAACAATGGAAGAGAAACCTCCACAACCATCTCATGTACACTGAGAGCTGTGCTTTAATGTTATCACCCCTGATTCAAGATAACATGGTTAAAATTAGTGTAACACTTGCTTCTGATTTGCTTTAAAATTCTTGGTACAGACATTGTTAATTATGCCACTCATATCAAAAATCACATTTTTCCTGATGCAAATGGTTTGTGGCCTTCTGACTTTTCAATGCTCAAATGTTGTGAATAATCGTGAGTTTCTTTATGAGTAGCTGAATTGTAAATCACATATTCCCTCACAGATCTATTAATCTTTATTGTTAGGGGCTTACTATCATCCTTCTTCTAAGGACATTGACCTTTTATTACTAGTCCATTAGATGCACTGTCAATGTGAATATCAACTTTTGAGGAGGCAGGGACTGTGATATGAAAAATCTCATAGAGCACATTAAATTCTTATTCATTTATTAATCAAGCACCATCTCGTATCAAGCTCAACACCTCAAACTTAAAATGCCCCAACAGACTCATGTCATCCCCTCAAACCCCACTCTCGTCCTTGCCTTTCACAATAAATGGTATCATCATCCTCCAGGCATTAACACCAACTTCTCACCTTTTCTTCACTGCCCATATCTAATCCATCAGCAAATGTGTCCAATACTACCTCAAAAATAGAGCCTACATCGGGTCACTTCTCTCAGCCTCCACTTCTACCATAGTTCTGGCCACCACATTTATTGACTGAATATCTGAAACAGTCTCCTGGCTATTCCATTTTAACTCTCAATCACAATCTTTCCATTAAATCATAACTGCCAAACTTTTAAAACTTAACACGTCACTTCTCTAGTTAAAATCCTCCAAAGCTTTCTTAGTGTGTTTCAAATAAAATCAAAACTCTGTACCTTGATTTACAAAACCATGTCAATATTTCCCATTCTGACTTCCTCTTGGGCAGTGCTCATTAGGCCAGATACAGTGGCCTAATTCCTCAAAAAGGAATGCCACCTTTATTCATCACAATAGTGCTTTGGTACAGTGGTTGGTAGAGAGAACACTAGGGATGGGCATTTAATAAAATTAAAGAATTCTCCCAAGTGCACACTGTCAGTAAAGTCTACCACTAAGATTCATACCCAGTTTTTGGTACATATTATGTACCAAACACTGAGCTACATCCTTTAGACATATTAACTCATTTGACACTTATATCAGTTCTGCACGGTAAGTATTATTACCACCCTCATTTGATAGATAAAGAAACTGAGACCCAAAGAAGTTTTAGTAATTAGCTATGGTCATATAGTCAGTAAATGGCAGAGCCAGGATTTGAACCCAAGCAGGCAGCTTCTTGTTCATGTTATCATTCTGTATACTACCACTGTCTTAATACCATTAGATTCTCTACACTCCAGCCTCCATATCTTTAAAGTGAAGTTAAGGGGAACCTGGGTGACTCAGCTGGTTAGGCGTTCGACTCTTGGTTTCAGCTCAGGTCATGATCTCCCGGTTTGTGAGTTCAAGCCCCACATTGGGCTCAGAGCTGACAGTGTGGAAACTGCTTGAGATTTTCTCTGTCTCTGCCCCTCCCCTTTTCTTTCTCTCTCTCTCTCTCTCTCTCTCTCTCTCTCTCAAAATAAATAAACATTTAAAAAAAACAAAGCACAGTTAAGCTACCTACCTTGCAAAGTTGTTTAAGGATTAGGAACAATGTACACATGAAACTCAAAAAAAAAAATTAAAAACAAGTTCCATTTAATCACTACAGTGAGAGGAAGTCTGGCCCAGGGCTCATGGGTAGAAGATAAAATAAGAAATATAAACTTCCATACTTGAAAGGAGATTAAGACAGGGTAAAGGAAATAGAAATAACATCATCAAGAAGATAAATACAGATTCATCAAAAATGCATTTGTATCAACAGCCCAGGGGATAAGTGTGGTCAAACCGAAGACACAGATGACGGAAAGTCCAATTCCTTAAATATACTAAGCCCAAAGCAATTTGGTAGAAGTGAGGTCATAATTCCCCAATGTTCATTTCCACCTCTTCTGTGTCCTGTCCCACTGCATTCAATACCCAGCGTTCTCGATACAAACCTAGCAGCCAGAAGAGTGGTGTGATCCCTGGAGGAAACCACTTGGCATCTGACTCTGACATGGTGCAAAGTCCTTGCCCTGCTGTCTTTCACAGTTTTATTTGGAGATTATTCACAGTATGGCTCCTGTGGTTCCTGGTTTAGCCAGGGGACACAAAAGTGGCAATTTGAAAGAAAATTAATTTTTCTATCTAAATTGGCAACGACCATGACCAGGCAGGGTATCCTCTCCCCACCCCCCATCCCCAGCTGCACTCTGTGAACTACAGAGAGAAAAAGACAAAATTGTCTTAACAATCTCTCTCTGTATGTCCCTCAAAACTCCTGCAGCAGGTGTTAGTAGCAAACATGGATGAAGTATCCATATTGATGTTTTTTATAGTTGCCGAAGGGTGTCCTCTCTTGGTCTCCCCTGCACACTCTATACAGACCACCAGCCTTCTGCTTCTCCAGCTCTCCAGGCTCCATTCTAGCTCAGGGGCTAGAACATGTGTTTCTTCTACCTGGAATAGTACCTGTCCTGCTTCTTATGAGTTGAGTTGGTTCCTGCCCCCCACTGCTTCCCAGGCAAATTTATATACTGAAGTCCTAACCCCAGTACCTCAGAATGCCACGTTTTTTGGAAAGAGGGCCATTACAGAAGTAATCAAATTAAAATGAAGCCATTAGGTGGTCCCTAATCCAATATGACTAATGTCCTTATTTTAAAAAGGAAATTTGAGGGCACCTGGGTGACTCAGTTGGTTAAGTGTCTGAGTTGGTTCAGCTCAGGTCATGATCTCACTGTTTGTGAGTTCAAGCCCCACACTGAGCTCTGTGCTGACAGGGCAGAGCCTGGAGCCTGTTTCGAGTTCTGTCTCCCTCTCTCATTCTCGCTCTCTCTGTCTCTCTCTCTCTCTGTCCCTCCCCTGCACACACTCTGTCTCTCTCTCTCTCGCTCTCAAAAATAGATAAACATTAAAAAAAATTTTAAGGAAATTTGGGCACAGAGACAGACACACACAGAGAGACAATATGAAGAGACCCAGAAGGAAGATGGCCTCTACAAACCAAGGAATGCCTACAGCCACCAGAGGCTAGAAAGTCTGGAACAGATCCTTCCCTGGTGCCTTCAGAGGGAGCAAGCCCCAGCTGACACCTTGATTTTAGACTTCCAGCCCTCAGAACTATGGGAGAATAACTTCCAGTTGTTCTAAGCCACCTAGTTGATGGTACTTTGTTACAGCAGCCCCAGCCAACAAATTTACTGATCTTTGTATAGCTATCTTCTTATAATCCTTCAGCCCAAGTTTGGCATTCTCTTGGTACCTGAGGTACCTCTGAATATTCTTATGCCTACTCCTCTTTGTTTCCTTCAAAGTACTAAGCAGAGTTGTACCTATTCAATCTCCCTCACTTGCTCTCTCCCTCTCTACGTGTGTGTGTGTGTGTGTGTGTGTGTGTGTGTGTGTGTGTGTGTGTAATATAAATCTCATCAGATAAGGAACTACAATTTTCCTGTTAAAATTTATATTCCAACCATCTGGCATAGTTTCTAGCACTTAATAATTGCTAAAGAAATAAACATATTTAATAAATGGAGAACCTAAAACAAAAACTGAATGAATTTAAAAATAGAAGACAAATCATACCTTCTGAGAATGAAATAGAATAGTAGTTTGATGAGTTTGTCCCACCAGAAAGCAATTTAAAAATATGCCCCCTATAAATAAATAAATAAATAAATAAATAAATAAATAAATAAATACTTTTTTAAAAAAGGCACCTGAGTGGCTCAGTCAGTTAAACGTCCAATTCTTGATTTCAGCTCAAGTCATGATCTCCTGGTTCATAAATTCAAGCTCTGCATCAAGGCTCTAAGCTGACAGCATGGAACCTGCTTGGGATTCCCTCTTTCCCCTCTCTCAACCCCTCCCCTATTCATGCCTATACTCTTTCTCTCTCTCAAAATAAAGAAATAAACATTAAAAATAAAAATAAATATAAATATAGCCCCAGCCGAAAGCTGCACTAAACTCTTGATAAGAGCCTTCCCTTTCTCTTGCCATTAAACATCTCAGAACTTTTTGACTCCTGTTACATTTCACCAGACTAGTGGGTTTGTAGGGGGCCACTCAATATTCATTTGGAGCCTCTGGGAAGTCTTGCTAAGGCAGGCCCTATAGGCTTCTTCCTTACTAGGTGGGAAAGAATTGATCAAACAAGAGAGTGCTTCATGACATGTCCAGGAGGTGAAGGGAATAGGAGAAAAGCTTGGCTCTGTTATTTGCCAGCCCCTGCTGGTAACTTCATGCCTGGAAAATCAGCATTAGGGAAGAAAAACTTATAAAAGCTCCCTCTCATTGCCCATAGCTCAAAGGTCAGAATTGAATAAATGCTATTACTGCACAGAAAATTGCCTCTTTTTGAAAAGTTCTCTCTCCCTAGATCTATATCCAACATGCATATGTAGTAGTGCCTTATTTTTCCTTCTTAACTCCTGAGGGTTATAGATGTCTCACTTTCATGCCAACAATGGTGAGAATCTTGATCTTGGACTCCATTTCTGGATACCAGTTTAAAAGGCACATGACCAAAACAGGACACAATCAGAGGAAGGCCATAAGTAAGATTACAGAAACAAAGGTAGAAGGAGGATGTGAAACCATGGACTACCACGATGACTGAAGGACCTAGTGATACTTATCCTGGAAAATAAAACACATTATGATCTGTGGGGTTTGGGAGGAAAGAACTAGGTTCCTGTGAGTGTAACAATTAGATTGAATAGAACTTTGGCTCAACCTATAAAACTTTCTAAATTCTAAAAATATCTTATATTGAAACACACTCTTATTTTTTTAATTTATTTTTTTACATTTATTTATTTTTGAGACAGAGAGAGAGAGAGAGAGAGAGAGAGTGTGTGTGTGTGTGTGTGTGTGTGTGCAAGTGCACAAGCAGGGGAGGGGCAGAGAGAGGGAGACACAGAATCTGAAGCAGGCTCCAGGCTCTGAGCTGTCAGCATTGAGCCTGACACAGGGCTCAAACCCACAAACCATGAGATCACAACCCGAACTGAAGGTGGACATGTCTGAACCACCTAGGCGCCTCTGAGATGTACTCATTTAAAAGCAGCTGAGCTGCCTGTGTAGGAAGAGGCCACTTCCTGTCCTGTCTGTAGAGGAGTCTTATAGAGGAGTTGCACTGAGTAGTCTAAAGCTCCATCAGCTCTAATAGTGGTGATTTCATAAAACTAGTTCCAAAGTCTAGCCTGTCTCACTTAAGCAGTGGACCTTGCTATTTGTAGCAACCCAAAAGTGTCTACCTGAATGAGGAGAGAAAGTCAAGGTTAGGGCACCTCGTTCTTTTCACATTAAGATTCATTCGCCACAAAGGCTTGTCATTTAGCATAAAGAAGTAGCTGCTCTGTCAAGTTGTTCTTGGTCTCTGGTATAATCACCAATCTCTAGGCAGCCTCTGAGGCTCCAAGCAATTCAGGCATTCCTTCTCCAGCGTCTCCTCATCTGTAGGGGAAAGCCCAAGCTTGTTACATGAAATCTTCATGATCTGGCATCTGCCTCCCTCTTCAGGCTCATCTGCTTTTCTCTCTTTTCTCTCTTCCTTCTCTACATACTCCTACTACCACTCTGCCCAGATGTCATTTCCTCCCTAAAGCTTCTGAAGCATTCCTGAAGAAGTCCCTCCTCTGAAATTCTTGCACAATATGCAGGTTTGCATAATAAACATTTCTATAATTCTACTTATCGCACGATACTCTGAATATCCTATTCCACTGTGTCCTTCTTGGGAGAAGAGCTTGAACTGTTCACATCTAAATGTCCACTATCTAATATATCACCATTCATAGAGTAGATAATAAAGATTTTAAGTGAATTATACATACCCATAGTATCATGAAATTGATTTTACAGCTGAAGACAAGAGTCTTTCTAGAAATTCTAGCAAATACAGATACAGAGTCGTTTTTTTAATACTGTTTGTAACTTAGGAAATGAATACACTGTGCCTGGCATAAATATTCTGTTCTTCTCAAATTATATATTAATACATTTAACTGGAACAATATTGTTCAACAATACCAATATTTTTGTTCACATAGTTTGTCTTTTACCCTTCCCATTCCCTTCTCCTTAATTTTTACTCTTTCTTCCATCCTTTACTTTCAACCCATTGCCCATCTCCAATAACTAAGCTAAGCTGTCCTTCACCTCCTCTTGAAGTCCTCCTTCCTCTTATAAGACATTTTAAAAGTACATATTAGGTACCAGAAATAGTAAGTTTTGTGCTGGAGACCCAGAATTTAAGGAAACATGCTTTCCATTTAATGATTTTATTGTCTGGTTGAGAGAACAGACCAGTGGAACAACACAAAAATAAACCATGGTTAGTGTGAAAATAGGGATTGTAAGAATAGAGAGCTGTAGGAGCTCAGAAATGGGGTGCCTTCCTTAACGGGGACAGCCTGGAATACTTCCCAGAGGAGGTGATGTTCAATTGTTTTAATAATATCCAGCTATAAATGGACTTACCCGAGCCCTAAAACTGGAATCAATATATTCTATAAATGAAAGGCTAAGGAAAAGTCAACTTTTATGTCTTGAATGAAAAAATTCCTAAAACATTGGTTATGGAAGTCCTAAGTAGTTCTATCCTATACTAGTTGTCTTTTCCTTCAAGTCATCTATCTTCACGATGGGTAACCATTGCTGACGGGCCATATTGATCTCCTGGGAATTCAATCAGCTGTTAGGAATGGCTAGAGAGAGAGTGAGAGTAGATATGACCATGGTCTGATTTCCATAACTTAAATGTTCAATAATGGAAAAATGGCCTAAGATCCATAAGATGAAACATTCAAATTCAATAAAAATAATGGCATAAATCTATATTTACTGAGTTGGAAATAGGCCCATGACATATTTTTGAGTGGAAAAGGAGGACACAGTACGTACTATTTGGGTGAAATGTTCATAATCATTGATGTGCATAAAGAGCCACAGAAAGGTATCCACGGAAGGATAATTAATCAAAACGCATCATTTTTGCATGCCCTGGATGGGGAAATTGTGTTGTGTTTATCTTTCTTCTTTGTGCAACTGTGGATTTATTTGATTTTTTAAAATTAGTATGTCATTGGAAGAGCAGCAATAGCATTTAAGAGCAGGGTTCCCAAATCGGAGTTAATTCAAGCTCTTTTGTTTACTAACTTAAAGACCACAGGCAAGTAGCCATTCCTGTTTGTGCCTCAACTTCTTATCTGTGAAATGGAAAGAATAGTACCTAACTCAAATAAGTAGTTCTCAGGACTGAGAAATAAACACAAAATTCTTAGTCCTTTTGGTCATGTTGCACTATAAAATGGAATGGTCCCTGGAACATGAATTTTTAATAATTTTAATAATTGTTGCAAAGATTATTTAACAAAAGCAATAAAAATATAGTTTGAATTATAAGGCTTCTTTCTTTACCTGCTTCAAATCTTGAGCCAAGTTTCATCTCAAAGAGCAACCTAAAACTACAAATAACCCCTCCCGCCTCCAATGCCAGCACAGACTTTCTCTCCCACTTTTTTTCTCCATAATGTCTTTCTTTACTTTATTCTTCTCTTTGGCACTCATTACTCTCTAACATATGTTATTCATTCATTCATTCATTCACTCATTCATTCATTCAATTTACCATTGATCTCTGTCGAACAGAATCTCAGGCCCATGAAGAGAAGGATCCTCGTCTAGTTTGCTAATTAATGTACCTTAGCACCTACAGCAGTGTTGGCACATGGTAGACACTCAATGAGTATCTATTGAATGAATGAATGTTAATAAAAAGTTTGCAATGACATGGTAAATGGTATACACTGGCATACAACTTGTCCTTTCAGTAGAAAGTGATTTGACCAAAAATGCAAAGTTAGTGAAATCTGATGAGGCTGTTGTACATACACCGCCACTGAATGAACTAGAAATGGAGCCTCATTCAAGCAGGCTTGTGGGGGGGGGGGGGCAGAGCATGAACCAGCTAAGGAATAACACACAACTGGTCTTTCTCTTACTCATTGAAGGCAATGGCAAATAATTATGCCAAACCAAACTGGCTTCTTCTGGAGCTTCTTCTAGAGACTACAACAAGGATGAGCCAGGTGATGAAGGAAAGAGAGAAAATTTATAGAAGGAAGGAAAAAATCATAAAACAAAGTCAAGAGGGAGACAGAAAAACTCACTAGCACTACCTCAACCTCTAACAGCTCTCAGTTCCAAATCCAGGTCAGAGCTGCCATTCAAGAATGCACAACCATGGGGCACCTGGGTGGCTCAGTTAAACGTGTGACTCTTGGTTTCAGCTCAGGTCATGATCTCACGGGGTTCGTGAGTTCAAACCCCATGGTGGGCTCCATGCAGATAGTGTGGAGCCTGCTTTAGATTCTCTCTCACTCTCTCTCTGCACCTCCCCCACTTGGATGCTTTCACTCTCTCTCAAAAATAAATAAATAAACTTAAAAAAATTATTTTAAAAAAATGCACAGTCTGTTTTGGGTTTTGGGTTGGTTGATTTGTTTCCCTTAAGTGAACTAAAATAGTTGCATCTTTACAATCCAAAGATCTAAGTTAACAACTGAAAACTGGTTAACTAGAATAAGTAGTATACAAATTATGCACTGAGTTAAATCACTATTATTATTTTTTTTATTACTTTCAATATGCTCATCAAAATAAAACTAGAAGGAAACTATTCATCATGTCATGTCACAAATGTTTCCTTCTAATAGTGGGATTAAGTTACAATTATTTTTCTTTTGTAATATATTTTAATATTTATCTTCTATATTTGCTATGATCAGTATGCTAAGTTTGCTAACAGCAGATATTTTAGGCCCTTAAATACCATCATGTAGTAATTACTATATTCAATACTTATATCATTGTTTGTCCATTTATTCATCAAGAAAACTCAAATGAAGTGCCTACTATTTGCTACCTGTCTCTTTGGAATAGTAAGTAGGGTGATGTCATTAGTAAGTTTCAAAAGTTATTTTGAATCATTGGCCACAATATCCCTGCAAATTAATTTTGTATTTTAAAACTATTGTGAATTCTAATAACACTTTCTTATGCAGAAATTAATTGCTTTTGAGAAGGACAAGTTCTAGAAAAGCCTTTTTTCAGCTACACTTTCAGGGTGATGCTAAGATTTTGATGTTTTTACCTGTGGAAGAAGATGAAGGTCAAAGTGTTAATTCCACTATCATTAATATTATGATTCTAATTATTATCATTATACATTTTTATAGCACCTTTCATCTTAGAGACTAGCTGTAACTAACTGCTTTGTCTATGAGCTGATTAACTCTTCACTGAGTGTGATGAAAATTTCTAGATGAAAAATAAAATAGATTGTCATAATGGGGTTTAGATATCTCCCCATGAAGTGGAATGAAACTAACGTGGTTGGTTTCACATTCTTTTGAATTTGATATAATTTGAGCTGAACAGAGACTAACTGAAAAGTCCTGAAATTATCTCCCCCAGAATGTGAAGAGTGACAGTATCTGATCCAGTGGTTCCAGCGAGTGCATTCAATTTTGAAAGGCCAGTTAGATAAGGGAATATTGGCACAACTCTCCAGATATCCACTCCCCAATTAACAATGTCATTTTCTGTTTTTCTAAATGGAGTCTGGGAAATTTGTCTTGGCAATGCTGGTCTCTGCTTAGAGCTTATACTTTTCATAGATGATGACTGCTCCAATTCCACATCTCTGGAAAGATGTGGGCATAGGTGATGGAAGGTGATGGAGAAAATGAGAATAATATATAAGCACTATAACCATAGTATTCCTTCATGCCTTCCTGTGCCCATGTTTCTATTTTACAGAAACACCTATTATAGTAAAAAGACAGACCCCTGTCTAGACACACTAATAGAAGTCAACTACATGGGTTTTCCTAGCGCTTTTCTTTGACTTTGCATGGCATAATGAATGGACATCTGAGGAAACAAAGAAAGAAATAAAGGATCAAAAATAAACTGAACTTTTCTGTTGAGGAATTTTAGACTTGGAACAGACTTCAGCAATCCTGTTGCTCACTTCACTGTGGTAGATCACAGATATGTTCAGACTCTTGGCAAATTTTAAGCTCATGTATGTTTATCTGTGTGTAGTGTAGGAGATATATATGCTAAACACTTATATGTGTAAAGAATTTAGGATGGCACATCTATTCTACTCTTTTTCCCAAAAAACTTCTTTACAAACTCCTTTACAAAGGATAGGGATGAGCTCCTAACGTAGAAGATATTCAAGAATTACCTCAAGAAAAAAAAAATCAAGGGATACCTGGGTGGCTCAGTCGGTTAAGTGGCTAACTTCAGCTCAGGTCATGATCTCACAGCTTGTGGGTTTGAGTCCCATGTTGGGATCTGTGCTGAAAGCTCAGAGCCTGGAGCCTGCTTCGGATTCTATGTCTCCCTCTCTCTGCCCTCCCCCCCTCAAAAATAAATAAAAACATTAAAAAAATTTTTTTAAGAAAAAAAAGTAAGACAAGGGAATACTGTTCATCTACTATGGTTATTCCTGCCTGAAGATGATACCTTAATCTTAAATTCCAATTATCTGCCCTCTTGTTACACCAATCAATAGTTCAAACATATGCCTAGCCATTTGAATTCTAGCCAACAATCTACTTTCGACTCCCTCTTTTCTTGACATTTATTGGAGGAACAATTACATTTTATGCCTAGACTGATCTATGAGTACATGGCCAGTGGCCCTTTTTATGACATGGTTTTTCTATTCTATAGTAAGACTCTATCAAAGAAACTGTTGGAGTGCCCATTGTCAGAAACTTTGACATCAGTTTGCATGTACCCATCAAACACCAGCCACTGAGCCTACTTTTGGCTCTTCCAAGATGGTCAAATACTGAACCATCGATAACTGGCAACAATGACAAGAAGATAGAGCTATCTGATTAGAACTCAATGGAACCAGTCACAGAATAGAGCTTATCTTTGCTGACCACATGCAGTGTTTCTTTTGTAAAATATGTCTTTAGAGTGAAAAGTAATCGTGTCCACCTGTTTAATTGATGGGGAGTACATGTATCCAAATTTTATCTGGACAAACCGAAAAAAAGACATTGTCTGTATGTTTACATGGCAATGGGGATGGGGGTAAATATGTCCAATATCAAACAGACTGAATTTTTAGCAGACAGACAGAAGTTGAGGAGGCATTTAAAGACCTGCACAAAAATATTCAGAGCAGTTTTATTTATAATAACTAAGAAGTGGAAGCAACCCAAATGTTCATCAAGAGGAGTATGTCATATTCACTCAAATATGAATACACATTGTATGAATTACTTATTGATTTATATGCCAATTCAAACATTGTATGAATGGTATATTTATACAACTTGATATATATTATGGTTTATTAATACAGAATAAGACACTATTCTACATAAAAAGTAGCAAGCTATCAAAATAACAGCAACACAGATTTCAAAATTTGTATTTTGAGAAAAAAAGTCAGAACCAAAGGAGTACATTCTGTATTTACATTGAGCTCTAAAAACAGGCAAAATTAAGGCAAAAAAAAAAAAATTTGGATAGTGATCCTACTTGGTGCACCAACAGTGGTGCCCCCTCATTCTACACATCATGAAAACTGAGCTGCTGAAGCAGATTGGCAAGGTTATGAGATAATTAGCAACAAAACTGAGATCTAAATTCTCAGACATAGGCTGTCTCCTCTTGGTCCATATTTATTCAGTCAACACAGTTTATAGAGCCTACCCCTTGTTCCAGGTGCTATGCTAGGCATGAAAATCAAATGATAAAAATAAACTTGGCCCATGCCCTACCTGGCAATAAAGAATAGAGGGTAAGAATGCATTTATTGCAAACCAAATATTTTGGATTCACAGTGCATAGAATAAAACTTCTTAATAGGATATAAGTTGTTTATCTCACACCTTTAAGCCCTTACCCTTACCCTACCGAGGAAGAGGAATTTGCAACTTCAGCCCTTGGGTCCTAATTTTGTCTAAGGAGGGATATAGAAACTAAATGCACCATGTGAAAGGATCCCGCCATTTTCTTCCACATTTCCATATATCTTCTCCATTCCACAAAGTGGTGTCCCCTGCTTTACTATCATTCTAGAGCTATGGTTGTTTCAGATATACTAGCTTCCTTTACAATATTGTGAACTTCTTGAAGGCAGAAAGTTATTTCATTCATATCAATATCCCTGAGCATATACCCCCATGTGCCAATTGCCTGAACACTACACTCTGCCTAGAAGTCTGGACCCTTTCTGTCACCCACCACTATATTCTTACTCCAGGAACTCTGGATCTAATATATAGGTTCTATAGCCCTGTGTATCATATGCCTTGAAGGGACAATGGCTCCACAAAAGGCTTAGATCTAATATAGGACATGTATGTATTGATCTGGAATTAGAACAGAGTCCCCAAACTTCAGATGTTCTCCCATGACCTCAGAATCATTCATTCTAATTCATCATCAGCCCTACTTGATCCATGCTAAAGGTCCAGTCAAACCTCAGGCTTTGAAAGAGAGAGGTAATGTGGAAAGGATAAAACTTTATCTGATTCAGCACATTGCCCTTGGCCTCCTGGAATCAGAAACCTGAACAAGGAAGTGAGTATCCCTCAGGGCTGAAGTCTCAAGTTCTCATGTGAAATTGCAAAATAGAGCAGAGTAAAAATGGAAGATAATTTTTAGAAGACAGAACACGGAAGATAATTCTCATATAAGATGCCAAGTATTGAGAACACTATGACAAAATACCCAATGGAACAACTCAAACTGACTGCTGTCAGAAAGACAAAGAAAAGCCTGATACCTGATTTTTTTTTTTTGTTTAACAATGTTGAATGTGTAAACAACAGTTCAGATAGAAAGAACAGAAATGTATATATCTACCTAGCACCACCAACTTAATTTGATGGGAAAGAATATCTGACAAGTTGCTTGTGTTCTAAGAACTGACTGGCTGGTTAGAGACCCTGCTCCCATTCACACCCCCTCCTCTATCATTATTTAACCAGAGAGTTAGATGTGTCATAGACAGCCTCCACTGGAGCCTCAGGCATGATAAAAATAAATAAGGTGTTAATATTTTGTCGTTATTATTTATTTTTTGTGTGTAATTTCTTCAAAAGCATAACATATCATTGATAGTCTGTATGGATTTCAGCCTAACAGCTGAAACAAACTTTTAAACCCAAATGTATTATTGCTCTTTTGCCATGAGCATGTGTTCAGCTTAAGAATATTTATTCAGGACCCAAGAAATAGCTCTAGGCTTTTCTTTTTTTCACGTTCACTCACGAGTTACAAAGAGCCTTCATTATGAAAATTTAATTGAGCCACGTGGTTCTGTGTCAATGCGCACTGTGAAATATTTTGCTTCTGCCAGTTGGAAAGATATTATTCTTTGTTAGGTTTATAAAATCCTACAACCTTAATTCTTCTCTACCATTCTGAAATAGATCTGGTTTCTGGCAAATTGAGTCAGTAAGTAGAATTTATTTTTTTTCCTTATAATTGTTTTATTTTCCTAAAAAATATGTGCAACATGAAAAATGAAGCAGGACTGGAATAAATGGCTGTCAACTCAACAAACCTTAAGTAAATTTTATGCCTGGTGCTGCCATTGGTATTCAATATCACTAGATATTTTACCTTGAATAATCACTGATGGACATTGATTTTGTCTTTGCTCTTCACAGCACAGCAAAATTAATGTGAAAGTCAGACTCAAATGAGTCCCAATGGTGTCCTCCGATCTCTGCTGAGAAGCACATTTCAAATACAGAAGAAATGGCAACCAGCTGAGACCCAGTGTATCTTGTATTGTAACAATTAATGGATATGAATGGCCCTCACAGGAGAGCTTGGGTTACCTTTATATCAACTTTGGAGGTGAGAGTCTGAAACAGTTCACTGAGGTTAATATGTAGTGGTTTTATGATTTGATTAATCCTCACCAATTAAAATGATGATGTTTCTCTTTTTTCACATTATTATTTTCTTAATTACCCTTTTGGGTATGTGGATATAACAGTGAAATGTCAACAAGGGGGCAATAATTTCATAGGAGTTCAGAGTCAAGGAAAAAAAAATTTTTCCTGAATGTAGTTTTTTTTTTTTTAAGAGAAGAGAAAGATAAGAGCGTAATGTAGTGTTTAGTGGTAAAGTAGCAGTGAATATTGGGCATAGAGCATAAGTCTTTACCCTTGATTCAAGAAGGTGTGTTGGTGATCTGTCATGTTGAGAGTGCCTAAAACTCCACCCTCCCATTTATCTGGTTCACACTAATTCATATCACATGATAATAAACTGAAGAAAGCATGAGCAACACTTTAGGTGAGCTTTGGACTATTAAAGATGGTGAATCCTCATAGATAGAGGATGTTTGTTCTTTGTTTTTACATATCTCAGCACCTAACTCAGTTCACAGGGCAGACAAAGTAGGTACTTAGAAAATTTTGAAGTGTAACATATAAAAGATTGCCTGACATTGTCTTTGTATAGCAGATACAGTCGGTGCTCTATTCCTAAACACCTGGCTCTCACGTCTAGGCTCCATACTCATCAATGGCATTTTATGGCAAACACGTGCAACTCTCTGCCTAAAAATTTCTCCCATTATTCAACCATTCTCAGCCCACAGAGGGCAAGACATAAGTGCTAGGTATTTAACACAACTAGAAACAGCTGTCAGTGAATGACAGCAGAAGTTGGAGAAATGACACAGTATCTTCAGACCTTGGGTGGGACAACTTAGGAATACTCAGCAATGTCACCCAGAGTTCCTTAGTGGGATTGACTCCAGGGGCTCAAAGTGGTAATCATGGGACTCACACACCCTATATTTTCTTCCTTTCCTACTCTCTCACTTTTGCCCTCCCCTTCTAGCACATCCCGGAATCACTTTCCAGGTGCTTCATCTTGTCATAGGTTTGCTTATAGGGAAATCAAATTAAGACACATTTTTTGGGGGGCGCCTGGGTGGCTCAGTCGGTTAAGCATCCGACTTCGGCTCAGGTCATGATCTCCCGGTCCGTGAGTTCAAGCCCCACGTTGGGCTCTGTGCGGATAGCTCAGAGCCTGGAGCCTGTTTCAAATTCTGTGTCTCCCTCTCTCTCTGACCCTCCCCCATTCATGCTGTCTCTCCCTGTCTCAAATATAAATAAACGTTAAAAAAAAAATTTTAAAAAGACACATTGTTTGGCAACATTCCTCAGGATGCTAAAAAAAAAAAAAAAAGATAGCACATGATATCCTATGCCAAAATTTGTTTTTAAAGCTAACAAAGGAGCGCCTGGGTGGCTCAGTCAGTTAAGTGTCCAACTCTGGGTTTCAGCTCAGATCATGATCTCTGGTTCAGGAGTTTAAGCCCCACATCATGCTCTGTGCTGATGGTGTGGAGCCTACTTGGGATTCTCTTTCTCCCTCTCTCTGCCCCTCCCCCACTTGCACTGTCTCTCTCAAAATAAATAAATATAAATAAATAAGTAAATTATAAAAGACAGTGCAAATAGACAGCTGCCATGTTCAGTCCTAGTTCCCGCAGCTTAGTATCCTTTCATTACACTGACATGTTTCAAGCATGTATATTAACTGTACACCTCCTGTAGATGCCTGTATTATACCTTCAACACCTATTCTGATACTAAAGCAGTGATCACAAAAGCAAAAATGTTCTACACAGTTAATCAAATTGCTTCATGGACAAGGAAAAAACTCCAAACCCAATCATTTATCTTCAGTCTTTTCTAGTCCAATCTTATCCCTTCAGGTCTCTGTGCAACATAGACTTAAAGGCAAGATTTGGCTATTATTTGGTATAATTTAATCAAAATAGATAGCAAATCAACTAATGCAAGGCACAAAGTTACACGGGGACTAGATTTCAGCTGTGTTGATGATACAAATGCCAAATTACCATTTTAATCTCTCCTGAATCTTCACCTCCCTTAATGGAACCAGTTGTATTATCATTGGATTTTCGTTTTACCATTTTCACATTCAACGGGTTTGATCAATTGGATTGATTTTCTCATTCTCAGTCTCTCTCATCATTTTTAAAATATATTATGTCAAATATTAAGACTAGATTACCTCTGTGTTCAAAGTGACTGTTCCCATTAATAACCAAGTACAAGAGAGAGTAAAGAATCCTTGAAGCTATATACTGCTAATTAAATATATTACCAATTATGTGACCTTGAACAAAGTTCTTGATCCCTCAAGGCCATTTTTATCTATATAATAAGAATAACAATGCCTAATTTTCAGGCACTTTATGAAAATTAACGATAATATATTTGATGTTGCTAGCACAATTCAAGCATTCTAGACTGTCATTTTTGTTTTGGTATTGCTCAATCTTTCCAGGCTTATTTCTTGTCCAATTGTATTAATTGCATCTGAAATTGATTATGCTTCTTTGGAAAGTTTTCCATTTCATGTTTCTCTCAATTCACATAGGACCTGTTTTAGCCAAGGCTTTCATATGCTTAACAATTTCAATCAGGTCAACAAATAAAACTTTGCATGGGAAGCTCACATGGTAGAATTGGAAGTGCCTGTTGAGATAGTTTCCACGGAAAGGAAACACAATTTTAAGATAAGCCTAACAATGTAATTAAGTGTAATGTGTCACTAAGCTAGGGAGAAAAGTAAATTTGAAATTATTATTTGGGAGTTTATGTTTTAGAATTTAGCCTACTGAATTGCTAGCTATAACAAAGAGCTATTTGAATATTGCAAAGATTAAATGAGATATGTAATGAAACCACCTAGCACAGTAGTTGGCACAAAAGGCATTCAAATAAGTAGGACATCTTCTAAACAAAAGAAAAACATGAAATTGCATTACCTTTCTTGCTATATCATGGACCAAGATAATTTAGATTGGCATATACTGCGTTATCTTAATGTTATACATCCAAGATATTAAATATGTAACATATCCTTCTGCATTTAAGACCCAGAGACATCATTCATAATGAAGCAGAATTTTAAATGACTTCTTCACCTTTTTGCCCATAAACTGTATTTTCTTTCTGTCTTGAAACTTAACAGCTGGGAAATACTCTCAAACACTCATTCTCAGTGATTTAAATTTAAGATTTTTGGTTTTAGGAAGAATAAAATATGCCAGTCTTAAGGGTTGTTTCTTCTTCTGAACTCAGATTGTCAGGATATGATGCATCCTATGGCATGGAGCCCAGTTTGTAAAAATGATCCAGGTTCCAAAAAACAGTTTATGTCTAGAAAGCATTCCTAAACTTTCCCTTTGGGATCAGTATTCCTAAGAGGCATGCAATCCAACTAAGATAAGAGATTGATTTTCATTTCATTTTAATTTTCAAGCTTTCTACCAAACAACTGATTGAAAAGTCAGTTCAGTGTGCAAAGAACCCTTCCTTCCTTTCCTTTCCTTCCTTCCTTCCTTGCTTCCTTCCTATGTTTATTATTTATCTTTGAGAGAGACAGAGTGTGAGTGGGTGAGGGGCAGAGAGAGAAAGGGAGATACAGAATCCGAAGCAGGCTCCAGGCCCTGAGTTGTCAGCACAGAGCCCAACATGGGGCTCAAACCCAAAAACCGTGAGATCATGACCTGAGCTGAAGTTGGATGCTTAACCAAATGAGCCACCCGGGCACCCCTTTCTTTCCTTCTTAAAGTTAAACATATGCATCTTTCTTTTGATCCTTTATCACATGCTCTTTCATTGTTTGTGTAAAAGAACAGATAATTGGGCACATTGTGATAGCATCACCAAAATCTCTTTAATTTCTGTAAGTATACATCACTTACAAAGTGAGTCAATTCAATCAGATAAATTCTACCACAATTTTGTAAAGGGAGGTCCTAGAATTTAGCTGCTTAATAAGCTATGACAGAGTTTCACTATGTTGAGTGGGATAATTCAGTGGGAAAAGCAGAGCTTATATAAGATTTTCCTGAATATCTCTGTATTTGCATGGCTTCTTTAAAAATTGACCCACATTGTTGTTTTTCAAAACATAGTTTTCTCTTATTCAGGCATCTCCCTCTACAGTCTTAGCATAACTGGACAGTTACAAATATTACAATAGTGATCCTTTCCTACTATGCACTGTTGAAAACAGTAGAGAATGGAGAACTTTATTTTCAGTGAAGCATGCCCATTAAATAAATGAATGCGAAGGTCTGAGCCCTCCCCACCTTCAAATTAGCAGCTCTGTTAACTAAATTTGGATGGTAAGCCTTTGAATAATTCATAAGAAAATAAATATGACATAAATTTGTACTGTTTGCTTTCCTCTTAATTATAACTGAAGAAGAGAGTTGGCCCCGTGGGTTGCTAATTGGGGTAGAAATGGGAGTGGGGAGCTCATTTTCTGGAAGCACAATTCCTGGGCTTGGTCAGCTTGAACTTCAACACTGGAAATGAATCCAGCAATCATGATCCTAAAATGCTCCATCCTGGAATGAGGATGGAAATCAGGACTCCTTTCCTATTTCAATAATAACCTATTGTCTGGCACATACCAACAGGTACCAAAGCCAAGTTCTTTGCAAGAACATGAATATTAGGTCTCACTGCTTGAATAATAATTAAATTTGGACAGTTAACTACACTAGATATGACAGTCTGTTAGGGAATGTTCCACTAGAGAACTGAAGTATTTGGATATATTACAGTCACAATGGGTTTGAAGGCCCTTTCGAAATGAAAATGCAGATAGAGTCTCATAATTATCTTTGCAGAGACGTGTGTTCATGGACATGCCTAAAGGTCCAAAGTGTCCACAAATAAACTAGATTTTGTGATCCCATGTTATTGTATAGATGGTGAAACTTTTAAGAGAAAAATGGTTAGCAAACATGTACCTATCTGTCATATTGTCGGGAAATTCCCTACAAGGTATCACCACTGTAGGGATGAGGAAACAGAATCTCAAAATGCATCAGTAATTTAATAAAAGTCGCAGGATATGGAATACTGTATTTTCCAAAGATGTCATAACAATGCCTCCACATGTTCTTCTACAATGCAAACTTGAAGTGGAATCTATGTCCCCTCCTCCTTCTTCCGGGAAATCTTATAACAGCTACAACCAACAGAGTATGACAAGTGATGTTATTTGACTCCCAAGACTAAGTTCCATGCAGCTTCTGCCCAGGATGCTAACCTTGGGGGAAGCTAGGAACCATGTAAGAGTTCCAACTTCCCTGAGGCTGCCACATTGGAGAGGTCACAGGTAGGTGCTATTTAGAAAGCCCTAAGTGAGCTTCCAGCCAGCAGCCCATATCAACTGCCAGTCATGTGAGTGTGCCATCTAGGACAACCAGCCCAGCTGAGCCTTCAGATTACTGCAGCCCCCACCAACATCCAACTGCAACTGCATGAGACCCAGGTGAGGAATTTCTATGCCAGAGCCTACATAAATTTCTGACCCACCAAATCATGAGAAAAAAAAAAAGTCTTAAGCCACTAAGGCTTGGGGCAATAATAATTGAGACATGCATCATCAAGCTAGGCTTTGGAGCTGAATGTATCTGATCCAGGGGTATTATTTTTCCCAATTATATATTCTCAGGGGTATGTAATTCCTATTATTTTTCATGGCAAGGATGTGGGGTTTCAGTGGAGAAAACACAGAGCTTTTAAATCATCGTTAATGAATTGAGTGGTAGATCCACTACCTTTATAGGTAGATCCAATAAAGACTGAGGTACAACAAAGGTAAAAGAAAATATGAGGTAGGATGTAAAACATAGCATGCATTAATCCAGTAAGCTAAACAAAAAGCATTAAAGTAGCCTTTAAGGCACTGTAATCTAACCCAGTTTCTTGTGGTTTAGTGATTAGTTAGGAGACAAAGATGTACCAGAATAAACGTCTCTACTTTATCCCCACTCCTCAAAAATATCTTCTATTTCTCAGAAATCAAATACAGCAAGTAATTGAAAAATAGACAGCTATTAAGATTTTAGCTTCAATACAACTCACAGAAGCGGGGGGGGGGGGGACAGTTAATGGATGCAGAATTTCAGTGGAGGCAAGCATCTTTCATAAAGGTGAAGCAGAGCAATTGAATTTGATCTTGTCAATCATCATCAAACAAGATATATTGAGTATCTGTGCGGTATAAAGAACTCGGAGACAGAGGAAAAGAAAAAAAAGGAAGAGAACATAATTTCTATCCCCAGAGAGCTTCGGCAAGCTCTCTAGGGATAAGACAAGCATATGTGAGGTGACGGCACAATTTACTTACTTTTTGTTTAAACACATGTACTTCCACAAAGGACCTAAGGGCATGATGACAACAAGAAGAAAAGAATTCTGATTTAAGAGAAGTAATCTAACATTTGAAGGTCCGAAGCAAAACTGGAAGATAATTCACATTTTTCTCATTTGGAAATAAAAGGACAGGATTAGAGAAGTTAGGTGGTTTGCTCAAAGTCACTCAACAGAGTCAAGTTTATTTTTGGAGACTGTCAATTTAGAAGCACGCTTTCTATTCACTGTGCAGTGAAGCTGAGGATGGCCAAAGGGGTGGAATAGAAACTGAACACTCAGGACAACTCGCAAAACACACAATTAAGAAGAATAACAGGGGTGCCTGGGTGGGTAAGCATCCAACTCTTGATCTCAGCTCAGGTCTTGATCTCAGGGTCATGAGTTCAAGCCCCGTATTGGGTTCCGTGCTTGGCATGAAGCCTACCTAAAACCATCATCATCATCATCATCATCATCATCATCATCAAACAAAAACAAAAGTTAATACATGTTATCCATCTCTGCACTCCCTGTATCACTTGATTTTCTACATTCTTTACCTTTTTTCCTGCCTTTGAGTTGGACCGAAGCCAGAATCCCTACCACTGGCCCTCCTAATTCCTGAAAGTATCTTTATACATGCTACCTTTTTGGTCTCTAACTTGCCTCCAAGATACATATGTGTAACCAAATCAAGTGCATTCCTTAAAACTTCTTGCATGCATTTGTCTTAATTCCTTGCTGAAAGCGAAGCCTGAGCAATCTGCTTCACATTCACATTTCTCTGTGCTTTACCACTGCTTTCCCCTTTTAAAAGGAGAGCGCAGGCCCAAAATGGAGTCAGTTGTGCTAAACAGTAAGTCAGCAAACCGAGATTCCATATCTACCCTAACTGCATTTAACCCCCTAGGAATGTAACCTTTTTAACCAGTCAACATGGAATTATCTGGTCAGCCCTAGTGGAGATAACCCTCCCAACAGACCCCTTCCATTACCCTTAGAAGGGGACCTTGCCTGAAAGAATGCATTCCTTGCTAATAATTTCCTTTTTCCATCCCCTTTGCACCTTTAAAAACCTTTTCCTTTCTGCAGCTTGCAGAAGCTCCTTTCTATTTGCTAGATGGGATGCTGCCTGATTCATGAATCGTTTAATAAAGCCAATTTGATCTTCAAATTTACTCAGGTGAATTATGTTTTTTAATACCCCCCATTAGACTTGCTCATCTGGTTGTTAAGAAACCTAGACAATCATACAAAAAGAGTTAAAAAAAAAAAAAGAAACCTGCCCCTGGACCTGAACTTGTCAGGGATGTTTTCCTTGATTAAGCAGGGCTTGAACATGACATTTAAAATGGTGGAGTGATAAATATGCAATAGATATGGAGAGGCTGGTGCAAGGTAAATGTGTGGAATGGGGAGCGGGGGGAGAAGAAAACTAAGTCACATGATGTATTATAATAAAATATATTTCTAATGATTTTTTTAACAAGGGAATGAATTGCATCAGCAGGAAAGGCAGGAAGACTATAATTTGGGAAATGGGTTGAAATACAGCTATCACAAAACATGATTGCTTTGTATTTCAGTAAAATGTTGTTTTTATCTAAAATTTTACCTGAAATAAAAATATAAAGTAAACTTCTAGCAAGCACCTATTATGCCCCAGGCATTTTGCTGTGTATCTGCATGTAATTCACATTGATAATTAATAAGGTTTGCATTTAAGTAAAAGCTGAAGACCGTGGGCTAAATCCTCTCTTTGTAGCTTGGAGGCTTTTTTCCATCACAAGGCAGATGATGTAACCCAGTAGAGGTGAAGTCTTGGAAAGACAATTGCATATTCAAAAACTTTTCTCAGATGCAAATTGACGTCTGGGGCAGTTACTTTAATGGCCCCATTCATTCTCGCAGTACTTAGTACTTTCTGGAGAGGTTTCCTATCCTTTTAAAAATAACATTATTGGAATTTTATTTTAACTGACTTTTAGAGGCAATGAAGAAAGAGCCTAGATGTTTATGGCTTTTAACTTTTTTTTTTAAGCCAAGTACTCTCTAGTTGTGTTGATTTTAAGGGCTTTTTTTCTTCTTTCAATTCTCTATTCTACTTTACCCTTTGGTATCAAATTCATGATGGTCAACATTAGTTAAGTAAAAAGCTGTTGTATTTTCCCCCTTATTTGCCTTTACAGCAAATCTCACTACCTGAAAGTCATTTGCATAGAATAACAGCATAAAAGCAGGACTCTGGAACCAAACTGCCTGAGTTAAATTCTCAAACGTCACCCCCTGCATCACAACAGGATCTTGGACACAATACTTGGTCTTTCTGTACTTCAGTTTCCCTCTTTGTAAAAATGGGGCTAATGCTATAATTGCCCTCATAATGAGGTAATATTTTTTTATCAGATAAATTTAACATGTAATATTATACACATGTAAGGTGTATTATCCTGTTACCTTGATACATTTATATAGTATAATATGGTTGCCATTGTAATGAGAGTAATGACATTACATACGTAAAGTAAAATATTTCTATGTTCAATAAACTGTACACTACATCTCCATGGCTATTTTAGTATTTGTTGCAAGTTTGTGCCCTTAAATACCATCAATCTTATCCCCTGCCCCTCCCAGTGCCTGTTTTACTCCCTGATTTACTCTTTTTTTCTAGTATTTGATTTTTTTTTAAGATACCACATATAAGTGATATCATAAATGGAGTGATATTTATAAAGAGCTTTGGAAAATTTCTGGCACATAATAAGCCCTTTACACATGTTAGCTACGGTAAGTATTGGGACGGAAGATCCAAGAGGGCAGGAATTTTTGTCTGTATTATTCACTATTGCATCTTCGGCAACTACAGAGTGCCTACCACATAACAGATCTTCAGTACGTAATGGCTGAATAAGCATATAATTTCATTTGCTTGTTTTATTTTCATAATAACAAGGGAGACTCTGCTAGAATTCTGTTATTCCAGATAAATGCAGATAAAAAGTTAACTAAAGAGAAAACATTAAATTCTGCTGCTGACCAAAACAAAAATTAGAGTCAAACTTAATGAATTTTATCATAGAAGAGCTTCTAATATCTCAACAGAGTGAACATACAGTCCAGAGAATTTCAAGATGGGTTGCAATAATACATGTTGAGTTGTAGCAAATATTTATTAAGCATTTACTATAAACCAGGCATTTCACACGCATAATCATATTGAATGCAAGCATAGCCTTATGATTACAAAAAGGTGATTTTTTTTTGAAGTTTATTTTGAGAGAGAGAGGGAGAGAGAGAGAGCACACACACACAGCAGGGGAGGGGCAGAGAGAGAAGGAGAGAGATAGACTCCCAAGCAGGCTCCACACTCTCGCTGAGCCGGTCACAGGGCTTGACCTCACAAACCGTGAGATCATGACCTGAGCCAAAATCAAGAGTCGGTTGCTTAACCGACTGGGTCACCCAGGCACCCCAAAAGGTGATTATTATCTTGATTTTACAGATGAGGCCCTTGAAGCTCAGAGAAGCTAAATAATGTGCCAAGGGCACTAACTAGTAGCTAACAAGTGGTACAGCCAGATATAGAACCCAAGGATTTCAGACTCCAGAGAACAACTGTTTAAACACTACACTGTGTGCTAATGTATTCATTTAATAAATAATGCATTGGGAGTCTAAAATATGTCAGGCTCTATGCTGAGTACTCTGCAAATGAAAATGTGCTGGAGGAATAATCCCAATGAAAAAAACGGCAGAGTTGCACCAGGAAAGTTAAAGAAGGTGAGCATCTTAGTTAGTGACTAATATAAAGGGATGTCTATGCTAAACAGCACGAAGAATATTGAGATAGTTCTGCAAAATCTGAACTATATATAAAGCCAGTGACTGGAAGGAAGGGGAGAAAGTCAGTCATAGGTCCACCAAAAAGGTGGTCCTGAGTGAACCTCGTGGTTTGCCTTTGGCTTTTTCCTTTTCTCTCTGACTTGGTATACATGAAAGGATGACACAAATCCACAGTAATACTGCCCTCTATACTGAGCACACTGTCTCTTCATGACTCCTTACCCTGCAGATACTGGGATCTCTTACTATGTTACCTTGTAATGGTTTGTTTAAATGTTCCTATCTCTTACTAAATATCACCTGTTCCTCCTGGACAAGGACCTTGTCATTCTTGATTTTAGTATCACCTTCTCAGCTTCCTTAGTTAGCACAGCTTAGGTGGGAAATGAAGAAAACACACTGAATGAAATAAAACTCACTTATTATAAGTCCAGTGAACTCTAGAAAGTGGGAGCAATCAACCCAAGAAAGTGTGTGATACGGGTTGGGGTTGAGACAGTGTCCTGGCAAAGGAAAGCAATTATGAAAATCCCTCAGCCGATGAAAAAGCTTATGTGAGCATTGGAAAACCAGATAGATGGGTCAAGGCAAATTACACCTATGGAAGTCAAGGTAAGAACATATTTTTGACTTTTGAGGACATTTTCCATGAAGTGATTTGGCATAGTTTATATAAGCATTCACATATTGCACTCCTTTTAGAGTTTAGGCCAGGCAACATAAACTCTTTGATCTCATCAGATGACAGAGGTCCACTGACTCCCTTTTCACACTGTTTCCCAGTAAGTTCAAACTACAATTATTAGGCTTAGCCTCCAGGTCAATAAATATGTTTATCCTGAATTTCTATTATATTAAATTTCTATTATCTTTTTTTCCCCATTGTCCATTAGTTATTTATCTCTTTACTCCTTGTTACTCTAGTGGGAGGAATGTATTCTTTTATGTTTGCTTAATTTTACCATCTTCTTCTATTAATTAAAAATATAATAAATATTGCTCTTGGATAGGTATGTGTTCTATGAAAGAAATAAAAAAATTCATTAATATAGCCAAGATTAAATAAAAATCAATGCTGTTAGTTCTTGATCTATGTTGAAAAACTTGACTTCATCCCTATTAAAGCACAAAACTACATGCTACAACATAAATGAACCTTAAAAACATTATGCTAGGTTAAAGAAACCAAACACAAAAGGCCATATATTATATAATTCCATTTGTATGAATAATCTAAAATAAGCAAACTTGTAGAGACCAAAAGCAAACTGATGGCTTACAGGGACTGTGAGTGGGAGAGAGAATGGGGAATGGCTGCTTAATGGCTATAGGGTGTCTTTTGGGGGTCATGAAAATTTCCTGGAATTAGGTGGTGATGACAGTTGTACAACATTGTAAATATATGAAAAGCCAATGAATTGTATGCTTTAAAATGGTTAAAATGGGGAATTTTATGTTATGTGAATTTTACCTCAATTTTTTTTAAAAAACATAAAAAATGAGATCTTTTGTCCACAAAAGTACTTTTTACCTTCAATTCCAAAGCTTCAGGATATTCATCTGAAATCAAACACATTCTGAAAGTTGCCAACATGTACTCTTACAGAGATCGAGACACTGACTGAATGGTTTGTTTCTAATATAAGAAGTTAACCTCTAAGAAAATAGTAACAATAAAAGGAGAAATCCTGAGCTACTTTTCCCCAAATCACCTCCAGCAGAACTGCCCTCTCACATGGTAGGTCTTCATTTTCCTAATAATATCTTTTTTTCAAGTTCATAATAAAATCTTAAAAATACTTTAGGAAAACTAATTTTAGATGGCAAATAATATTATTTGGGTAATTATTAACCCTCCCCAAAATAAACAATATTTATTTATAGTCAATAAACCAAGGGAAGAAATTTGTTACTTAAAATATTTTTGGTTTTTGGGGGGTGCCGATGTGGCTCAGTCTGTTAAGTGTCCAGCTTCGGCTCAGGTCATGATCTCACAGTTCATGAGTTTGGCCCCGCATCAGGATCTGTGCTGGCAACGCTGAGCCTGCTTTGGATTCTCTGTCTCCCTCTCCCTGCCTCTTCTCTTCTCCACTCACACTCTCTCCCTCTCTGAAAAATAAATATTTAAAAATATATATTTTGGTCTTTATTGTCCTTCTTTACTCACTTTTAATAGTTCAATCTTCCCACCACTGCTAAATAAATCAAGCTCTTGACAATTTTTTCAACCCCCACCAACATCTTTCCATCCATAGTGTTCCAACTCTTTATAGTACTTAGTAATGTCCTCTTCCTACTCCTTCCCCATTTCACATAAAACAATGAAGTTAGCAAACGAAGAAAAAGTAGGGCTTGCAAAAAAAAGAGAGATGAGACAAAGACAGGAAATGTGAAGAATATCATGAAGCTACGAGGTTAGAGCTTGTTGGCTAATGAGGACTAGTTGTACAGTCTTGCTAGCCATTATTGATACATGGGCTACCATTCCATAGTGGCGTCAAAATGCATGTTACAGTGATAGGCTTGGGGTCAGACACCCCTGTGTTTAAATCCAACTCTTTATGAGTATGGTCAACTTTTTATGTACTGTTAGCCTTAGTTAACTCGTATGTAAAATGGGATTAATAATATCTATTTCATGAAATTATCATGATGAGTAAATAAGATTATGTTAGCAAAACACCTGACACAGTGTAGAGTTCATACTAAACTTTCAGCCTTACCAACAGGAAAGTGAACATCACATAGCTACTATCAAAGACACATTAATTATTTGGCTTTTATATTAATATCTACTTTGTCAAGCATTCCAACAAGCATGATGATGACTTTTTTTTTTTTTTGGCCATTTATAAATTTTATCTCCCATCCTAATCATTTATTTTTTAGTTACTTGAAGGACTTTTACATTTATTTCCTTTTCATCTTGTATAGTATCATTCCCTTGCTTTTTGTGACCTTCCAATATCCTACTCTTTGCCTATCAGTAGTCTGATTTCAGCTTCTCTTGGTTGCCACCCTGCAATGCCAAATCATAGTAATGAGACAAACGTTAGTCAATTGAATAACTGAAGAGGACAGTCCTTCCACTTCCATTTGCTTTTTAGAAAAGACTAATAAGTTGATTCACAGTCCACAGCTCAGGGATGAATCTGGAGAGTCTGTTCCCAGCAGGCAGGGCATATGCCTTCTGTGTAACAGCTGTCTCTTTGTGCTATAACTTCAAGCACAGTATTGTGCTAAAACAGCAAGTAAATGTAATAAAAATGGGACAATTTAGCCTCCTCTCCTATGCACTGGGACATGTGAATAGGAAAAATAAAGAAAAAAAATCTGACTTTATATCAGTGAAATAGAGGAACTGCCCAGAAACAGCTGGGGTAGAGGAAAGGTCTGGGAAATGATCTTTCCACATCTCCTTTGCTAAAGAGAAACCCCAGTTATTGTCTGGCTTGCCTTCTGATGTCTTGCCAGTAACATCAGATTCTCTGAAACAAGGCAAAGGGATGCTGACAGCTGTGCCCAGCATGAAAACCACCAAACTGAAGCAAATCTTGTAGCCTGTCACGTGGCAGCAAGCCAAAGGAAGATATCAATGACGCACTTAATGACGTCCAAAAACAATTTGCACATATCAGAGCATTTAAGAGAAATAGAGGGAAGAGCATTTGGAAGCACCATGCACTGTATACGGTATATTTCTTTTCTGAAAACATAAGAATCACTGGATTTCCATGAATATGTTAGGTAAATGGATGCAGTAAAAGAGCATGTAACTATGCATGGTATCAGATGAAATTCAAGGAAAAAAAAAAAAGAAATTCAAGGAAAAAAAATAATACCTTTTAAGTAATCATAGTGCCATACTATTTCACATGTATCATTCAAGTGATCTTCATGCTAACCTTTTGAATTAGAGAGAACTTTTTAGTTGATAGAAACCAATTTCAAACTAGCTTACACAATGCAGAGAATTTATTAGCTAGTCTGGCTTCATGAATATCAGATACCTTAGAGGACATTCCTGTCAAACTTACATTATTTTTGTCCTTGGACAGAGTTCTTCCTCTTAGAAGATGGAGTTGACTAAAAGAGAAGCAAAATTTTGAGCTTTCTTTGCACTCCATTCCCTCCATTTGGTTTTTGTGAGCAAGCAAACACCATTTCTTCCATGTATCCTCAAGACTTCCTATCTCCACACTGCTAAACAAGTATCAAAGATCTTGTTGAAAGGGAAGGACAGAAGAACAATGGAAGAGAAGAAAACAGAAATGATGGAAATGCTGTAGAAGAAAGAGGAAACTGTCAATGGAATATGAAAAAAAAATAACATTCCAGCGTGTTCCATTTTCTCCCTAAACATAATAATACATTAGGATTTTATTAATCTATGAGGATATACTATATCTGTGCTGTCTAATATGGTAGCCACCAGCCATGAGGTTACTTCCATTTAAATTAAGTAAAATTAAAAATCCATCTCCTGAACTCCATGAACCATAATTCAAGTGCTCAAAAGCAACATGTGGCCACTAGCTACCATATTGGACACCACGAATATATAACATTTCCATTATTGCAGAAGGTTCTATTGGAGAGCATTGATCTATAAAAAAGAGAAACCAACCTGAGCTTTTTTAAGCCTTAATTTGGTGGACAAAATAATAAGAAACAACAATCCATACTGAAAGAAACATAGAATCAGAACTGAAAAACAAAAGACAAACTTTCTGATGGGGTGGGATATATCAGCCTTTAGTGCATAAATCTTTCTATATCAGAAAGAAGAGATAAGGTTTCAGCTTGGAATTGAGAAAATGAGATCTGTAGTATGGGGCACAGTGACAAGATATAGAGTCAAATTTAACCTCCAAGTTGGGGATCAGAGATATGCCACTCAAGGTGAGGGACTTTCACCTGTCTAAAAAATGTAGTTTTTTTTTTTTTCTTTCAATAGAACTGGAATAAAATATACTACAAATTGGCTAATTGATCATGTTGCTCTATCAACTCCACTTCATAGGGCAAATCCTAGAGCTTGCAAATTTTATTAGGAATTAAATACAAGGGGTGCCTGGGTGGCTCATTCAGTTAACCTTCTGACTCTTGGTTTCAGCTCAGGTCATGATCTCACAATTAGTGGCTTCAAATCCCACCCAGGGCTTGACACTGGCAGCATGAAGCCTGCTTGGGATTCTCTGTCTTCCTCTATCTCAGCCCCTCCTCCTGTTCTCGTTCTCTCTTTCTTCTCTCTCTCAAAACAAATAAATAAACTTTAAAAAAATCAAAATAAATTTTAAAAAGGAGTTAAATCCAAAATAATGTACTCTCTTAATTTTCTTAGGTGAGCAATTATACTCAAATAGTGGTATGTGAGTAAAGAGATCACAGATACAAATAGCCATGATCTTAAAATGGAAATGGTAAAATATTTTTTAAACCCTAGATTTAGCATGAAGTGTAACACCAGATGTCACTAAGTGTACACAACCTGAAATTTTTGTAAATCTAAACCTTTGTGATCTGAGGCAAAGTTTGTTCTCTCTCTAACCTTCCAGATAGATTAGTACATTGACCCTGGTATCAGAAAGTCCTATGATTCTTGATATACAAACTGAAAACGAGGATGAAAGTCAATATTTTCTCTTTTTGCAACTGTAGAGTGACCTATAAATGAAAGTGGAGGATTTTCAACTTAAAAAAGATAAAAACATGTTTCCAATGTCCTTGACAGGTATTTTTAAAATGTCAATGTTTAAAATAAATATATCTATTTTTTCTATAATCATATACTCTTATTATAGAAAATAGAAAAAAGGAGAATAAAGATACTAAGACATATTTGCACAACTTAAATACAAGCCCTATTGACATTTTGATTGATTTGTTTGTTAGTTTTTGCTATTTGTAGCTTAAATAAATGTGTTTTTATCCTACATTTACATTAGGATTATTTTTTAAAGCTGTCAATATACAAAATTTGTTTTATATAAGTTTATGTAATATAATTTACTTTACTATTTTCTTTATTTGATTTAGCTTTTGGATCACCATAAATACAATGGCAACAAATATTTTAGGAGATAAAATGCTACACAACATTCTAACACTGATCCCTGAGGTTGAAGACCTTATTCTATATTTCCTACCTGTGAGATATTGGAAAGCTATTAAAACTCTCCATGCCTCAGTTTCCTCATTTGTAATATTGAATTCATACAGCTGTTTTAAGAATTAAAAGAGATGAGCAGCCGGCATAAAAAAATAACCCATTCTCTTCATAAGCAATAGTCTTCATAAGATAGATACCCAGAACTGAAATTACTGGATCAAAGCTATGAAAGATTTTAAGTTTCTCAAGAAATTTTGCCAAATTTGCTTTTTAAAGATTTATGTCAATGGTTAAGCCACCAGTCATTTCTGAGCATGCCCCTTCATTACCCAGTCACCAGTACTGTTTCCAATCTAATTTTAAGCAAGTAATCCTGTCAACAACAGCCGTTTTCAGCCAAAATATAAAATAGACTAAGATTCTACAGAAAAGGAGTCAGCATCTTACTCTAAAACACCTGGAAGGAAATAATCTAAAATTCTGTTTTAAAATATTTACCACACTTTTCTCTGGAGACCTTTATTTACATTCTCAGTGGGGAAAACAATGTCCTGCCAGCAAATGGAATATCACTGTTTATAAGTTAAAGCAACAGTATTCAAGGGATTTAGAAGGGATGAATAGAAATGATAAACATCCAAATGGTAATAAGAGTTTCATCATTTTCCTGTGTTGCAGCTAAATAAAGCTTTACAGTAGATCCCAGTTGAGGGAATCTACTGGCAGGTTTTGACTATCCAGAATTTCTATCACATTTCCCAAGGTTAAATGCGTTGCCTTGAGGCAGCTGCTCAAAATGATAAAGGGGACACTGTAGGACAGTGGTGCTCTTTGTAATGTTAATAACCCTTGATTCTGATATCTGATGCAACTCTGGGGAAATGTGCCAGTTCCAGACGTTAAAATCTAACTCAGTTAATGCACATTACTGAAAAAAAATTTTTTTTTAATTTGGCAGGAGCCAGAAGATAATTTGAGCATTCCACATATTTAGATACTTTCTTTATTTCTATCACTGAATTGAATTTGCACAAGATAACATGTTGTGATATAAAATTAATGTGGTTTTTTTTCCTATAAAAGCAGATGGTATTTTATTTCAGAATTCACATATATTTATATGCTTATTGGATTCATTTTATGATATAAACTAACCAGGGTAAGCTCTCTTATCATATTTTTTGCTTGTTTATTTATTTAAGATTTATGCCCCATCTGGCTTCAAAGGGGCATGAGAAGTCAGCAGATGAAACCATAGGAAAAATGAGACATAAACCTATCATAAATTTAATCAAAGAGAGCAGAAGGAATGAGCACATTCAGAACTAGAATTAATACAGGTACTGTTTTGAGTATAAAAGTTTAGGTCTTCTATATTTTCTAATTACTAATTCAAAAAAAAGAAAAAAAACACAAATGGGTTTTGAATCATATAAATCTCCACCCACCACCTTTTTTTTTTCCATGGGAAGCGTCCTATAAATCTAAAGAAGAAACGAATGTGATGAAGGTATGGGGCATCATAGGAACCAAGAACAAAGAAGGAAAAGAAAAGGAGATAGATACACAGGGGTGGTTCTAGAAGGAAAGGGCCCTTCATGGGTATGACATGCACTGTGGTTCATTCAAGGAAGGCAATAATGAAGTCACTATCATGGGATAAGATTTTGCAAATACTAAGTGTTTAGTAAATGTTGAAAGCAAATGAAAATGGGTACTTTCACATTTTTTTTTAAAAATTAATACAACCACTGATTTGGACTTCCTTTTGAAGATATCAGGTTAACCAAGCAATAATATACTTTACAGTTTTATGGAAGGCATTTTCACATTATTCAGTTTGCTATCCCCTTAAATCTCAGTAAATGCTGAGGATAAAGGGAACAATATAATTTATATTCTGATGGTCTAACTTTAGGATAGAATTTAGAAAAATCTGAAGAAATTGATAAGGAAATAACAATACTGACTTTCCCAAATATCAACTTTCTTATAAACAATAGAGGCTTTTCTTTTCCCTTAAGATGACAGTGCCACATACCAGGACTCATTCATTCACTAATTAATTCATGGAAAGCATTTCTGAAATCTGTGTACATATATGCCTAGTCATTGTTGTCTAGCTATCACTTCCCCACTTGTGTGTATGTAATGTTTAATTTTTATTTGCAAGCTACAGCCATTATGGCTCTGTCACTTGTGTTTTCAGTAGCCAAAAAAAATGACATCAAAAGATTTCAAGGATAAATAGCTATTGAAGCAGAAAAAAAGATGTGAGGGCTACAATACCTGTGAACCACCAAGAACAAAATTGCAAGCCATATTTTTAAAATAAGTCATAGCTGGTAGATGACATAAATTAATCTGGTTGCACTACCCCTCTTCCAGAGATCACTGGAGAGAGAAAGTGATTGGCTGAAAGACATAAAACAAGAGAAAAGGAACACTGGAATTACAACCACTTAGGCATTATATCTGCCCACAATCTTGATTTTTGGGTTTTGCCTTCCCCCAATTCTAGGATTCCCTGGGGTCTAAAATAAGGGACCCTACTGCTAGACACAAGGATCTGCAGCTAGACCAATCTCCCCTTCTGGAGCATGACTCAGAGACAGAAGCAGTTGTCTCTGAGGCACCTCACCATGATACTTAAAAGAGATGTCCCATAAATTTCTACTCCTAATGTTCCAAGAATTCTCCAGGCTGTTGACCTTCCTGAGATGCAAATTTTAGCACTGTAGCACCCTAACTCTTTTCTACAGATTTCCTTTGGGCTTCAGATAGCCAGAGTTGCTTTTACATCTTTCAAACAAAAAAAAAACATTATATACTGTAAGGCCTAGATTTGCTAACTCCTGATTATCTTTTTCCCAAAATATCAGAGGATACTGAATATGAGATAGGTCAAGTTAGTCCACTACTGTATTTTGATTGAATCTAAGGTCTTCTTTCTTAGCTTCTTTAGTAGAGTTTGGGAAAGGAGCTTATGCACAAGTAGCTTATTTGAGAGGTGATTAGGGGAAGTAGGAGTTGAGACTAGAGAAAATAAAATAAAGGAAGAAGGGAAACCAAGAAAAAAGGTACATTATCAAGGTGGCCATGATGATCCCACTGGACCCTTTAAAGAATGTATAGAATTGTTTCCTGGAAAAATGAAAGGAAAAGATAACCAATGATTCCTGTTCCCCTTTTGTTGAGGGTTGTCTGTGGGCACTTACTACTTTTTCTACAATTCCATGTCTTCCCAACAGACTTTTGAAGGTATCCTCCACTATGGAAAGGCATTAGGAGAAAATAATAGCCAAGGCATGAACTAAATAATAAAAGAAATTGATTAAATGAAGTGGTTGGAGGGTAGAGAAATATAGAAAAATATTCCAGTCCTATACATTATCTAATTTAATACTGAGGTGTTTATTATTTCTATTTATTGATGAAATAAGTCACATTCTGATGATCTAGATGATTGTCTCATAACCACAAGGTCAACAGGCAATGAAGCAATCACTTTATTAAGTTGGGAAAGTCAGTCTCAGTTTCCTCACTGACTCTTGAAAAATATTTTAAAATCTTAAATACATATTCTCCACCTTTGCCTCCAATCCTATTGAAAGGTGTGTGTGTTATTTTTCCCTCCAGTATCTTTAGGCAGGTGTTCTTGTTTTATTCAACATGGCTTTTCTCACTGTATTAGCTGGGAAAGAAAGGGGAAAATATAATAATAACAATAATAATAATAATAATAATAATAATAATAAATGAAAAATATTAAGCTTTTATTAGATCTAGGCAATGTTCTAATTTAAGCTGTCTGCATGCATTTGCTAATCTAATTTTCACTATAACTCTATACCATATCTCTATCACAATATTTATTTTATATATTAGAAAACTATGGCATAGAGGAGTTAAGTGATCTGCCCAACATTACCCAGGAAGTCCCATTCTGAAGTGCTGCCTTAACCACTGTCCGACACTGCCTCGTATCATGCATGTGTCTACGCCATTCAAAGCAATCCAATTATGAGAAGCTCAGTCAGAGACTGGGGGAAAGCTGGAGTGTCTTTTGTCTGAGTTCAGTTCCAAAGTTATTTACTTTTTGACTTCTGCATGATTGTTAATATTATAAATTCATACTGGAAATAGAAACTTTCGACACTATTTTTGATCTCTTGTTATGTGCTAAGTGCTTTACATAGTCACTTCTTTCATCTTCTCAGTAGTCTTAGGAGGTAGGATTTAGTTAGGGGATGATGTCTGAGGCTCAGAGACATTCAGTAACTTACTAAAAGTCACTCAGTTGCAATGATAGACATAATTAAATTAGCATTCTGGCTGAGACTTCAAAGCCCATGCTCTGTATCCTAAATATGTAAGGGTATTCATGGAAGGATGGCTCTATTCAAACATCAAATGTAGAGTTGGACTCTGTAAGGTACAATGGCTCACACTTTTTTTTTTTTTTTTTTTGGTCTTTCCAATCACATCTAGCAGCACTGAAAGGACTTTTTTTTTTTTTTTTTAACAATAACAGCTTTTGAACAAAAGCTACCTAGATATCAAATCATTATGTTGTACACCTAAAACTAATACAATGTTATATGTCAGTTATATATCAATTTTTTTAACTTCTTTAAAATTATTTTTTAGAGAGAGAGTGTGAATGGACAAGAGGGGCAGAGAGAGAGAGAACCTTAAGCAGGCTGTATGCTCAGGGTGGAGCCTGATGCGGGGCTTGATCTCATAACCCTGAGATCATGACCTAAACCAAAATCAAGAGTTGGATGCTCAACCAACTGAGCCACCCAGGTACCCCAATATATCAGTTAAAAAAAATTACCTGTATAAATAGCTGCATTGATTTTTAAATAACTTTATTTACTTTTTAATTAATGTAAATAGTACTACCCCTCTCACAAGATTTCAGTTTGTTTCCTTGCCAATCTACATATCAAAAACACTTTCCTAGTGTATTCACTGAAGCCTGAGGAAGGCAATATCTAGGGATTACAGGAGAGTTTCCAGGAAAGACAGACAGAAATTCACTTGACACTGATAAGAGTAGGAGTCAAGTGGAGTGGTGCAAAGGTGTGGGAGAGGATGACACAAGCAAAAGTATAGGAAGGAGTGTGTGGAACATCATATGAAAACTGGCCATATCAGTACATTATAGGTTCACTGTGAAAATTAAATGAGATAAGCCACACAGCACCTAGCTCAGCATATGTTCTATAAATTCTTTTTTTTTAATTTTTTTTAACGTTTATTTATTTTTGAGACAAAGAGAGACAGAGCATGAACGGGGGAGGGTCAGAGAGAGGGAGACACAGAATCCGAAGCAGGCTCCAGGCTCTGAGCTGTCAGCACAGAGCCCGACGTGGGGCTCGAACTCATGGACCGCGAGATCATGACCTGAGCCGAAGTCGAACATCCAACCGACTGAGCCACCCAGGCACCCCAATGTTCTATAAATTCTAAAGTGTTTTAATCTCTATCATCATCATCATCATTAATATTGTCATAATCATTATGATCACCTTCACCTTTATTGTAATTAGTTCCCTACCTACTTCCTCAATATCAGTCTCCATTGCCCCCAGTTTTCCATAGCCTTATGAGGAAACATCATTTCTACTGTGAATAGAAATTGGTGGAAATATCATGGACTTTGTAGACCTTGGTAAAATTACATAGATTCTAATGAGAAAAACATTGTTTCTTACAAGAATATCAAAAGGGAAAATTTACATAGTACTTGTATCGGCTGACACATAGTAAATGTTCAATAAATGATTGCTTAAAGTAACACAGCACTATAAGTGATATGGAATATACATCAAGTGGAAAGTCTATATCAAGCTGAAAACATAGCAAATTTGAAATTAAGATAATTTGAGGAGACTTTAATAAAGAGGTTATTTTAAAATGGGAGAAAGAGGATATAGAACCCATAAAAGACATTACAATTCCCTGGAGCTCTCTACTTCAACCTCTAGTAGTGACTAGGGTAAGAAGAGGGAATATTTTGATCAAAATGGACAGGACTGTGTGCAGACAGATACTGTATGACAGCTTAGAACTTCAGTTGAAAGAGGGAACAAGCCCACAGTGAGTCACAGTAAGGATCCAGGGGATTAAAAATCCCAAACTCACTCTCCACCCTCCTTCTCTCCATGGATATAGTCTATATACGTGAACCTCTATGGCACAAAACAGAGAGGCAAAGGGTAGAAAGTCGACCTGAAAGTGAACAGAAAATGTTTCACTGAAGGTCTATTTAAATAAGTTAGCTTCTGTACATCTGCATAAAAAATATAAACATACATATCTTCACTAGTGAGTTAGACATAAAGTTTTCTTCTGTCATACCAAATGTTGTAATAACAAGTTTCCTTTAGCTTAACAGTCAAATATGAGTTCATATATTCGTTTTTCTTGTCATTAATTCCTTAATGGCAAGGATTTATTCCTTCTTGTATTCAGTTTTCACTGCCATGTAATGTGTACTTACATCAGTGTATTTACTCCATGAAATGCTTATTGTATTGTATTGAGTTCAACGTCTGTTGGAGGCCACTTTTTCCTTAAATAAGGAATCACACATTGGACTTAGACTTTACATCTGGAAAATAACCTTATTGAAAAAGTTAAAGGTTTTAGTCAAGGTCACAGAGTTGATGATCCATAACTGGATAAGAGCCAGGGTCCCAGTTTTCAATCCTTTTCTTTTCCAGTATGCCGTTTTTCTCTACATACGAATTCTCCTTCCCATGAGCTTGACATCTCTATCCATTCTGCACTCTGGACAGGGCAGGAATAGAACATTTTTATGTGCTTTTCTTTCCACAGTTGTGTTCTCCGATCCTAGAACGGTCCTGGGAACCCTGGAGGTGCTCCAAAATGGTTTGTCGAAAAAGTAAGAGTTGATTAATGAGTAGAAAGAGAGGAAGGAAGAAGTCTGCTCAAAGCAAACAGCCTATTATTTCTTCCTATTTATGAGTCTCTGCCCCTAGGTACTTTGTTTGAGTACCCTGCACATACATGCAAATGAAGTACACGGCATCAGCAGCTGTGTGCTTAAGGAACACGAATTGTTAAGGGATATTCCCCATCAGCTGATTTCATGGAAACAGAAAACCAAAGGACAACCCAAGTAGAATTTTATGTAAAGAGACCACTTTTCTATGTTCTCTTTCACAGCATTAAAATACTATTCCTTACTTAAATACCAAAAAAGTATTTTATGCGCAGAGCTCACTCTGGACTAATCTCTCAATCTATGGGGGGAATAACTGAAAGCCGGCTTTTCTCTCAATGAAAAATTATTAACGGAAGAGCTTTAGAAATCATTTCCTTCTGAAATATAAATCTGTCTTACTGAATAAAGCATTCCGACAGGCAGACTAGAAAGTACTAATACAAGGTAACAATGTATCTATACTATTGAACTTTATTTGACTATGAGAAAAACAGTATAACATTCTATTAGGGCACATCAGGAAGGCCTGGCTCTACCCAGGCCTTTGTATTTCTTTTACAGATAACCTCATAAATCATTTAAAATCATTGACCATATCTTACACCTCCCTTTCAGCCACAGTTCAGATGGAAGCCGTGTTGTGCTCTAAATGGCTTTGCTTCTCAGATGTAAAACAGAATTTATGTTTACTATTCTTCTTCAGACACCCACACTTTCCTTCTGCAAGATAAACCTTATAACTGCTTTAAATCATCCATTTTCTTCCTGTGATTACCGGAAGAATGGCAGATTTACAGGCCTAAAACCATCTGTGCCAAGAAAAGAAGATGATTTTTTTTTCTTAATAGAAAAGATGGTATTGTCTTATTGTCACTTTCACAATCTCGCTTATCTGCACACAAGAATCCTCCATGTTTGACCCGGAAGTATTCGCTCTGCTCGCTGATAGTCTTGCTCTCCTACTCTCCCCTATGAAACCAATGAAACATAGCCAGCTTTATGCTGAAGCAGGGTTTCTCAGTCTCAACACCGCTGACATTTGGGTAATGAACAATTTGATAATTCTTTGTTGGAAGGGGGAATATCCTGTGCGTTTTAGGATGTCTAGCAACACCTCTGGCTTTTACCCACTAGAGGCCGGTAGCACACTCATTCCCTACTCGGGAAAACAAAAAAGCCACATGTCATACTGCAAAATGTCTCCTGGGAGAGAAAATCACTCCCGGTTTGAGAACCACTATAAAACCATTCCACGCTGGGCGGGGGGGGGGATTAAAGGTAAGATGCACCTACTAATTCTCTAGCAGAATTCATTACATCCCTTCATACATCTGTTCATTCATTTGCCACTTCTTTCTTTCACTCACTTTCTTTCCTGACCATTGGGGGGTTACACAGATCTTACCCCCTAGTAAATAACATTCTCACGGAGAGTTGGCTTTACAGTTATCTGAAGGATATAAGTATGCACAAAGTTCTGGAAAGGATTTGGTCAGAAAGCCCAGGACAGAGTAAAAACTGAATAAATGTAAATCCTGACTTATGAACTCATGAACTCTGAAGAGAGTAATCATAGCACTCTCTCACACCAAGATTTTAATTTGTGTAATGGAGTTGGAAGAAAACATAATACAACAATGAGTTTTAGGGTGCTAATGCTTCATAAGATACCTAATGCTTCAAGTGCCTAATCTCCTAAAAAAAAACACACATTTTAGTAAACATTTAGGAGACAGGCTTCAGAATATTTCTTAAGAAACTTGGAGTGAATTATGCAACGAATATAAGATAAAACTTGGATTTCAGATTTTTTCATTTACTTGATACTTATCTGTAATTTGAAGGTTTTTAACAATGTGCATTTCTTTTATAATTAAGAAAAAAATCAACAAGCTTTATAAATTAAAGTTTATTAAGAATTCTGGCTCCTGTACGTTTGAAGTTAAGCCCAGGGCAGTGAACACCTTACAGTAACTTTCAGCCTCAGAGGGAATTATTTATGGGCAACCACTGAGTACCCCTAGAGAGCAAGGAAATAAAGTTGACATGACAGCATTTTCCAAATTGCTTCTGAATGTACAAAACAGCAGCAGGCTTTTGAAGACCAGGCCTGCGGGGTCTGACCAGGGAACAATGGTCTATGTAACAAAGTCATCTCTCTCCAATCCTCCTCACTTCTCCCCCAAGTGATTTCTTCTGTGGCAGCTAAAGCCTCTAACACCCCATGCCCAGGCCTCTGGAAGGTCACATTTGCATTGGCTAGAAGGATGGTCCAGGTGGTGCTGCCCATGGATACTGTCTGCTATAGCTCGTTCGCTTAATTACAGATTCTTCCCTTGCCAGCCTTTCCTTCCTGATCACCTCCTGCTGTGTGCTGTTTGGACATTTAGCTGGAGATTGGAGGAAAGGAAATATAAAGCTGGGAATCAAACTATGAATCCATGAGAAAGACAATCTGCAAGTTGCATGCAGATACAAATGGGGGAAAAAGTCACTTGATGAGAAGCTCTTCCCTTGAGGACATGAATAAAATCTTTGTTGAGGTTGTTAACAAACACTGATTTGAATGCCATGTAGACCTGTTTCTAATCCCAACTCTGTCAGTTATTAGCTATGGAAAATTTGTTAAGCTCTCTGAATCTAGTTTTCCTCTCCTGAAAAGCAGACTTAATAATACTTGTCACAGCCTGAAAATTAAATAACTACTATAAACTGTATTTAAGGTACATTTATGAGTCATTCATAAATTAATTTAGTTCAATGCACAGCATGTGCCAGAAATTACTATATATTGAATAAGATATGGTTAACAAAAGTAAACACAGTCAGCTACTCCCCTCAGGGAGCAAGCAGTCTAATTAGAAATCCATATATCTAGGAAATAGACACAAAAGTAAGTATATGAGTCAAATGGTGATACATGACACAAAGCAGAAGTTTGTGGGGGCTCTTTGAGGTATGGAAGGCTGTGCTGAGAATCATAAATCTGGAAGATAGAAAATGTACCAGGTAAAGGAAAGAAAAGTATTCAATACAGACAGAACAATATAGAAAAATGTCTTACGATATTATGAAACATAAGAGGCTCAAAGAACAATCCCCTTTATTTTTGTTTTTTATGTTTCTTTATTTTGAAAGAGAGAGAGAGAGAGAGAGAGAGAGACAGAGTGAGAGTGAGAGAGAGATTGAGTATGAGTGGGGCAGAGAAAGGAGAGAGAGAATCCCAAGCAGGCTCCATGCTGTCAGGACAGAGCCCGACACGGGGCTCAACCTCATAAACCATGAGATCATGACCTGAGCCAAAATCAATAGTTGGGCGCTTAACCAACTGAGCCACTCAGGCACTTCAACAATCCCCTTTGTATACTCAGTACTACGGCACAGTGCCTAGCACATAGAGGTCAATAAACATATGTTGAATGAATAAATGAGATTTCAAAGAAGTATTTTGTGAGTGTTGATTCAGTTACTTGCTAGAAGTACAATCTTCACCGGATCATTTACTTGTCTAAGACTTAGTTTCCTTATTTGTTGGCTATGATGATTCATAATACTGCCATCTCTAAATTATTTTTAGGATCACATGAAAGAGTGAACATGAAATGACCTGCTTGGTAAGGTACTACACAAACTTTACTTAAGTTTCCCATAAATAAGAATTTTCCTCTATGAATATCACTAGATGGCAAGCACCTTGAACCAGGAGCCAAATTTTGTTTATCCCTGCATTCATCCATCAGGGTACCTGAACTGAAGCAGATGCTCACTAAATACCTGTTAATAAAATATCCACTGGTAGGGGCGCCTGGGTGGCTCAGTCGGTTAAGCGTCCGACTTCAGCTCAGGTCACGATCTCACGGTCTGTGGGTTCGAGCCCCGCGTCGGGCTCTGGGGCTGATAGCTCAGAGCCTGGAGCCTGCTTCCGATTTGGTGTCTCCCTCTCTCTCTGCCCCTCCCCCGTTCATGCTCTGTCTCTCTCTGTCTCAAAAATAAACGTTAAAAAAAATTTTAAAATATCCACTGGTAATAATTATGCTTTTATTGATCAATGTGTATGCAAGTATGTGTGCACATACATCACTTTGATTTAGGATCCTGCATTATTTCTGTCCAGTGCATCAAAGCCAAGATGTCAACAGCATATCAAACCAAATATGATTCCATGCTCTGTCTCTTGCTGTGATTTTTGTACTATCCACCAAGTCTATGCCTACTAACCAGCCTGAAAAGGCCCTGAAATATTTCTAAGCAGAGCTGGTGCCTCTACCAATTAAGCCTGTTCCTTTTCTCTCTCGTTCAATTTGCTTCTGACAAATAAGAATGAGGCACAAAAAGGAGGGATGGGAGTTTTATAATGTATTGGATTATCAATATGGCCACCCCAATGTTTGAAAAGCACTAGAGCATAGTAAGTGTTGGGACCTTGAGCACTGCTGCACATTCTTGCTGGGTATGTCAAGAATGCAAGATCTTGAGCTTTCTTTACCTAGACCATTTCTCAGGGCTATGTTAGCAGAAGTAACCTGGAGGGATGAGGTAATCCCTTCCCATTACCCACCCCACAAAAAAAAGTAGATTTGCTTTCACTTAAGTATGAAAGTGGTAAATCCCATAATCTGTAGTCTCTGTCCTGTAATGCATCCCTTGGAAATGGCAAGAGGGGAACCAACACAAATAAACATAAAGCTCTGGTTACTGCTTTTACTGTTAGTAATAACATCCTTTGTCTCTGAGCCAGGAGTCTCAGGTCTTCAGCCAGTATCCATGATACTGTAGCAGACTAACCTGTTAGCTTAGAAGTGATGTAAAATCACAAACTTTTCACTGTTCTGGACATTGAGTAATAATTTTGGGTTGCAATCCAATATATCTGGGTCTATCTTTCTATTTAATTTTTTTGTGCTCTAGTTTTATCTTCTGAACCTGAGATCAGAACACCAACCACAAGTACTGAGCCAGAGTTCTATTTTTTCACTTGCAATCAAATAGGTCTAACTACAGCATTGTGCTAACAACAAAACAATACAAAATAAAATAGCCACAAACTCATTGGAAACATTTGGGGGAATTTACAGAGTCTAAGAAACAGCTAAATAATCAGGTCACAGGAAAATCAGAAATAGTTCTGGGTATCTCAGACATGGGAACTCATGGACCATCTCTAAGGTAATTTTAATGACACAACTCCAATTACCTTCCATCTTTATGTTCAAAATTAAAATGCCTAGAAGAGAAATATTGATTATTTGAGTTTGGGTCATGTATTTTCCCTATGGCCAAGGCAGTGTGAAAGGGAGAGAGGAGGGACAAGCATTTTACTAAATATATGCCCAAAGAAAAAGCAAAATCATAGATACTCCTCAACTATCACTCCTGACATACGTCAATGCTCAGCACATGTTAAGTGCTTTTATCTTGTTTTTTAATGTTGCTGTTGTCACCACCATTGTTAACAATAATAAAAATCTTGTTACAAAGCTGTCAGTTACTAAAAACATAAGCTCATTAAAAAATATCTTCTACTGTTAGAAAATTCAAATCTATCATGGAGAATTTCATAGATGCAAATTTAAGAAATATCAAAATTTTTTCAATGTTAAGTTTATAGTGGTCTAGCAACCAGTGGGTATGAAAGCCTAAACTAACAATTTGTCTTCAATTTGATAAGAAAATGAAGATATAACCCTTAGTTAGGAATATAGATTATAGCTGCTTTGAATCTTAGCCTACACACTTCCTAATTATTTGATTCTGGGAAATTAAATTAATCTCTCCACATTTCAGTTTTCTCACATTTAATTCATAGAGTTAATCCACTTAAAGCATTAACACAATCCCTGACACTTAGTAAATGCTCAATAAATATGAACTATGGCTATTATTCAGTCCATGTCTTCACTCTTTCACTTGTCTGCTCACTCCATATAAATAATAGGTAGATCTGAAAACTCAACGCTCAGCCCCTACTGGACATGTTTATAAACAAAAATAAATAATTGTGAGAACTCTGTATACTGATGATTAAAGACTTAATCTGGCAACATATTTACTGAGGAAAAAAAGACCCAATAAGATTTTCAACTTGCCTGTATTGAAAAAAAAAGTTCACTAAAAGAGTTAATTATTTGGCAATAAAAATCTCCTCTTTTATTGTGATTTCAGCAAGGAATTTAACTATGCTTCTTGACCTTGTATGTATCTATATTTTAATCATTCAACTGTCTTAATTTAGTCATTTGTCTCCTTTGTCTTAGAAACTGCCTTATTTTTTGCACTGAAACAAGCTTTCAAAAATTACCATAAATATTTGTTTTATATAACCACTGTTGAGGGAAACAGAAAAAGCCCCTTCACTTCCATTTAATTCTAAAAAGTACAGAAAACATGACGTTTTACTCCTTGCATGGTTGGGCTATAGTTATGCAAATGAGACCCCTGAACAAGTTTTGAATTCACTGAACACTGTGGCAGAGTAGGACCCAGGAATTGTAAAATGTGTTGATTTATTGATCTGTAGCATCTTTTCCCCAATTTAATTTATGCTTTTTCAGAAATGAGTAAGTACCTAACCAGGGATATACCAAAATGTTAGTTACATAACAGCTGTTGATCCCAATTGCTATTCACGACTTCTGAAGAAAAGGGGAAAATCATTTTTGCATCTCTCACAACTGGGTTCATGCTTTGGAAATACTGACTCTTTGGACCTTGATCCAGACAAACCTGGGCCCAAAGTCTATTTCTGCCACTCACTGCCTACCAAACATCACACTTCACTTAACTTTGCTGAGCTCTAGTTCATAGGGATCCTGGTGTTTTGTCTTATTGGGTCTGCAAGGAAAATCATGGAATAATTTTTCCGAGTTCATGTTTGCGGTCCCAATTGTATCAGACTGGTCCTCTCTCTCAGAGACGACTTCATTCTTAACAATCCCATTGGCCTCTATCTTCCTCAACCTGGATACCCATGACCAAAGAACTAGTTTTCCATAATAAATTCCTGTTGTGCTTTTCCTTCTACCTCTTTAATCATTCATTTGTCCCATCTTCATCTCTTCTTCTCCTTCCTACCAGCCCATGTATGGAGATGCCCATAAAACAATTGAACCTCCAAGTAAATTCCATCTTCATTCCTAGAAACAACTTTAAAATATTCTTATCCCACTAACCAGTACCAGCTGGAATGGAAGGCATCCTAATCCCTGAAACAATTCTGTAAGTTACTTCTAATATTTATCTCTTAACACATTGCTTGTATTCTTAGCCTTCAAAAAAATAAAAAACTTTAAAAAGCAGACTTGTCTGACTCTAATGATCTTACTTTTTCAGGTATACACACTGCTTCTTTATTTATACCTCTCAGCTCTAGACTTGGCCACCTGAGTTCTTGGCTTATGTATTCAGCTAAATAGGTCTGAGTGTTTTTAACTGGAGGGTGATCAATTTCCTATAGACATACTCCCCTATGCCCATCCCAGTTTCTGTCCCTTAGAATTATTACTATCCTTACAATTTCCTCACCTGCTGGGATATTATAATACCTATTCCAAAGGGTTGGTTGTAAGGACAAAATAAGTAAATAGGTATAGAAGGGAAGTACCTAGAACATGGTCCATTCTTGTTAAGTTAGTTCTTCTCATTACTATAATTTACATTGTACTAGTATTTCTAGAACTACAATAACAACAATTACTACTACTATGACTATCACTACTTCCATAAAGCTCTAAAATGTTAGGATCTAGCAAACGAGTAGATAAACAGAGAGAAAGAATTCAGTGAATTAAGTGCTTGGAGAAGCATGCTCTGTAATCATAGCAGAGAGTGCCTAAAAGTGCAATGTCTGCACTTTTAATATTTACTCACAGAAGACACACACACACACACACACACACACACACACACACACACACTGCCTATATGTGTGTCCCATACTTTGACAAAGGAAAGTATATTAGTAGGATTTCTCTGTATCATCTCCCATGGGATGAAATTTTTACTGAATGCCACTTTCAGGTAAGAATTTCTATCTTCAGTTACCAGATTGTCTCCTAAAGTAATTGAAACCTGTAAGCCTTAGATAGAAAAAGCTTCTTGGTACCATTAATTATAATAGAGCAATTTCAGTTGAAGTGACAATACTGTTTTTGAAATGGGAGGGTTAGCTTAGCCTATATAAAATATATAAATATATATTTATTTAAATATACACATTTTTAAAGGATTCAGTCTAAATGGTGCAGCTCTTAAAACTAATTACATTTAATATAGTAAGGCAGCCTAGTCATTTCTTCCTGGCCCTCCCAACAAGAGTCAAAATCATATTCCGTGAGCTTCAGAATGGAAAGCCTAATTATCCTGTCTCTCTAGAGAATCCTAAAATAACAGAGCCTGAACTTGGTCCATGCTGCTGATGATTGGACAGTTCTTCACTGGCCACTATCCAAAGGGATGAGAAAGTAACCACTAAGTCCCTTCATCTTTTACCTTATTGGGATCTAAAGAAGAAAAGTAAAATTTACTTCTACTTACTTCTACTTTTGCCTCTGAGATAATCAGAAAATTAATTCCTATTCAGAGTAATTTAGAGGAGGAAGTACATGGACAGACAAGGAGCCAAATGCCTCTTACTAACCTCACTGTCATTCATGTATCCTGATGAAGGCACCAAGTGTCCAGCAATCATGTGAAAGTCAGGGGAGATAGTCCTCTTATACAGAGGCACAATGATGGAATAGAGTGGTGTTCCAGAGAAAGACAAAGGAAGGAACCCTTGAAATAGAATTGCTTGTGTTTAAATTCTGGCTGTACCATATTCACCAGCTGTGTAACCTTGGGCAAATGGTTTTAACCCTTTGAATTCCAGATGGCTCATTTGTATAATGGAAACAGTACTTACATTAAATAACTGATGATAGTGTTAAAAATGATGTAGTTAAATGGTGTGGAATATAATAAATATCCAATCAATTACAGTTTTCTTCTTTGTGTTGCCTACCAACTCTACTTCCTCCAACAATACACGTAAAAGTGAACATGAATGATATGAAAATCAAACAGTCAAGAAAGTTTAGATTATTTTCTCTTTTTTTTAATGTTTATTATTTATTTTTGAGACAGAGAAAGACAGACAGCAAGCATGGGAGGATTAGAGAGAGAGAGAGAGAGAGAGAGAGGAATCCGAAGCAGGCTCCAGGCTTTGAGCTGTCAGCATAAAGACTGACACAGGGCCCAAACCCACGAACCATGAGATCATGAACTGAGCCAAAGTTGGACACTCAACCAACTGAGCCACCCATGCATCCTGAGAAAGGTTAGATTATTTTCTGATTAAAAATGGGGAAGAGTCTAATCTCAGAAGTTGAGGAAATACTCTTGAATTTTGTACTGAAAAATAATCTGAGGTCAAGTTAAGACTTATGTGGGTAGAACATTCTGACTGATTAAAAATATCTACACAATCAAAGGAGGAGAGACTAACTACTTGCATATTATGCAGTTACAATCTCTGAACTAACATGTTTTAGAGATATCTGCAGCATAATACATCAGATTTTAATCAGAAATTCCTAAATATTCAACTACAAAGAAACTTAAAATCATGATGACTTTTGCCTTTTATTATATTTTATTGTGAGTAAAAGAGGAATAAAACATAGTCCTTGGCTTCCACTTAACAGGTTAATAACGATAGAAAAGATATTCTAGCAAAGAAAACACATATTAAGCAAAAGTATGGATTTGTAAAAGACTACATGCATTAAAAAATATACGCTCCATTTCAGAGTATGCAGTTTAAAGGGATAGATGTGTGGTGATTTTAATTTGTCTTTAATGTTTATTTTTGAGAGAGAGAGACAGAGTACGAGCAGGGGAAGGGGAGAGAGGGAGGGAGACACAGAATCTGAAACAGGCTCCAGGCTCTGAGTTGTCAGCACAAAGCCCAACTCAGGGCTCAAACTCACAAACCACAAGATCATTACCTGAGCTGAAGTCGGACACTTAACCAACTAAGCCACTCAAGTGCTCCAGATGTGTGGTGATTTTAAAACAACTTGTTACACAGAAGAGAAAGCAACTTGTTAAATAGAGAGAACCCCCATAACACTATCAGAAGATTTTTTAGCAAAAACCTTGCAGGCTAGAAGGGAGTGGGATGATATATTCAAAGTGCTAAAGGAAAAAGATTGCCAACCAAGAATACTGTACCCAGCAAAGATGTCCTTCAGAACTGAAAGCAAAATAGAGCTTTCCAGACAAACAAAAGCTGAAGGTATCAAACACCAGGAAAATGACCTTACAAGAAATGTTAGAAGGGGTTATTCAAGCTGAAATGAAAAAAAAACACTAATTAACAACATGAAAACATATGAAAGTATAAAACTCGCTGGTAAAGGTAAATATAGTTAAATTCAGAATACTACAATGTTGTAACGTGATAGTAAGTAAATCACATACAACTCTAGTATAAATGTTAAAAGACAAAGTATTAAAAATAACCATAATGATTTGTTAATGAATACACAACATAAAGAGATATATATAAATTGTAACATCAAAAACATAAACTGTGGGGGGCAGTGCAAAAATGTTGACCTTTTGTATTCAGTTGAAGTCATCAGCTTAAAATAGACTATTATAACTATAAAATGTTTTAGATAAGCCTCATGGTAAACAAAGAGAAAATCTGTAGTATACACAAAATGATAAAGAAAAATGAATTAAAGCACACCTATAGAAAATCATCAAATCACAAAATAAGAGAGCAAGAGAAGAAGAAAGAAACAAAGGAATTACAAAATGCCAGAAAACAATTGACAAAATGACAATTGTAAGTCCATACCTATCAAAAATTACCTTAAATGTGAACAGACTAAACTCTCCAATCAAACTATAGAGTGGCTGAATAGATTTTTTTTATAGACCCGACTATATGCTACATACAAGAGACTTACTTCAGATTTAAGGACACAAATAGAAAGTGAAGAGAGAAAAAGATACCATATGCAAATGTAAACCATAAAAAAAGCAAGAATAGCTATATTTATATCAGACAAAATGACTTTAAGCCAAAATGTGTCACAAGAGACAAAGGACAAAGAAGGTCATCATACAATGTAAAGGGTCATTCATCAAGAAGTTATAACAATTATAAATATTTATGCACCCAAATAGGAGCACCTAAATATATAAAGCAAAGATTAACAGATATGAAAGGAGAAATAGACAGCAAGACAGTTAAAATGGGGGACTTCAATACCCCACTTTCAACAATGGATAGATCATCCAGACAGAAAATCAGTAAGGGCTTAAATGACATATTAGATCAGATGGACCTAAAAGACACATACAGAACATTCTATTCAACAGCAGAATACGCATTTTTTTCCTCAAGTACATGGAACATTTTCCAAGATGGAGCATATATCTGGGGCACAAAACAAGTCTCAATAAATTTAAGAACACTGAAATCATATCAAGAATCTTTTTCCCACTTTTCCCACTAATGACATGAAATTAGAAATTAATTACAAGAAGAAAACTCAAAAATTCAAAAATGCATGCTAATTAAACAATACACTCCTGAAGAATCAATGGATCAAAGAAGAGATCAAAAGGGAAATCAAAAGGGATCTTGAGACAAATAAAAATGGAAACACAACATATCAAAATTTGTGAGGTGCAGCAAAAGCAGTTCTAAGAATGAAATTTACAGCAGTAGATGCCCACATTAAGAAAACAGAAAGAGCTTAAATAACCTAACTGTATATCTAAAGAAATGAGAAAGGGGTGCCTGGGTAGATCAGTCAGTTGAGCATCTGACTCTTGAGCTCGGCTCAGGTAATGATCTCATGGGTTGTGGGATCAAGCCCAACATCAGGCTCCATGATGACACCATGGGACCTGCTTGGAATTTTCTCTTTCCCTCTTTTCCTGCCCCTCCCCCACGTATGTTCTCTCTCTCTCTCTCTCTCTCTCTCTCTCTCTCTCTCTCTCTCTCAAAATTAATAAACTTAAAAAAAATAAAGAAACTAGAAAAAGAACAAACTAAGCCCAAAGTTAGTACAGTAAAACCTTGGATTGCAAGTAACTTGTTCTGCAAGTGTTCCACAAGATGATCAAACATTTCTAAAAAATTTTAACTTGATCAATGAGTGATATCATGCAATACGAGAATTACATGATGCCAAACATCACATAATCACAACTGAGCCAATAGTTCTTCTCTCTCACTGCAAGATTGTAGGTGATCATCTCCCATTCTCAGATGCCTGGTCTCAGGCCATGGTGTTTGGCAGAAATTAGTGATTTTTCAGAACATTGGAAGGTGCCCACAACTGGCACTAGTGTATATTTTGTCACTTCAAAGCACCTATGTACAGTCCTTTGCTTTTCCATACAAGAGTAGGCTTATGAATGCTTGGTTTCATTCTAGGTCAGGCCACCTGCCAATATAGACCCTTTTCTTTGCTGCCTTATTGCCAGTTACATTAAATACAGTATATGACAAGAGTTTATTAACACTGTACTATAGTCAACATGCATTTGAGCATAGACAATGGTCCCCATGTAGATAAAGATTCCACTGAGCCAATAGATAGCAGTGATTGTGTGAGGATAGTGAAAGTCATCCTACACAATAAGCCTCCTCTCTTTTGTCTCCCTCACACCAGCCATGAAGGTTTTCAAAGGTAAATACAGGTTAATTTGTTTATTTTTTCTTTATGTTTTGCATTTTCTTTATTATTTTGTATTATGTTACAGTATTGTAATAATTTTATATGAATATTTTTGGGTGGTATAATGAACCATCTGAGTTTTCATTATTTCTTATAGAAATTCCCTTTGATATATAAGTGCTTTGGATTATAAGCATGTTTCTGGAATGAATTATGCTCGCAAACCAAGGTTTTACTGTATAAGGGAGAAGTAAATGAAATAAAGACTAAAAGGCAATAGAAAATATCAATGAAACTAAAATCTTGTTCTGAAAAGATAAAATTCATAAACCTTTAGCTAGACTCACCAAGAAAAAAAAGAGGACTCAAATAAATAAAAACCAGAAATGAAAGAGGAGCTATTGCAATTAATACCACAGAAATACAAAGGATCATAAGAGACTACTGTAAACAATTATAGACCAATAAGTTGGACAACCTAGAAAAATGGATAAATTTCTAGAGCCATACAACCTCCTAAGACTGAATCATGAGGAAATAGAAAATCTGAATAAAACAATCACTAGTAGAAAGATTGAGTGAGTAATCAAAAAGCTCCCAACAAACAAGAGTCTAGGACCAGATGGCTTCACTGGTGAATTCTACCAAACATTCAAAGAAGAATTAATACCAGTCCTTCTCAAACTCTTCCAAAGAATAAAAAAAGGAACGAACACTTCTAAACTTATTTTTTGAGGTCCGTATTACCCTCATACCAAAGCCAAACAAGGACATTACAAGAAAAGAAAATTACAGGCTGATAGATGCAAATATCCTTAACAACATACTTGCAAGCCAAATTCAACAGTACATTAAAAGCATCATACACCATGATCAAGTGGAATTATTTCTGAAACAAAAGGATGGTTTAATACCTGCAAATCAACAAATAGGTTACAGAGCATTAACAAATTGAAGGATAAAAATCATATGATGATCTCAACAGATGCAGTAAAAGCAGTAAAAGCATTTGACAAAATTCAACATCCTTCCATGATAACATTCTCAATGAACTAGGTGTAGGTGAAATGTACCTCAATGTAATAAAGCCCATATATGAGGGGCCCACAGCTGACATCATTCTCAATGATGTAAAGCTGAAAGCTCTTCTTCTAAGATCAAAATAAGACAAAGATGTCCACTCTCACCATTTTTATTTAACATAAAACTAGAAGACCTGACCAGAGCAATTAGGCAAGAAAAAGAAATAAAAGCCATCCAAATCAGAAAGGAAGGAGTAAAACTGTCACTACTTGCAGATTACATGATATGTATATATAAAACCCTGAAGACTTCACCAGAAAACTCTTAGAACTAATCAACAAATTCAGTAAAGTTGCAGGATACAAAATCAATATGCAAAAATCTGTTGCATTTCTGAACACTAACAACAAGAAGCCCACTCCACTAGGTCACCATGCTATAAACCAACCAAACCATATTTAGGCACTCTGGTTGACTGTCTTAGCTTCTGAGTCATCCCAACATAGATATGAGATGAGCCTTTAGATCACTCTAGCCCCCAGGCCTCTAGTCACCTCTGCCATTAAGTCTTCCCAACTGAATCCCCAGATGATGTGAATCAGAGAAAAGCCATTGTTACTGGTCCTTATCTGAATTTCTGACCCATAGAATGTATATAAAAGGTAATCTAAGTCTCTAAGTTGCAGGGCAACTTGTTACTGGAACGAGTCATAGCAAGTGAGGTTTGGAGAAGTAGAGAGGGGTCAGGTCATGCCATGTTGAGTGTTGGGCTCAATTCCATAGAAAACCAGTTTTTAGAGTGGGGAGGGATGCATCATAGATTCCTTTTCAAGATAACTTATTCTGGCTGCTGTGAGAAGGCTAAATTTAAGTCAAGCAATACTATAGACAGGAAGAAGGGAGAACAGTAAGAGAAAAAGATGTTGAGGACATTTAATAGGACTGTAATTATACAAAGAGACAAGAGAGGAAGTTTTAACAAGAACAACCCCCACCACCAAAAAAAAAAAAAAAAAATTAAGAGGTAAAAACAGCAGAACTTAATGGAAAATCAAATATAGAAATTAGGGAACAGGAAGGAGAAGGAAATGATAACCTCACGTTTCTGGATTGAATGGCTGGGGAGATGACAGAGATCTTAGTAGACTGAGAATAATAAAGAAGTTAACAGTGACTGAGGAAAGGATAATACCCTTCAAGTTTTTAATGTATTGAATTGAAATTTCCTTTGGACTCTATGTGCATATACCCAGCAAAGTGCTCATAAGCCCAAAGCTTGGGAAAGAAGTTAGGATGCATGGTAGTATAAATGAGAATCAAGTCTCTGCAGTTAACCAATGAGAATAGATTCGATCATTTAAAGAATTGATGCAAAATAAGTAAAATGGAGTGTCAAAGGTAAATTCCCACAGAACTCCAGTGTTGAAGACTTTAAGGCACTTGAATACACAAATCAGAACTTTTCTCATGCTCAAGACCTAAGGACCACTACGTGGACTTCAGTAGGTTAGTATGCATGATGGGCCTGAAATTCTGTAACTTCTGGGAAAGTCACACAGACTGAAATGGATAATTTGCATTAATGTGTCTTTTTAAAAATCCCACCCAGAGAATCATGAGAACTGGCTCACACTAATCCCCAAGGAAAGCTGGACCCTTCTCACTATTTGGCATAAGTACAACTAATCTGTAAACTGCCTCTCTGCACATAGGATCTCCCTGCTATTGTTCTGACCCTGCACCATTACGCAGAGTAGAGAGCAATTGAAAGAAGCTTTTATTACTGCCTTGAATTGAAATCCAGAAGCCAGGATTGTTCAGGAGCTAAAAGCAATTTATTCTTAAGCTTTCATTTTTATAAAGTTGAGATGATTCCCATATCCTGTCCCCCACGCCTCCTGCACTTTTCATCGGCAAGTTTCAGAGCAGGTATGCCAGGTTTGGGGAGGGGGGGGTGGCGTTTAACCTTTTGCAAGGCCTAAGAATTTACACAACCTCAAGTTTTATCTTTAAAGAAACAGCAAGCAATGTATTTTTAGATGTAGAAGATTTTCTTCCATAGTCAAACACACAAAACCATGCATATGACTGGTAATTTTAGTAAGAAACTTGTCCCTTCCAAGTGCTATTGGGGCATGTGTGTGTGTGTGTGTGGAAAAAGGGAGAGAGGAGTAAGATCAGTGATTTCAACCAGAGGCGGTTTTACTTTCCAGGGATGGAAATGATTAGAGTAATTTTTCATTGTCACAACTTGGAGGTATTACTAGCATCCAGTGGCTAGAGGCCGGGGATGTTACTCAACATCCTACAATGCACAGGACAGCCCCCACAACAAGGAATTTTCCAGTACGAAATGTTGATAATGCCAAGATTGAGAAAACTTGAGAGAAAGAAAGAAGAGAAATTAAGCAATTATTCCAGTGCTTTTTTTGTTTCCAACACAAACTAAGCCTAGCCACAGAATCATCACATCTCAGGGTTAGGAGGATATTCTACTTCTCATGCAGTCTCATGTGCCGCAAAATACGGTGTGAGGATGTTAAGATTGGTTTGGGCATTATAATTCTATTAAACAGACTTGCTTGATAAAAGAGAAAACATGGAACATAACTCCATAATAAAGCTGCAAAAATGTCACCCTTGTGCTGTGACAAAAAAGAGATAACCCCTCAAGCTAGCAACAGAAGGAAACCGACTGCATGAGGAGACAACAAGAGAGAAAATATGTTTAATGTTCCATTTGGATAGAGCCGCCTGCTAGATGCAGCTCTGAGATGGTCTTGTAGATTTAGGAACCAGAAGGGAAAATGGTCTTTGACCCCCAGGGTCTGCTGGCAAACAGATGCCTGAAGATACCAGGGAAGAATTTTTGACCCAACAAAGGGCTTCCTGCATGTGTCAAATGGTATTTCTTTTTGTGTGAAAATTTGCTGTTTCTTATTAAAATATGAAAAAACATCCCATTCTCATGCAGCCTCCCTGAGGCTTCAGCTCATCTGGCTGGCCACACTCCCTGTTGGAATTCCTAATACCCAAATTCTCTCACTGCATGTTACTTAAGGATTCACTGTTCTAGGAAATAGCATGGGGTTTTCCCCTTGTCTCATGGTTCACTGGGCAGCACAAGTCTTCGTAGAGATTTCAGGAAGTTAGATATAAAAACACACAAGCTTGAGAAAGAAACAAACTTGAGTATGAGTACTGGCTGGACTCATCTCCTAGCACGTGACCTTAATAACACCTTAGCTTCTCCAAATCTCAGTTTATGAATAAGCAAATGAGGAAACACAACTGTTGCCAGACTTAGCTGTGACAACATATTTAATTCTGCCGAGACAATGTCTAGGTCATGGTAGTTGTGCATTCAGATTGCTATTACTGTGATAAGTACTACTTTTGAAACACAAGGTCTAAAAACACTTTTCTACCTGTATTATTTTGAGTTTCTGCTTATAACCAAGCTGATACAGATACCATTTGAAGAATGTGCCTTGTGCTTCTTACTAATCATGCTGGTGACAAAGTGACAAAGGCACAGGCCACACGGGATAGAGAAAAGGCACTAGACATTTAGATAGAGACAGCTTTCCTGTTGGAATAAATTTTAGGGTCTACACATACCAGTTGATATTTTTCCTGAACTTCTTCACAAAAAAGAAATAGAGTGGAATGTCTTTGATTGTAGCAGATGGAGAGAGCTGACTCATGAATGCATAGCCTTTTAAAGGAAGACACTTTCTTATACTCAAGTACACTTAATACCCAAAGAGGCATAGTGTGTATCATTTTTCCCTTCACATGGCCACCCTTCCCACCATTTAGCAATGGCCTCTAGCCTAAAATAAAGTCCAGATCTTCTGGAAGGCAGTGGAAGGGAATACATACATTGCTCTGAAATACACTGCATGAAATTTCATGGAGGCAGAGACGTCAAACAAGAAATATGGTACTAAATGTTATGTCTACATGACAATGCTAATTATTTCAATAATGAAGGTACTAAAAATATAGAAAATAGTTTTCTTTTAGTCCAAGGAGCCAAAGGTTCAGTATGAGCATCTAAGAACTTAAGCTTTAAGAAATCCCACCCTCAAGTGTCTTGCAGAGCCAAAGGAATAAAGGAAACACCACAGCAGGCAAGACAGATGCTGAAAACAACTACATGTGAGTCCTGATATCAGCATCTACTAGCTTTGTAAACTTGGCAAACTAAGTTGAATCTTCTGTGTCACAGTTGTCTCATTTGTAATATAGGTACATTCTCATCTACCTTGAAGGCTTGTGGGTATTAAATAGATAATGCATGTAAAACATGTGAGATAGCCCCTGATGATAGCCTTATCTTTGTTACTATAGATTCCCATTTAATCTTAGAAAAGTTGCATAGTATATCTATAGACCCATCTCAACTCCATCTGATGGCTTGCTGCTTACTATCTCTGTTCATTCCCTAAACTGAACCATTTTTTGCACACTCTCAAACCAGTAATGGAAATGTCACTTCATGTGGACAGATTACCAGATATGATCAATGCCCTACAAGACATCAAAATAAAACTACCCCAGCCAATGTCTCACCCACCAACTATGATAAATCTGTTATGATTATTGCAAATTGCCCCTGACCCTTTCAGAGCCCTTTGGATCCTTCATCCCAATACCCTTCTATAGGTGTCCAGGTTCTCCTAAAAACAAAACCAATAGGGTATGTATATAGAGCAAGAGATTTAAGGAACTGTCTCACATAATTAGGAAGGCTAGCAAATCCAAAATCTGCAGGGTAGACCAGCAGGCCGGAGACCCAGGGAAGAGCTAATACTACAGTTCAAGTCTGAAGGCTGCCTATGATAGAATTCCCTCTTCTTCAGAGGTCAGTCTTTTTTTTCTATTCCGGACTTCAACTGATTAGATATGGCCCACCCAGAGTATGGAGGACAACTAAGACCACCAATTAAAATGTTAATCCATCCATAAACATACTCACAGAAAAATCCAGAATAATGTTTGACCAAATAGCTGGATACCATGGCCCAGCAAACTTGACACATGAAATTAACCATCACAATCCTTTCTTAGGGCAGTTGTCTGAATCCTCTCAAGCCCACACAGGTTTTCATTTGCTCCTGGTTTCCTCTGTCCAGGTTTTGGCAGAGAACCTTCAGTGCTGTGGTACCAGTTGCTAATTTTCAAGTTAGCATAACGTCCATCGTCATTACAAGAGCTATGATCATGGAAGATATTTGCAAACAATATATCTGATAAGGAGTTAATATCCAAAATATACAAAGAATTTATACAACTCAACCCAAAAAAAAACCCAAATAATCCAATTTAAAAATGGGGAGAGGAGGAGCACCTGGGTGGCTCAGTCGATTGAGCGGCCAACATCAGCTCAGGTCGTGATCTCATGGTTTGTGAGTTCGAGCCCCACATCAGACTCTGTGCTGACAGCCTGGAGCCAGGAGCCTGCTTTGAATTCTGTGTCTCCTTCTCGCACTGTTCCTCCCCTGCTTGCACTCTGTCTCTCTCTCAAAAATAAAGATTAAAAAAATTTTTTAATAAAAATGGGCAGAGGACCTGAATAGGCACTTTTCCAAAGAAGACATATATGGTCAACAGGCACATGAAAAGATGCTCAGCATCACTAACCATCAGGGAAGTACAAATAAAACCCCAGTGTGGTATGACTAAAATCAAAAACACAAGAAACAAGTATTGGCGAGGATGTGGAGAAAACTATTGCTGGGAAAGTAAACTGGTCCAGCCACTGTGGAAAACAGCGGGGAGTTTCCTCAAAAAAATTAAAAATAGAATTACCAATGTGATCCAGTTATTCCAACTGGGTATGTACTCAAAGAAAACAAAAATACTAAACCAAAAAGATACATGCACTCCTGTTTATTGTAGCATTACTGACAATAGCTAAGATATGGAAGCAACCCAAGTGTCCATTGACAGATGAATGGATAAAGAAGATATGGTGTGTGTGTGTGTGTGTGTGTGTGTGTGTGTGTGTGAAATGGAATATTAGTTAACCATGAAAAAATAAGATCTTTCCAATTGCAACAACATGGATAAACCTAGAGAGTATAATGCTAAGTGAAATAACTCAGTCAGAGAAAGACAAACACCGTATGATTTCATTCATATGTGGAATTTAAGAAACAAAACAAGTGAGCAAAGGTGAAAAAAAAGAAAAATCAAGAAACAGACTCAATTGTAGAGAACTGATGGTTACCATAAAGGAGGGTAGGAGATGGGTTAAATAGATGATGGGGATTAATGAGTGCACTTGTCATGAAAAGCCCAAGTGATGTAAGCAACTGTTGAATCACTACATTGTACACCAGAAACTAATATAATGATGTATGTTACCTAACTGGAATGAAAACAAAGACTTTTAAAAAAGAAACAAAACAAATGAACAAACAAAAGAAGAGACAAAAAAAAACCCAGATGCTTAAATACAGAGAAAAAACTGGTAGTTGCCAGAGGGGAGATAGGCAGCTGAAATAGATAAAGGGGAGTAAGTGCACACTTACCAGGAGTGTCTGGATGGCTCAGGTGGTTGAGCGTCCAACTCTTGATTTCAGCTCAGGTCATGATCTCATAGTTTGTGAGTTCAAGCCCTGTGTCTAGCTCTGCACTGACAGCATGGAGCCTGCTTAGGATTCTCTCTCTCTCACCGCCCCCGCCCCCCCCCCGCCCGCTCCTGCTTCTCCCTCACTCATGTTCTCTGTCTCTAAAAAATAAACATTTTTTTAAAAAAGAGTACACTTATCTTGATGAGCACTAAGAAAGATATAGAATAGTTGAATCACTATACTGTACACCTGAAACTAGTATAATACTGTATGTTAATTATACTTGAATAAAAATAAATTTTAAAAAAAGAACTATAATCATCAAAATCATAAATCTTCTATATTTTAGGCCATCCCACAGTATACAGCATTGTATTCTTCAGAAAGTAGTGTGTCTCACATATTTATTGAGGACATACCAAATTTTAGGCTCTTACCAGTCTTAAATAAGGCAACAACAACAAAAAGCCCCCTGCTCACACAAAACTTATGTGCTTACTTCATACATTTAAAAACGAAATGTATGAAATGAAGATGATTCCTTTCACTGCATTTATCACAAGCAGAAACTAAAAGGGCCTTGTGACAGAATTTAGAGGTACAGGGCAGTTTAGGGGCAATTGTTTGGGAAGGTCTTTCTGAGGTTGACATCTGACCTGAAATAGAAGGATCAGAAGGAGCCGGGCATGAGAAGAGCTGAGAGCACTTCCGGGCAAGGGAACAAGTAGAAAGGGGGATCTTGAGAGCTCCAGAGCAGTGTAATCAGAGTACAGAAGGTAAGATGACAAGTTTAAAGGTGAAGGGGCCAAGATCACATAGGATCTACTAGGCCATGAAAGCACTTGTATTGAATTAACAGCCCACAAGAAGACATGGATGCATTTTATGGGAGGATGTGGGGCAAACCAACTTATACTCTTAAACCTACTCTTTGGGCTTCTATGGGGAAAATAGAATGAGAAGGTGGCCTACAGTAACTGCCCCTCATTCCTCTATCAATTGTCTACAAGACTGGGCTTTTCCATTTATATTTATTCCAGTTGGCAAAGTTGGGAAATTTAGTTAAATGTTCCCATCCTCTTACTTGCCCTGATGATTTAATTTCTGCCTGAATCCCGTTAGTCCAATAATAGAGGCTTAGTCACAGTTTGGGATAATCCCTGAAGCTTGAACAGTCTTGGTTTCCACCTTAATCCATTCTCACCATTCTTTCAAGCAATCAGAGGCTTGTACACTTTATTATAGTTAGGAATAGGTTTTAACAAGTATATAGACAATGAAGACATTATAGTTCTTCAGAATCTCTTTATTAACATGCGTAAGCTCAATTAAAATACTTACTAAATGTGTATTTTTTAGGCACTGTGTCGGTCATTAGGGTTATAGTAATGGTTAAGACAGGTTGGCCCTACTTGAATAAGAATACATGACTGAATGAATGAATCTCAGAATGTTAAAGTCAAAGGTCATACTAACTAACAGAATTTTTCTGCAATGTAAGAATGTGTCTTCATGTGGAAATGGGGGCTGATAGAATCGTTGTAGGATCAAATGTTTAAAATCGTTTGTCACGATGACTAGTACATAGCTAGATACATTTTAAAAAGCCATATTTATAGAGCTCTTGATGTCAGAAATGGAAGGGCTTAGAATTATAGCACTATTGTGACTTCCTGTCCATAATCAAGGCTTGTTTGAGCTGCGGATGTCAATAGATTTTAGGAAGGGATTTATATGTGGTCTGCTATGAATAAGCAATTTCTTAGCAGATTACCTACACCAGTTGGGTGCATCCTTCAGTTATACCAAACATGCTCTTGTGTATTAATATATGTTTTATCTATCAAAGGGGCCACGAGCTTGGCTCTAGAACCAAATTTAATTTTAAAAAGCTAATTTTTGTATGCGAAAAGGGAGATATAAATCTGAACCTGATTGATAGTGGAACAACATTGAGGAACCCACAGAGAGTTAGCACCACTTTCTCCCAGACAAGACAGAGGTGAGGTATTATAAGTATTAGTAGTAACAATCACATAATTTGTATTGTAAAAAAAAAAAAACAATATAACTTTATGAATAATAATCTTTTCTCCTGGATTGGTAGTAACAATAATAAATCCCATTTATTGAACATAATGATAACAGTTATAATGGCATTTATTGACACTTATTATGTGTCTGTCCTAAGCACTTTACATCTGACTTAATCCTATAGCCAGCCTAATGGTCTGTTGTCTCCACTTACATACACATAGTGAAGTCAGGGCTTGGAAAGATTATGCAAGTCACTGATGGAATTGATATTCAAACCAAGGCATTCTAAATCTAGAGCCATGCTCACAACAAGTATACTGTCCCAGTACAGAGGGGTAGTCTTGTGTAATATGCCTACCAGTCCAGAGGTGCTGTTTTAGACCTCCTTCTCTCTGGCTGAGCAGAGGGTGTTCAGCAGCTCTTGTGCTGGAAATGAACAGCCTACAGCTGCCAATGGCAATGACACTGAAACCAACTCGACTGGTGGTAAACAGGAGCCTTTTGTAACAGCAAGCATAGGCTGCCAGGCATTTGCCAAAGATGCAGTCACAACACATCAGCTGAGAAAGCCACATTCTCTGTAAAATCTGCGATTCTGCACATTCCTGTTGTACTGTACTACTTCTGAGCATGCTAGATTTTAGAGCATTCTCTAAGAGGAAAAAAAAGCAAGCTCAGTAAATCCCAGTATTTTTACTGCCTTTGCCAAATTTGACATCTTTCAAAGTAACTGTGAGAAGCACGCACAATCTCTGCCAACTGCATGATTTAGCAGCTATAAAATCCCTCTGAATCAAACCCATTTTGAAATAAAAAGGAACCTGCTTGAGAATTTCATTGCACTGTTGGATACCTACTCAAAGATCAATCACCTCTCTTCATTCTGTATTCCTGGTATATTTTTAAGTTTAATCTTTTTTGCAGCTTACCCATTTAGTTAAGGGTAGAATTTTAAAAGACTAAAGATCGAGCAAGGAGGAGGAGGATGTGAAAACTGAACAAAGAGTTTCTTTATATTCTGCACAATAGAATTGAAAAAGATAGTCTATTTTCTTTTCAGCTCTTTCTCCAATAGTGCAGTACCTAGAGTCTCAAAACTTGAGTGTCCTTTCCCCCAAAGAAAATAGTATCTCTCTGCAGGCTGTCTAGTAGGATGAAACAGCCATGTTTCCTACTCCACAGGGAATTTCTTCAGATGAGTCTATTTTTTAGGCTGTATATGATTAGGTGAGGAGAAGACTAAACACATTGCTTACGGTTTAGCCTCCAATGACAACTGAAAAAAAAAAGTGTTCATAAAATGTAGTACAAAAGGAATTAAATTAACTATTTTAAAAAACTGAAATATACGTTGTAAGGGAAATACTGGTATAAAGGTGTGAACATCACCAAGCTTCAAAAGAATAAAAATAAAATTGTTTCAATTTGGGTTTCTATAAAAGTTTAGTGTATAAAGAGCAGGAAGAAAATCTTGGCTCTCACTTTGATTCTCACTAATGCAAATATTTCAATTATGACATATGTACAGACACTTCACTTATATAGATACATATACACTGCATGTTTAAAGGTGACAGCAACAGAGGAAGACACTTTTTTCATAATAAAGATGTTTATAAAGGACTAGTACATGTTGTTCTACAAAACAATCAAGAAAATTCTAAAAGTCAGATATGAGCTAAATTCTCCTGGCAGGGGGTGGGGGGGAAGGGGGGGGGGAGAAGAAGCATATGTTAGAAATAATACATAGCCCTTCTCTTCCTCTTTCTCAGAACAAGTTCCCAAAAGAGTCACACCTAGAAACCATTCATAGACTATAAATGACAATGGACCCTATTTTTCTGGTTTGGACAACCAACAGCATTTTATTAATAGCCCAGATTGATTTCAACAGTAGTCAACTCCAGTGCATATCCACTCACATGGAATTGGTGTGGAGCTCCCAACATCAGGAATAGATTTGCAATTGTGTTAGTATAAGACAAGATTTTTGAAAGGGTATGTGTTCACTCTGCATAAGCCATCAAGTTGCTAAATTGTGATTTCTATCTTGAATGTAAAATGCATTAAATTATTTTATCACACAGCATCTGCAACTCTCTTGTAAAATCCATGATAAACTGCAGTGTGTGTGTGTGTGTGTGTGTGTGTGTGTGTGTGTGTGTGTGTGTTAAAGTTGGGCCACTAGAAAATTTAGAACTAGAAATAATAATCTCACACCAAAACATAAATAAAAATGTGGGTTATTAGCAGGGCAACCACATAATTTATCATCTATAATGGACACTCATGAGCGTTAAAGGGGGCACTATCAACAATTGCACTGAGACAAGCATAAACTAGGATGTATGATGACACTGTACATTAGCAAAATGTCCTATCCCTAATCACAGCATAAAATAACAGCAGCAAATTTGGGGGGGGGGGCAGTGTTGTTATTTTATGCTCTTTGGAAGCTGTTTGGCTTAAATTTTAATCTAAGTTTTGATGCATATTACTTCTGTGCATTTGTTTCTGTACATTTCCATTTCTTCATTGGTAAAATATCAGGGAATATATCTAACACTGATTGAGGGTTGCAATGCACAAAAAAATATGCTAAGGCATAAAATATCATAACAACTAAATCATGTTGTTACTATTTTCCCTATTGTGCAAATGAAGCAATAGATTAATTGAAGTTAAGTAACTTGCTCATTGTCACTAAGCAAGTAAGTGGTAGAGCTGAAATGCAAACACTGGCAGTTGGTCTTCAGTATTTGTTGAATACTGTTACACACTGTGATGTCCTGAAGATAGTAATACCAATCTTCCAGAGTTCTTGTTAGGGCTAAATGAATACTGGATGCCAAGTACCTACCACAATGCCAAAAACAAAGCAGAAAATAAGACACTACCAATAATGGAATAAAAAAATAGCTCCAAATGCCTTTTTGAGGTAACCCATATGGGATCGCTTTGGAGATGACAGCCCTTCATGATTCTGTAGTTAAAGCTCTCACTTGACTAGAAAAATCTACCAACCTGATATATACTGAGTAATAGTTTGTAAATCAGGGGATGACAGTGAGATAATAGTGCATTCATGTTATACTCCTAATAATCTGGGATAGCAGCCGTTGCTGATTTTTTTTATTCAATAATTCTTGTACAAGAAGTATTTCTTCTCAAGAAGAAGAATCAACCAGGCTGAAAAATGCTTTTTCAAAAAGCATTTGACAAAATTCAACACCATTCATGGCAAATAACTCTCAGCAAAGTAGGAATGGAAGACAACTTCCTTAAATCTGATAAAGGGCATTTAGGAAAAAAACCTTCAGTTACCATGATATATTATGGTGAAAGGCTAAATGCTTTCCTACAGAGTGGACAAGAAAAGTTCACTCTCACCACTGCTATTCCACATTATATTGAAGGTCCTAGCCAGTATGTGTAAGTAAGTAAGTAAGTAAGTAAGTAAGTAAGTAAGTAAGTAAGTAAATAAATAAATAAATAAAGTATATATTGAAAACTAGAAAATAAAACTATCTCTATTTTCAAATTATAAGACTGTCTACCTAGAAAATCCTAGGGAGTCTACCCAAAAAGCCACTGCAACTTATCAGTGAGTTTAGCAAAGTTACAAGATACAAGCTCAATATAATGAAAACCCTATGTATTTCCTCATATAGCAATGAACATTGGAAAGCAAAAATTTAACACTGCCATCTTTTCTCCCTTAGTATGGAGAAAGCTGGAAAGAGTATCACTTTCATCTAACTGTGAAGAAAGCCATTTAGTCAATAAAATTATAACATTTCTCAAACCACAGCAGGCAAGCAGCCTGGAATCTAAGGAAAGACAGACATCTCCAAGGAGAGATACAGACACAGCACTGCTTTACCTAAGTCAGAGCCCTAGAGAAAAGACAAAGCCACTATAGAAGCAGGTCACAATATTTTGGCTAAAATTTTTAACAAATTGCTAAAGGTCAGCTGTGGCCAATGTGAGAGAATAGAATCCATGGGATCTCCAGACACAGGGAGAGTCTACATCCATTCCTAGTCACGGGGTGTTTGTAAAGGGTTGAAAATTCATACGTTGAAGAGTTCTAATCCAATATGACTAGTGTCCTCATAAAAAAGAGAAATTCTGACAGAGATACACATAGAGGGAGGATGATGTGAAGGGGCATAGGGAGAAGATGGCCATCTATGAGTCAGGTAGAGGTCTGAAACAGGTCCTTCTTTCACAGCCATAAAAAAGAACCAATCCTGTCGATACCTTGATTTTGAACTTCTGGCCTGTGAGACAATAAATTCCTGTTAAGGTCTTCTGTTATGGCAGGCCTACTGAGCTAGTACAGTGTTCATGAGAAAAATGGGGATGGAGTGGGAAACCATGAGACAGCTTCCCTCAGTGGCACTAGCCAGGGGGAAGGAAATAGATTTTCTCTTCTACTCACTATAGGAAAGGCCCAAGTCCCAGGCAGATCCTTGTCTCCTATCTCCCCTACAGAGCAAAAGTCCTAAGCAGTCAGGGCATAGGTGAAGACCCAGTGAGGCAAATGGAAGGAAGCAAAAGTAATCCTCTGCCTCTTGAAAGGGGACAAGAATCCATCCTGGACCCAGACTATTAGAAATACCCTAATGTTACCCACTGGGTAAAGGCTAGGTCACTGAAAAATCCCTATTCTCAAGTCCAAAAAACAGGGAATGCCTAAGGTCGAGGTTTCAACAAGACAAGACACAATGTCCCCATGACACATATCATCAGGCAGTATTTAACAAGTAACATGTAATAGTAGTCTAATTCAGGGGAAAAGGTACAAGACTGAGATAAAAGGTCTCATTCTTGATGGTCATACTGATAAGAAAAGTCTAAATTTGAGCAGAAGCATTGAGAGAAATTTTCCAACATCTAACCCCACCCTAAGCAAAAGATAGTACAAAGGAATTTGAAGCCAGTGATCAACTGAGAGGAACCAGAGCAAACACAAAACCAACAAAACACAAACCCAATTGACCTCTTGAGTAAATTAACTGAACTCCACACACTAACAGCCTAGCAGAAAAAGAGCTATGTCTATTTCCACACATAAACCTTCATCTGCTATTCTACATAGGATGTGTACCATTCAACCAAATGCTATGAGGCATATAAGAAAGTAAGAAAAAAATCCACCATCAAGGCACGAAACAATCAACTAAATTAGACTCATGTAATAGTTGGAACTATCAGACAAGGAATTTAAGATTCCTTAAGGCAAGAGATGAAAAGTAACTTCACTTATAACGCCAGTGGTAAAGGTTAAAAATATGCATGAACATTTGGAGAATTTCAACAGAGAGATGGACACTATAAGAAAGAATCAAATGGTATATTTAAAAAACAAACACATACAGTAACAGAAATGAATAATCCTTTGGAGGTTTCATCAGTCCTCTACACAACGGAGGAAAGAATCAGTGAACTTTAAGTTAGGTCAAAGAAACTGTCCAAACCGGAATACAAATTAAAAAGAGTTAAAAAAAAAAAAAAAAAAAAAAAAGAGCCTGCAAGGGCTTTAAGGCAATAACAAAAGGTCCAGTATACATGTAATTGGACTCCTCAATAAAAAAAAAAAAAAAAAAAAAAAAAAAAAAAGAGAGAGAGAGAAAAAGAACAGGGAAGAAGAAACATTTGAAAAGATAATGGCAAAGATTTTCCAAAAATAATTATAGATGTCAAAGATCCAAGAAGCTCAGAGAACACCAAATAGGATATGAAAAATAAATAAGCAAACACCATGTTCAGACTGCTAGACACCAAACATAATATGAAAATCTTGAAGGCACCAGAGGAAAAAAGACATATTACATAAAAGGAAAAAATATATTAATTACAAAAGAGCTTCTTATCAAAAGCTATATAAACTAGAAGACAACAAAGGGACATTTTTAAAAATTTTTTTCTTAATGTTTATTTATTTTTGAGAGAGAGACAGAGTGAGCAGGGGAGGAGCAGAGAAAGAGGGAGACACAGAATTGGAAGCAGGCTCCAGGCTCTGAGCTGTCAGCACGGAGCCTGACATAGGGCTTGAACGCATGAACTGTGAGATCATGACCAGAGCCGAAGTTGGACGCTTAATCAACTGAGCCACCCAGGTGCCTTTTTAAGGCACCAAAAGAGAAAGAAAATTCTCAACTCAGCATTCTGTGCTTGGGGAAAAATATCCTTTAAATATGAATGAAACTAAAACAATGAGATACCACTACACAAAATTAAAATGACTAAAATCCAAAACACTGACAACACCAAATTCTGGTCAGGATGTGGCCCAACAGAAACTTCAATTTATTGCTGCAATTTATTTTGGATATAAAATAGTACAGCCACTTTGGAAGGTAGTTTGCCAGTTTCTTACAAAGCTAATCATAGTCTTACCATATGATTCAGCAATCAGGCTCACCGGTATTTACTCAAAGGAATTGAAAACATGTCCACACAAAATCCTGGACACTTATGTTTCTCATAGCTTTATTGGTAATTCCAAAAAGCAGGAAGCAACCAAGATATGTTTCAAAAGGTAAATAAACAAACAGTGGTAAACACAAAATCTGTCAGACACCCAAATGTAAACCCCAAAACCATAAAATTTCTACAATGAAAAGAGAAAATATTTACGATCTTGGGTTAGGCAAAAACATCTTAGACAACACTAAATTCATGTTGTAATTCATTCATCCATTTAAAAACTTAATAAATTATGGAATTGGATTAGTCAAAATTTTAGACTTCTTTAAAAAGACATAGTTAAGAGAATGAACAGGCAAGCCACAGACCAAGAGAAAATATTTGCAGAAAATACATCTGAAAAAGTACTTGCTTCCAGAATACATAACCAAATATATAAAGAATTCTCAAAACTGAAAAAGGTAAACACAACAGAAAAATTATAGAAGATATGAACAGACACTTCACTAAAGAAGATATAAGACAGCAAATAAATCTCTAAATGTGCCCAACGTTATTAGTCATGAAAATGCAAATTAAAAACATAATGAGTCGCCTCACACCTGCCAAAATGGCTATTATCAAAAGGACCAGAAATATCAGACAAGGATATGGAGAAAAGATAATGCTCGTGCATTGTTGGTGGAAGTATAAATTGGTGCAGTCACTATGTAAAACACTACAGAGGTTCTTCAAAAAATTATAAATAGAACTCTAGAGATTCCAGGAATTCTACTTCTGGGTATTTATCCAAATAAGAGGAAAACACTAACTCAGATCTCTGCATCTCCATGTTCACTGCAGCATTATTTACAATAGCCAAGACATGAAAGTGACTTAAGACCCCATGGTTGGATGAATGGGTAATATTTTACACATAAAGGAATATTATTTGGCCACAAAAAAGAAAGAAATCTTGCCATTTGCCACAAAATGGGTGTAACTTCAGAGCGTTATGCTAAGTAAAATAAGTCAGAGGGACAAATATTATATGATCTCACGTATATATGGAATCTCAGAAACAATCAATCAATCAAAAAATAAACTCATAGATACAGAGAACAAACTGGTGGCTGCCAAAGGTGGAAAACGGAGGATAGAAGAAATGGGTGAAGGTGGTCAAAATGTATAAACTTCCAGTTACAAAATAAATATCTGTACAGCATGGTGACTGTAGTTAATAACACTATACTGATATTTTAAAGCTGCTTAGAGAATAGATCTTAGAAGTTCTCATCTGAAGAAGAAATAAATTTGTAACTCTGTTGTGAGGGATGTTAACTAGACAATGTGGTAATAATTTTGCGATATATGCATATATCAAATAATTAAGTTGCACACCTGAAATTAACATGTTGTATGTCAATTATAGCTCAATAAAATACAAAAACAAAAAATGTAATGAGATAAAATACGAAGTGCTGCCAAATATGTACTTGGGACTCTCATAAATTGCTAATGGAAATGCAAACTGTGGAGAAGTTTGGCAATCTAATAAATTAAACACACACATACAATATGACTATTTAGTCCCACTCCTATGTATTTATTCATGAGAAACGAAAACATAGGGGCACCTAGTTGGCTCAGTTGGTGGAGTATGTGACTCTTGATCTCAGGGTTGTAAGTCAAATTCCATGTTGGGTATAGAGATTACTTAAAAATAAAATCTTCAAAAAAAAAAAAAAGGAAATGAAAACTTGAGCTCACGCAAAAAATGAGACATGAATGTTTAGTAGTTTTTGTCCATAATCACCTACCCTACAAACAACTGATATATCTACCAATGAATAAATAATCAACTGTGGACTGCCACAATGGAATGCCACTCATCAATAAAATGGATGAAGTACTGATTCACACATCATAAATAAATCTTTTTTTAATTTATTTTTTTATGTAGTTAACATACAGTGTTATATTAGTTTCAGGTGTACAAAATAGTGATTCAACAGTTCCATATGTTACTCAGTGCTCATCAAGAGGAGTATACTCTTAATCCCTTTTACCTATTTCATCCATCCCCTGACCCATCTCCCTTCTAGTAACTATCTGTTTGTTCTCTATAGTTGAGTCTGTTTTTTAGTTTATTTCTCCTTTTCTCCCCTTTTTTCATTTGTTTTGTTTCTTAAATTCCACATATGAGTGAAATCTTTTGGTATTTGTCTTTGTCTGACAGGCCTATTTCACTTAGCATTATACTTTCTATAGATCCATCCGTGTTTTCGCAAATGGCAAAATCTCATTCTTTTTATAGCTGAATAATATTCCATCATATAAAGGCCACATCTTCTTTACCCATTCTTCTATTGATAGACACTGGCTGCTTCCATAGTTTGGCTATTGTAAATAATACTGAAATAAATAATAGAGGTGTTTTTGTTTTGTATAGTGTGATCTGAATCATAGGGAATTCTGTTTTTAATTTTTTGAGGAACCTCCCAACATGGATAAATCTTAATGCATTTTGCTAAGTGAAAGATCCAAAGATCATGAGGGAAATGTGGAGGAGAGTAAAGCTGTTACATATCTTAAATGTGATGGTAATTACATGACTAAGCATTTTGTCAAAATTCAGAACTCTAAACTAAAAATAGAATTTTACTTTTAAGTCTTCTCCAACTAAATCTTCTCTATCTAGTTAAATTACTTTTTTTTCCTCTCAAGTTCTTCCAAATCAAAGCATTTCCATGCTCTACTTCTACTTTTATAGGACTGTAATTAAACATCTGAGAATGATGGATGTCATTTGAAGTATTGTGCAAATAGAGAATTATTAGAAAATAATTCGTTGGTTCATTCTCACACACACAAAAAAAAACACTCAAAGAAAACAATCTATTAAAATGATCAACACAGCAATCATGTGACCAAGGAGCCCATAAGTTAATTAAAGTTCATTCATTCTACTAGCCCATCTGATGAGGAAGAAGCTGAATAAATTGAACATAGTCAAAGATTTTTGTATCCAATTTTCCTTCCAAATAAATTTTACATGTATAGATATAGAATTTTTTCATATGCTTATAGAAGATTTAATAACTTGGAAAATGTACCAAAATAACACTTATGAAGACATTTTAACAAAACTCCCCAATCAGACTTTTTAAACCTTATGAGTATGATTTAGGATGCTAGCAGTAGATAAAATTATTTTTCATCACCAATTTAGAATATTTGATTACTAATTTACATAGGCAAGGCATCAGAACATAATGAATGTATAAGTCACCTTTGAGAGAGAGCCTTTCCAGAATTGAAAGCGATTCCCTTGTTGCCTTCAGCCCAAGAATACTAATGATTCAAATACATTTCTGTACTATCAAACGAAAGCACCATAAAGTACTAATATGCCAGGAAGTTAAATGTTGGCTAATACAAAAACATGGGGGTAGGTGAAGCAATCTTTTATTATTTGGTTTTGAAGTACCACTTTACCCGCCAACTCTGAGTGATTTATTACAAGATGGTTAAGACTAGGTATTGACATCTCAAAGGAACTATTTTGATTTATGACAATCCATACAAAATCACAACTGTCTTGTTTAAACTTATTCTAAGCTGCAGCCCATGTTTGAGTACAGAAAAAGAATTTAAAAGTTTGCCGCAAATAATTCAAAATTTCCATCAAAGTTTGGATTCACCCTGAGTTTCCTTCTTGTTTTTCTCCTGAAGGCTAGTATGCTCATTCCTACACAGTACATTCTCCGACTACAAAGTGAAAGTGGTAGTTGAGGTCATGGTATGCTTGGCTTCTAAACCAAGCATGTTCAGCAGACTATTGTCGCCAAATACAGTCCTTTTTCTAACATATCAATCTCTAACAAACAGAAAAAAAGTGGCATTTTAATGAGAAATTCATTAAATTTTATCATTCTAAACATTTCTTATACAGAGGAGTGACCGAAACATTGAAATAAACATTTGAATACTTAAATTCTGCTAATAAATGTCTCTAGATTGATGGATATATGATAGTATGGACTATTAACCAAATAAGATAGCTTTCAGACCTACTTCATTGGAAGTATGTGATCTTGTAAGGCAATGCAGGCAAATTGCCTGGAGAAATGTGCCAGCTATTTCAGGGCCACAAAACAGGTAATTTGAGATTTGAAAACTAGCTGATTTTTCTGAATGTTGTTTTAGTTTGAATACTAGGTGGATATTCTTGCTTCCTATAGTTGCAGGGTTTAATTTGTTTCTGCTTTCCCTTTATCATTTATAAAGCCTTTTTAGACAGTCTCACATTATCTCATTTTTGTTCTACAAACCAAGGGATTTTTGTCACATCAGCACTAAATGTTTGAAGGGAGGTGGGCCAGGTGGCAGGCAGTATTTCCTGCTAACTACTGTGGTGACGACATCTCACATCTTTTCCATCTGACTTTCCCACTCTGAAGATTTTTTTTCTACCATGCTCCAGGTATTAGTAATATTAAAGGAGGCAAGCTTTCCTTTTTAGAACATTAAACTGAAAATTTTTATTCTAAAATTGTTCATTAGTAATGGTAAAGAGCTGGTAAATGATTTTGGGGAACATAAAGTAAAACAAAAAATGAAATCGTATTTGATCTGGCAGAACATCCCAAATTTTCACAAACCCAAAGACACTTTGTTACTTGCAACTCTCACTTTGTGTTAATTTAACATTTCTCCTATGAGCTCAGCCCTTGATCTCAACCTTTATACCTCTGTAAGGCAGTTTTATAGTTTAGAATGTATTTATCATATACTAGTAGCTCATGTGAATTGATGACCATTAAAAGGAATATTCTTTATTGAAATCAAGACAATTTCCCACAGTTGAATAGGTAAACTTCAGAGGGTCCTCTAATTTAATTGTTTGGGGTTTTGTCATCGTTGGGTTTTGTGTGTGTCTGTTTTGTTTTGTTTTGTTTTTTGTTTTTGTAGATGTGTGCGCTTTTGCAAGTAGGAGCCATGTAATTATCACTCCTCTTGAGTTTTCTTGGGCCTATAAATGTGAAACTTGCCACCCCTCTCATTTATTCCTCAGTGGGGGAATTCCACTAGTCTGACACTAGCCCAGAGAAGAGCAGTGTAATTTTGAAAGCCTCACAACTTTTTGGCAGTTTTTAAGAGCTTCACACATTTCATTCTACAATTTCACAAGAACAGAAAAGACAAAGAAGTTGCTCTGTAGGACACACACTCTCCTGCCAGGGGCAAAATCAAGATCACATGGCTTCTTTCCCCTGATCATATATTGACGGATGCACATTACCTGTTTCTGGCTACTGAACTAGAATTTCTCCACAACACGACCGGGTATTTCCCATAGTCCAGGCGGGCCTCATATTTCTAATGGGCCTTCACACCTCCAAGAGCCGCATGTCTGCATAACGTGATGTCTCAGCTGGAATTTAACTTCTATTATTACTATCTTGTTTTGTGACCTTTGGCAAGTCTCTTAACCTTTCTGAGAATCTCTTAACATTTCTTGAGTTCCAGGCTTTGAAAAGTGTGGATAACAATAGACATAGTGCTTGCCTTTCTGAGGTAGCATGAGGATTAATTAGCTCATGTTTGTTAAGAGCTACATAAATGCTAAGTATTATGATTATTCTCTGCTCATGTTAGCATTACAAAATGTCAGTGTGTTGAGTGGGAGAAGATGGGGTTATAGGGCCCTGGTGGAGTAGGTCTCCTCTGTAAGTCCCCCTCTCTGATGAAATTACTAGAACTATGATTAGTTACCGTGATTAATGGCTTCATGATTACCAGGAGATAGCAATTGGCTCATTTGAAATGATATATGCAACTATAACTCTCATTTTTATATGGACCGGAAAACTCAGGGAGGGTCCCACAGGATAATCTGCAAATCAGTGAGTTTTACAGTAGAGTGTGATTGCTCCGTGGAGTCCATACCTGCTTACAGTCCATAACTGCTTACAGTTAAACTTGCTCTGCATAGGACCAAGACAACATCAGACCCCCCCAAAGAGAACTGGGTCATACTACTAACTGATTGTTTATGTTCAAATAGTGAGGCTGGCTAGTGGCTCTAGGCCCATTAATCACCCATAGTGTAATGCTCTCTTCCTTAAACCTGAGTGTTGAACAGTAAGCAGACAGTTTTAAACAAATAAATGTATAAATAAATGTACAAATCCAAGGGGGCTTTTGAGTCAATAATTCCACCAGGATGCATAAAAATAATTGACTGATGAGTCTTCTGTTCCCTCCACCACTGCATATAGTTTAGTATTTACTATCTAGATACTTGGAAGTATAAATAGAGCTAGTATGTGGAATGCATACATATTTTCAAGGTAGTGAATTCTTAGTTTAAAGGAAAATATTTTATCACTTATATTTGGATCAAAGTAATAATTTGTTAATGGATATCACAGGGCCTGCATATAGACTCTAGTGTTAATACACTTTGTTAGGAGTATATATTACATTATTGGCATCCCAGAACAAATGGCTCCCAATCCTGGTAGGCTGTTGAAAGTCATGGATATTTTTCTCTAATGTATCTGAATTCAGTACTTGTGAGTCACGAATACAAACTTCTCACTTCTTTTTAATAAGAAAATAATTCTCTCAACACCCCACCACCACTACCAGCAGCAAAAGAGAGTAGGAGAAGAAATTTGCATGGAGGTTCATCCAGAGAAGAGGAGGGGATTAAGAAACCTTGTGTATAATCTCATCTGTGCTTTCTCATACAGGGCTAATTCCCCATCCCATTGAGGAAATTGAGGCAGATGATCAGACATCTTCAAATGTTCACATGAAAATCGTCTATATGGCCATTCAGAGCTGGATGACAGATATGAATAAATTTCTGCAGAGACTAGTACGCTCTGATGCAGCCTTACATTCCGTAACACTTTTACCTTAACATCAAAATTGTATTAGTAATTGACACTAACTTGTATAAAACACCAGAGTAATAGCCATTGGTTAGCATATAGAGATAGGGAATGCCCTAATAAATGCACATTAATAAGAATCCAGTGTGAGTCTAGCGAGAAAAAAGAATCTACCCCAGACTGAAAAGTAACACCATTAGCCAAAATTTCACATAACTATTTAAAAGTCGAAGACTTACTCTCAGTTTGGACAAATGTTTCTCTCATACATGTACTTAAATGTCTCCCCACTACCCTCCAAAAAAAAGAATGGTGTCTGTCTTTCTCTTTTTCCCCTACAGACTGTCAAATTATTATAAAAGAGCATTTTACATAGGAGAGTATGGTACATCAATTGAAATACAATTGTATCATCATTTCAAGCTCAATAGGTACAAAATACATCTCTTACTTGGCAATTCCCATATTCTTGTCAGGAAATAGACACAAATCAACTGTAAAGGTTGTATTTATTCATACCTAAGAAAGGTTTTCTTGTCAATAACTGTGTATGGATTTTCCCCTACTGATTTAAACAAAAGGAAGATCCACAATGTTTTCGTAATTTATTCTTGTCTTCATTTGTATCTCTACAGAAGTAGAGTTAATATTATATGATGCCAATATATTTTGAGCAGCGTAATACCCTCAGTACAGCTATGACCTTTTCCCCTGTAATTAGTTCCAACTGAAATTAGATTCAGTAAAAGCATCGCTCCAATTAGAGCTAAATCAAAACAAAACTTAGGGCTTGATTTCACATAGCAAAATTGTTGAGGGGGGATAAAAGGGTGGAGGAAGAGGGGATCTTCTTCAAATTTAGTTCAGCAGATTGAACCAAATGATAAATCCCTTGAACTCTAGAGAAAATATGCATTTATTTCCATACTGGCCTATGTTAATATTTTCTGTGATTCATTGGGATTTTGTAGTCTCACCTCAGTTGACCAGCTTTCCAAAACTCTGCAAACAGCAAATAAAAACTCTTCACAGTTCTGATCTTGGAAAAGATCTATTTTCTCTAGGAGAAGGAAAAAGAGAACTCTCCCAGCTTCTTTGGGGGATAATATCATAAAACAGAAAGCCAAGATTATAAGGATTACTGGAAAGCATTTACTGCTTGTCTCATCCTGAAGAACTCTACATAATTTCCTACCATGCAAGTCTGAAACATAGGACAATTTCTTTTTTTTTCTTTTTTTTAAATATGAAATTTATTGTCAGATTGGTTTCCATACAACACCCAGTGCTCATCCCAACAGGTGCCCTCCTCAATACCCATCACCCACTCTCCCCTCCCTCCCACCCCCCCATCAACCCTCAGTTTGTTCTCAGTTTTTAAGATACTCTTATGGTTTGGCTCCCTCCCTCTCTAACCTTTTTTTTTTCCTTCCCCTCCCCCATGGGTTTCTGTTAAGTTTCTCAGGATCCACATAAGAGTGAAAACATATGGTATCTGTCTTTCTCTGTAATGGCTTATTTCACTTAGCATCACACTCTCCAGTTCCATCCACGTTGCTACAAAGGGCCATATTTCATTCTTTCTCATTGCCACATAGTACTCCATTGTGTATATAAACCACAATTTCTTTATCCATTCATCAGTTGATGGACATTTAGGCTTTTTCCATAATTTGGCTATTGTTGAGAGTGCTGCTATAAACATTGGGGCACAAGTGCCCCTATGCATCAGCCCTCCTGTATCCCTTGGGTAAATCCATAGCAGTACTATTGCTGGGTCATAGGGTAGATCTATTTTTAATTTTTTGAGGAACCTCCACACTGTTTTCCAGAGCGGCTGCACCAGTTTGCATTCCCACCAACAGCGTAAGAGGGTTCCCATTTTAGGAGAATTTCTTTCTAAGTCCAGCTTCCTTATCTGTAAAACACACATACAGACAAGCAAGCCAATAAGCAAAAAGGAGAGCAAAACTAAATCCTAATTCATGAGATATATTATAAATATGAATTATATTTCTTCCCTTTCTCTTATCAAATTGGTGTTGAGGCATGAAGCATCAAAGTGCATGGCCTAACCAGAATAGAGTCCTCTGAAAACACAGTAGTGGAAACATTAGTCTCCAAAAATAAGGTTGAGACTAAATTATTAGAAGCTTCAAAGTCCAGGTTAAGAAGCTGTGGCAACTTTAAGGATATGCCTCACAGACATACAGGAACAGACAATTGTTCCAGATATGAATTTGCCTTTCATTCACAGAAATCTATTCCAACAACCACTATCTGAGAGCTTATAGGATTCCTGAACCACAAGCATGAAATTCCATACAGCCCAGTATCCAAACAGGGGACCTACTTTAGAGCAAAAGAAGTGTAGGAGTGGGCCCATGACTGTGAGATTTACTAGTCACACCACATACTACACCATCCAAAAACAGCCAGTTAGCTTCACAGAACACGAAAACAGCTTCCAAAGGCACAGATATAGTGCCAGCTTGGAAGAAACACTCTAAAAGGATAGGGTATCATCCTTCAGCACATAACATACTTATTAAATCAGAGATCACTATGTGATGCTGTCTCCCCAATAGGAAAAATTTACGGGTTTGGGAATAAAAGAGTGGGAGCAGAAGAGGCCCCACTTACCATCTCTTCCAATGAGCCACAGGGGGACTTTGTGCTTCCTGCCCCATAATTCTGGGCTATGAAATGTTGGAGGTATTGGTTCCAAGAGGGGGCATACTATTATGAGCAGATACCATCAAGGTTAATTCTATTGAACTACCAGATACAGCTGCCTCCGGGGCCTTTTAGATTCCTTGTGTCCAGAGTGCAGCAGATGAAAAGAGTAGTCACCATACTGGCAGGGGTACTATACCTTTATCAGCAGGAAATGTAAGGCTACTTTTATACAATAGGGGCTGGGAGAAATATATACTGAACCTCAGATCAGGCACCCTGGGTGCCTCATAGTACTCTCATGCCTCAGAATAACAATAAGCACATGTGTAACATGCTTAACTGAGAGAGTTATAATTATCTAATGTTCAGATCATTCAGTATGAAGTTTTGGTTACACTACCAGATGAGCCAAGGTGATAGCTCAGAGTGAAGAGCACTTAGAATGCATAATGGAGGAGGAGAGAGGATACCAGTGGCAGTCCCAAGATCAGCTGCAGTAACAGGAACTATGGTTCATCTCAGTAGCCTCCTTCTTAATCAAATTCCTCACAAGAAGAAAGACCCCCAAAACCATGGAGGAGTTGTTTCCTGAAACTGAGTGAAAAGTAGATTGTATGGCACCAGGATGGACAGTGGCAATTATGAGAATGTTCTGTGTAGACCCCCTGTTATAAGACCTCCTATTACCATCTCAGAAAGGAAGAAAAACTCCAAGGACCTAAGTTTTAGAGGTCAACAGACCTCCATCTAGAAATCTGCCATTGCCCTGGCTCAGTGCCTACTTCTAGTCTCTCTTTTTCACAGTATAAATTATCAAAGAATGTGATTGATCCAACTTGGACTGCGTGTCTAAATCTAGCCTTGTTGTCTCTTCCCAACAAGGAAGCATTCTCTAACACAAAAGGCTGTCAGACTTAGCTCTAGAGAAGGCTTCCACTGCACAGACCCCATCTGCTAAGAAAATCAAAAGTAATAGCCTAAATTGATATGACAAATACACCCTCTACAATTTCTCTGATGCAAAAGAATCCACTGTCTTCAGAAGTAGCTGTTCCATCTGGGGATAGTTCTAAATATTTCTTTCTGTCCCTGGGTATTTTTGGAACTGCATGAGGCCACTGCCTCTTAAGGTAACACAGATGATATCTGCTGCCTCTCAGAATTTCAATAAGTGACCAGAAATCTGTAAGCTTTTGAGCTTTTGGAAATTTCATCATTTGATGTGATTTCAACCACTTTTTTCGCCATTCATTCCATGCCCCCTGCTCACCACTGCAAATGAAGAAAATAAAGAGTTGTGTTATTCTCCAATATCTGTTTAGGTTATTCACTTGCAAATGTTCCAATGTCAATGGATACTTTAGACAGAGCAAACCTTCATTTTACTTAAGTCAGTGAGGATGATGTAAAAGAGAGGTTGAGATTTGTCATTTTTTCTGCCTATATTTACATTTTGTTTTCTAACTCTCAAACTCTCCAGAATGCAATGTTTATTAGAATTCTGCATCTAAAAGATTTTTCAACGTTCAAAGCTTTTTATCTTCTGTTTTACAAATAAAATACATTTCTTCCTACATTGCAAAACACCACTTACAGTGAATCCTTTTGAGAAAGACATTAAAGTACTATTTCAGCTTTATCATAATGGAGCTCCATATGCAGATACCTAACACAGAGACATCCTTCCCTCCGGTCACTTGAAGAGTGTGTTCTAAGAAATTTCTTGAAATTGTGCTGCAAGTACTGATTTTAAAAAAAAAAAAAGGAGCCTAACTATTAGCTATGAAAAAACTGAGATGTAGGCAGAAGGAAGGAATGCTTATGGAATCCATCTAAAAGCCAAACATTGGGCCTCCAAGGATGCTAACATATCTAAAATTCTCAACATACCCACGAGACGAACTTGATCCCCATTATTTCCAGGTTAGTAATGGGCTCAGGAAAGTTAAGCAACTTGCCAGCATATTAACCAACATACACAGTTCATATATTAAAGAGATGGAACTTGAAAGCACATCACCCTACCATCAAAGCACACAGTTTTCAAAAACATGGCAGAGTCCATTCTCTAGTTCTACCTCAACATTACTCTTTCTCCTCCCTTGACATTGAATATAAGAAGACATTTTAAAAGACAAATTTGACAGGACTTCACACTGAGTAGGCAATCACTTTGCCCTCACAGCATTGTCTGTGGGGACAATAAAGAAAAAAGAGAGAGAGAGAGAATAGAAAAATTGTAGTTTAAAACCCAACCAAATGAGTATAAAAGGTTAGCAGCAATCAAAATTATCTAATGCCCTACCCTTATCCCTACCCCAATGTGTGTTAAAATAGAGAAGTTTATGTCTACATGGCAAGGAGAAGTAGAGTTTACTGAACAACATTATGTGCTTCGTGTTTTAGATGCTCTACCCTGTTTTATCCTAACAATCTTCTCAGTCAGAGAATACAGTTCTCTGTAGTAAACTGAATTAGTAAACTGAAACCCAAAGACAGTTTAACAGTTAGTATCATACAGGTATAGGCTAAGAGAAGCTAATAGTGGCTTAGGCAAGTAAAGCATTGTTTCTCAGGTAATAGGAAGTCTGAGGTGGGCAGGTGAGGCTAAAACAAAGGGTCAACATTGTCATCCAGGACTCAGGCTCCCCCTGCCTGACACACCATCCCCAGCATGTGAGTTTTATCCTTATTCTTTCGACATGGCTGCTGGACCTCTGGACATTGTAAATACGTTCCAAACAAGAAGATAAAGAGCAGAGGATGAAAAGGGTCATACCAGCCAAATCTGCCCATTTTATTTTTTTATAATCTTTTTTTAAATTTTGTATAATTTTGAGAGAGAGAAAGAATGCACGTGAGTGAGAGAGAAAGGGGGACAGGGAATCCAAAGTGGGCTCTATGCTGACAGCAGTGAGCCGATGTGGGGTTCAAACTTATGCACCATGAGATCATAACCTGAGCCCAAGTCAGATGCTCAACCCACTGAGACACCCAGGCACCCCATGCCCCATTTTATTAAAAGGACATTTTTTTCTGGAATCCCAACCCAAAGCTTAATCTTTTTCAGAACTCCTCACATAAGCACCTCTCTGTAAAGGAGCCAGTGTAATTGAGTATTCTAAACTTGAGTGCACCCCTCAATAAAATCAGGGCTAGTAAAGAGTTATTTATGAAGTGCTTAGAATAGGATCTGACATATGGTAAGTGCTATGTATTTAATAAAAGAAGAAATGAAGGAATTAACTAATGAAAGGATGAAGAAATGGGGCTGGATACTGAGTAAGCAAATAGAATAATTTAACATGGAGATAAATGACTTGTCAAAATGGCCCAGCTAACAAACCGTAGTGATATAATTCCATTCTGACATTTTCTGACTTCAAAGGACCTTTTTATTATTTTCTTTTCTTATTATTACCCAACAACATCCCCCAACTACATACACAGTTTTAAAATTCCAACGTGACTATGCCAGTGAATGTCATGTGATTTTCATTAGCGCTGGTTCAAATATTAGTATTAAAAGTGAAGAGCTCAGTTATAAGAAAATAGGTAGGCTAGTCTAACCAATTTTATTCTCTAGTGCTCTCCTTAGATTTTGATATGCCAGGCTGGAAAAAGATCAAAAGTAGCACTGGCAGTCACAGAAGCCCAACTTTGCCTTAAATTTAAGAATCCCAGACTATTCTTATAATTTTGCCACTTCACTTGGTGCCACTGATAAACTGGAAGTCAAAGAAGCACATGACTCCCCAGTAAATACAGACAAATTAGCACTTTACTGTAATGTGGGGGCTGCCTTTTATTAGCTAGGTTTCCAGTACTTCTGGTTATTAGCCCTTGGGATAGTGAGTGATCTTATTGTGTTATGTCAACTATTGACAGTGCATCCATGTATCAACACAGTTGGTAACCTCCTTTGTTTGATCTTAGAAGTCCTTAAATGTCAAATATCATCCTCCAAATACAGACACACCAGGTCGACTTGAGCTTATCCTGGATGACAGAAGAGAGACTCAAAGATCAGCCCTTATAAAAATTCATTACTGATGAATATTGAAATATTACTGGAAAATTAATCAGTATTATTAAACATCAAGAGATTAATGCCAGCTTGTTCTAGGGAAGACAGAATCAACCACTACAGAAGAACTATTAAAAGTGCTGATAGAAAATATTTAAATGTATATGTATAGAATGTGAAAATGACTAACTTTTCAAAGGTCAATCGAGCATAGAAAGCAAATGGAAAAGGTGAGTATGAAGGGTTTGGTATTATAGGGGATTGTCTGTGGCCCTTCTCAACAGTCCTGTCACACCCACAGAGTTCTTATTGACTTTACCTGAAGTACCTCTTTACTAATCAAAGAAAGGGAGTTTGGCCTTTTACTTTAGCTGAGATCCACTGTGGATTCAGTGGATATTCACTGACTAGGATGAGACCTTAAGAACCCAATCAAATAATGAAATCCCATTCCTTCCCAAAAAGAAATTACTGTTTTCTTTTCATGTGGATATGATTTGTTTAAACCCCAATGACTATTAGGTTTCTGCTCACAGAAGACAAATATTTGCTAATTAAGGGTAAGAACAGATAGAACAAGAAGGTCAATCTGCTTATTCCTTGCTATAAATTATACAAAGAAGCATTTTTCTTCTGAAGTCTGTTTTACAAGACATTTAGAAATTCTTGTCTTCCATGCACACTGACACCATTACTATGCTTTAAACCACCTTCCTTTGTGAGAGTGTTACGTACTGTGAGTCCCATTATGAGAATAAGGAATGACTTCTGTCCTAGACAGTCTTGAACTATGTCACCCTGAATCCTGTGTAATCTCCAATTCACCTTTTTTAAAAAAAAATTTTTTTAATGTTTCTTTATTTTTGAGAGAGAGAGAGAGTGCAAGACACAGAATCTGAAGCAGACTCCAGGCTCTGAGCTGTCAGCACAGAGCCTGATGCAGGGCTCAAACTCACAAACTGTGAGATCATGACCTGAGCCAAAGTCAGATGTTTCACCGACTGAGCTACCCAGGTGCCCCTCCACTTCACCTTCTGAAATTAGACTCCCCAGGTTTGAATATGGGTTCTAGTACTCACTCCTAGTATGGTCTGGAACAAGACCTTTCATCTTCTAAGTCAGTTTCCTCTTCTACAACATGATGATCTTGATAGTGTGCATGCCACAGACTTGTGGTTAGATTTAGATCATTCCTGTGAAGTGTTTAACATAACTCCTAGGTACCTAACAAATACCCAATATGTAATACCAGTTATTACTTAAAGCAAACCAAAGTGTACCACTGTAGGTAGATGGCATCAAATCTTATAAGGGATTTAGAGTAGAGCCACATGTAATATTTTTCCCAGTCATTCTGTCCTTTCAAGAAATTAAGAAACCACCTAACTATATGAATACATTTATATAGAATCCCAATGTATCTTAATGCAAAACCCATTCTCCAAAACTCATTGGCTCACCATCTGATTAATGAATTAATTCCTTTCCTTTGCTTCTGGAAGAGTGATACAGTAGAAGGAATGCAGACCTATCATCTGAGTAGCAAGCATTATCTATTCTAAGATGAAAGGTAGGATCTTTAGGGAATGTCAGAACCCCCAGCTCATAAGCCTCAGTACATAAATGGATATGTATCAAGGTGCCTCTCATTTGCTTTAGTAAAACCTCCCTTGGAGAGACATTAATTAAAATATTTAAGGATCACAGCTGAGTCCACAATTTGAGTAGAAGCCAGATATTGAAAAAGGTCTCTCTTTCACTGTGTTATTTATTGTTGGTAGAAATATTCCAGCTGCTGCTCAGAATGCTAAAACAACACTTCAAAGATGTCATGCATTGAATCTCTCCCTGTCCCATGAGGACCAGAGGAATGAGTCATGATGTAAAATGGTTCCCCTGCAGACATTCTGGTACTACGAGAGTGGAATGAAGGGAAAGAGACATTCCAATCTCAAGCAATAAACTCAAAGTCTAAAAGGTCTCTAAGAATACAGTGGCCGGCTGGTACCAAATCCAAATTGTTGTGCCAACAAGCCAACATCTGTGACCTTTCTAAACATCATTGTGTCAAATGTATCAGTAAACTCTGATGAATAATTTCACTTCCAGAATGCTCTTCTAATAAAATGGTCAGAGTCGACACCTCTCTCACTCTCAAATCTCTATTCTATCTGCACGCAAATCTCTCTTTTAAACTTCACACAAAAAACTGTCTATTCTTTAGGAATTTATCACAGCTTTTAAACCTACTCCTCCCTACACTGGCCTAAGCACTTGGCATCACAATCTCCCCCCAGTGAACACCATCCTTGACTGCTTCCTCTTCCTTACTTGCTGCGTAAAACCATCATGTCTTGTCAGTATTAATTAAAAAGAAAAAAAAAAACCTTCTCTTTCTCCATTCTAATTCCCAATCTCCTACTGTCATCATCCATGCTTTACATTATGGAAATCATTCCCTAACTAGCTTCCTGTTCTACTTTACTCCCACCAATGCAATCTCCATAAAGTCGCCAGTAATTTGTCACAATGCATTTCTAATTATGTTGCCTCCCAATCCCACTGGCTAAAATATTTTAAAGATTGTCACTGCCTTCAGGACAAAGAACAAACTCCTTATATTTTTGTACAAGTCTTTTTTTTTAATTCGGTCCCAACCTGTCTTCTAAAGGAACCTATTACTCCTCACACTCAAGGTTCTAGATACACTAAATGACTTGTAGTTTTTCTAAATTGTCATGTTTTTTCTTGCTCTAAGTATTTGCACTGGCTGTTCACTACACTTAGAAGAGTGGCTCCTTCCCCAATACTTTCATTTATCTGGTTAATTCTTTTTTACCCTTCAGGTCTGAGTCTAAACACTGCCTCTTTCTTAAAGTTCTCTCTTTTTTTTTTTTTTTTTTGAAAACAGATTTATTGGAAGAGTTTTCAAATTTCAGTGACTTTTTTTTTATTTTTTTTTATTTTTTTTATTTTTTATTTTTTAATATATGAAATTTACTGTCAAATTGGTTTCCATACAACACCCAGTGCTCATCCCAAAAGGTGCCCTCCTCAATACCCATCACCCACCCTGCCCTCCCTCCCACCCTGCCCTCCCTCCCACCCCCCATCAACCCTCAGTTTGTTCTCAGTTTTGTTTTTTTTTTTTTTTTTTAATATATGAAATTTACTGTCAAACTGGTTTCCATACAACACCCAGTGCTCATCCCAAAAGGTGCCCTCCTCAATACCCATCACCCACCCTGCCCTCCCTCCCACCCCCCATCAACCCTCAGTTTGTTCTCAGTTTTTTGTTTTTTTTTTAATTTTTTAATATATGAAATTTACTGTCAAATTGGTTTCCATACAACACCCAGTGCTCATCCCAAAAGGTGCCCTCCTCAATACCCATCACCCACCCTGCCCTCCCTCCCACCCCCCATCAACCCTCAGTTTGTTCTCAGTTTTTAACAGTCCCTAATGCTTTGGCTCTCTCCCACTCTAACCTCTTTTTTTTTTTTTTTTTTTTTCCTTCCCCTCCTCCATGGGTTTCTGTTATGTTTCTCAGGATCCACATAAGAGTGAAACCATATGGTATCTGTCTTTCTCTGTATGGCTTATTTCACTTAGCATCACACTCTCCAGATCCATCCATGTTGCTACAAAAGGCCATATTTCATTTTTTCTCATTGCCACGTAGTATTCCATTGTGTATATAAACCACAATTTCTTTATCCATTCGTCAGTTGATGGACATTTAGGCTCTTTCCATAATTTGGCTATTGTTGAGAGTGCCGCTATAAACATTGGGGTACAGGTGCCCCTATGCATCAGTACTCCTGTATCCCTTGGATAAATTCCTAGCAGTGCTATTGCTGGGTCATAGGGTAGGTCTATTTTTAATTTTCTGAGGAACCTCCACACTGCTTTCCAGAGCGGCTGCACCAATTTGCATTCCCACCAACAGTGCAAGAGGGTTCCTGTTTCTCCACATCCTCTCCAGCATCTATAGTCTCCTGATTTCTTCATTTTGGCCACTCTGACTGGCGTGAGGTGGTATCTGAGTGTGGTTTTGATTTGTATTTCCCTGATAAGGAGCGACGTTGAACATCTTTTCATGTGCCTGTTGGCCATCCGGATGTCTTCTTTAGAGAAGTGTCTATTCATGTTTTCTGCCCATTTCTTCACTGGGTTATTTGTTTTTCGGGTGTGGAGTTTGATGAGCTCTTTATAGATTTTGGATACTAGCCCTTTGTCCGATGTGTCATTTGCAAATATCTTTTCCCGTTCCGTTGGTTGCCTTTTAGTTTTGTTGGTTGTTTCCTTTGCTGTGCAGAAGCTTTTTATCTTCATAAGGTCCCAGTAATTCACTTTTGCTTTTAATTCCCTTGCCTTTGGGGATGTGCCGAGTAAGAGATTGCTACGGCTGAGGTCAGAGAGGTCTTTTCCTGCTTTCTCCTCTAAGGATTTGATGGTTTCCTGTCTCACATTCAGGTCCTTTATCCATTTTGAGTTTATTTTTGTGAATGGTGTGAGAAAGTGGTCTAGTTTCAACCTTCTGCATGTTGCTGTCCAGTTCTCCCAGCATAAAGTTCTCTCTTTTAAAAAGAGAGTTAAATTTCTCTTTTTAAAAAGTTCCAATTTTATCCAGTGCTTACTATATGCCCCCAGCACTTCTCACACAATTATGTAAATGCCTTTTTTTTCCCTGTTCCTCCCTAGACTTCTTCTTTTCCAGGACTATTAAATTCAACAATTGTGTTTGTTAAATTTTCAACGCATAAAACATGGTCTTGCACATAGTAAGTACTCAATAAAGACTATTAAATAAATACCAAGATATTCATCAAGGTTCGATTACAAAACCAAAAAACTGGTAACTATGCAAAATGCCAAAATATGGAAATAGATAAATTAATTTGGGCACATCTATAAGGTAAAAAAAAAAAGCATTTTTCCTTTTCAAAATAAAAAAATTTTAAATTTTTCATAGATGGGAGTATAGAAATGATAAAATACTGAGTGAAAATCAAACAAAATCTGTGTTACCAGTATGATGTTATTCTGATAGATAACTAGGGTAGGTCCATAGGTAGGTAGGTATGTAGATCGATTGATTGATCGATAGAGAATAGATACATAGATGAGTGATAGACTGGAAAACATACAAACATGATGACAGCTTTTATATATGCTTATTATGCTTTGAAGTATACTTCTAATTTCTTGTGATGAATCTAGTAAAAAGTAATAAAAGAGCAAACAGACTGCAGTGAATTCTGACTTCACCTGGGCCAGTATCTATCACCAAAGAAGTCACATTTGCAGATGTGGAGCATCACAGCTGGATTCTCAGGACAAAGCTAATGCTGAAAGTTAGATGGCTGGAATACACTGGGATCTGACACCAGTATCAAAGGCAGGAATGGAAACCAGAAAGCCAAGAGCAAGTCCAGAATGTGGGGCTCGATGAATGGCCAAGAGAAATTCCTAGAAGAGCTTCTAGGATCATAAATTACACCAGTAACAATCCGGTCTGGATCTGAGTGAGGCAACAATGCTAACGTAATGGGAGTAAATAGATCGATTTCTGGGAGCAGAGAGAAATCTGAGCTGCTAATTAGGAACTGAAGTCGTCTTACATTACATAGATTAGATATGCATGGTCAGAATTAGGGTAATTATTTTGGGGCATGAGGCTGAATATAAGATACCTAGACTTATTTCAGTAAAACGCATACTGGACACCACTGGCTAATGGAAATTAATTCCTCCATATATCTTCTTCAAAATGTGCAAAAGACCCAGACAGAGACTAGAGCAGTTAGTGAAGGAATCATTTGATGTTTTAGAAGGCTGGGGAAACAAAAGGCAGAAGGCGGGTTAGCAATTCTATGATTATTCTTTGATAAAGACAATGTTCCAGAATTCTTTAGTAATTTTCAAAATGGAACTAAATGATAAATGTTCTCTTCGAAAAGAACAATTACCTATTTAAATTAAAGAGTGTTTTCTTATGAGGATTGCAATTAAAAATAGAGGGCAAGAGAAATTTGCCTTAGCCATTTGCCATCACCCCAGGGTTTGTTGATCAACTTTATGCTTCATTTATGTCTCCATAAATCATACCATGGAATTAAAAGTGTGTGGCTGACATGAATATTGTCCACTTTGCAAATGAAAGACAAGGAGCAAGAAAAACTTTATGCCAAAGCATGAAGCTATCATACAAAATTCTTTACAATTATTATCTCTGCTTCCCAACAAAAGTGAGATTACTCTCTTGGTAGATGTCATAGAATTGAGGCTTTGAAATGGAGATGCCAAGCTGTAAATTACATTTCTGAATCAATTATGCTTCTATCAGAAAAGGCTATAAATAACATGCAGAATTACCAGATGTGTAATTTTTTGTTACACTTGAACATTTGGCGCGTTTAGAATGTCTAAGTGAGGGACTTGGGTTAATCTGTGAATTTCACGGATTCATCTGACAAGACAGCAGAAAAATGTGGGTGAGAATTATGATGACCTTCCTTCAAGGAGACTTATTGGAACAAGGTCGACTCAGGAATTTGCCTGTGTTTTTGTTTAAAGAGACTTGGATGGGAAATGGTCATGGAGCCCCCTTGGTGTTTACTGGCTGAATTCTCAAAAGAGTTGAGCAAAGGACACATTTGGTTTCAGATGGGTTACTGGGAGCAAAATATAATTCAATGATGAGCCTTTCTTTTGACAGCTTTACACTGATTTTATTTTGTCACCTTCTTGAGAAGTCTAAGTGAGAAACTGTTGGTTGGTTTGTTATGACCAGGCTCAGCATCCAAAACTTAAACATCAAACAGTGGATACACGAAAGGGCTGGAGTTTATGGAGCAGCCTCAGGCAGTGACCTTCCCAGGAATATCACTTATTCCTGGGTCTGTAACATTGTGGCATTTCTCCCCCTGTATCAAGTTAAGCTTTTATTACTCTTATTTGTAGGTGAGCATTTGTGTTATTAAATTTAGAAGTTGTCAGTAATAGGACTGAGGGAAAAATATTTCTCTCCATTTAGGAGAATATAACACCCACCTTTTACTGAAAAAATGCTCACGTCATGCAGGAGCTTCTTTGTTACTTAACTTCACTAGAGGAAATGTGGCTCCCTCTGAAGAGTTGGGTAAATACTGTGCAATCCAATAAATTTTTATTGGTCATGCCTAGAATTGACTACCATTTCTTAAAGCTAGCAAATTGAATTAATCTCTACGTTTTTGCCTTAACACAGCATAATAAAATGAACAAAGAGTATGAAATCAGCTGCAACCTGACAGATAAAATATATCTCATAGTGTTTAAAATGCCACACTATGATTCCAACCCAACTCAGTTTTCTTACCCTTAAAATGGGTACAATGGTATCTAAATTCCAGCATTATTTTTTAAGTTAAATTGGATAACACTAGCAAAATATTTAGCATAATTCTCTATCTATAATTGATTCTAGAGGAAATGATTCTCACTATCATTTAGAGAGAATTTTTTTCTTCTTCAATTTAATATGCCTCTCCCCACATTTCTTATCTGCACCTATAATCACCTGCTCCCAGGCAGAAGCCCTGCAGTTAAGAGCTCAAACTCAGTCTGAGTTTGGATCCTAATTCAGATACTCATCAGTTTCTTGAGCTTCAGCACGATATATATAACCCACCTCTGCGTTTATTTTCTCATCTATTAAATTGGGATAGTAATAGTAACCACCTCACAGAGATGATATTTTCCTTACCTAATGAATGTTTGTTGTCAAGCACAACTGACATAAAACAGGAAAGGACTCAGAATGCCGCCTGCCATATAACAGCACACAATAAGTGCTGCTTCTCCTATGAATATGTCTAATATCTGTTGAACCCGCCCTCCCTCCTTTATTTTGTTGACTTCAAACTTCCATTTAATGTAAACTCTGTAATATGCAAGAAATGTATCTCCTTCTTCTAGTTAAAATAGTCATCATCAGCTTTTGAGTGATAGCATACAAAGTGGACAGGTGACTGGACCTCAGAAGAATATTGGCAGATGTCAAATCTAATGCACTTACTGAAAGAAAAATCAGGCTCAGCTATCAACATGGAATGAACCCAAACCACATAAGGTATGAATACGAAGGCTAGTAGCAAATCCTCCACAAAAGTAAACAAGAGAAAAAAGGAGATAAAGAGGGGCCACAATCATTGGCATGTGTGTGATTTCCTGGAGGGAAGTTAAAGAACTGGAGGTTGGGGCACCTTGGTAGATCAGTGGGTAGAGCGTCTGATTTTGGCTCAGGTCATGATCTCACGGTTCGTGAGTTTGAGCCCCACATTGGGCTCTGTGTTGACAGCTCAGAGCCTGGAGCCTCCTTCGAATTCTGTGTCTCCCTCTCTCGCTGCCCCTCCCCCACTCGTGCTCTGTCTCTCTCTGTCTCTCAAAAATAAGGAAACATAATAAAAAAATTTTTTAAAAAAGAACTGGATGGAGCTCACCCTTTTTTAAAATATAATTTATTGTCAAGTTGGCTAACATACAGTATATAAAACGTGCTCTTGGTTTTTGGGGCAGATTCTGTGGTTCATTGCTTACACACAACACCCAGTGCTCATCCCAACAAGTGCCCTCCTCCATGCCCATCACCCATTTTCCCCTCTCCCCTACCCCCCCATCCACCCTCAGTTTGTTCTCTGTATTTAAGAGTCTCTTACAGTTTGCCTCCCTCTCGGTTTGTAACTATTTTCCCCCTTCCCTTCCCCCATGGTCTTCTGTTAAGTTTCCCAAGATCCACATATGAGTGGAAACATAGGATATCTGTCCTTCTTTGACTGACTTATTTCACTTAGCACAATACCTTCCAGTTCCATCCACATTGCTGCAAATGGCATGATTTCACTCATTCTCATTGCCAAGTATTCCATTGTATATATAAATCACAACTTCTTTATCCATTTATCAGTTGATGGACACTTAGGCTCTTTCCATAATTTGGCTATTGTTTAAAGAGCTGCTATAAACATTGGCATACATGTGCCCCTACGAATCAACATGGACTTCACCCTTTAAAAAGACCTCTTATTTTCTGATTTCCAATTATTAGAAAATAAGCAGCTGTGTATTTTTAGGAGGCTACTAATAAATAACTGCTTGTGAAGACCCAGAAAGCATGGCTTTCTTTGTTCTGATGGAGAGATGCATCCAAATGCAATGGCTATCTCCTCTACAAGTACAAGGGGACCCATGGTTTTGGCTTCACAATATCCAAAACTATAAACCTTCTGAATTATTTTTCTAAATACTGGGGAAGAAGTTCTCACATGAGACCTTGTTCATGCACCTGTCTTCATAACTGATCCATGAATATTTGTTAACTCAAGAGTCAACATTTCAACCAAATCCCAAAGACCCTGCAATATTCCAATGAACATTTTGCAAATGGTTACCCTCAGAACAAAGGATGTTTTTTCCATTTAAGGATAATAATAGAGTAATATCAAGCTTCTACACTGAGGTATAGTTGTCACATCCCATCACATTATACTGATAATTTGCACATTAAACAGTCTTATTTGTTTAAAACATGCTGTTTTGCTCCTATCTGAACAACAGCTTTTGGGGAACAGAAGGAGAAACATTAAAATCTTAGAGTTTACTCTTTAAAGCCTATAGTCATCAAATTTGAGTCACAGAAAGAAAATTGATGGAGTCAAATCTTTTCTTATGTCAACAGTGAAATGTGAGTAAATAAAAAGGAAAATTGAAGGATTCTACCAGTAAAATATATGATACAAGTTTAGGACAACTCATGCAAATTAAAAAAAAAAATTTTTAACGTTTATTTATTTTTGAGACAGAGAGAGACACAGCATGAACGGGGAAGGGGCAGAGAAAGAGAGGGAGACACAGACTCAGAAGCAAGCTCCAGGCTCTGAGCCATCAGCCCAGAGCCCGACGTGGGTCTTGAACTCGCGGACCACGAGATCGTGACCTGAGCTGAAGTCGGACGCTTAACCGACTGAGCCACCCAGGCGCCCCCAACTCATGCAAATTTAAAACAAAAGTTGGATAGCACGGGAAAAACTATGTAAATTTGTAATTTAATGCTTAGCCAAATATGGATAAATTGACTATGAAGTCAAAAACAATTATTCTCACAACTTGACCATATTTAAAGATATGGCCTATGCAGCATGGATAACACATGCTAGTCTATAATTTGAGTTAGTTTTTTGTTCTTGTTTCTTTTATAGGATAAATAGTCCTAAATTGATTATAATCAGGAAATGAAAAGATTACCCTTCGTTGCTGAACTTATATGGATGTTTTTAAAAAATTCATTTAAAAAAAGATAGTTTGGGTAGTATGTGAGCATTTTTGGATGAATTCCAAAAAAAAAAATTCCTTTGTTGCTGAAAATCTCTGACCAATTGAGGAAATTGCATTAAAAAGTGATTTTGATAATTGACTTTATTCTCAGCATAGTTGCATATGAGATGGTATTCGGAGGAAGGAAAATGGACGTAAAAATTTGAAAATAGGAGCCAGTGACTGAAACACTGCAACGACCCTGGATCTAACTTTGATGAGGGACAGAAGTGAGGTAGCTGATGCCCTGATTCAGGCAATGTTACCAGAGAGTTCATTCCCGTGGGTTTGCAGATGAATAAATGTATGTGGCCAAACACAACTGCATTCTCAATGTGAAGATGTGTTAATACCTTGTTTTTAAGATTATATCCAATATGTTTTCCTCTAAAATGTAGCTGGATGACAAAACTAACCCAAATTCCAGCTGGCTGATTTATTCTGACTGGCCCATATTATAGAGTTCAAATTTAAAGAATTATGCTAGTAGCAGGCTACAGTTTTTTAGAATAATTCATTTGAGTTTTACAAGGCACTTTCACAAATGCCACACAGTGGGCTGTTTAATATGCACTTGTCTACCTATCATATTTTCTTGTAACAGAATCCTTGTGAGACAGGTAAACTTCTAAATGAAGCTCTGGACTCCTGTGGTAACATTCCCCTTCCCTACATTTCAAAGAAGGATGCCGGTCTGGATTGGCCAAACTCCAAGATAATATAGCATGTCACAGATTGAGAGACTGGGAATGTCAAAAGAATGAAAAGATCAAGCATACCTACTGAAGACTCTTTCTTCACCCATGTAGCTAATGGAAACAGGCCACAGGAATATTGGAAGCCACCAAGGGTATACAGCCAGGGCCACCACCATGCTGGCTTCAGGTCTGAACTATTTTCTCCTTTCTCCAGGCAGCATGCTCATACTTGAATGGCAAGAGATGAGGTATATATTTTGGCTATACCAAAGTATAGCAGTGTAACTGGTCTAGGCAAGAAGCATCCAAATTTATGGTTAGAGCCAAACCTCCAACTGGTATTTCTACAGCCTACCTATACCAGAAATTCACAAGGAGAAAGGATTTCTAGAGAAGCTATCCTTCTGGTGGTTTCTATCACTAGAAGAATATGTCCAGATAATTTCCTGTCTCCATGAAGACAGAATTCCTAGGGTATTTCCTATAATTTCTTTTCTGAATAACAAGCAGGCTTGTGTCACATTGTTTATCTTCTTTGCATTTTATTCACCACATATTGTGATAGATGGCGTAAAGGACTTAAAGCAAGGTCACTGTCATTCTGTTCATGATAAAATTATTTGAACAACTGAGAGAATACACACTTACACTTACACAATCATGACTCACAGACTTTCTTATCCTTTCTTCATGTGGCTAAATTAGCCACACAAATCACTTTTCAAAGCATTCAGAGACATCTACTCATCATTTCAAGGTTTTATGCACAATATTGGTATTACAAAGGAAAATGCCAAAGACCTTCTACTGAAATAATATGGGCAAATAACAAAATGCCATCTTGTGGAAATAGTTCAGACACAACACAGATTCAAGTAAACAAACATTTAACAACTTAAACAGTGACCAATTGATAATTTTAGTCAGTAGCTGGTAAAAAATTCTGGATTTGTGAAGGGTTCATTATTCCTTGACAAACAACTGCTCACCACAGTTTATATAAATATTTGAAAAGATACAGTGGGCACACTATCCTTTTAAAGGCACAAGAAATTTCTGATTTTCACTGAAATAACAAAACTTAATACTTCATGTATTCATTTTATTTTTCCTTTCTTTGTTGTTATATTTTGACAAAATGCAGTGGGATAACATTTTTTATGTTTTTTAATTTTTATTTGAGTGAGAGAGAGAGAGACAGACAGAGTGTGAGTGGGAGAGAGAGAGGGAGACACAATGTGAAGCAGGCTCCAGGCTCCAGGCTCTGAGCCATTAGCACAGAGCCCGATGCAGGGCTTGAATTCACAAACAGTGAGATCATGACCTGAGCTGAAATCAGACTCTAAACTGACTGAGCCACCCAGGTGCCCCATCAGTAGGATAACATTTTTAAGCCAATGAGACCTGAGTTCACTTCCACATGAGCTACTTATTTGATCCTGAACAACTTGCTTAATTTTTCACATGAAAAATTTGTAAGCATTTGCTTACAAATGCTACTTATAAATAAGTCTGTTGAAAAAATTAAATGAAAAAATATCCACTAAAGGTGTTTGACAAGTACTGGGTCCTCTGCACTTAAGGCATTGTGCAGGCATGAAAGAACTACAAAGATATTTAGGGAACACTCAATATCTTTAAATAACTGAATTTTGTAAGAGATTATATTCAAATAACTGATTTTTATTATTTTTCAAATAATATTGGGACCACTATGCAAAGATTGAATTAGGCCCCTTTTGTCATCAGATTCTTCTTTGCCCCACTGACATCCTACAGCAAGAGACCACTGTTCTTGACTGACAAAGCCATACCACCCCTGGCAATATTCACCATCCTAATACACATTTCCTCTGTTATCTGTTGTCTGTATACCCTCTGTATGTGTTCTCTGTTATCAGGAAACATGTAAATTTAAAGGAACTAACTAAACTAATATTTGTGAGAACAGACACTATTTTTGTTTAGTATTTTATTATCAGGAAATAATAGGTATTTGACAAATTTCGGCTGCATAGATGAATGTCTGCTTTGTTGTCAACACTACTACAAGTTGGCTATGTGTTATCTTAGTCAATCTTCCAAACTATCCTGATAGTGAAATATAGACAGTTTTACACAAAGAAAACCGAGTTCAGAGATGTTTATTGACTTGCTAAAATTTAATATACACTAAAAGACAGAGTTGGTATTTATTTCAGATCTATATAACTCCCAAATTCCTGTGCTATCATCTACTTTAGCATCCTCTCTCCCTGCATGAGGTTGAATTCATCACAAGATTTAAAAAAAGTATTGATAATGCATTAGTAAAAACCTTTATGACCTCCTGCCCAGAAAATAATGATAATGGACTGAGCATCCCCACTTACGAGACGAAGTAATTATAATAATAACTAACATCCATAGTAATAATCATCGACACTTTCAACTTTTGTTAGAGTTCCTTAAAGTTTATAATTACTTTCCACATTTGATTTAGAAATGTTAAGTGACTTGCCCAGTGTTGCATGACTATTAGTGATAGGGCCAGATTTTTCTGTGCTTCTGAAGCACCTCTATGAAATAATTCCTCATCCCCTAAAAAAATGCCAGCAATGGTGAAGAAGCAGGTACCTTGTCTGGACATTGCTTGAGAATCTTCCCATAAACTGAAGAGGCCACTTTCTCTTAATTGTCCTCTGTCACATTCTACTTGACGGCCCAGTGACATGAGCAGGCAGGCCCCCTCCTGTTTAATGAAGGCTGGTAAGTAAGCCTGGAAATGGCAGTGGATAATGGTAAGGTTTACTTCTTCAACATCTCCCTGCACCAAGTGCTCCACCAACAAGTCCATTCTGTAAAACTCCATCTTCTGATAACAACAAACATTTCAAAATAACCATAAAATATTAATTCTGGAAAATGTTTAGAAAACATATCAAGCCTTACCTAACCTTTTTGCAGATGAAGAATGTGAGATACAGGAACAGATTTTTCCCAAGGAAAAGTCAAGATTAATGAGACACTCAAGATTAAGAACAGTTTCTTTCCTTCTTCCCTCCTTGCTTTCTTTCTGAAGTAACTAATCATCTGTCAAATCAATGTAGGATTCCAAAGATACAAATTATTTTCCTACATATCTGTAAGTGTATATCTCTGTTGTGAGGGGCTGGTGGGGGGGGGGGGGGGTGCATGCACACGTGTGTGTGTGTGTGTGTGTGTGTGTGTGTGTGTGTGTGTGTGTGTTTTCCAAACAGGATTCTTGCCACTGAAGATATAAGGCAGATCCTCCAGGAATTCACTATTATTAGAGAAACAAAATTGTAAATAAATTACCACCAAAAAGCCGCAGTTATACATGTCATGATAGTGATATTTTCAAGATTGAATATCCCTCCTTTGAGCCAAATCAGCTTGTTGGAGCCTTCTGTTTCTTAGTCTACAGCTTGTTTCTTCCCTCCAGATTGATTCTTATTGCCCTGTCAATTGCAACCCTCATAGGAGATCAGAGTGGATGACATTATAACCCAGAACAGACCTCAGGGACCAGACCCTGTAGCCAAGACTATGACACTCTCCTTCCATTAACCCTGACTGAGTGCTAAAGATGGAACATTTTGGTTTACAATTCCCTAAACACCTCTTGAGTTCAGCTTGCCTCAAGTAGGACCATACATCAGAAATACATTTTCCCTAGCTTCAGTGCCTTATACTCTGGTTAGTTCTAGGGGATTCAGGTTTCAAGTACCAAACCCTGTCCTTAAAAGGCACTCTTTTAAATGTTCAAGATGTTCTATTTGTTTTTAAACTCTGTGGAAGAGATTAAACAAAAATGGTTTTCCTCTGAAGAAGCTAGTATACAAACTGGATTATAATTAGTACAATCGGTAAGTACAGAACTTCTGTTTGCAGGCGGCTAATAGCCTACATCATCCAATATTTATTGGATGTGTATATATTTATTGGTGTGTGTATATATATATATATATATATATCTCCTACCTGAGCCAATCTGAACATACTGTCTGCTTTGCACATTTGGACCCTTTATTTCCATGAAGAAATAACATTAATAAGAATAAGAAGATACTATCAGGTTTCCATTACTGACATCTGTAATCACATGCTAGCTCTAGCTTCCTAAATAGTCAACATACTAAAGGCTTATGCTACATCTAATAACAGTCACTTAGACCCAGGAATAGTCTTCTGGTTTAAATCACAAAAACTCTTCATGTTAAGAGAAAGAGAAACAAACAAAAAAGAGGTTGGTGGTATTTCTAATTCTAATCTGTCTTTGCTATGTATTAATCTTTCATCATACTCTGGAGCAAGAACAAATCATTATTGAAATGGGTGAAAACCTTGGAAGAGTTCTGTTAGATAATATAGTAAAAACACCCTCAATAAGTATTTCTTCTGAGTCATTTATACAATACATATTTTCTAACGACTGCCCTGTCCCATTCAAGATGCAGCTTCTGAGAATGCATTGGGGTATAAGACTTGTACTCTCTTTTGAATCCATGCAAACAAATAATTACATGTTACTGCCAGGAAAATTCTCTTTTCCTTCTCTCTTCTCCACCCATCTGAGATGCCGAAAGGAAAAATGGCTATGGGGAAAAAGGTGGCCCCAGCCCTTGCTGTTATGAAGAAGCAGGAAGCCAAGAAGGTGGCCAATCCCCTGTTTGAGAAAAGACCCAAGAATGCTGGCATCAGACAAGACATTCAGCCCAAAAGGGACTTCACCCATTTTATCACATCACCCACTACATCTGGCTGCAGTGGCAAAGGGCTATTCTCTATAAATGCCTAAACATGCCTCCTGCGATTAACCAGTTCACCCAGGCCATGGACCACCAAACAGATACTCAACTGCTTACTCTGGCCCACAAACACAGACCAGAGACAAAGCAAGAGAAGAAGCAGAGACTGTTGGCCTGGGCTGAGAAGAAAGCTGCCAGCAAAGAGGATGTCCCCGTTAAGAGGCCACCTGTCCTTTGAGCTGGGTTTATTATTGTCACCATCTTGGTAGAAAACAAGAAGGCTCAGCTGGTAGTGATTGCACATGATGTGGATCCCATTGAGGGGTTGTCTTGCTGCCTGCCCTGTGGGGTTCCCTACTGCATTACCAAGGGGAAGGCCAGGCTGGGGCATCTGGTTCACACGAAGACCTGCACCACTGTTGCCGTCACACAGATTAATCTGGAAGACAAAGGAGGTCTGGCTAAGCAGATGGAAGCCATCAGGACCAATTACAATGACAGATAAGGTGAGATCCACGGTCACTGGGGAGGCAACGTCCTGGGTCCGAAGGCAGTGTCTTGTATCACCAAGTGGGAAAAGACAAAGGCTAAAGAACTGGTCACGCGACTGGGCTAAGTGTACACCATCCAATTTTCTGTACATAAAAGTAATACAAAATTCTCTTTCAAAAAAAATTCCATTGCCAGAATAATAGTATGGATGCAAACAAACTAACATGACATTACAGAAGAAAAAATAAATGACTCTGCTCTGGGGAGAGTCAGGAAAGACTAATAGGAAGTTGACAATTGAGGATGAACAGGAGTATTTTAGGTTCATGTGTAGAGGAGAATAGGAAGGGATGAATGCAAAGTAGGGAGGCTGGAGAATCCTGGTGGGTTTAATTACAAGTTGTCCAACCATGAGGGAAAAGGAGAGCGGGAGTGGAGAGTAAGAGCTAATGCAATTTCTATTCCTACGTACCTACTGCATATATATAGTGCTTCAGACAAAAAAAAAATTCTTAAAAGTCAAACTGCTATTACTTTTGGTAAAGATGATTGGACTCTTCCAAGCTGGAAAAGATTCCCAGTTTTTCCTTTTCTTGCTGTCCATTATAGTTGATCTCCTCTCCCAACACAAGCCCCCACACTCCTTCTACAGTACTTGTTATGCAGAAGGCTGAATGATGAAAAGTTATTCAAACAGCACACTACGAGCTAACTATTCCAAGTGTATCTATTGACTGAAGAGATTTGCATTATGAACTAAGTCAGTGCAAAAAGACAATGGTAAATAGCAGCAAAAACAAAGAAAGAGATCATTGAAATAAAAGAAAAGGCGCTACCACCACCATGTATCCATTTCTCCTCGGTTGAAATTTACCCTGGAGGAACCAATATAAACTAATATGAAAATATTGCTTTCATTGTATAAAAGAAATCCATCGGAATGGAATACTAAGTCTGTATCTCCAATAGTCAAACAGGAAAACGAGAGATGTATTCAAGTGCAATACTTCCAGTTTTTGCTGTACACACACTAAAATTCTGGAGATATAAAGATAAACAAGATATAGTCATTGCTTCCAAGGATGTAACAATTCTTAAAGGACACAAATAAGTAATTGCAATGCAAATGGGTCAAGTGTACAAAGAATAATACACAAAATGTCATAGGAGGAATTATCCTACTGTACTTGGTTGATATGTGGGGGAGGGAAGATAATTAACCATGAAAATTTAAGGGGTTACATTTAAGCCAGAAGGTTAATAAATGGAAATGTTGATAGGGGTTGCAGAGAATGGGGGAGATGGAATGGCCTGTCAGGAAGAGGGAATAATGTACAAAGTCTCAAGAACATGAAATAATATAACCACAGCAACTATTTCTGTAATGATAAGGAAAAGGGATATCTATGAGACCGATGGAAAGAAGGTATGGGAGTAGGGATGGGAGGTTAGGCTGAAAATACTGCATGGAGCCAGTTTGTAAGGCCTGGTTGCTATATACCAAGAAAGTTGCACTGTATCAGATGCTTGAAATGATCAGATTTGCTTTTCAAGAAAACAAAAGTAGGGATAAGGTGAAGCAAAGAGATTTTACTTAGGAAGACCTAGGAAGAAGCTGTTTTAATAATTAGGAGTGGCAGATGCTGGAATCCAAATCAGGGTTTATATTGACTGGGATAATTTTTATAATTCAGTCAAAAAGCAACAATTAAAGAACATTTAATAATGATAAAAGTGCTAAGACTTTCTCCCAGCCTAAAGTACTTTTTTTTTAAGTAAAAGCAGTAAGGAGCTCCACAGATATCTTGCTTTCAGAAATCCCAAGAATTCCAATATATTCTTAAGACTTTGAACAGTGCCTAGCAAATATCAGGTGTTTGATACCATCTGGAGAATGAGCGAATGGATGAATGAATGAATGACTGAATGAACGAACAAACAATTTTATCTGGCATCTGACTCAGATCAGTTTCCCTAGGAACTAAACTTTGAGGTAGAGATAGGAGTACAGGAGGTGTTTGGGGAAGCACTCTCAGGAAAAACACTTGTAAGAGATCAAAGAAGCAAGGCTGGGCAGAAAAAGATAAGCCACAAAGAAGCTTCAGTTAAACCTGGGGCGGGGGGGGGGGGGGGGGGGGGGCGGTAGTTCTGCAGGGCTCCACAGTGTTATCCTGTTCTTGTACCCTAGGTCAACTAGTCATTGGATGAAGACCACCCACCTGGGTAAAGAAGTTCTCAGAGAGTGATTCAGCTCTACACTATTGTTAGCAGCCAACCAGCACTAGCCTTTGGAGAAATAAGTACCTCATACTTGATGGGGAGGTGGATGTGTGTTGTGCACTGGAGTTTCCATTACCTCCCAATTTATAAAGGAGAAAGCAAATGATTGGCTTAATCTAATAGCAGGCAGGGGGCCTCAGGAATCAAAATTGCAGTTCTTCCAGGTTAGGTCCTAGGGCAATATCAAGTGCTTGTAAAGTATGGGCTAAAACGTCATACTTCCCACACTCCATTTGCACATATCCCCAGTCTCCCTAGGCATTAGTTTTCTAACATAGAAATTGAACACAGCAGCAGTGCTTAGCTCACAACACCCCTGAGAAGTAAGATCACATATTTCATGGTGTAGGGCACATAGTGAGCATTCACTAAATGATTAAATAGTAGTAGTATTTAGGAAGCCCTGAGATTACAAGTGTGATTTTCCCCCATTTCTTTCCTGGTTAGCCTGCAGTGAATTATTTTGGGGAATGAAGTCTCAATTATCTGAAGTGCAAAGTTCCCTGGTGTTACGGCCCAGATTTTCTTCTATACAGTCAAACGTCTTCTATAGAATGAACATGAAATAAATATAAATTAATGGCTACAGAGAAAGGGCTAATTCCCCTAACAAGCATGGCTCTCCTGTTCAAGCATGTCACAGGAGCAGGAAGATGTGGGAGCACTTCCCAGACCAGTAAGTTTAAAGAAGTTGCTTAATCTCTCAGAACCTAAGTGTCTTCACTGATAGTAGGACCTTCTTCAAAAGATTGATTTGAAGAGTACATGAAAGAGTATCTACATGTAAAGGGCCAAGCAAACTGGCAGGGGGCACTGGCTATTTAAGGGCTTCAAATTCCAAATAATAAATTCCTTTTTGTTCTTGGTCTCTGTTAGTTTCCAAGAGACCTGGTCCCAGTTCGAGTACTTAATTATTCTCCCTGAGCTGTGTGGGCTTATATCCCCAGTGATTCAAAATCAAAAAAAGTACCATGAAACCTCTTTAATTTATTATAAAGAGGAGGTGGGGTTTTTAATTCAACAAAAAAGGACATAAAAGTTGAATACATTGTATGAAAACAGTTATAATGTGTTGTATTGCCAATAGTTGGAATAATGAACCAAATCATTGGTTTTGCCACGTAAACATCTTTGGACCCTAACCTTGCACATTGCTATGCAGTTGTACTAATTTTAGTACAGTGCTTGAGGCCAAGGGTTAGAACATTACACAACTTACATTCAAACCTAGCTCTGCCACTTTACTAGCTGTGTGATGAATTATTTAAGATCCCTAAGCCTCAGTTACCTTATTTGCAAAGTGAGCATGAATGGTAGCATCTAATGCATAAGATTTAGTGATGAATAAATAAGATAATTCATGTAAAGCTGCTTAGTGTCGGAGCTGGGATTTGATAACTCTTACCAATATAAGCAGCCACCATTTTTTGTAAATGCTGTATTAGCTTGTTAGGGCTGCTATAACAAAACACCCCAGACTGGGCGGCTTAAACAACAAAAATGTATTTTCTTACTGTTCTGGGGTTAGAAGTCCAATATCAAGGTATCAGCAGATTTGGTTTCTCCTGAAGATTCTCTCCTTGGCTTGTAAACAGCTGTCTTCTCTCTGTACCTTCTCGTGGTATTTTCTGTGTATGTGTGCATCCCTGGTGTCTCTTCTTATAAGGAGACCAGTCACATCGAATTGGGGGCCCATCAAAATGACCTCACTTTAACTTGATCATACCTTTAAGATCTTATCTTCAAATACAGGTACATTCTGAGGTACTAGAGGTTGGAACTTCAGTATATGAATTTGGGGGGGGGACAAACCCAGCCCTTAACAACCACTTACCATTTGTTATCTACTACATGTCAGACACAAAGCCAGAAGCCACTTTCTCCTGGACTAACCCCAAGTGTGTTCTTAGCTGTACTTCATAAATCCTTTTACTCTAAATCAGCTCCTTTCACAGCTTACTTACCCTTATGTTTTTATCAAAATAGAAAGGGTTTTTTTTTTCCCAATTATTTTAAATACATAATGTATGTTCATTATAAATATTCAGACATTATAAAATGCATAAAGATAAAGGGAAACCTACCAATAACCCTACCATAAAGAAATAACCACTATTTCCAATTTTGTATATGGCCAGAATTTTTTCTCTGTTCATACATACACATATTTGTTATTTTCCAGGACCAGGATTATACCTTACCTCTGTTCATATTTCTCTTAAAATACTTTAGGTGATTTTTTCATATCAAGAAATAAAAAATATGTGTCACAACTTTAATACTACGTAATATTTCATGGTAACTCTGTGAACATTAATTTGTTTGCATTTTTTTTTTTGCTATTACAAAAAAAAAAAGTTCATCCTTGTTAAAGTATCTTTGTCCTGATCACTTCTTTCATATACTTTCTTATATAAAAACGTAAAAGAAAAATTCTTAGATTTGTTTATACATATTTCCAGATTGCACTCCAGAAAGATGTTCCAATTATACTCCTAAGTGCTAACAGGTTAATATAATTGCCAGAAACGTGCTGATTTTGCATCAACCCTTTTCTACCCCCTGCTTCCCCCAACCATAACCATCCTTTTGAGAAGCCATATAATATTAATCGAACCAATATAATATGGCCCTTTCCACTCCAGTGAAAAGGCTTAAACAGATGATACAATTTGCAAGTAACACATGGAAACATATATCCAAGTGCTAAATTGCATGTAGTACAGATGCTAAGCACCCTGGGAGGCTCAACTTATTTCCTTCTGCTTTTAGTCCCCAGTCAGGGTTGAAATGAAACAGATCCATGAGCTGCAAAGTGTTTAATACATTGTACTAAAAGAACATTTAATCTTCTGGCTTAACTTTGGAGACATTGAAGTAAAAATAGCCCCTACCAACCACCTCTCTACTTTCACCTGGTTCCATGATTACCCTTACCCTCTAAACAGCAGCCACATTGGTTTTCTGTATGTTTCTCTAGTATCAAACTCATTGCTAAAGAAAAGGCTTTCCACTTGCTCTCTCTCACCCAAATGCTCTTCTGCCAAGTCACCTCCCAGTGGTTTTTTCTCATCATTCAGGTGTTGATGACATTCATCTCACCCATGACATCCTCAGACAGGCCTTTGCTGATGGCCCAATTAAAGGCACCTTCCATCTACTCCATTAACTTTCTTTACAGTACATACCATGGGTGAGAATTACCTGGCTTATTTTGTACTTGTTTCATTTTGGCCTCTATACATTAAAATGTAAGCTCAACAAGGACAGTAAACTTGGGTATTTTATCGAGCACTGTATAGAATCCTATATTCCTATCTAACATATATAGTATTTCTTAGACTTTAAGAGACGTTTTTCACATTTAAGTATCAAGATGTGTGTTATACTTAATGTCATTTAGACAGCAATTAAGATATAATAGACATTGCTTACACATGTTTAAACTTGGTCAGAGCTGCTCATATCGTCATCTCTTCACTGGAATTTGCATACTGTTGAAATTACATGTGTAGAGTTTAATTGCCATGTAAAATATCTTTGAAAATACCATGTTATGATTCAGCATTGAACTGAAAGAGTTAACACACAGAAAGTCATAGAAACAGAGTACCAGTAACAGAACCTATTAGTCATTAATTGACATTAGTTTGACATTAGTCAAAAAAACAAGTGTAGCAAGAGGAATGATCACATTTACATATTTTCCTTTAAAACAAAAAGAAGTACCTTACGGGGCTTATGAAGTTATCCACACAGATTAAGATGTACTCCATTTTTTTTTAACTAAAATACATGCAAAACCTGTGTCTATTACCTTCCAAGCAGATTTACAAATCACATTTATACATCCAAAGTGGAGCTTCACAGTACATGAAGCAGAGAGAGACAGAGAGCTTCAAGTAAAAGTAGACAAATCCCCAACTACAGTCAAATATAACTGATAGAAAAAGTAGACAGAATATCAGGAGAGACACAGAAGACTTGAAAACCACAAACAAACTTGATTTAATTGGCATTTATAGAACATGCCTCCCAACAAAAGCAGAGAATACAGTCTTTTCAGGTTCACATGGAGTATTTACCAGAGAGAGAGAGAGAGAGAGAGAGAGAGCGCATATTCCAAGCCATAAAAAAAATTCAGGTCATACAGGTGTACTGGCTTACACCACACCAAAGATAAATTCAAAATGGATTAAGGACCTATATTTAACACCTGACACTACAAAAATCCTAGAAGAGGGCACAGGAAGTAATTCTGCCAACATCAGAAGTGTCAACTTTTTTCTAGATATGTCTCCTGAGATGAGGGGAAAAATAAACAATTGGGACTATATCAAAATAAAAACCTTCTACACAGCAAAGAAAACAATCAATAAAACTAAAAGACAACCTAAAGAATGGGAGAAGAGATTTGCAAATAACATCTCCTATAAAGGATTAGTATCAAAAATACATAAAGAACTGATACAACACAAAACCCCAAAAACAAATAATCCAACTTAAAAATGGGCAGAAGACATGAACAGACATTCCTCCAAAAAGAAATATAGGTGGTCAACAAAAACATGAAAAGCTGCTCAACATCACTGATGACCAGGGAAATGCTAATCACAACCACCATGAGATATTACATCACACCTGTCAGAATGGCTAAAATCAAAAACACAAGAAACAAGAAATGTCATTAAAGAGGATGTGAAGAAATAGGAATCCCTGTTCACTGTTAGTGGGAATGCAAACTGGAGAAACCACTGTGTAAAACAGTATTCAGGCTCCTCAAAAAGTTGAAAATGGAACTACCCTACAATCCAGTAATCACATTACTGGGCACTTATCCCTGAAATATAAAAACACTAATTCAAAGAGATAAATGCATCCCTGTCTTTACACCAGCGTTATTTACAATAGCCAAACTATGAAATACAATAGCCAAACTATGTATGGTCATGCAGCTCAAGTGTCCACTGACAGATGAATAAATAAGGAAGATATATATAATGGATATTATTTAGCCATAGAAAAGAATGGACTCTTGCCATTTGCAACAACATGGATGGAGTTAGAGAGTATAATGCTAATTGAAATAAGCCTGTCAGAGAAAGACAAATACCATACAATTTCATTTATATGTGGATTTTAAGAAACAAAAGGGAAAAGGAAAAAAGAAAGAGAGAGACAAAACAAGACATAGACTCTTAATTATAGGGTAAAAACTGATGGTTACCAGATGGGAGGGATGGTAAAATGGGTGATGGAGATTAAAGAGTACACTTCTCACGATGAACACTAAGTACAATACATTAATATAACAATAATATAATACTGTATGTTACCTATACTGGAATTAAAATTTTAAACTTGTTTTATAAAATTTTTTTAAAAAGACAGAGGATATAAGAAAAAATTCAGGTCATAAAGTATATTCTCTGACTACAATGAAATTAAAATAGAAATCAATAACAGAAATATCTCCAGAAATCCAAAAATATTTGGAAATGAATTAAGAATCTTACAAATAATCCATAAATTAAAGAAGAAATTAACAGAAAAATTAGAAAGCTTTTCAACTGGATGAAAATTAAAACGCAAAGTATCAAACTTTGAGGAATGCTTCTAAAGTAGTAGTTGAGATAAAATGTATCATGAATACTTATATTTAAGAAGATGGAGGAGGATGAGGTGGAAGGCAAGGAGGAGAAAGAGGAAAAGAAAGGTCTCAAATCAACAATCTCAGCATTCACCTTAAGAAATGAAAAGAAGAGCAAATTAAACCCAAAGTTAACAAAGGAAAGAAAATTAAAAAATGAAAGCCAATAGAATAAAAAATAAAAACAAGAGAGAAAATCAACAAAATCAAAATCTGGTTGTTTGGGAAAGCCAGAAATATTGGTGAACCTCTACCACGATTTTTCAGAAAAAGAGAGAGAGGGAAAACAGATTACCAATATCAGAAATAAAAGAAGTGAAATCATTATAGATTCTAAAGATAAGCAAATATTAGTAATAATTTTATGTCAATAAATTAACAACTTAGATGAAATGGACAAATTCTTTGAAAGGCACAAAGTACCAAGGCTCACTCAAGAAGCAGCAATGTAAATAACTCATATCTATTACATTAACTGTAATTGGAGTTAAAAGCTTTCCCACAAACAAAAGTCCAGGCCCAAATAGCTTCACTGGTAAAAATCTGGCAAATATTTAACAAAGAAGTAATACCAATTCTATTTACACTGTTGTAGAAATTTAAAAATAACAGAGTATGTTTCAATCTATTTGTATGAGACTAGCATTATCCCAATACAAAAATCAGACAAAGATATTACAAGAAAACTATAGACCTAAAACCCTCATGACCATAAATACAAAAATTCTAAACAAAATTTTAGCAAAATAATTCCAACATTGTACAAAAAGGATAATACATCATGACCAAGTTGAGTTTAATCTTAAAAATGCACTATTGCTTCACTATTCAAAAATCAATGTAATTCACCATATTAATTTTTAAAAACTATATGATCATCAGGGTGCCTGTATGGCTCAGTCAGTTGAGCATCCGACCTCGGCTCAGGTCATGATCTCACGGTCTGTGAGTTCGAGCCCCGCATTGGGCTCTGTGCTGACAGCTCAGAGCCTGGAGCCTGCTTCAGATTCTGTGTCTCCCTCTCTCTGACCCTCCCCCGGTCATTCTCTGGCTCTCTCTGTCTCCAAAATAAATCAACATTAAAAAAAACCTTTTTTTAAAAAAACTATATGATCATCTCAGTAGACACAAAATACATTTCACAAAATTGAATTTTAATTCCTGATTAAAAAAAAAAAAACTCTCAACAAACTACAAAAAAAAGGGAACTTCCTCAGCCTAATAAAGTCATCCACATAAAACTTACAGCTACTATGAAACATAATGGTAAAAGACTACATATTTCCCTCCTAAGAACAAGAACAAAACAAGGATGTCTATTCTCACCAGTTCTGCTCAGCATTGTACTGGAGGCTCTGGCCAGGGCAATAAGGGAAGGAAACGGAATAAAGCGCATCCAGTTTGGAAAGGAAGAGGAAAAATTATCTGTGTTCACAGATGACATGATTGGCTATGTAAAAAAACATGATGGAATGTGCAATAAAGCAACTAGAACTAGTAAGTGAATTTAAAAGGTCGCAGGATACAAGATCAACATACAAAATCAATTATATTTCTATTTACTTGCAACAAACAGTTGGAAGTTGACGTTTTTCAATATATCATCTACAATAGCAACAAAAATGTGAAAATATTAGAGACAAATCTGATAAAATATATGCAAGACCTGAACACAGAAAATTACAAAACGTTGTTGAGACAAACTGAAGAAGACCTAAATAAATGAAGAGATAAACCTTGTTTATGAATCAGAAGACTGAAGTTCTCCCAAACTGATCTATAACTTCAATAAAACACAATCAAAATCCAAGTAGAATTTTTTTGTAGAAATTGGCAATTAGGTCTAACACTCAAAAGTAAATACAAAGGACCTGGAATATTCAAAATAACTTTGAAAGTTGAGGATTAACAATATAATTGTAAAGCTACAATAATCAAAGGAGTTACTGACATAAAGATTAGCAAATAGGTCCATATAACAGAATAAAGAGTCCAGGAATTAGACCCAGACATACATGAACAACTGATTTTCAACAAAGGTACAAAGCAATTCAGGAGGCAAAGAAAAATCGTTTAAAAACACGGTGATGGAACAATTGGCTACCCATATGCAAAAATAAATAATAATAATCTTGATGCACACCACACACAAAAATTAACCCCAAATTGACCTCAGACTTAATATAAACTGAAAATTACAAACTTCCAAAAGAAAACATAGCAGAAAACCTTTGTGACTTGAATTAGGGAAAATTCTCTTAGATGTGACACTAAAATAATAATCCATAAAAAAAAAAAAACAAATTGATAGATTAGACTTTGTATTAGCATTCTCCAGAGAAACAGAACCAACAGGATGTATATATAAAAAATGAAAGAGATTTATTATAAGGAAATGGCTCAGCAATTATGGAAGCCAAGAAGTCTCAAGATCTGTAGCCAGCAAACCTGGAAACCCAGTCGTTATGTGATTCTAGTCTGAGTTCAAAGGTCTAAGAACCAGGAGAGATGTTGGTATAATTACATCTGAAAGCCAACAAGCTGGAAACTATAGAAGATAGAAAAGCCAATACTTCCATTTGAGTTCAAAGCCAGGAAAGACCAATGTCCTAGGCTCAAAGCAGTCAGGTAGGAGGAGTTCTCTCTTACTCACAAGAGGTCAGTCTTTTTGTTCTATTCTGGCCTTCAACTGATTGAATGAGGGCTCCCACATTAGGGATTACAACACAGTGGGCTTTCCTCAGGGTACTGATTCAAATGTTAATCTCATCCAAAAACATCCTCACAAATACAGCCAGAATAATGTTAGTCCAAATATCCCATGGCCCATTCAAGATGACACATAAAATTAATCATCACAGACTTTATAAAATTTTAAAATTACTCCTCCTTCAAAGACACTTAAGACAATGAAAAGACAAGCAAAAGACTGGGAGGAAACATTTGCAATGCACATCCTGATAAAGGACTTGCATTTAGACTATATTAAGAACTCTCAAAGTTCACCAATAAGAAACCAAACAACCCAGTTTTTTAAAATGAACAAAAGATTTGAACATACTTTAACAAAGAACATACATGAATGGCAAAAAAGCATATGAAACAACGTTCAACAGGATTAGTCATTAGGAAAAAAACAAATTAAGGTCATAACTAAATACCACTATGCATCTAGTTAAATGGTTAAAAAGAATTTTAAATGACCATACTAAGTGTTGGCAAGAATGTGGAGAAACTTGAACATTCATATCATACCAATGGGAAAGTAACATAGTAGGATCATTTTGGAAACAATTGGGAATTTTCTTTAAAAGTTAAATATGCACCTACCATATGATCCAACCATTCCTCTTCTAGTTATTTACCTAAGAGTATGTCCATTCAGACTTGTGCACAAATGTTCATAAAAGATATAACTATAATAGCTAAAAACTGGAAACAATCCAGAAGTTCATAAATGGGTAATGGATGAATAAATCGGTATGTCATACAATGGAATACTACTCAACCACAGAAAGAAATGAATTATTGATATACACTACAAACACGGATGAATCTCAAAACAATTGAGCTGAATGAAAGAAGCCCGAGCACAAGGATAGGGAGAAAAAGGAACTGTTGTGCACTGTCAGTGGGAATGCAAACTGGTGCAGCTATTGTGGAAAACAGTATGGGGGTTCCTCAAAAAAATTAAATATAGGGGCACCAGGGTGGCTCAGTCAGTTAAGTTACTCTTAGTTTTGGCTCAGGTCATGATCTCACAGTCCATGAGTTTGAGCCCCACATCAGGCTCTGTGCTGACAGTTCAGAGCCTGGAGCCTGCTTCGGATTCTGTGTCTCCCTCTCTCTCTGCCCGTCCCCTGCTCATGCTCTGTCTCTCTCTGTCTAAAAATAAATAAAAACATTTTTTAAAAAATTTTTTAATAACAAAAAAAACTAGAAAGATATCAAAATGTATTTACACAGATAACTGAAGTCACTATACAATTTTGTATTATAATTTTTTATTAATAATGAATCAAAACATTTTCACAATCACAATAGAAACTGCAATAAATTTGCTATTTGTTTGATTTGGGATGGTTTTAGTAAATCCTAGGTGAGCAGCTATTGTTCTTTGACTTCTTTAAAGCTTTGACTGCTCTTAATAAATAATATGGATTGGAAAGACAGAGGCATGATCTTAATTCCACATTCTGTATGCCCCTCACCATTCAGTAGGACTAGAGAAAGTTTCCAGTACTTTCTCTGCAATTTGAAGTCTTTTTTGGGTTTTGTATAAATAGTTGTAGGTCAACATCTCAACAACTTTCTATAAAACACAAAATAGAATATGTCCAAAATGCTGTATTTTTCAGGACTATTAAGTTCCAATGTTATTAAGCTCAAACTTGAACTAGCCCTGTAGGGTGAACTGCAAGAAATGTACTCATAAATTCTCTGTGAATTCAGTAGCATTCACTTGGACAGTCTGCATACTTCTTGAATATTCCCAAGAGGCTCATTCCTGCTTTTGATTTTTCCCCTAATTTCTGCACGCTTATTTACAAATTTTAGATATATGCGAGTCTACCCATACTTTATAAATACAGGGAAAAAAGACCTTTTTATTTATGAAATAAAAATGAAATGACACATATTTTAAAAATAATTCTTAAAAAAATAATTCTTTTTTGTATTATTAGGATAAGTAACCTTGTTATTGTCATTAAAAATATATCACTATGATTCAAAGATCTGACTCTAAGTTCAACTTATTTCAATGTCATGTTTTACCAAAGCTATCTCCCACAACACAGAAAAATTTAAAAAGAATAAGCAAGAACATCATCAGCTTGCTAAATAAGTCATAATACTCATTTACCAATCACATAGGCTTTCGCTTCATGTTTTGGACAAGCTTTAGTCAATACCTCAAGGCAAAATAAACAGAATGTGGTATATTAATAATCATGTTTGTAATGTATATATCAAGTCATTTTCTAGAAAAAAAACTTTTTTTCAGTCTACTTCTTATTTGACTTGATTAGCTTGTTGTTTTTAGCCTCACTGTGTGGCAACAGGCTCGTTCAAGGAGTAAAATAAATGTGGCTCCATCATTTTCCAGTGTTTGCTTTTTCACTTGCATTATTGATATAATTTGAAATTTATAATTCTTTGCAGTAATCACTTTTAACAGTTTTATTGAGGTATAATTGACATACAATAAATTGCACATATTTAAAGTGTACAATGTGGTTAGTTTTGACATACATATAGATTCAGGAAACCATCACCATACCGTCTTGATTATGCAGTTCCATATTAAGTCTTGAAATCAGGTAGGATATTCTTTATTCTTCTTTTTCAAAGAAGTTGGGGCTATTCTAAGTCCTCCATGTTTCCATATGAATTTTTGAATCAGTCTATTTCCACACACAGATAAAGAATGCTGGGAATTTTGATTGGGATTGCACTAGATCCATATCAATTAGGGAATAATTTACATCTTAACAATTTTGAGTCTTCTTTACCAAATATCTATTTTCCTATCAAGTATTCAGAGCGATACATTAAAATATATGACTAAAATTGTGGACATCAATTTATTAGTTGCAGGTCTGTCCGTTTTAGTGTCATGTATTTGAAGGGTTAATGTCTATTAGGTGCATAAACATTTAGAATCATTATGCCTCTTAATAAATTGATCCGTTTATCATTATGAAATTACCTTTTTTTCCTGGCAAGAGTCTTTTCTCTAAAATCTACTTTGTCTGATTTTAAAACAGTCACTCCAGATTTCTTTCGATCAGTGTTAGCATGGTATCTGTTTCCATTGTTTTGCTTTTAACCTATTGCATTAAATTTAAATACATTTCTTGTAGACAGCATACACAATGTCTTCATTTTAACCAATCTAAAAATCTCTGCTTTTTACTTGAGGTATTTAGAGCATTTATATCTAAAGCAAGTATTCATATAATTAAGTTTCTGTCTTATTCTTTTCCATTAGTCCTATCTCCCATGTTCCTTTTTCCTGGTTTTCTGCCTTCTATTATATAAATTATTTTTACGAATCCAATTTATTTCCTTTGTTGGTTTATGAGCCATAATTCTTTGTTTCATTATTTCAGTGGGGTTTTTTTTCTTTTACTGCTCTAGGGTTTATGGTATTCACCTCTAATTTATCATAGTCTACCTTCAAGTGATACTATACCACTTCCTGATAGTATAATATCTTTATAATAGTATACTTTCTATTCTCTCCTTCCTCCTTTATTCTGCTGTCATCATATTTTTCTTTTTTATGTATGTTATAAACCCACACTCTGCTATTTTTGTTTGAATAGCCAATGATCTCTTAAAGACATTTTTTAAGAAGAAATAAGTAAATTTTTAAATTTAAATAAGTAAAATTCTGTATTTGCCCATAGAATTACATTTCCAGTGCTCTTCAATGTCCTCCTACATCACACTGATGCTCTTTGCAATTTTTTATTCTCTTTTGCCTCTTCGCTTTGTTCAGTTTTTACCGTTACGCCTTTTCATGTTTACTGATCTTTTCTACAATGTCTAACCTGCTGTTAACACTATCCAGTGTATTCTTCATCTCGTACATTGTGTTTTTGATGCCTAGAATTTCAGTTTGGATCTATTCTAGATCTTCCATTTGTCTAACTAAATTTTAGGATATGCAGAGTACATTAAATATAAGAAATGTGCTAGTGTCCTTGCCCATAATCCTAATATATGTCAGTTTCGAGTTGGCTTTATCTTTTCTCCTCACTATTAATCATATTTCCCTGCTTCTTTGCCTGTCTCATAAGTTTATACTGAATGCCAGACATTTAGAATTAATTTACCTTGTTGCTGGGGCACCCAGTTGTCTCAGTGGGTTAAGTGTCCAACTTTGGCTCAGGTCATGATCTCACAGTTCATGAGTTCGAGCCCCGCATCGGGCTCTGTGTTCACAGCTCAGAGCCTGGAGCCTGCTTCCAATTCTGTGTCTCCCTCTCTCTGCCCCTCCCCCGATAACACACTCATGCTCTCTCGCTCTCTCAAAAATAAACATTAAAAAAAAATTTTAGAATTTACCTTGTTGGGTACAGGATTTTTTGTATTCCCATATTCTTGAGCTTAGTTCTGAAATGCAGTTAAGTTACTCCAAATGACTTGATCTTTTTAAAATTTTTCTATTGATATTCATTAGGTAGCACTGAGGTATGCTCATTTCAGGGATAATTATTCCCTGTTACTGAAGTAAGACCCTTCTCTGTACTCTACCAAATGTAGAGTATGGTAGGTCCCATCAGTGCTCCAACACGGGCAAGACAGAACTAGTTCCTTGGACAGTCTGTGGAAATTTTTGAAAATTTAAACATGTAGTTCAATTTATTCCCTCCTCAGGCAGATGCTCGGATGTGGGTTTTTCACCAGCTTGCTTGGTACAGAGACTAAGGGAGAGGCTATAGCAACCACTTGCATGTTAATTCAAACCACCATCTTTGTTCTCACTGATCCCTAGGCACCTAGCATATGCCCAGTCCCATCAGTGTGCCAAGACAGAAAGACAAAAGCAGTATCCTGAGCAGCCCCCAGAAAAGCTGCAACGTTGGACTCGCAGTACAGCTCTTTTCCCTCCCCCAGGGAGAAGACAGGAGCTGGGGGTATCCTTCTGGTTTTATGGTGCTGTGCCAGGGGTAGGGTGTGCCAGAGGTCTCAATTTTTCCCACCCACTTCAGTGTGACTGGTTTTGCACTTGCTCAGGGTGCAGGAGTTTCTCAACTAGTCTCTGGATTTCTCACTAAGGGAATCTGTGTATATATTGTCACTGAATCAATGTGTTCATGAGAGAAAGGAGAGGGCTCAATGCCACTATTTTGCTGAAGTCATCCCCTCCTCCTCTCTTAAATGCTAATGTCGATCTTTTGTGTGATGGTCAACAAGGACTCAGAAAACATTATGAACTAAGTTAAATGCTATAAAGCAATACACTGCTTTTCACTTAAACCATTTAACCAAGGAAATTGATTGACTATATGAGAAGGAAACAATTTCTTGAGAAAATTAATAGATGATGAATAGGGGGATATGTCTCTAAGAAAAGGAAGTGCTCCTATAAAGAACCTATAACAGGAAGAAGTGTGGAGTATTGAACCTAGAGCAAGCTTGGGGCAGGATGGTACCAGGAAAGTAGCAGGAGTCTGATCATGCACAGTTTGAAAATCTTACTATTTTAAGTTTTTAAAAAATTTTATAAGAAATCATATACTTTGTTTGTATAAAGCAGTATATTCTGTTTTCATTTTTATGATTGTAAGATGAGTCTAACTGTAGAGGCATTTGATAATCAAATTTCTTTGTATTCTTACTGAAAATAGTAGTATTAAGTATCAGCAAAGTATAGTCCCTTTGGTACTCCTAGCCATTACTATATTCTTATTATACGTGTCCATCTTTGCAGCTTCTTGGGAGTAATTTTGTTTGTTATTTGTCTTCTGGAATGTACATGTATACATGTACCTACTAAGTGCAATGTGATTTTTTTTAATGTATTACTGTAGAATGCTTCTGCAAATTCAATAAAGTTGTAATTTGAACAGTAAAAAAAAAAAAAAAAGAAAATCTTAGTATTTTAGACTTTATTCTGAGAGTAATCAAAAATGACTAAATGATCTTTACCAGAGAAAAACACAATCAAATTTGTGTTTTGAGAAGACTGGGCTTTTTGTTCCTTCCAGAAAATCAAAAGGAAAGGGAAGAAGTAGGATGGAAAAATCTAGTAGTCCTTGACTTATATTAGTATATTGGAAGGGAGAAGAAAGAACACACCCACTGTCAGTCCACAGAACACATAGGGTTAGCATACCCTTGCCATGGAAGGGTAATACGCTAGGCAGTACTGTATGTGGTTAAAAGTGCCCTAGACTGTAGGTGGTCCTTCAGTGGCAAAGCTGGTTAAGCATCAGATTCTTGATCTTGACTCAGGTCATGATCTCTAGGTTCATGAGTTCAAGCCCAGCAATGGGTTCTGTGCATACCTGCTTGGCATTCGGTCTCTCTTTCTCTCCGTCCCTCTCCCACTTGTGCACTTGCTCTCTCTCTCTCTCTCTTTCTCTCTCCCTCAAAATAAATAAATAAACTTTAAAAAAGGGCACCTGGGTGGCTCAGTCACTTAAGCATCTGACTTTGGTTAAGAATCTGACTTCGGCTCAGGTCATGATCTCACGGCTCATGAGTTCAAGTCCCATGCCAGGTTTGCTCGAGCCCCACTTCAGGCAAACTCCACGTCTCTTTCTCTCTTTCTCTCTCCCTCTCTCTCTCTCTCTCTCTGCTCCTTGCTCACTTGTGCCCTCTCTCTCTCAAAAAAAAAAAAAAAAAAAAGTGCCCTAGATTGTAGAGTACAACAGATTCAGGTTCAATTCCTGGCTACTTATTATTTGTGAAATTCTGGACAAGTCAATTATCCCTATTTTACAGATGAAGAAACTAAAACTCAAAGAGGTTAATCACACCTACCTCACACAGATGTAGTATGATATGCAAAACCTTTCAGTATAATGCTAGCCCCATAATAAGTACACACAAAAACATTAGCTCTTAGGGGTAGTGGTATTGCAAAACTAAGCTGGTTCAAAAAGATTGATATATGCTCCAGGACATGCAATTGATAGATATAAAATTGCTTTTTAAAATGTACCTTTTCACGGGTGCCTGGGTGCTTCAGTCAGTTGAGCATCCAACTCTTGATTTCAGCTCTGCTCATGATCTTGAGTTTGTGAGATCGAGCTCTGTGCTGACAGCATGGAGCCTACCTGGGATTCCCTCTCTCTCTCTCTCTCTCTCTCTCTCTCTCTCTGCCCCTCCCCTGCTTGTCCACACACGCATGCGTCCATGCATGCTCTCTCTCGCTCTCTCCCTGAAAATAAATAAACTTTAAAAAAATTACCTTTTCATCTTACATAGATTATTTAGCAAAAAAAGAAAAAAAATTATACCACCACAAAAAATGTCAATTTCACCCTCTGTCACAAGCATCTAAAAGTGTCATTTAGGGGTACCTGGGTGGATCAGTCCATTAAGCATCCGACTTCAGCTCAGGTGAAAATAAACATTAAAAAAATTTTTTTTAATGTCATTTCAAAAACACTATTTTATTAAACAAGGTATTTTTTAACATTTATTTTTGAGAGAAAGAGACAGGGAGCAAGTAGGGGAGGGACAGAGAGGGGGGGGAGACAAAGAATCTGAAACAGGCTCCAGGCTCTGAGCTGTCAGCACAGAGCCCGACATGGGGCTTGCACTGGGAATGGCGAGATCATGACCTGAGCCAAAGTCAGACATTTAACCAACTGAGCCATCCAGGTGCCCCTTTATTAAACAAGATTTTAAGTGATTGTGTTCTATTTCTGGATTTTCCAGCAAAAAAACAAAATTATTTCAAACACAAATGTTAACATCTCTGGTATTCTATGATTGTAAAAGTCTAGATCAAGGTTACACTGAGAAACAGATTATATTCTACAATATTATAAAGTCAAAATGTTTGCTGTTGTGTCTTATTATCTATTATCATTTTGCTTTCATTCTTTCACATGAGTTGATAGTGGTTATACTGCTATTCATAACAGTCTATATTTGCAACTTCAAACAGGGAACATGGAGATTATACCTACATAAAGTCCTTTTGAAAAATCATATGCATGTCCATTGACCTAAGTCAGTGCACATTATAGTTTATCCTACAAATATGCTGACCATCATCGAACTGACCTTCAATGGAAGATTTTAGGGAGTAGCAATTTCAGGCAGTGATCCTCCTCACTATTTCTCTATCTCATCCTTATATAGCATGTCAATTTCCTTGGAGATATTCCAGAAATTGACTATTATGAAATAAATGTTTACAATAAAAATGATTGTCTTCTCTGACTAAAATCCCAGTAAATGTGCTTTTTAGGGACATTTTTTTTTTACTGTGCTTGCAATTGGACATTTTTTAAGTTTCTTAAACTTTTTAAGAAAAAGTTTACATTGCCTATGCTTGAACCAATGTAATAACATATCCTATGCTTGAACCAGTGTAGTAACAAAACCAAACGACAGCTAAAGATTTCCCTCTTATTTGAGTGTAAGGATCAAATTCTATCATGATGAACAGTACTCAGAACCCTGTTTCTACTTCAATTCATTTTTCTCCCTCTTTAGACAAATCACACGAAGCCAAAAAATCACTGTTTGTAATCAACAGCTCAGTCTCTAACACCATCAGAGTTTTCTCTGAAAATGTTGCCTGAATACTTGAAAAATCACCTTAAAATATATTTTTCAAGTGCCAAGCATAATTGGTGTAACATGAATTAGTCAAACTAATATTCAGACTGATGATGTCTATATCGATCTTGTTCAGATACTCACCACACTCTTATATGTAACACAAATACGGAAAAAGATGATTAGTGATTATGGGAGATCTAACTTTCCATGCTGACACTGATCCTTGAATTTTTCTTTTAGTTCAAAAAATTGAGTTTAGCTCTTGGAGCCAGAGTTTGATAAAATGGGGTTATTATATGGGCGAGGTGCTATCCAAGGAAGTTTTTAGTTGATGTTTTATGAATCTCTAAGGCCATATGGGTAGTAAGAGGTGTGTCCCTACAATGTAGGTAATATAGGCTTTTGCAAAGATAAATCTCATCATATAGGTGTTTTGTATGCATAGTAAAGGAGATACCAGTATATTAACATGGATGTATTCAACAAGGTAGAATCTAAAGTGGACAGGTAATTACTTTTTTACTTCTGATATTTATTAACTCAGGTTTACAAAGCTGAATTAAACACACTACTCAATTATTCCATGTAAAGCCCTTTTCTTGTTTACTCCATTTTTATTTTCCCCATTATCATCAGGGCCCATCTCCTTTCTCCTCACTACCCAGTCTTGACTATATATGTGACTTTGTTAACATATAGTGTTATTTTATATGTGTGTTTGTTTTCAGCGTACATAAATACTGATTAATTTCTTTATAGTTCAAAACTATGCACCTAAAATCAATCCAAGTTTTAGTATATGTACCCAGTTCATTGCTTGTGATGTTTTACTTATTTTACCAGAAATAGACATATACGGTAACTCACAATTTTTATTACCACAAATGTCATGTAAACAAATTGAAATCTAAGATCAACAAAAAAGACTGTGTTAGCAGGAAGAGACAGTCCCTTGAAGAAGGGATGGTAAGATGGTAAGATAATCTTGAATATATCCCCTTTATAGGTCTATGTGACATTTTTAATGGGATGGATAACTAGAAGTGGGGATTGTTAGTCTACAGATCTGTCGTTGGTAATTTCATTACTATCAAACTTCCCAAAATGGCTGTATCGTTTTTTTTTTTTAATATCTCTGCCAACAATGCAAGAGGGTTTCCATTTTTCCACACTCTTTATCAAAATTTGGTACTTTCTGACTTTCCATTGTTTTTTCAGTGTCATAGGTGAAATGGTACCTCATTGTTTTAATATGCCTTTTCCCCATTATAGAAAGCTTGACTATCTTTTCTCATACTTGTTTGTCATTGTAATAGGATAGGCTAGGCCATGCTAAATTCAGTGACATAATTCAACAAGCTTTTATCTCTTATGTTGGTATATGCTCCAGAGAAACTCTCCTCCTTGTGGTTGCTATCTGCAGCTTCTATCACATGACTCTGAGATGACATGGGGAAAGAGGATAGAGAAGGCACACCAGCTCCTTCCCCTCTTGACCCAGACATGACATATGTCACTCAGAGATTGTCAGCCAGAACCAGTTAGTTAACTCCAAGGAAGCCTAAGATATGGAGAGCACTGCATGAATATTTTGTGAGTACTGTCTGCCACAGTGATTTAAGCTTCCAGGAAGTCAGTATGCTATGGTTTGCTACAATATTTTTTTATGTCTTCATAATAAAAGAAAAAAAAACCTGTAAGTAATGATCAAGGAATCAATTTTGTGTGTCACTGCCAGATATAATCATGTCACTCCTCTGTTCACAAGCCTTCAATGGCTCCCCACAGCCTAACAGGCTAAACTTCTCAGCCTAGTTTTGTCTCCAGTAATGGCAGATGAAATTTAGAATGACTTTTCAATCCCATAAATTTTTGATCAGTTTTTATTCAATCTTTGCGTAAATTGGAGGATAGTGATGGTCCCTTAAGAATTGGTATAGAACTGAATGAAATTTAATAAGACTCCTGACAGTTATGTGATTGTGATTTGTAGAGCTTTCATTTTATAACCTTAAGCAATATTGACCTCAGAGAAGAAGAGATAGAATGAGAGACAAAAAGAATGAACATGTTATTCATCTTTGTTCTAGTCTTCCTACTTGATAACCGCCCCAATAAAAGTCAAATTTCTGAATTAAACTTACACCAATTTTCTTTTGAGCAAGTTGACTCATTGCCAAGACATTTCTTATACAATATGCAAGAAAAGATGACAGGTAAATGGATTTTATGATGAGCACATCGACAGGTAATATAAAGGTATTGATAGAAATAAACAAACAAAATATAAGTGTCATGGGTTGAATCTCAAAAGGACAGCCTAGGGGATTTGGGAGGTCCCTTTAACATAGCCAGTTTTACTTTGAACCCCAAGAGATGGCCCTGATTCTCTCAAGCAGAAAGAACACATTTTGAAACTATGCTCTTCAATTATTTCAGTCGAGCACACAATACAAATAGCTCTTAGGGTGAGCTGAAGTATCTAGAAGTTTGTAGGCCTGCTTTAAAAAAAAATTACCTCTGCTAGATTTCTTAAAATGTCATTTCAATTATTTTTGCACAATAGCATGGCAGAAGCAACGTTTCTTCTGACTAGCTTGACACGTGGTAATTTGGGTACAGTTTAACTTTATTTATCTTTGACTAGAACAAATTGTCTCTCTGCCCTTGTTTATACAAAATGCTGTTATTTTTGTTCCTTTCATTTGTATAATCCGTGGCTTGGTTTCATCTTAAATGCTTGTAATTGTACATTGAGGCAGGCTTTTAACTGCCTCAAATTCACAGCTAAAAAAGCAAAATGGTGTGCAGAGGAGGGTGGGAAGAGATTCAGTACACACATAAGACGTGTTAAACAAAAGCCAAGGATAATTTTTTTTTAAATACTCTGACAGAACAATGAACTAGCAAAGAGTTTCCAACTAAAAAAAAAAGGAAGAAAGAAAAAGGGAAAAGTGAAGAGAAAACATTTCTAATGAAACTTGGTTCCAATTCTAATTTACACTGAAGAATACTTCCTTACGCTCATACTTATTTCTGTAAGTTCAGATCAGGGAGACTCCAACAATCTGGCCTCACCCTAAATAGGAAAAGTTCACGTGTGAAGTTAGAAGTCCTCCTTAAAGAGCACTAGCACATTAGATGATGTTCAGAAATGGCAATTAGCCTTGAGAACATATAAACACATACACTACTGTGAATATAAACGTGAATTGTATTCCCTTAATTATGCTCCATTTAATTGGACCATACTGGAGTAGATCATAGAATCAGGCAAAGCCCAGAGTTTAAAAGTCACCTCAGAGGCTACTTCAACACACAAAGCTTATTTATTTTCTGTCTCCAACACACTTTATTTTAATTCTGTTGATGTACATGAAATTCTATTCACTGTTTATCTGGCCTTTGTATGCAATATCTGGATGGATTATATTATGTAAAGTCTCAGCACTGCACAGAGAAAATGAAAGAGAAAAGGGAACTTACTGAGCACCCACAACTGGTCACACCTTTTATATGTATTTTAACGCTCATAATCCTCACAATTATCAAAATTTACACCTATTTAATTTGTCTTACATTTACATTTTTTGCTTTTATGTTTTATTTTTTTAAAATTAATGATAGTCCTCATAGAAACAGTGGAAAGATATTCAGAGGAAACTACAAATCACCCATAATCTATGGCCTAGATATTATCTCTACTGAGCTGCTATTCATTTTCCACATGGAAGTCTTAGTTTTTAATGTAATTGGAATCATACGGGTTATACAGTTTCTTGCCCTTCAATTTTCACTGAAATCATATCATCAACATTTTCCTATGTCATTATAAATTCTCCATGATTCTGAAGGGTCCATTATGTTTCATCATTTGGATGCACCATAATTAGTCTAACCTCTCTGGTATTTGGTGGAGGGGGGAGACATTTAATTTGCTTAGAATCTTACTTTCTATGAAACCAGAATGTATCTACAATAGTAATACTGTGAACTGCCGTGGCCAGCAGCCTCTCTTTTGAGGTTATTGCTGTAACCCAGTTGAAATCTAAAGGTCGGTACAAAAAGTGCACTGGCATGAGATGAAGGGGAGGGGACAGTTTGCAGAGATAATTGAGAGTCAGCAGGACACACAGTGCTCTGCTCTCTCCTGTATTCTATTATTCTAGCCAAAATTTAAAAGGGTTAGGTTCAAAACATTTAGGCATTTATGTACTGAGCTCCAGATCTTCCTGAAGCCTAGTCAAATTTGTGCACACCTCACTAACTCCTAATATAAATTCATCTTTTTGATAATTTTGTTTTTGGTTGGACTGCGTTACAACTTGCAACCAAAAGAGACCTAATACCTATTTGCTAGTGAACAAACATATTTAGTGGCTACAACAAAGATGGTAACAGGCTCACTCTATTCTGAGAAGACCACAGTGGGAGTAAAGGTAGTTCATTTAAAAGAGAAATTGAAACAGTAGGGTCCTTCCACCCAAGACAAGAGACAAGGATGTAGAGGTTTCTAAACCAGTTCCTACAAGGAATAGGAAAAGTAAATGGAAAGAGTTAGCACAGTGAGAGTTATCTATAAATGTTGAAATATTGTCTTGTATGACGTGAAATAAGTTTGTTCTGTGTGACTACATGGCTTAGAACTTAGACAATGAAGTATAATTTTGTTTAATATGAAGAAACACATTCCAAAAGAGTGGAATAAAAACAGATCAGGCTGCCTCAGGATGGAAGTAGTAAGTTCTCCATGACTAGAATACTTAGGTGTATATTTAGTAATCATTTGATGGATATATTAAGAAGGGAAGTCAAGATACTGTTTTAAAAAAAAAGAGCTCTATTGTGTGACATTCCAACTGACCTCCAAATTTAATGTTTGTTTTCTTATTATACAATAGGTTTAATAGCAAGAAGATCCCTTCTTAAAGTTTGAAAGTATGCTTATTAGTTTGTTTCTTCAGAATGAATGCTGCCTGTATTTTCTTTGAGGGGCCAGGACAAAAGCTTGGTAGGAACATTACCAACTCATGTGCCACAAAGATTATTCTTCCAAAAAAAGAAGAAAGTGTCATTTAGAATGAACACAAATTATGGCTTAGAGAGAAGGAAGTCAATATCCAGGGAGACAGTGTCAATTCCAGGAGTGAGAACAGATAAGAAATGTGAGAACAAATAACAAGATCAGGAAACTGCAAGAAAGGATCAGAAAGCAATGGAGAGAATGGGACAAGGCAAGTGGGTCAGAAATAGCACAGTGAGCACTGACCAAGTGTTACCTTTCATGGCCCTTTAGGTCAGGCAAGGGTCTTAAAGGAACAGTAAGTGGCTCAAAAAAAGAGGAAACATGTTCATGGAGAACATAGGATAGTAGTATTTTTTATCTCAAGTGTTTACATAAAAGTGCAAAAGCAGATTTTAAGAATTTTGATACATTCTTGAATACAGAATGTATGACACAAGTTCAAAATGTTCAGAAAAAAAACACTTAAAGCTTTTAAGTGCCAAATCACTTATAGAAATAAAATTTTTAAAAAACCCTAGATGAGGAGAACACACCACAGTTCTTTTAACTCTTTTGTAGTATTTAACTCTTGAGCTCTCCATAAAAGAATCTGCTGCCGGAGGCTCTAGCTTGCATCCTTTGGTCAAACTGAACCCAGAGAATTGTCATGCGTTCATGACATAGAGGCATAGAGCATGCGTTGTGCAATGATACAGGCATGAGGTCAAATTCCAGCTTTGTTTTCACCATGTTACCTGTGAAAATGGCATGACTTCCCAGGGCTGCAATTTTCTCGTTTGTCAATGGAGAGTTGTGCCGGGGGTTAAAGGAGAAAATACATCTGATGTATTTAGCACAGTTCTTAGAACATTCTAAGTTGCATTACAAGTGTAGGTCTGGTTAGGAGTCCTTTAAAGGTCTGGTGCATGCATCTACTTGTTAATTAAAAGCTCACTGGCTGTCAAAGCTTGGCCTGATCTATTCAGCCACTACCATTATAGAGGCTAGAGATTTTCAAAAAATCCAAGCAAAAGGTGAAGTCAATGATGGCATCCAAATAAGAAGGAATATGCCAGGTTAGAATGTGAACTTCTCATTCTGCTCTCTGAGGAGAAAAACCAAAGTGGTTTTTGTCGTAAACAGATCTCTGTATGTTGCAATTGTGTAGTGTGAAATGGTTGATGATGTTGTCCAAGGGTTAATTAGTATAAACAAAGAGCCCAGTAGAATTTGGGCCTCTCTGGACCAGGGAGGTTTCCTCTAAACCTGCTACCTACAACTGAATTAAATAGCAGCCAAAATTATTTAACTCAGATCATTTATTTTGATAAAATGTCTTGTAATTCAGCTTTCCGGGGTTAAGACAGTCACTTTACTTAATTTACAGCTCTTAACTTGACAGTCTACCAAAGATATTAGCAAGACTTGGCAGCTGACCAGGGAAAGCATGCACACGTTGGGTCAGTTTTCAAAAAATGTTTTCAAATTGCAATGACTCCAAGGTACACTTTGTGATGTATAAATGATTGCAATGGACTCATAAACAGGAAACTTGAGAGCAGAAAAAGAGAAAAGGTGGAATGAAATTAGAAAATTCTTGACCTTGCAAGGAAGGTTGCAGTGGGAAAGAGTAGGAGAAGTACAAGGGCCACTTCAGCAAGAGAAAGAAGTATATGGCCAACATCCCAGCCCCTGAACTCCGTATGACCTATAAATTATGGGAATAACAGCAATGTAAATAAAATGTTTAAACACCTAATTCAATTTCTATGCAACAGATAAGATAGGAAGTTCCAAGAAGTAAAACGACTCACCACTTTCTTTTTTTTTTTTTTCAGAATTTATTTATTTATTTCAATATATGAAGTTTATTGTCAAATTGGTTTCCATACAACATCCAGTGCTCATCCCAAAAGGTGCCCTCCTCAATACCCATCACCCACCCTCCCCTCCCCCATCAACCCTCAGTTTGTTCTCAGTTTTTAAGAGTCTCTTATGCTTTGGCTCTCTTCCACTCTAACCTCTTTTTTTTTTCCTTCCCCTCCCCCACGGGTTTCTGTTAAGTTTCTTAGGATCCACATAAGAGTGAAACCATATGGTATCTGTCTTTCTCTGTATGGCTTATTTCACTTAGCATAACAACTCTCCAGCTCCATCCATGTTGCTACAAAGGGCCATATTTCATTCTTTCTCATTGCCACGTAGTATTCCATTGTGTATATAAACCACAATTTCTTTATCCATTCATCAGTTGATGGACATTTAGGCTCTTTCCATAATTTGGCTATTGTTGAGAGTGCTGCTATAAACACTGGGGTACAAGTGCCCCTATGCATCAGCCCTCCTGTATCCCTTGGATAAATTCCTAGCAGTGCTACTGCTGGGTCATAGGGTAGGTCTATTTTTACTTTTTTAAGGAACCTCCACACTGTTTTCCAGAGTGGCTGCACCAATTTGCATTCCCACCAACAGTGCAAGAGGGTTCCCGTTTCTCCACATCCTCGCCAGCATCTATAGTCTCCTGATTTCTTCATTTTGGCCACTCTGACTGGCGTGAGGTGATATCTGAGTGTGGTTTTGATTTGTATTTCCCTGATGAGGAGCAACGATGAGCATCTTTTCATGTGCCTGTTGGCCATCCGGATGTCTTCTTTAGAGAAGTGTCTATTCATGTTTTCTGCCCATTTCTTCACTGGATTATTTGTTTTTCGGGTGTGGAGTTTGGTGAGCTCTTTATAGATTTTGGATACTAGCCCTTTGTCTGATATGTCATTTGCAAATATCTTTTCCCATTCCGTTGGTTGCCTTTTAGTTTTGTTGGTTGTTTCCTTTGCTGTGAAGAAGCTATTTATCTTCATAAGGTCCCAGTAGTTCATTTTTGCTTGTAATTCCCTTGCCTTTGGGGATGTGTCAAGTAAGAAATTGCTATGGCTGAGGTCAGAGAGGTCTTTTCCTGCTTTCTCCTCTAGGGTTTTGATGGTTTCCTGTCTCACATTCAGGTCCTTTATCCATTTTGAGTTTATTTTTGTGAATGGTGTGAGAAAGTGGTCTAGTTTCAACCTTCTGCATGTTGCTGTCCAGTTCTCCCAGCACCATTTGTTAAAGAGACTGTCTTTTTTCCATTGGATGTTCTTTTCCTGCTTCGTCAAAGATGAGTTGGCCATACGTTTGTGGATCTAGTTCTGGGGTTTCTATTCTATTCCATTGGTCTATGTGTCTGTTTTTGTGCCAATACCATGCTGTCTTGATGATGACAGCTTTGTAGTAGAGGCTAAAGTCTGGGATTGTGATGCCTCCTGCTTTGGTCTTCTTCTTCAAAATTACTTTGGCTATTCGGGGCCTTTTGTGGTTCCATATGAATTTTAGGATTGCTTGTTCTAGTTTCGAGAAGAATGCTGGTGCAATTTTGATTGGGATTGCATTGAATGTGTAGATAGCTTTGGGTAGTATTGACATTTTGACAATATTTATTCTTCCAATCCATGAGCACGGAATGTTTTTCCATTTCTTTATACCTTCTTCAATTTCCTTCATAAGCTTTCTATAGTTTTCAGCATACAGATCTTTTACATCTTTGGTTAGATTTATTCCTAGGTATTTTATGCTTCTTGGTGCAATTGTGAATGGGATCAGTTTCTTTATTTGTTTTTCTGTGGCTTCATTATTAGTGTATAAGAATGCAACTGATTTCTGTACATTGATTTTGTATCCTGCGACTTTGCTGAATTCATGTATCAGTTCTAGCAGACTTCTGGTGTAGTCTATCGGATTTTTCCATGTGTAATATCATGTCATCTGCAAAAAGTGAAAGCTTGACTTCATCTTTGCCAATTTGGATGCTTTTGATTTCCTTTTGTAGTCTGATTGCTGATGCTAGAACTTCCAACACTATGTTAAACAACAGCGGGACTCACCACTTTCTAAAGGATACATCAATCTTCTGGCAGAACCAGAGACAGAACTATGGTTTCCTCACTTCTATGCTGTTTCCATGTTACATTTTTTTTTAAATTTTAACCTTTATTTATTTTTGAGAAAGAGAGCATGAATAGGGGAGGGGCAGAGAGAAACAGAGACACAGAACCTGAAACAGGCTCCAAGCTGTCAGCACAGAGCCCAACAAGGGGCTCAAACCCATGGGCTGCAAAATCATGACCTGAGCTAAAGTTGGTCGCTTAACCGACTAAGCCACCCAGGTACCCCTCTGTGTTACATTTTTGAAGCGACACTACATTGTGAAGCCCATACCTTAGACATGCACCTTCAGAAAAAAATATAGTATAGACACATAAAAGCAATAGGATGTAGAGCCCCTGGTTAAAGCATTAACACTAGCAACAAAACAGCTAAGATCTGATTCCTTTTTTAGCATAGCTAGCTGTATGGCCTTGAGTGATTTACTTATCTTTCCTGAATGCTGTTTTGGTTTTGGTTTTTCATTATTTCTAAAAGATTTATGAATTAGCTGGCAGAAAGTCAGTGACATATAAATATACCAATATCACCCAATTATTGTTGTAATAATATTAAATTAAATTAAAGGACTTAGCATAGTCCCTGGCACATAGGGGATATTTTGTAAAAGGTCTTATTATAAAGGTCAGAGTTTTGAATATATCTTTCTAATCAGACTGTTAGATCTGACAGAATGACAGACCCACTTTATTCTAAGATGAACACTGAAAACCTTAACTAGACAAAAAGGTAAAAATCTGATTATGTTCACTGACTAACTATAAAGGGCATTACAAATACAATATATTCATTTTCATACATAGATGAGGTGCTAAAGCTGACTGAACCAAATGTTCCATGTTAGGTGAAAATTTGCTTTGGTTTTTTTAAAGTATATAAAAGCAAAGATTTGAGAAACCATCTGAGGAAACTGCAGGCAAGTGCTGGAGTAGATCATGACCTGTTGGCAGAGATCTTAGTTATGCTTGCTGATGACCATGCAGAAAATTTAAGGTCAGGAATCTTCCAGACTCCTTCTGAGATTCATAGCTAAACTGCTTTTTTTTTTTATGTCAAATAAGACAATAGGAGTTAAAAGTTCAAGTGAAAAGAACCTCTGTCAATCAATACACTCTTGGAGGCAGTAGTTATTAAGTCCAACCATTGTAATTTTAGCCCATCTGGACCCTAAATCAGAATCCAGGGCATGCCAGAAAAGCACAGGTCTCTGTGATTGTTGGTGATTTTCTTCCTTTGGTAGAAACTTGCAAGAACAAAAGGAAGTGGAGGCAAAATGCTTCCATTTTTTTAGTTCTATTTCTGTTGCTCATTTGGAGAAAGATCCTGAAGGAGCTCCATCAATGTATTCTCCAGAGCTGAGCCGTGGAACAACCATGCGTGGAGCTAAACTACAAAAGCTTACACCCTGGATAGAAGTTTCGAGAAATTGCTCTCACTAGATGCCAAATTTTCTCATTTTATTATTTGGAGATGAAAAGAGAAGAAAAAGATGTATACAACCTTTAATAGTTTTAATAGTCTGTATTTTCAGGAATCAAGATAAGTATAGAGGCAGGGGGCAACAAATTTGCCAATGGCTCTGTTTTGAATGACGTTACAGAACGGCTTCCAAGTCCCCTCAACCTTGTGTCTGTCCCAACCACCAAGGCCAAAGATCCAGTCTCTAAACCTCTCATCTGTATCCCCCTAACTTAACCTCTCATAGCACTCTTTCTGAATGGCTAGTGACAAAATTAAAAACAAAAATAAAAAGCCTGATCTCTTGTTCTCTAGAAACTTGCTATTTAAAGTGGGGTTCTTGAAATTCCTTGATAGCTTGCTACAAATACAAATTCTCAGGCCCCACTGCAGATGCAGTGAATCAGAATCTGAATGTAACAAGATCCCCAGGTGATCCTATGCACATGAAATACTGAATAGCCCTATTCTAGGTATTTCCATCATAAAAAAAAAAAACAAAAAAAAACCACAACAAAGTCTTCCGCCTGTTCCTCTATTATGTCCAAACAGAACATTGGCAGCCAAAATTGCAAAATGATTATTTGCTAATCGTTCAGGCATTAGATAAGCCCAGCAAGCAATTCTAATTCAAATGCATCCAAAATGACCCTGCTCAACAGTAAGAGCACAATTTGTGAATTTACACCTGGCTCACATAAACCATAACTATTAATCATTTGTGGGTCTCTCCACTTAGGAGAGACCCACAAATGAGAGGCTGTGCATTGGTGATGATAATGGTTTCATGGTCTGTTAACATCCGTATTCTGAATTCTAGACTGACCTTACAATAACAAGCCTATTTTTCCTGTACTCAAGCTTGTGCCAGCAACCTTCATTCTTCCTAACACTAGCATTTCACTTCTTAACACATCTGTCTTATGTTACACAGAACATGTCTAGGATTTGCCCATGAGCTTCAACCATGAATATATTGTAAGTATGTTTGAGAGAAAGGTACTCTGGAAAAAATTCCAACGCTTATCAAATAGAAAAGTCATTACTCAAACATTCCTACATTCATTTCTTGAATGGTAAACATTTCTCTTTTTTTTTTTCTTTCCAGCTTTATTTGAATAATAAATACTTCTTGAATGGTTTTTATGTGCCATCCTGGTAACAAGACACATGCAAGCTTACAAATTAACCTTGGGAGGATAGGAAAAATTAACAGATCATTATGATGCTCAGTTATATGCACTAACTAGGGAAAGTTTAGTGTGATGTAAGTAGAGAAAAGACTCCCTAATAAAATCCTCAGAGATCAGAGCATATTACCTAAAGAACATGACAGACATTTAGGTCAATGTGGACAAACAGCAACTATTAACATAAAAGAGGAAAGGAACGAATGTACCAGATTTGGGGTGGAGGGGTGGACTCAGAATGTACAAAGTACTTAAGGGGAGAGGGAACATAAAACAAGTGGGGAGCTAAGCAGAATAATCCACTATATCTACAGTATAGGATGGGTCACTGACAGGGGCACAAAGGATGAGATCAGAGGGGTAAGCAGGAGACACATCATGAAGAACTTCACAAGACATGTTGATGACTTTGGACACCGAATGCACCAGGAGCTGGAGACTAAGACTAACTTATTGGATTCCTGGGGTTGCAGTCTGGAGAACAGATTGGAATAGGACATGTTCAGAGGTCAGTGCGGTGGGGGGCGGGGGGGAGCGGGGCGGGGGGGGGGGGTCTCGGACATCTGTGTGTAGTACTGTTGCTTAAGGCTCAAGAGCCAGATCAGTAATAAGAAAATGAAGTAGAGATTCTGAAGTCCAGAGGGATTGGATTAGTGCATCCCCTGAAAGAATTAGGTAAAGCCAGAAAGCAAAGGGAGCAAGAACAATGACGATGGTGAGGAAAAGGAGGTAGAAGCTGGTGAAACAAGGCAATACAGGGTCCAGGACTATGAACACCGAACAGGTACAAGCTGTTTTCTCAGGGCACTATGTACCCCTCCATGGAACAGCAGACCTTTAAAGGGAACAAACAGGGATGAAGAGGACACTCATTTAGTTTTTTTTAATACCACTTGTCATGCTTAGCAAAAAAATAATTTGAAGCATTTAGGAAAGTATACAGACAAAAACACACCAAATATTTTGGATGCAGTACCAAAGTTGATCAAAATATCAACTTTCAACATTAATAGATGAAATAATTAATGAATTATCCTATAATGAGTACTCACTTCAGTGGCACGTAGACTGAATAAGCCTAACGTGGAAAACACAAGCAAGTGTAAAATATTGAGTAGCTAGGGCTAACGAAAGTTTTGGTTCCAATTATCTAAATATCTGAACCTTGCATCTTAATTTGAGAGTGGAAAATGATGAAGTCCACACAAATTAAGCACATGAACATATGTAAGCTCTTAAGGTATACTTTACTTTCTACAATAAAAATGTTTCTGAATTGAATTTGGGACTATTAACCAAATGTTAAATGCATTTTATTGGTGTGTAAGTCTTCTGTCACACCAATTAACCCTTTGGTATTATAAATACTCTTCATTCACACCCTCCCATGCAGATTGATCAGACCAACCTAAATAGTGTGCTTGTGTGTGTGTGTGTGTGTGTGTGTGTGTGTGTGTGTGTTGTTCATTCTCTTAGCACCAAGAACAACTGTCTTGGAAGGGTTCTTATGATTCTTGGGAGGTAAATAACTTCCAAATTGAACATTTTGTAACTCTCAACTAGTCCCTATCTCCTTTGGTGACATAATGAAGACTTAATTTTTGTTCTATCGCCTTAACATTTTGTAAATTATTTCAGTAAGTTTTAAGAGTTAAATCTCACCCATTGTGGCTTGGCACCACATAGACAAAAACAACACATTTGAAGTGTTTAACTGAGGAAACCACCATGAATTTGGATAATATTTCAAATATTTCCTCAGGTGCTTTATTTTTCTTTCCAAAGCTAAAGTAGGAGGCAAACATCATGTCTGTACTGGGTTGAACAGTGTCCCCTCAAAATTTATGTTCACCAAGAACCTCAGAATCTGACCTTATTTGGAAATAGGGTCTTTGCAGAGATAATCTGTCAAGTTAAGGTGAGGTCATGCTGTATTAGGGTAACCCCTAGTCCAATGACTGATGTAAGAGAAATTTGGACACAAACACAGAGAGAGGAGAATGCTGTGTGAATTCACGCAGAGAGAACATCATGTAACAATGGGGGCAAAGTTTGCAGTAATGCATCTACAAACCAAGGAATGCCAAGGTTGCTGGCAACCACTAGAAACTAAGAAGAGATAAGGAAGCAAGCTCTCTAACGTCTTCAGAGACAGAAATGGTCCCAACAACACCTTCATTTCAGACTTCTAACCTCCAGAACTAGAATAAGACATACGAAATTTCTGTTGTTTTAAGCCATTCATTTTGAAGTAATTTGCTACAAAGACAGTAGGAAACAAAATTTATTTTTACCACCGTATTGAATCAGTTAAATACGGTGCAACCGTATGAATCAGTTAAATCAGTGCAACATTCTGGATGTACCCACTGTCCTGACTTGGAAAACAAACCCTTGAGAGTCTGTTGGATGAAACTACAGTAGAGAAGAGAACCTTAGTCACAGTTTTAAATCCATCCAAATGAAATTTTGGCTCAATGTGCATTGTCTCACTTCCTCCACCCTTAAACAACAACAAAATGATGCTCTTAATTGGAATCTCTGGAAAGTTATAGGTTGTCCCAAAAGAGTGGCTCATTCAAAAACCTGAAGAGGTGAGGTTGGAAATACAAAAGGGATCTTCTTGAGTCCCCATCACAAGAGATTTGTATTAACTTTCTATGGTTGCCATAACAAATTACCACAAATTTGGTGGCTTAAAACAACACCTCTTTATTCTATGGTGGTTCTGTAGATCTGAAATCTGGTGGGCTCAGGAGGGTGCTCTGCTTAAAGTCTCAGAAGACCAGAATGAAGGTGTCAGCAGGGCTGTGTTCCCTTCTGGAGGCGCTAGGGGAGAATTTGTTTCCAAGTTCATCAGTTGTTGGCCAAATCCAGTTCCATTCAGTTGTAGATCTCAGGTGCTGTTTTCGCAATGGCTGTCAACCAGAGACCACCCTTAGTTCCTAGAGGCCTTTCTCCAGCTCTTGCACATGGCTCCCTACATGTCAGAACCAGCAAAGTTAAGACAAATCCTTTTCACAACTCTATCTCTTCTGCCCACTCTTCTTCCACGACATCTCTGACTGGCTCTTTTGCTTTCCTCTTCTATTTAATTTAAAGGGTTTGTGTGCTTACTCGATACTCCATGATAGTCTGTTTCAAGGTCAGCTGATTAGCAATCTTAATTCTACTTATAAAGCCCCTTCACAACAGGGCCACCTGGATGGCTCAGTCCGTTAAGCATCCGACTTTGGCCCAGGTCATGATCTCACAGTTTGTGAGTTCAAGCCCCACGTCAGGCTCTGTGCTGACAGCTCAGAGCCTGGAGCCTTCTTCGGATTCTGTGCCTCCCTCTCTCTCTGCCCCTCCCCCAGTCATTCTCTCTTTCTCTCTCTCAATAATAAGTAAACATTAAAAAAATTTTTTTACATAAAAAAAAGCCCCTTCACAACAGTACCTAGATTAACGTTTAATTGAATAACCAGAGGACAGGCCTCTTGGGGGATATGTTTAGAATTCTGCCTACCCCCATGTTTAAAATGACTCAATCAGACAGGCTTAATAGCCATGCCATGAGCCGATTTCTGGCATGATGAAAACTGTGCTATCTTGTGCTTGGTCAGGCTGGTAGGTCTGAATATCCTTGGAAATACTGGCCTCCAGCAGCATTAATGCTGATCACATGATACTCTGCCCCCAAGTTCCCTCCTAAACATCTCCAGGGCCCTATCTCAGTCCTTTTGCCACACTGGAGCTTCAAGTAATCTAACTACCAGCTATAAAAATGCAATAAACTAAGCAAAAGACCAAACAAAAAGGTGGGTGGGGGAGGTAATTTTCTGCAAACCTAATATGATATAGTCAGGCTGCATGCTTTCATTTCTGGATCATATGTGTGACTGATCTGGGTGTGAATTCTGGTTTCCTTTCTGATACATTGGGAACTCATGCTAATAGAAGGAGCCTGGGTGCCAAGAGAAGAAGAAAACCCAATTTGTGCACTCAGGTTTGTTATTACTTAACTGCAATTATGCTTTCAAGACAGTGTTACTTTAAGAACCGCCCATTTAATTTCTTAGACTTTGAAAACCTTCTGGTAGAGTAATTGCCTGACACAGAACACCTAGGAGGCAAATTGAAATAAAAAGCCTTTTACTGAGTGGCAAAAGAAAGTATTAAATGCTTGATTAGAAGTTCTATGTCACTAATAGTGAATGCAGAAGAAAAAAAAAAAAAGGCCAGATGAATCCTCCTGTCTCACATCATGTCTTCTCTGTCATTACAGAACATACAGATTCTACATTGGACATCCCAATGTAGCTATGAAATTCTGTTTTCCTTACTGAAAACAAAGAAAGGTAATTGATTCATTTGTTCTGTTGAGTACTCTCTCACTGAAATCACTTTCTTAAAACATTACATTATAATGCTCCAGCTCTGTATCATGTCAACACCTTGCACCTGACATAACTGGGTTCTGTCACTTTACAGAATTAAGACCTTAGGTAACTCCCTGAGCCTCAGATTTCTCATGATAAGGAAATGAAAACACCCCTTTCTTGGATAGATAAGAAGTATAAAACACAGAAAATGATCTGGCACAGAGTAGATGCTCAAACATTGAATCTCTTTTCCCTCTCTCCTGTCTCCTTGTTTATGTTCTAGTTAATCTCTGGCTTGTGCTTGCAGGAGTATTGAAATAGATTATAAATCCTCTAAAAGAAAGAACTGTACCAATGGGATTCCATGAGAAGATTCTTTGATTGGCATTTATGAGATTCAAACCGAGGAGTGCAAAAGTGACCTTGATTAAGCCAATTGCCCTCTCTGCTGCAATTTCCACAGTATAAGAGATTCTTTAACCACGAAGACTGCCTAGCTCTAAAATGTCATGTTAACACCTATTTTTCACTTCTTTAAAGACCCTACTGAGCAGGAAGTAGACATTCAATTAATGCTTGCTGACTACTTGCCGAATGAATGTACTCAATATGATAGGCTTAGTGGCAATAGATGCTGGGTAGTATTGATACTAGATTCAAGGTAATTTATTCTTCATTTTAACCAAGTATTTCTAAGAGAATTTGGAAGCAAAACAAAATTTCCCCTTGGGGGTTAGAAGACAGTAAATTGTGGCTAATGGGCAATCTTCTCATAAAGTATATTTGGATACGGCCCAGTATCTCCAGCTTCTTTTTGCTCTTGGTGATGTTATTGATTTATTTTGCTCTTTGGAGTTGGATTGCTATTCATCATGGGGAATCACCCATATGAGGAAACATAGATAATTCCTAAAGGTTATGAAATCTTACAAAGTTCTTGTAGACCATGAATGCACATGAACTTCTGAGATGGTAACTAGCTCGCCTGGTGCATTTTCTTAGGGGTTACTTAGTTTTAATTTACGTAAAAATAAATGCTCATATTTTAAGTGCACATTTTGATGTGCTTTGACAACATATACATCTTCACAGGGACCACCCCAATCAGAATTACCCCCAAAGCTCCCAGTGCACCTCTCCATTCAACCATCCCCGGAGAGATAACTACTTCTCCAAGTTCTATCTTATTAGCTTAGTTTTATCTGCTCCAGAAACTCATATACAGAATACACAATAGGCAATGGTCATGTCTGACTTCTTTTCCTCAACAGAATGTTTTGAGAGTTATCTCTGGTGTTGGGTACATCAGAAGTTTGTTCCTTTTTATTGCTGACTAATATTCTATTGTGTGAAAACACCACAATTTGTATGTCCATTCATTTGCTGATGGACATTTAAGCTGTTTCCAGTTTTAGACTTTTATGAATAGAGCTGTGATGAAAAGCCATGCCCATTGTGGACATATTTTGCATTTCTCATTGGTGAATAAACAGAAATAAAATTGCTGGATTGTGGGGTAGATGTATGTCCCAATGCAATTTTATTCTTTTATTCATGAAGGTAAAGCTCACAAAACATTTTTCCTTCCTCTGTCCTCCATCCCATTATAGGAAATTTCATATTCATCTCCAAAAATAAGCAATGTGGATTTAGCATTTACTTGTGCCAGGAGCAGTGATAAGTTTGCTGCATGCATTATCTCATTTAATCTTAAGAGAACACTACAATTATCACCATTTACAAGGGCCCTAGGAGAAGGGCACTCGGGTAGTTCAGTCAATTGAGCGTCTGACTCACATAGATTTCTGCTCAGGTCATGATCCTGAGGTTGTAGGATTGAACCTGTGTCAGGCGTCATCCTGAGCATGAAGCCTGCTTAAGATTCTCTCTCTCCCTCTGCACACCCCCCCCCCCCACTAACTCTCTGTCTCTGTCTCCCTCTCTAATAAAAAGAAAAAAACAAAAGTCCTAGGAGATTAATAAGGGAAGTCATTGTTAATCTTATATGAATTAGGATCCAATAGAAAATAACTCCAGAACCCGCATTCTAACCCATTTAGTATACCTCCTTTCACAAGGTTTTATATTCTCAGAAGGACAAACTACTGAGTCTTTGGGGCAAAACAGTGAGTGCCTTCCTTAGTGGAAATGTTTTATTTCCTGGAGCCTCCAAATGGAAGGCATCAATGAACCTGACTCATGAAGAGTTATTTACTCCCCCAACTATTATGGTTACCAAGTGAGAAAGTGTTAATAGCTTTCAGAAAGACACTCAATCCCTCTAACAAGAGTGAAACTTACTGTTAAATAATCCTGACTGTAAGTCATCTATAATCAAGAACATCATCTCTGTGGGAAAGATTAGTACTAGTTCACAGTCTTTATAGAGTATATCAAAATCACGTGGAGGACTTGTTGAAATACATATTTCTGGTTCCCACTACCAGAATTTCTAACTCAGTAAGTCTGGGCTGGAGTCTGAGATTCTGCATTTTTAACAAGCTCCCAAGTAATGTTGATACTGCTGGTGCTCAGACCACACTTTGTGTAGCACTGGGCCAAATTATCTCTATCATTGTAATAAATCTCTGGTGAGAAACTGAGTTTTAGTTGGAGAAAGTGACTAAGAAGGTTATCTAGCCAATTAACAGTAAGCCGGGAGCTACAAGGTAATCTTTGGAGTCTTGACTCTTTATCACTGGCACTCAAAATTGGCATTTCAAGGACCAGTTAAATTACATAGCTAAATGAGAATGATGTTGATTTGCCTCAACCTTTTTTTTTAATGTTTATTTATTTTTGAGACAGACGGAGACAGAGCACGAGTGGGGGAGGGGCAGAGAGACAGGGAGACACAGAATCCGAAACAGACTCCAGGCTCTGAGCTGTCAGTACAGAGCCCGATGCAGGGCTCAAACCAAGGAACCATGAGATCATGACCCGAGCCAAAGTCCGACGCTCAACTGACTGAGCCACCCAGGCGCCCCTGCCTAAACATTTTGAGATGGATAGTTGATGATGATTATGATGATGACGACGATGATGATGATGATGATGACGACGATAATGATGATGATGATGATGATGATGATGATAGAGGAGGAGGAGGAGGAGGAGGAGGAGTGAGGAGTAAGGTAGAGATAGAGATGATACAATCTCAGAATGCTTCATTTTTGAATGAAGGAAAAATCGTTTTGAGAAAAAAAATCACTACCTTGTGCTTACTTTATATTTTCACCACAAAAGAGGGAAACCTTCAAAGGGATTCAGTGTTCTATGGAGCCGCACATTATCATTCCTTTCTGAAACACTTTTTCAGTGGTCATATAGACTCAGCTTTACACAGACCCTTCATGGGATTTCCAGACTGTTTAATTTCTTTACCAAAGCAAAAGTTTGGCAAATTATTTGATTAATTTAACCTCATTCTTCTTTGTCATTAGAACAAATCTAAATGTCTCAGCCGACAAACACCACTTTAGAAACACCCTGATCCTGATAAATGGTTTCCTTAAATGCCTTAAAAGTATTATTAGCATAGATGGTTGTTTGATTCTGAACTCCTGCTCTCCCAAGAGCCACAGGGGTGGGAACCATGATCCAGATTGGGAGGGAATTGTCATGCCCTCAGGCAGAGTTTGTGATTAGTATGCAGAACCAGTATTCATGACTGTGAATTTTTAAAGTCCTTTTCCTTTTTTTTCTTCTATTTTTCCATTTTCAGGTTCCCCAAGGAGAGCTCAATTATTCACTGTTACAAAAATGGCCATTGATTATCTTGAAAATCCAGGCAAGAAAGAAAATAACAATACTGACTGCTCAGCTGCTTAAATAGTCAGCTTTTTATTAATAGATATAATTGTTTTTCACACCTTACTAAATAACACGAAAAGCAGAAAAGAAACAGTATTATTGGTGATTTTTAATCAAGTTTCTGTAAGTCTCAGTCATAAAGTAATTATTCAAACAAATGAAGGAAGACAGCATAATCCATAATGCACTAAATATCTACTGAAGGAATAATGTCTCATTTTAAGATAAAGTGCATAAATGGTACACAATTCAAGTAAAGCATCTTTTTTATGTACTTTACCACTTCATGAAAAACAAATTACAAGTAATTCTATTTAATGAATGAGATGTTATGTACAAAATAATGCACCATTACTATTTCTAATATCTTTAGCATCATGATGGATTACAATTGTTAATATTAATAATATTATTATTAAATATAACTATAGCTCATTTTATAAAGCACTTTTTCGGTGCAAAGCATTTTTTGCAGCATTACTGAGGTTAATCCACACAACCCTAGTGTCAGATTCTCTTCATTTCTTTTTCTTTTTTTTTCTCTTTTCAAGAAACTGGAGTGAAGACAGTTTAAAGACCTAAGTGTCAATTAGCCAGTAACTAGAAGACCTGCCTAGGAATTAAATTCGTGTCTGACTCCCAAACCCATGTTTCTAGTCCCTCCCATACTACCACCAGCTGAGGTTCAAAGATAACACACTTGATTTGATTCAGTGCCCAATGAGAAGACAGAGGTGTTTCTCCATATGTTCTAGCTCAAAGTGGCATTTGGGAGAAGAGGTTTCCACTCAATGTTCCCCCACCTCAGTTTCTGGTTTTCCTTTTTTAGGCATCATCCCTTGATACCTGAGGCCCATTCTGAAATGTCTCACCAATGTTTCTACTTCTTCTTTTTTTTTTTTAATTTTTTTTAACGTTTATTTATCTTTGAGAGAAAGAGAGCATGAGGCGGAGTGGGACAGAGAAAGAGGGAGACAGAATCGGAAGCAGACTCCAGGCTCTGAGCTTCAGCACACAGCCCGACGCAGGGCTCAAACCCACGAACCATGAGATCATGACCTGAGCCGAAGTCGGATGCTTAACCTACTGAGCCACCCAGGTGCCCCCAATGTTCCTACTACTATATCCTAATTCCTGTTCTCTAAGTTTACTAGTGGAGAAAAGCTGTAATACTGCCTTGCCTATAACTATTAAAGTACTATTAAATACCACTCAGCCTCTAGGTCTCTCAATAGTCTAGCAAGATAGAGTAGCCAGACAGCTAATCCAATTACCCCAGGTCAAGGAAGGGGATGCACTAAATGAAGGAAACCTGAGTTCTATGTTATGTAAACGTCTTCCTTAATATTCTTTTTTTCTTAATTTTTAAATTATTTTTTAAGCTTTTTTATTTATTTGTTTTGAGAGAGAAACAGCATGAGCAAGGGAGGGGCAGAGAGAGAGAGAGAATCCTGAGTAGGCTCCTCACTGTCAGCACAGAGCCCAATGTGGGGCTCAAACTCACAAAACCTTGAGATCATGACCTGTGCTGAAACCCAGAGTCAGACGCTTCACCAGCTAAGCCCCCCAGGCACCCCTCTTTCTTAATATTCCTAAAGTGGGTCCCTATTCCTTCACCTCTTCCCTTTCACAGTAAGTGTTTTAATTGTTTCATCCATATAGGTCATTCTGGTATCATGGAAGGAAGTCAGACCTGGGTTATTATGCTAGTTCTATGTTTGAACAATTTGACTACACCATTAACTTCTCTGAGCCTCAAATTTCATGTCTGCAAACTGTTACAAAGAGATGTTTGGAGGATTGAAAGGAGTATTATATATAAGAATCTGGTACATCAAAAATGCTCAAATACTTAACATTTGCTTACTTCCCCTCTCCTTCTGGGGATATAATAAAAAAAATTTGGCACATGCTTATTATCAATAATATCTCAAAAGTACAGTAAAGGAGAGAGAGAGACCTAGAGGCAAATCAGTATAAACATTATGTTAAATAGTCCAGCAACTCATCTGCCTGTTTCTTTCCTTTGTTCAGAAAGTATTTACCAGCTACGGACTGTGCTTCAGGCACACATCTAGTAATCCAGACATTCAAAGAGCTATAAGACAAGAGCTCCAGAAAGTGGAGGTAGTAAATGCAAGAGACAGAAATATCTGATAAATTCAAAGATTAGGAAAGAAATGAATACAGCTGCACTGTGGTGAACCTGGAGAGGGGTAGGAAATGGCATGGCAACCAGGCAAATGCTAGGCTATGGGAAGTTCTAATACAGTCCCTTCTCTGACACTGAACTTGTCATTCCCTTCGATCAAGAGAGCTTCACATTTTACAGAGCTACATGATATGAATTTTCCTTTACTTCTGGATTATCCTGTCCCTATTGGCTATTCATTACAGTGGGCTTTTTTTTTTCCTATTGTTGCTATGGAGATTCTAAGTCCATATCATAAATGAAAAGTATGACCCATAGCATTTTAGACTTCAGGTGACCAAATCTGGCAGGACTGCATAATGGTTAAAAGCATCGCTTCTAGAGGAGAAGCAGACAAATTTAGGTCCTCAGCTGAGGCCTATGCTGGTTCTGAAACACAGAATAAGCCCTTCTCTTCTTAGTCCTATCTCCTCTTCTGCACATGGCAACCAATGGTTCTATGAATTAAATTCTGTTCCAGTACACTTGGCACAACAGCTGACACACAAGGACCCAATGCAGGATGGTCACGGATATTACTAATATATAGTATCACTTTTCAAAATAAGCATCACAGTTGACTATTGCTCTCAAAAACCAGAAGGTATAGTCTTTATTTTAAGGTAACTTTGTAACTGCCAACATGTTCATCTGTGGCTTCTCTAAACAAGGTAAAATTATGAGTGACTCAAATATGAGTGATATTTGAGCAGTGATAAGTTTCTATGTCTTCATAAAGTTTCATCTTCTGATGGCAGGTGTGACTCTGACGAGAGTTGTACAGTTATGTTTTGGCAGCACGACCTTGGGCTGGAATAGCTCTTGTGCATTCATTTATTCGTTCCTTAATTTACATAGTCATTAAGCACCTATTATGCACTGGACCCTATGTTATGTACTGGCTGTAACATGGAAAAGCCTAAGTCACACTCCTTATCCATAAGAGGCTCACAGTCTAGCAAGTTTAAGAAATAGCAAGTAAAAACTTCCATTAAACTGGCTATGATACAAAAACACACACACATAAACACAAAGCAGAAAAAAAGCATTTTAGAAGTAAAGATGGAGGTTATAACTTATACTGGGTTTTAGGAAAACCTTTCTGGAGGAAATCATACATGCACCAACTTTTAAAAGGTAATTATAAATTTGTAAGATAATGGAAGAAGAAAATTATATTCTAGGCAGTCACAGCTGGAGACCTAGTTAGCAGAAGAGTAGTGCTCAAAGTCACAATGGGTCATAGGGTAGGACTCAGAGGGAAAGACATGAGTATAGGACTCACACGGGGACATGAGAGAAGCAGGTTTAGGACTAAGAGATCAGACTTCCAGTGGTGGTAGTAGTTTCTGAACTCAAATCTGGGTGCAGTAACTGAGGAGCTTCACCTACTGCCCATATAAAAACCGATCAATCAGATAACTTCTGGAGAATTCAGCACTGGGGGATCATCCTAGCTCACACCAGGCTTAATTCTCACGTTTTCTAAGGTTAGGGTTAGGGTTAGGGTTAGGGTTAGGGTTTGGGTTAGGGTTAAGGTTAAGGTTAAGGTAAGGTTTTGGAGGCTCCAGAGTTTGAAGGCAACCTCCTTTCCAATTAGTTCAAATGTAAAGCAGAACCATAACATTGGGAAGCCCCATTCTCTAAATCTTATCTCCCCTTTTCCTGCTGGGTTCCCAGTGAGTTTAACTTATAGAGGACATTTTGAAAGCTCATCATGCGTCACTCATCCTCTCTTCTCAATCACAGTGCATGACATTATGCCTCCTATTAAGTCCCTGGACGAGTACCAAGGTCAACCAAGATGTCTATGTCCTCAAGGAACACTTATTAAACATGCTTATGACTACATGCCAAGAGGCAACTGCTCTTCTCTTCTATCAAATCCTCTGTTCTCATTGGAGATTTTACAACACTTCTCTTAGATTTTCAGATTAAATTGTGCGTCTGGTAGGCTCTCTTATCACTCAGCATGTCTCCGAGACAATATTAGAAGCACCTTAAATTACACAGTTGCCCCCTCTACCTCTAAAATGAAGGAGACAAAATGGACCTCATTTTTCTAATCCCTACAAACTCACAGAAGCCTTCTTTCCTGAAGACTTGTATAATGCTGGTCTCTTAGTCATAGACCTGAACATATGGCTTGGTAATATCACAGAGAGAGAAAGAAAAGAATTAGCATGCAAATGGAGATGAGCCTTAGTATTTCTTTATTTATACCCCCATATCATTATAAACATGATGTGCCCTAGCCCACAGAACATACGTACAATAGTTCATCTTCAGGCAGTCCTTTTAGGGAACTTTTTAAAAAATAAGACAAGCCATTTTATTTTTATTGACAATAGAAGGAAACCCTAAATCATATTCTTAATTGATCCATGTGACTCTACCATCCATTAATGTATCTAATTCCATTTTCCAAAAATACAATTTCATTAGAAAAAAGAAAATACAGTTATACAGAATAAGTGGATGTCCCACTTCCTTCAACATATCTGATAATTTGATTCTTTTTCTAAGTTGCTTATATTAACTACCTGACCTATCTCATCAAATAATGTGGTAGACAGAATAATGACTTTCCAAAAATGTCCACATCCTAATATCTGGAACCTGGTGACTATAAAAGAACTGTGGAGATATAATTAAGGATCTTGAAGTGAGAAGATTATCTTAGATAATGTAAATGGGCCCAATATAATCCCAAGGGTCCTTATAAGAATGAGATGGGGGGGGGGGCAGGGAAAGAGTTGTTATTCAATGGGTATAGTTTCAGTGTTCCAAGATGAAACTGTTCTAGAGTCCTGATGCAAAGCAAATGTGCATAGAGTTAACACTACTGTAATATACTATTAAAAATGGTTAAGATGGTAAATTTTATGCTGTGTGTTTGTTTTTTTTTTTACAATAAAAAAGGGTAAGGAGGAGGCAAGAGAATTAACATCAGAGAAGGCAAGGTGACAACAGCTGAGGTTGGAGTGATGCAGGGCTACAAGCCAAGGAATATGGGCAGCCCCTCTAAACTTGGAAAGGGCAAGAAATGGATTCTTCCCTAGAGCCTCCAAAAGGAACATAGCCCTACTTACACCCTAATTTTATCCCTACAAGATTCATTTAGGACTTCTGACCTCCAGAATGTAAGATAACAAATTTGTGTTGTTTTAAGCTAAAAAGCAATTTGTTACAGCAGTCCTAGGAAATTAATACAGATAATGATAATTCCATTTGCCCATTATTTGACGCGACTTTTATACATTATACCCTTGTGTTCTTGTAACCTTCATCTGAGTTCAGCAAAATCTATGATTTCTTTTCATCAGATAAGGAAATCTAGCTTTAGAGAGTTGAACAGATGTGTCCATGAGCAAACAATGAGTTAGGGCTGTACAGCAAATCTGAGTCTTATCCAGTCACCTCTTCGCTCTAGCACATTGTCTGTGATAACAGGTCCCATGTTCACCAATTCTTGTATCAAGACTTCCGTTTATTGCCTACTCTTTCAAGATATGAAATGATAGAAATGGACATCATGGTCCTACTATTCTATAAGTTCCCCTTTGTATACCTGTCATGATTTATAGGCTTTAAGGATATGCTCTCATAACCTTTGGTATGGACTGAATGTTTATGGCCTCAAAATTCATAGCCTAAAGCCCCAACTCCCAATATGATGGTATTAGGAGGTGGAGCCTTTGGGAAGTAATTAGATTTAGATGAGGGCATGATGGTGGGGCCCTCATGATGGGTTTAGCGTCCTTAGAAGAAAAGAAGGTGACACCAGAGCTGCACTTTCTTTGGTTGGAGACAACATCCCCAGGGGATGCAGGTGTTCTTCACCGCATCACTTCCTCCTAAGTGGAGGAAGCCCAATTGATTGATCACCACACAACTAACTCTGGGGCAACACTTGAAATGACGCTTTCTAGGTAGAACCAACAGGACACTGGGTGTCCTTCACAATCCTTCACAATTTACTCTTCACAATCATCTGGTGATGCACATGCTCCAGGAATGCTGGAATGATTGATCAAGCAATCAAATGACTGATTTTACTATTTTCACTACATAAGACAAACTACTTTTTGAAGACATCAAAATCTTAGCTGCCTTTGTATATCTGTGGCCTGCCCATAAGTATTAGCCACATTTGTACATTTTAAATGTTACCTGCTTCAGCCTTTACAGTTAAGAGTTACAGGAATGGCAGGGATGCTTTGCAATTAGATTTTTACATCAGAATGGATTTGATTTTTGACATCAATGAACAAACCCATTTGTCTATTCCTGCATTTCAGTACTAGAAATCCATCATAGTTATCTGCCAGCTGTTGGTTCACCCCAGTCATGGCTTCTTACTGAAAAATGCTTCCTAACCTCCAGCAAAGTCCTCACTACATTTGTAGTTTGCAGGTATCTAAAGAGCTTGCATTTTTAATGAATTCCTAATGTACTCACTCAAGCAAACAAGAAAATTATAACCATGGAACATTACATTTCAAACATTAATCATAATTACTTAATAATACCAAACAAGGAGATTTTATTACAAACTGAGACTTCTTATTTAACTTCAGAATCAGAATAATTGTCACATTTGCACATATTCTAAATGATACCACATATTTCCAAATGCCTACATTAAACAGTTTAGTCATAAAGAAATATTTTGTCAGCTAATTCAATTTAATTGCATGGCATAATCATTTCACCCGTTTCTCTAAAAACAGATATTTTAATAGGAGAACTGCAAGGAGGTTATAAAAATCTCACTTTCTCAATTGCCAGGAAAGGTCTCTGCTGAAAGTTACCAGACAATTACAGATTCAGGGGGGTTCTATAGTTCTTCAAGGTATTTGTTATATACCATTAGTCACCAGGTGAAGCCCTTCACTAATAGCAATACCCTTCAACAATAGCCCCAGAGAATTTAACACTGATTGATGGCAGGTCACCTGGAATTGGTTGGCAGAATTTCCAATTTTCTGTTGGGAAATTGCTTATTTCTCCAAGTCTATTCCCATTTTTACAAGTGGACAGAAGCTGAGATTATACATTATTATGTGTCTAAATATAAAATTGTGATGGATGGTGTCACACATTTAAAGAGAGTTAAGCATTTAATTTAAGATTTTAAAAGTTTAAAGAAGTTTAAAATGTATTTTTAATCTTTCTTGGGAATTCATGGGCTGATCCATATTGGGAGAAATATTGAGAGATTGCCTGAGGATTGCCACTTATATGGAGAATTATTTTCATAAAATTATCCTTTTAGATTCTCAAAGCTATAGCACCATAACTTTCTTTGTAAATGTATCTGAGAATCCCAGCTTATCAAAGGACCGAAGGGATAAATAGATTCTTTTCATGAGGGCACTACACTAAATGTGACAGAGAGGAGAGGAAAGTAAACAAAACTCAAAAGTCACATTAAAATCAGAAGACAAAGTATGCTATTTACATCAGATTGTTATTTCTTTGAAAACATATATTAGGTATCAATCTTATTTTTATTGTTATTTTTTAAGTAAACTCTACGCCCAGTGTGGAGTTCAAACTCACAACCCAGAGATCAAGAGTCCCATGCTCTACCAACTGAGTCAGCCAGGCACCCCTTAGGTGCCAATTTTATAAGTGTGTATTTAGGATGCTACAATATCATATACTACAGTAATATTACTCTGCAAGTATTTTTGCACACAGAAACGTTACCAAATTCTTGAATTTAATAACTGCCTACCTATATAAAGATCTTAGAGGTAGCAGGTAACAATCCAATGACAAATTTAAAATTTAGTCAATATGGATCACTCTGCAGAAACAAACTAGCAAAACCCTCAAAATCCTTAATGCTCAACATGATTGCTTAACCTACCTGGGGACTAAAAATGCCTTTATGACTTTAGATTTTTTTACACACAAAAAACTAACTATAAAAATATAGAGAGGCACAAAGAACAAATATAAAATATTACAAAAAATTCAAAGAATAAATGAAACTGAACTCTCTCCACTCAGAAATAATTACCATTAACATTTTTGTTTCTTTTTCATACACACACAAAAACACACAAATATGTATGTATATGGGGAGAGAGAGAAAGAGAATTATACTGAACAGTGAAAAGGCTTCTTTGCAAACTCTACCTTTTTTTACTATTATGAACAACCTATCACATTAAAAAAAAAGAAAACCATATATATTTATAAAAATGCCATTTTAAAGGCTGCACAGAATTTCATTATATGGTTATCCAATGCATTTGGTCAATAACCTACTGGTGGACATTTTGTTTGTTTTGCTTTTGTTATTTGTTCATTCAACAAATATTTATGGAATATGTGTTCATTGCTCAATAGTTACCTCGTCCCAGACTGGAAATGCAAGGCCTCTGTTCTCATAGAGTTTACATTGTGGAGACTGAAAGATAAACAAGAAAAACAACGCACACAAATAAATATGGCAGTTGGTGTTTAAGTCCTGCAATAAAACTATCATAATCATAATAAAGATAATCATAATCATAATCATAATAAAAATAAGAAGATAGAGAGTAGCAAGAAGCAGTGGATGCTCTCTAGCAGGTGACCCACAATCAAGGATCTGAATGGGGTGTATGGTGCTAGCCATGCGGAAATCTGAGTGACAAGCCTTTCAAATTCAGTTTAGGAAAGACAAAAGAGGGAGTGTGTTTGACTTGTTAGTATAACAACAATTGTTTAAAAAATTAAAAATAAACCTTAGCATCTAGCTCTTTACACATACATTTATATCCATGGAAGACATTCCTAGGACCATATTTGTGAGGTCAAAGTTATGCTCATTTTTTTTTTTTTTTTTTTTTTAGTTAATAGAATGTTATATTATTTCAGGTTTACAATATAGTGATTCAACAATTTCATACATCACACAGTGCTCAAGACAACAAGTGCACTCTTATACCATTACCTGTTTAACCCACCCCCTCCCCCCATCCTCCTGCTTCTCTGGTAACCATCAGGTTTTTACCTATAATTAATAATCTGTTTCTTGATTTGCCTTTCTCTTTTTTCCCTTTGCTCGATTGTTTTGTTCCTTAAATTCCAAGTGAGTAAAATCATATGGTATTTATCTTTCTCTGACTGACAAATTTTGCTTTTCTTTTTTTTTTTTTTCTTTTTTTTTTTTTCTTTTTTAATATATGAAATTTACTGTCAAATTGGTTTCCATACAACACCCAGTGCTCATCCCAAAAGGTGCCCTCCTCAATACCCATCACCCACCCTGCCCTCCCTCCCACCCTGCCCTCCCTCCCACCCCCCATCAACCCTCAGTTTGTTCTCAGTTTTTAACAGTCTCTAATGCTTTGGCTCTCTCCCACTCTAACCTCTTTTTTTTTTTTTTTCCTTCCCCTCCCCCATGGGTTTCTGTTATGTTTCTCAGGATCCACATAAGAGTGAAACCATATGGTATCTGTCTTTCTCTGTATGGCTTATTTCACTTAGCATCACACTCTCCAGTTCCATCCATGTTGCTACAAAAGGCCATATTTCATTTTTTCTCATTGCCACGTAGTATTCCATTGTGTATATAAACCACAATTTCTTTATCCATTCATCAGTTGATGGACATTTAGGCTCTTTCCATAATTTGGCTATTGTTGCAAAGTTATGCTCATTTTTTAAAAATCAGAATTCTCTCAATATCTTGTGAAAGGAATTTTTATGGAAATAGATTGAAAAACAGAAACCCTCCATGTTATACCTCATTACTTCTTGAGAATCTCTGCAGATTAGTGCACTCTCAAGCATCTGCTATGTATATTTCTGTCATTTACATGTACAACCAAGCCTATCATTTGACATTATTCAACAGTTGTTGGTGATAAATGTCAGCATGCTCTGATTGGCAGGACAGTTACTTTGCACACGTTCCCTACCAGACTATGAGCTCAGAAAGGATAAGACCCTGACTGCACCACTATACATGACAGCACTGCACATTCTAGAGATCCTATGACTGTGTGACTGATGTTGTATTACATTACCTTTTTTATATTAAATTTACTCCTGAAGCAGTAAGAATGGTGACCATATATAGTCTCTGTCTCCTCAGCATCCAACATAAATGCCTACCATGCAGTAGATACTCTACATGTACTTTGGATGAATGAGTAAATAAAAACATCTTCACCAGGGGTGCCTGGGTGGCTCAGTTGGTCAAGCATCTGACTCTTGATTTCAGAGCAAGTCATGATCTCATGGTCATGAGATTGAACCCCATATCAGGCTCCATGCTGGGTGTGGAGCTTGCTTGAGATTCTTTCTTTCCCTCTCCCTCTGCTGGTTCCCCTCAAATTAAAATATATATATACATCTTCACCAATATTATAACTGAGATAAGGACTCGCTAATAGCTAGAGTAATAATGATTTTTAAATGTTCAATAAGTCATCAAAATGGACCAACGATCTTTAGCCCCAGGAGTCTCTATGACTTCTACTTGTTCAGTGGTCACTCAAAGAATGGATATTGTCTTAAAGGTCTCTCATCTTAAAAATCATTTTAATCGTATGTACTAATACCACAGTTCCCAGCATTCTTTACAAAACAAGAAATATAAAATACTTCCCAGCAATTACAAATAATGTGTGTATATGTATTGAATGCCTACTATCGGCCGGGCATTAAATTAGGACCTAGAGATGGTGTGCTGACATGGTTCGTGTGCATGAGAGGAGACACGTGAGCACATAGTTCCAAGGATGTGATACTTTCCCTTCTAGTTTTAGAAAGACAGTCTTCCCAGAGAATACAAAAATACTAATTCAAAGGGATACATGTACCCCAATGTTTATAGCAACACTCTCAACAATAGCCAAATTATGGAAACAGCCCAAATGCCCATCGACTGATGAATGGATAAAGAAGGTGTGGAATATTACTGAGCCATCAAAAAGGAATTAAATCTTGCCATTTGCAACAAATGGAGGGAGCTAGAGAGTATTATGGTAATTGAAGTAAGTCAGATTATATGATTTCACTCATATGTGGAATTTAAGAAATAAAACAATCATAGGGGAAGAAAAGAAAGAGTAAACCAAGACACAGACTCTTAACTATAGAGAACTGATGATTACCAAAGGGAAGATGGGTGGGGATATGGATGAGACAGGTGATGGCAAGTAAGTGGTGCTCTTGTGATGAGCACCAGGTGTTTTAAGTGTTGAGTCACTATTTTGTACACCTGAAACTACTATCACACTGTGTTTACTAACTGGAATTTAAATAAAAACTTAAAAAAAAAACACAGTCTTGTTGTTTGTTTGTTTTGCATTAAGGAAGGGGATAAAAAAGGAAAGTTAAATTTATTAAATTTACTGTCTCACATAAATATCAAACTGGCCAAATGAGCAGAAGTGGAGCCTCAAAGGCCCTGCCTGATCTGTCTCCTGCCCATCTTTTCCATTTCTCCTGACACTCCTCACCTTTACTCATGATTTATTAAAAATAGATCTACCCTATGACTCAGCAATAGCACTGCTAGGAATTTACCCAAGGGATTCAGGAGTACTGATGCATAGGGGCACTTGTACCCCAATGTTTATAGCAGCACTCTCAACAATAGCCAAATTATGGAAAGAGCCTAAATGCCCATCAACTGATGAATGGATAAAAAAATTGTGGTTTATATACACAATAGAGTACTACGTGGCAATGAGAAAGAATGAAATATGGCCCTTTGTAGCAACGTGGAGGGAACTGGAGAGTGTGATGCTAAGTGAAATAAGCCATGCAGAGAAAGACAGATACCGTATGGTTTCACTCTTATGTGGATCCTGAGAAACTTAACAGAAACCCATGGAGGAGGGGAAGGAAAAAAAAAAAAAAAAGAGGTTAGAGTGGGAGAGAGCCAAAGCATAAGAGACTCTTAAAAACTGAGAACAAACTGAGGGTTGATGGGGGGGTGGGAGGGAGGGGGGGTGATGGGCATTGAAGAGGGCACCTTTTGGGATGAGCACTGGGTGTTGTATGGAAACCAATTTGACAATAAATTTCATATAGTGAAAAAAACAAAAAAAAACTAAGGGTGTTGTATGCAAGCGATGAATCACAGGAATCTACTCCTGAAGCCAAGACTACACTGTATGTTAGCTAACTTGACGACAAAAAAAACAAAAACAAAAAAACAAAAAAACCCTACGATAAACCAAGCCCTTTCCCAGACTCGAGACCTTGGTATTACCTATCTTCTATGCTCATGCTCTGAACAATCTGCTCCTCACTTTCCAGCATGATGGGTCCGTGGTCTTTGAGACCCCACCATCAAAGTCCCCTTACCAGTGATGCATTTCCTGACCACCCCATGTTGTGTCTCCCTTCTCCCATACATTCTCCTTCACAGCCCCCATGTCATTTCCATCATAATTCTTATAACTAGCTGTGGTGCCTTTGTTCATTACTTTCTTGTTCCCCTGTTGGCTCCTCCCATCTCTGAAATATGAGTTCCAGTTACCAGGCTTCTCCTGTTGACCTCAGTGCCCAGTGCAGTACCTGCTGTATAAGGGACACTCAGTAAATATGAGGATAAAAATACATCTAAAGGAATGCAAGAATGCAGGAGGAGACTTTGATTATAGGCATCCCACAACAAACCGGTTTCCAAATATGACCTACAGCATGTAACTTGAACAACATTCCACAGAAAGGAGCATGCCCTAAAGAACTTCTTAATGCCTGCTCCAAAGTTACCATATATTTGAGCACACACTCACTAAAGTGAATGATACAGAACATGCGATGATACACTTTTAATCTTTATGCAAAGCATAATATAGCATAATATAAGAAACCAGTTTTTTCTTGCAAAACATCACAATTCACCATTCTAGTCAGAATAGCTACACACCAAGCCCTGCTGGCAACATGTTTACAATTTCTCTTTTTTTATATAGTTGTTTTTTGATTTTTTTTTTAACATTTACTTATTTTTGAGAGATAGAGTCAGAGCACAAGCAGGGAAGGGCAGAGAGAGAGGGAGACACAAAATCTGAAGCAGGCTCCGGGCTCAGGGCTGTCAGCACAGAGTCTGACACGGGGCTCGAACTCACAGAGCATGAAATCATGACTTGGGCTGAAGTCAGATGCTTAACTGACTGAGCCACAACCCTGTTTACAATTTCTTTATCCACCTCTTCTTTGGTGTGCTGCCATCCACTTGCTAACTACACAGTCCTCAATATCAGATCAATTCCAGGAATCTGACTCTGGTAAGAAGTGAAGGTGCCCTTTTTCTTTAGCAAGTCCAAGAACTACTTTTACTGTAATTAGTCACAATGGTAATTCTATTTCATTCAATGTATTCACTGTCATTTGAAATTATATTTTTTATTTATTTTGTCTCTCTTTCCAATCACATGGCAGATACATGAGAGTAGAAATCTTGTCACAATTGTCCTCCTTATATCTCATATACCTCTCCTTATATCCCCTCCTTCTTTCTCCTCACCCTACGCCATCCCCAGTGCAAATAGTACTGGACTCACATCTGGCACTTGATAAATTTCTGAATGAAAGAACAAACAATTGAATGAATGAACAAATGAACTGGGTCTCAGTGTTGCCTATGGATTCCATGTGTAAGGCATCTTTTTCTTTCAGTCTGTTTCATCAACTTTAGCTGTTCTGGGGTTACCCATGTAAATGGGAAAAATGTAGAATCCTAGCTTCAGTCAACAGTCTATAGTTCTAGAATAAATCCAAATTACATGATGTTAGAAGTGTGTCCTATGTTCCTCATATGCAAACTAAGTACGGCAGATGCTGCCATGGCTCTGAGACCATCTGTAGCTCCTTATATACCAAGGACTGCTTCCTGGGTCTGTTTTTAGAATATGGTAATACGACAGTGTGTAGGAATTAATGCCCCAGAAGCAGCTCTCAATCAATGAGCGGTAGACGTTGGAGGATTAAGTCCCCGGCTTCCCCAGCCTTCAGTGGAACAATTCTGAGGCATGTTCTATAGAGGACCTCCAGTGGTATTTGAGCCCCGGTTGCCCACAGCAGACACCACTAATTAATAGAATTTTATTTGGTTTTCCTCCCTTCCTGTCTCCTTTCCCCATTCCCTCAAAGAAAATAGAAAACCTGGGATCATTTCCCTGAGATTGAACCCAAAACCCTGTCTTTGGGTTTCCTCTTAGGACATTACAAGGTTAGACATTGGAAAATAATATAAGTACCTATCACATAAGGCTGTTGAAAAGATTCATGGAGTTAACACAAGTAAAGAATTCCTGGGGTGTAGTCTGTGGTCCATGAGTGTTATCTACTAGTTATTTCTAGTATTACTTATCTCCTCTAACCCCAAAATTCCCCTTAAATTTGCCAATCTTGGTTCTCTATTTAAGCCCACACCCTTCTTCTTGATAGTTGTCTCAATCCCCAATTAGTCCCTGAAATTTCTAGACTAAGTTGAACTCCTTCTGAACCATTGGTAGTTGCCATTCTATTTTTCCTTCCCAGAAATAAACCAAGGGGCCATCCTCAACAGCTTCAGAGGCAGCAAAGCAAAATTGCACAGATATAATTAAAAAGACTTACATTACTGCTAAAAAATAGACAAAAAGACTCAGATTTTCCAGCTTGGCTTTTTTTCCTCTGGAAAAAATATATTGCTAAAGCAATTCCTAGGTGGGCATTTAAGGACCATTATAGTAGATCCAACTGACCAAGTATATATGTTGCTGGGTAACTCACTCTCCTTTTTTACTGGTATCAGGGCTCTAACTTTCTTGGATTAATTTTCAGCTAGGATTCATTCTAGAACAACTACAGAATGTATGACTTTACAAAGCAGCTGTGCCAATTCCCTTAAGGTGTTATGAGCAATGACTTCACTATATAAAAATCCTCCGAATGTAGGCTGGTAGTCAGCTTCTTGCTATCCATTTTTATCCTCTCTCCCAACCATCAAAGGATATCAAACATTATGAGTATACAACAAATACATCTTGATAGGTTGGTATTAAAATTATGAAACAGTAAAGTGTCTTTTACATACTGGTATCTATGAAACAATCAGATGATCTTTATGTAGACTAGCTGCCCCCAAATAGAGATATTAAAATACCTTTACGATGGATTAGTCTGACATAATTGTGATGTGTAAAATGATGATGACTTCATTTTTTTTTCAATTATTTTAAATTGTGGTAAAAGATACATAACTCAAAATTTACCATCTTAACTATTTTTAAGTGTATACTTCAGCAGTGTTAAGTGCATTCACACTGTTATACAATCAACATCCAAAATTCTTTTCACCTTTCAAAACTAAAACACTATACCATATTACACAATTCTTTTCCCCTCCCTCTGAGACCCTGTCAACCAGCCTTCTATTTCCATCTGTATGACTCTGACCATTCCAAGTATCTCATATCAGGGGAATCCATAAAGCATTTGTCTTTTTGTGTCTTAACATTATGTCCTCGGGGCGCCTGGGTGGCTCAGTCGGTTAAGCGTCCGACTTCGGCTCAGGTCATGATCTCACGGTCCGTGAGTTCGAGCCCCTCGTCGGGCTCTGTGCTGACAGCTCAGAGCCTGGAGCCTGTTTCAGATTCTGTGTCTCCTTCTCTCTGTGACCCTCCCCCGTTCATGCTCTGTCTCTCTCTGTCTCAAAAATAAATAAACGTTAAAAAAAAATTTTTTTTAAAACAAAAAAACATTATGTCCTCGAGGTTCATCCATGTTGTAGCATGCATCAGATTTTCCTTCCTTTTTAAGGCTGAATAACATTCCATTGTATGCATATACCACATTTTGTTTATCCAGTCATCTGTCAGTGAGCACTTAGTTTGCTCCCAACTTTTGGTGACTATGAATAATGTTCTTATGAACATCATTGTGCAAATACCTCTTCGAGACCCTGCTTTCAACTGTTAGGTATATACATACAAAGGGAATTGGTGAATCATATAGTAATTATGTTTTTAATTTTTCTGAAGAATTGCTATGCTGCTTTCCCGAACAGCTTTGCCATTTTATATTTTTACCAACAGTGCACATGGCTTCCAAGTTCTCCACAGGCGACTCCATTTTTTAAGCTCTGAATGTTATCACATCTTGGACTTCATTTTCTTTTAAGCTTCCTTATTCACTATAAGGATCCTATTTGCATACTCTTATTTACCTTTGAACAATTTTTGAAAACTAATATTCACTGAGTATTTACTTTTAATCCTGGGTATTTTTTTTAATAAGTACTAGCCCCTATCCTCTAGAATCTCTCTGACTAGTTAAGACATGAAAAGACACTTGAAAAAAAAAAACAATGTAATATGAAACTGTCATCATACACATATATAAAAAATACTATAAGAACTTGTAGAGAGTGATTACCTTTGTTAGAAGAATGTCCGTTGAAGTTTCAAAAAGAAGATAGCATTGTGGTTGAATCTGGACTGCTGAAAAATTTCAAGTTGAAAAAAACAGTGTAAGGGAAAAGTGCATTACAAATTAGCCATAACATATACTAAGGTAGATGAGTATGAGAGACTAAGATCAAGCCAGTGGCAAAGACAACTAAATGTCATGCAAATGTATTTTTTATGTTTGCATCAACAACGCATGTATAAAAATTTCATTCATGAAAATATAAAATGGAATGGAGATAAACTCTACCTACCAGGATTAGTTGCTTTTTCTAAACCAAGCCCAACCCAGACTCAGACTACAAAGCTTAACACTGTTGTCAAACCACTGAAATTCACTAAGTCATCTGGGATTGTGACAGGGGCAGAAAGTAGACATCCCACAGTCAATCTGATCTGGAGTGTTTAAAGTGTTTAAAAAGTCTAATGAACCATGCATCCATTAATCTGGTTATGTCGTAGAACCATTGTTACCCTAATTAAGGGCCTCTCGGTATGGGGCACCATGATAGACACTCCGGAAAAAGAGTCCTCATCATACTTGCATGATTAAAATCAAAGTCACAGAAAACTGATGCAGACAGATTCCAAGGACATCCAAATGTAAAGTTCCATCCAATTATAAACCCATATAAAGGTATATTTTACCTACATGTGCACATACATATATATTGCACATATATATGTCTTTCAAAACTATTACTAAGAGTATATACATATATCTTAGGAAAGAATGCATACTGTAGAACAGAGGATAAGTAGGTGTCATTGGCAGGTATGTATATTAATAGAGTGGATCAGTGGACCTTTGGGGAAAAGTCATTACTTCTTGCATTTATCAGGAAAGTTCACTCAAGGATGTTTTGGGAAAGTTCAATTTTTAAAGATAATCATCTCCTTCCTACACTTTGCACATAAAGAGGTAACCATTAAGGTAGTAAATCATAGATCACAGTTAGTTAGCATAACCTAGATAGCAGAAAAAGGCATTTTTCACAGGTAAGAAGTAAGAAATTTACTACCTAAGTAATTTTATCAGGTGACTGATAATTTTCACTCATGGAAATAAAGTATGAAACACAAACCTCTCCCTCATATTTGGGTGCATATGAGCTAACCTTATTTTCTCTGTCCCCAGAGCCAACACTTGTGTAATTATTTGATATATATAATTTTTTTTATCAAAGGCATTGGTGCACATCAGTGAGAACTTTCAACCACCTTGAAAATGACTTTTAGAATATTTCATTAGCAGACTGTCTTTCAGAGCCTGAGTTGACATTCATGTTTCTTCATACCAGTCTTTCATCCATAAAACCCTTTGTTCTACTGAACAGTTTCCAGACAATGTAGGCAATAAAAAAAAAAGAAAGAAAGGAAAGAAAGAAAGCATCCATTCCAGTATTTGATCAGTTTTATTCAAATCTCATCTATTAATAATCTTTTGAGATCTTTCTAAGAATTTTATTTCCTTTCTTTTGGTATCATATTATTTCCTAAGAAAAAGCTCTCCAAATTTAATGAAATGGAAACTTGATATTTCATAGGAAATAGGCAAAACTCATGGTTAAATTTTTTTCTATTTCTATCACTTTCAATAAAGTTTATGGGAAAATAACTGCTGTGATGAGCTCAAAGATTTTTTTTTAATTACAAAAAGTTGAATTTTTAGCAAATAATTAGGAAAAAACACCCAGTTGCTTAAATAGCATTTTATACGCACCAAAATAAATGTTTAAAATGAGATAATCTGAATAGCCAATTAGATATTTTTAATATTTTAATAAAAATAAAATGTCAAATGAGTATTTTGAGGAACAAAAATATTTATAACATATCCTATAAATTGGGTTTGTTTTAGAACCACAAAGACAAGACTATGTACAACATAGAAATCCATGTGTCTAGTCTCTGCAATGCAAGAATCATGCTGGCTTCTTCAACTCTTCCAATATTTATGTGCAGATCTATATCATTTTAGCTGATGTAGTTTGGAAGCTTAAAAATGAAGCTGTTACTAAACAGGTAAAATTTTGATGTGTCTTGGCATGCACATGTACACACTGTGTGAAATATGTACATTTCAGAAGCAGAAAATTCTGCTTCTGCCTCACAGCTAGGCCTAATAATTCTACTACAGTAATTTAAACAACCATTTGGAGTTTGCTCTCAAAAGTTAAACACAAACCATTAAAATCTGAGAAACAGCAAGCTCAATTTGATTTATTATCTTTTATATGTTATGCTTCTGCCTATTGTATAAAAGGCTCCAGCAGCCAGACTGAAATTTGCCAGGTTCGTTTTCTTAATAGAGATATTGATTTTGCCTTTTGTTCTAGAACTTAGAATATCCCAGTTTCATTATGTTTTAATATTTTGTTGTTCAAGCTAGTTTACTTTTATGGTACTTCATAACATTACGTTTTGTGAATGAAAGAAGAAGAAATAGAATTTGCTTTCAAACAATGTAACTTAGAAGAGAGAAATGGAAATTATCAAAAAATTGAAGAATTAGAAGCAGCAAGATTCTCTTTATACTTTTCTTTCAAAAAATATAACTGAAAGCTCCTAAATATGTCAAAATACTTCTTTCTTAATTTAAGCTTTTACTTTAATTCTAGTTCGTTATCATACAGTGTTATATTAGTTTCAGGTATACAATGTAGTAATTCAGCAGTTCCATAAATCATCCTGTGCTCATCATGACAAGTGCACTCCTTAATCCCCATCACCTATTTAACCCATCATCCCCATGCCCCCTCACTTCTGGTAACCATCAATTTGTTCTCTATAGTTAAGAGTCTGTTTCTTGCTTTGTCTCTCTTATTTTATTTCCCCTTTGTTTGTTTGCTTTGTTTCTTAAATTCCACATATGAGTGAAATCATATGGTATTTGTCTTTCTCTGACTTATTTTGCTTAGCATAATACACTCTAGCTCCACCCATGTCATTTTAAATGGCAAGATTTCATTCTTTTTTATGGCTGAGTATTGCATTGTATATATAAACCATATCTGCTTTATTCACTCATCATTCAATGGACACTTGAGCTGCTTCCACATCTTGGCCATTGTAAATAATGCTGCTATAAACAGAGGCTCATGTATCCCTTTGAATTAGTGTTTTTGTATTCTTTCAGTAAATACCAAGTAGTGTGATTGTTGGATCCTCAGTTCCATTTTTAACTTTTTGAGGAACCTCCATACTGTTTTCCACAGTGACTACACCAGTTGACATTCCCACCAATGGTGTATGAGTGCTCCTTTTTGCATGTTACTGTCCAGTTTTCCAAACACAGTTTGTTGAAGAGATATTCTTTTTCCCACTGGCTATTCTTCCTGCTTTGTCAAAAATTAACAGACCATATAATTATGAGTTCATTTATGGATTTTCTATTCTGTTTCATTGATCTATGTGTCTATTTTTATGCCAGTACCATACTGTTTTACTACTGTTTTGAAATATAATTTGAAGTCTGGAGTTGTGATGCCTCAAGTTTTGCTTTTCTTTTTCAAGGTTGTTTTAGCTATTCGGGGTCTTTTGTGGTTCCATATGAATTTTAGGATTGTTTGTTCTAGTTCTGTGAAAAGCACTGTTGGTATTTTGATAGGGATTGCATTAAATGTATAGATTGCTTTGGATAATATAGACATTTTAACGATAATTGTTCTTCCAATCCATGAGCATGGAATACCTTTCCATTTCCTTGTTTCATCTCAAATTTCTTTCACCAGTGTTTTATGGTTTTCAGAGTACAGGTCTTTCACCTCTTTGGTTCAGTTTATTCCTAGATATTTTATTATTTTGGGTGCAACTGTAAATAGGATCAATTCCTTGATTTCTCTTTCTGCTGCTTCATTATTGGTGTAAAGAAATACAACAGATTTCTATACATTGATTTTGTATCCTGCAACTTTACTGAATTTGTGTATCGGTTCTAGCAGTTTTTTGGTGGAGTCTTTAGGGTTTTCTATATATATTATCATGTCACCTCCATATAGTTAAAGTTTTACTTCTTCCTTACTGATTTAGATGCATTTTATTTCTTTTTGTTGGCTGATTGCTGAGGCAAGGACTTCCAGTACTATGCTGAGTACAAGTGGTGAGCGTAGACATCCTTGTCTTGTTCTTAACCATAGGGAAAAAGCTCTTAGTTTTTACCCATTAAGAATGATGTCAGCAGTGGACTTTTCATAGATGGCCTTTATTATGTTGAGATATGTTCCCTCTAAACCTAATTTCCTGAGGGTTTTTATCATGAATGGATGTTGTGCTTTGTCAAATGCTTTTTCTGCATCTACTGAAATGATTGTATGGCTCTTATCCTTTCTCTTATTGATGTGATGTATCACATTGATCGATTTGTCAATATTGAACCACCTTTGCAACCCAGAAATAAATACCACTTGATCATGGTGAAGTATTTTTTAATGTATTGTTGGGTATGGTTTACTAGTATTTTATCGGGAATTTTTACATCTGTGTTCATCAGGGATATTGGCCTGTAGTTCTCTTTTTTAGTGGTGTCTTTATCTGGTTTTGGTATCAGGGTAATGCTGGCATCACGGAATGAATTTGGAAGTTTTTCTTCCTCTTCTATATTTTGGAATAGTTTAAGAAGAATAGGAATTAACTATTCTATTATTTAGAATATAATAGAATTCTATTATAATAGAATTCTTCATGTTCTACATGAAGCCATGTGGTCCTGCACTTTTGTTTGCTGGGATTTATTGATTACTGACTCAATTTCTTTGCTGGTTTTCAGTCTGTTCAAATTTTCTATTTCCTCCTGTTTCAGCTTTGGTAGTTTTTATGTTTCTAGGAATTTATCCATTTCTTCCAAGTTGTCCAATCTGTTGGCATATAGGTTTTTGAAATATCCTCTTCTGATTGTTTGTATTTCTGTGGTGTTGGTTTCAAACTACTTCTTAAACAAGAGAACGAGATGCTCATAGAGTACCTAAAAGCCACTTTCTACCCCCTTATAGCCAGTTAGACAGGAACTGTTTTTCAGTCTTAGACATCAGATACTGTAATATCAGACTGGAAATGGAACCAGTTAAACTGGAGGAAAAAACGTCAAAAAAGCCTTCTGAAGGAAACTCATGGAGAGAAACAGCTCAGCAATTAACTTAAATTCGCATCACAGATGTTCCAACATTTACAAAGTTAAGATGACTTGTCAAACAAGAATCAAACTCCGTCCTAATAAGAGGGGTTAAAGCTCATTTAAAGAAACTACTTACTGAAGGTGCAAACAGGATGGTAAACATGAGATGTAGAGTATATACTGAAGACGTATGGGGTCATCAGTGACTTTTTTTAGCTTTCCTAAATATAACCAAATCGTGTTCATATGTCAGGTTATGCTTTTGGAATGTTTCTACGGGTTTTGAACATTTGAACATTTTTGTATTCAGTAATTTTCACTGAGCACCTTTGATGTTTCAAACAGTGAACTAGGCATTGAGGTTACAGTGACATTTAAAGTAGAGTCCCTACTCTGGGGCAGACAGAGCTTACATGCACATACATCCTTTTACAGATTGGTCCTAATGAATGCCTCATTATACTGGCCTGGATTGTATCCTATTCACAACCGAGGAAAACTAGAGAGAGAGATCATGGGAAACTGAGGCACTATTTTGAGTGAGTCACTTTGCATTTCTCACCATATAATCATAAATAAGGGTCTGCATCTTAATTCATATCTGCCATACATTACCCAAAATTAATTTCCAGTCACTCCCCAAACTCTCCCTTAACAGCATCTCCTCCTCTTCACTCCTGCTGCATCCCTGATTTATTCTCCACAATCTACATGCTACCCCACTGTTGCCCTGAAAGCTCTTCCACCAGAGTCCCCAGTGACCTCTTGTGATGAATGCCAATAGATATTTCTCAGTCTGTGCTGTGTGTATTTCATTTGCCCCTTTGATGTGCACTCCCATCTCTCTCCCAATCTGCTCCACACCAGAGGCTGATCTGTACAGACTACTTCACAGATTCTCTTGCTTCTGATTGGGCGTGGCCAGTGGAGAGTACATGCAAGAGAGTGAGGGAAGAATCAAGATAGTGTCAAGGTAATCCCCATCCAGTCTCAACCTGCAACGTCTCTCAATCAAAGGTTGGAGCTCTCTTGTGTCAGGTTCTGGTAACTGCTCCCTCTTCTTGCCCCATTGGGCTGAGGAGCAGTCATGATCTCACCCTCTTACCCTCGCCCCAGTGAAAGCCACTGTCACATGGAATTTCCCCCACACTTTGGTAAACAGTCACTTTATTAAGTTCTCCTCAAATTAACCCATTTGAGAGCTCAATCTGTTTTTGGCTGGCAACCTGACAAACTACAGTCCTTATCGCACTTGCCTGCTCTCCAACATTTGATAACCAATGTCCACTTTCTTCTTATCTCTGACTACTTGCTTAGTCTCCTTAATGAGTCTGTCTTAGTGTGGTCAAGAAAGAGTGACAACATTAATCTTCAACAGCCCTCCCCCATAAACATAAACATAACAGTCTGAATAAAAACAATGTGCTTTGATGGAAACATAACTTCAAGACAAGTTCCCTGTGCAGTGCCCTTTCTCTCCCTCCCTCCCTCCCTCCCTCTCTCTCTGTCTGTCTCTCTCTCTCTCTCTCTCTCTCTCTCTCTCTCACACACACACACACACAATCCAAGTTTATTTTATGCTCCTGGGCACCTCCAAAGAATAAATTCTAGATTCACTCAGTGATTTCTCATTCTCTGCTTATCCCTTAAATAATGTCACTTTCCACATGTACATTTTAAATTCTCCATGTTTTTTTTTATTTTATACATTCTTACTGTGATACTTTAAGTATATGGGTTCAATTTACATACAAATGCTGAACACTTTCCAAATTCTTACCACTAAACCAGTCCTGTCCTTCTGAGTACTGGGCAGTCCCTTTAGGAGGCTCCAAAGAACCTGAAACTCAACAAATTCAAGCCAGAATCATTAAGAGCTCCCAAAAACTTTTGCATTCTCCTATTCCCTATCCCAGGTAATGGCACTGATACCAGCTCAGAAGTGCAAGACAGAAATCTATGAGCTGGCCTTGATGCCTCTTACTCCACTGCCCTTCACCCATTAAATCAGCCAGACATGACCGTTGCTTCCATCCTCTTTTTTTTTAATGTTTTATTTTTTAGAGAGAAAGAGGCAAAGTATGAGTGAGCAGGGGGAGGAGCAGGGAAAGAGGGAGACACAGAATCTAAAACAGGCTCCAGGCTCTGAGCTGTCAGCACAGAGCTGATCGCAGGGCTCAAACTCATGAACTGTAAGATCATGATCTGAGCCAAAGTCAGACACTTAACTGACTGAGCCACCAAGGCACTCCAGTTCTATCCTCTTAATTACATCTTAAACCTACCTTTATCCTTTCCTCAACCTCATGGCCTCCTAACTATACCACCCGAATCAAACCTCACCATTCTATAATCCATATTCCATATCTCTTCTCTCTTTCTAAAGAAAAAAAAAAATCTTATTCTGTTACTCTCCCTCTATATCCTTCAATGACTATATTGCATTCAGGAAAATGTATTTGAACTTTCAAAACCCTGCAAGACCCCTACCTACATTTCTAGTCTCATATCTTCACAATATATATATATATATCATAAAATCTAGTCACTTACAATTAATGTTCTATGATCACGTACACATATATATGTACAGGCATATTTCCAGACTCTCCATTCTGTTACAGTGTTCTATTTGTCTATCTTTATGCCAATAATTGTCTTCATTGTAGACTTATAAAATTCTCTTTGCTACCAACACACACAAGCCATAGTCTGGGTGCTCAGTGCTGTATATTTCCTCATTGGTACCACTTAGTTCACATGTCACAAGTTTGTGTGTTGTATTTTCCTTTTCATTCAGCTCAAAATACTTTCTAATATCCAAAAAATAGAAATGGAAGGAAAACTTCCAAACTCTTTCTATGAAGGCAGCATTACCTTGATTCCAAAACCAGACAAAGACCCCACTAAAAAGGACAACTATAGACCAATTTCCCTGATGAACATGGATGCAAAAATCCTCAGCAAGATTTTAGCCAACCAGATCCAACAATACATTAAAAAATTACTCACCACAACCAAGTGGGATTTATACCTGGGATGCAGGGCTGGTTCAATATCTGCAAAACAATCAATATGATTCATCACATCAATAAAAGAAAGGACAAGAACCACATAATCCTCTCAACAGATGCAGAGAAAGCATTTGACAAAATACAGCATCCTTTCTTGATAAAAACTCTTAAGTAGGAATAGAAGAATCATACCTCGAGATCATACAAGCCATATGTCAAAGACCCAATGCTAATATCATCCTCAATGGGGAAAAACTGAGAGCTTTCTCCCCTAAGGTCAGGGACAAGACAAGCATGTCCACTCTCATCACTGTTATTCAACATAATATTGGAAGTCACAGCCTCAGCAGTCAGAGAACACAAAGAGATAAAAGCATCCAAATTGGCCAGGAGGAGGTCAAATCCTTCACTCTTCGCAAATGACATGATACTCGATATGGAAAACCCAAAAGATTCCACCAAAAAACTGCCATAACTAATCCATGATTTCAGCAAAGTGGCAGGATATAAAATTAATGCACAGAAACAAGTTGCATTCCTATACACCAAGAATAAAGCAACAGAAAGAGAAATCAAGGCATCGATCCCATTTACAATTGCACCAAAAACCATAAAATACCTAGGAATAAATCTAACCAAAGAGGTGAAAAATCTATACACTGAAAACTATAGAAAACTTATGAAAGAAATTGAAGAAGACACAATAAAAATAAGAAAATATTCCATGCTCCTGGATAGGAAGAACCAATATTGTCAAAATGTCTATACTACCCAAAGCAATCTACATATTCAATGCAATCCCTATCAAAATAACACAAGCATTCTTCACAGAGCTAGAACAAACAATCCTAAAATATGTATGGAACCAGAAAAGACCCTGAATAGCCAAAGCAGTCTTGAAAAAGAAAACCAAAGCAGGAGGCATCACAATCCCAAACTTCAAGCTGTATTACAAAGCTGTAATCATCAAGACAGTATGGTACTGGCACAAGAACAGACACTCAAATCAATGGAATAGAATAGAGAACCCAGAAATGGACCCACAAACATATGGCCAAGTAATCTTTGACAAAGCAAGAAAGAACATACAATGGAATAAAGACAGTCTCTTCCGCAAGTGGTGCTGGGAAAACTGGACAGCGACATGCAGAAGAATGAACCTGGAGCACTTTCTTACACCATACACAAAATAAACTCAAAATGGATGAAACACCTCAATGTAAGACAGGAAGCCACCAAAATCCTCAAGGAGAAAGCAGGCAAAAACCTCTTTGACCTTGGCCACAGCAGCTTCTTATTCTACATGTCTCCAGAGGTAAGGGAAACAAAAGCAAAAATGAACTATTGGGACCTCATCAAAATAAAAAGCTTCTGCACAGTGAAGGAAACAATCAGCAAAACTACAAGGCAACCGACAGAATGGGAGAAGATATATGTAAATGACATATCAGATAAAGGGTTAGTATCCAAAATCTATAAAGAACTTATCAAACTCAACACCCAAGAAACAAATAATTCATTGAAGAAATGGGCAAAAGACATGAGTAGACACTTCTCCAAAGAAGATATCCAGATGGCCAAGCAACACATGAAAACATGCTCAACATCACTCATCAGGGAAATACAAATCAAAACCACAATAAGATACCACCTCACACCTGTAAGAATGACAAACATTAATAACTCAGGCAACAACAGATGTTGGCAAGGATGCGGAAAAAGAGGATCTCTTTTGCATTGCTGGTGGGAAGGCAAATTGGTGCAGCCACTCTGGAAAACAGTATGGAGGTTCCTCAAAAAATTAAAAAGAGAACTACCCTATGACCCAGCAATTGCAATACTAGGTATTTATCCAAGGGATACAGGTGTGCTGTTTCGAAGGGGCACATGCACCCCCATGTTTATAGCAGCACTATCAACAATAGCCAAAGTATGGAAACAGGCCAAATGTCCATCAATGGATGAGTGGATAAAGAAGATGTGGTATATATACACAATGGAGTATTACTCAGCAATCAAAAAGAATGAAATCTTGCCATTTGCAACTACATGGATGGAACTAGAGGGTATTATGCTAAGTGAAATTAGTCAGAGAAAGACAAATATCATATGACTTCATTCATATGAGGACTTTAGGATACAAAACAGATGAACATAAGGGAAGGAAAGTAAAAATAATATGAAAACAGGGAGGGGGACAAAACATAAGAGACCCTTAAATATGGGGAACAAACAGAGGGTTGCTGGAGGGGCTGTGGGAGGGAGGATGGGCTAAATGGGTAAGGGGCATTAAAGAATCTACTCCTGAAATCATTGTTGCACTACATGCTAACTTGGATGTAAATTAAAAAAATAAAAAAATTTTTAAATGCTTTCTAACATTCCTTTTGATTTCTTCTTTAATCCATGGGTAATTTAGAAATGTGCAATCAAGTTTCCAAGTACTTAAGGGTTTTCCAGGTATCTTTTTGTCATTCGTTGGTAATTCAATTCTGGCATGGTCAGAGAACACACGTCATGTTTTGATTCCTTTTAAGTTTATTGGGATTCATTTTATGGTACAGAATATGGTCTAACCTGATAAATGTTCCATGACTCAAAAAAAATCTGTTTATAGGAGTATTGTTTAAATTTCATTTAGATCAAGGTGGTTGATTAGTACAATCAGTAAGCCTTCCATAGTTTTATTGACCTTTTAATTTTCCTTTTCAGTTACTGAGGAGAGATACTAAAATAACCAACTATAATTGTGAATTTGTCTAGTTCCCCTTGCAGTTCCACCAGTTTTTACCTCATATATTTTGAAGCTCTGTTATTAGATGCTTGAACAAATAGATTGCTATGTCCTCCTAATGAAATTGAGTCCTTTTTATCATTATGAAATGATCTTCATTTACCCTTGTAATATTCTTTGCTCTGAATCCTATTTTATCTGATATTAATATACAGTCTAGCTTTCTTTAGCTAAGTGTTAGCATTGTATACCTTTTTCATTTCTTTTATTTTAAATCTATTTCCATCTTTGTAAATTGTGTGTCCTATAGGCAGCATATAGTGGGATAACGCTTTTCTATTCAATCTGATCATCTCTGTCATTTAGTTTTGTTTTGTTTTGTTTTTCATTTTAGCAGTTACCTTGGGGCTATACACACACACACACACACACACACACACACACATATATATATACATATATCTTATGTTTAAGTTACCACAGTTGATCTTCAAGGTGTATTTTATCACTCCATACGAAGAATTAATATCTCACGAGTATATTTTCATTTATCTCTACTCAGCATTTGTCATACATTTCATTCTTACATGTTACAAATTCCACAACACAATGTTTTATTTTTAAGAGTCTACAACCTCCTAAATCAATTTTAAAAATAAGAACATAGGGGCGCCTGGGTGGCTTAGTCGGTTAAGCGTCCGACTTTGGCTCAGGTCATGATCTCACGGTCCGTGAGTTTGAGCCCCGCGTCGGGCTTTGTGCTGACAGCTCAGAGCCTGGAGCCTGTTTCAGATTCTGTGTCTCCCTCTCTCTCTGCCCCTCCCCTGTTCATTCTCTGTGTCTCTCTGTCTCAAAAGTAAATAAACGTTAAAAAAATTTTTTTAAATAAGAATATAATCTTGTACATTTATCAATGTAGTTAGCATTTCCAGTGCTTTCCATTCCTTTATGTAGATTCATGCTTCCATCTAATATGATTTTCTTTCTTCCTGAAGAAATTCCTTTAGCAATTTTTATAATAGAAGTCTGCTGGTAATCAGTTATTTCAGCTTCTGTAATTCTGAAAGTCTTTATTTTATCTTCCATTTTCAAATACATTTTACTAGGCATAAACTCTAAGTTGACATAGTTATTTTGTTTGTTTAATTATATAAAGATGATATGCCTCCATTTTCTCAATTACATTCTCCAATGAAAAGTCTACTGTTATCTTTCTCTGGTAGTGTATGTATTGTGGCTTTTTCTTCTGCCTCCTTTAAGAATTTCTCTTTATTAGTGGTTTTAAGCGATTTATGATGTGCCTTGGGGTAATTTTCTTCATTTTCTTTATGCTTGGCATTATTTGAGATTCCTGCATTTTGGGTTTATAGTTTTCAACAAATTTGGAAAATTTTTAACAATTATGTCTTCAACTATACGCTCTGTGTCCCTCTTCTTGCAGATTCTAATTACATGCATATTAGGCCATATAAAGTTGTCCCACAGCTGATTCTTTTTCTCGTTGTCTTTTGTTTTGGATATTTCCTATTGTTTTATCTTCAAGTTCACTAATCATTTTTTCTGCAATGTTTACTTAATGTTACATTAATTTCATTAAGTGTGTTTTTTTCATTTGAGACACTGTAGCTTTCACCTCTAGAAGGTTTGTTTTTTTTTTAATTTTTCATATTTCTATTTAACTTTATGAGTGTATGGAATAAAGTTATTGGAACTTTTTAATGTCATTTTTGGTTAATTCTATTATTTGTTAGTTCTGGGTTAGTTTCAATTGGTTATTTTTTTTCAATATAGATTGTATTTTCCTGCTTCTTTATCTGTCTCACAGTATTTTATTGGATGCCAGACATTGTGAATTTTACCTTCTTAGGTGTGGGTATTTTTGTGTCCCCAGAAATGTTCTTGAACTTTGGGGATGCAGTTAAGTTACTTGGAAACAGTTTGATCCTTTCAGGTTCCACCTTTAATCTTTATTAGATAGGACCAGAGCCATGTTTAGCCTGATGATAATTATTTCCCAACACTAAGGCAAGACCTTTCTTAGTATTCTAACTCATTGCACCATGATTTATGAAATCTTCCACTCCAATTTTTGGGAATAAGCACTATTCCTGGCCCTGTGTAAGATCTGAGTACTGTTCTCTTTAATCCTTTCAAGTGGCTCTTTTCCCAGCTGTGGGTAGATTTCTCACACACAAGATGCTGATCAATAAATACTTAGCTAAATACTCAAAAAATACTCTACAGATCCCTAGATTTCTCTCTGTAAGCAAAGCTCTTGCAGCTTTGGTACTTTTTCCTGAAAACTAGTTGCCCGTGTCTCTCCAGACACAAAGCCCCATCTTCTCAACTCAGGAAGTCTTCTAGGCTCCATATGAGTTTTCCCTCCAGCATTGGAGCCCAGAGACTCTCAGAGGAAATCATAGAGTTCATCTCATTTTTCCCCATCTCCCCAGGATCACTGCCCTGCATCACCTTATGCCCAGTGTCTCGAAAACCAGTTTTGTATTTTTTGTCCAGTTTTTGTTTCTCAGGTGGGATGGTAAATCCATTATTTGTCACTCCATCTTGATCAGAAGTATCTCTGAATAACCTAATTTAATCACTTATGAGAGCCCTAATATTACTACTATTTTGAGTTCACTATGTGCTAATTTCTTGACATGTTCCTTTCCATTTATTCCATTTAAATTTTCAACAACCCAGTCAGTTAGATGCTGTAAGCATTTTATAAATGGGAAAATGGAGTTCAAGGGAATTTTTCTTCATCATCCAGCCAGTAAATGCTGAAGCCATATTTCAAACCTGGACAAGTTGATTCAAGTTGATATCCATACCTGTATATATACATTATAAGACTAACCACAACTACAACATTTTTAATCATATGAAAGATTTATAAATCTATTTTTGAGTCTTTGGCTGCATGATGATTAATTTTGCGTGTCAACTTAACAGAACTTAGGGATGGATGCCCAAATAGATGGTAAAACATTATTTCTGGATGTGCCTGTGAGGGTTGTTCTGGGAGAGATTAGCATTTGAATTGGTGAAGAGAGTAAAGCAGCTGGCTCTCCCCAGTATGGGCATCTCTTGAGCAAGCAAAACAAAAAGATGGAGGAATGATGAATTCATCTTCTTTCTGCCTGAGCTGAGCCATCTACCTTCTATCTCAGACATCAGCTCTCCTGGCTCTTAGGCTTTCACACTCAGATCAAAATTTGCAACACCAGCCCCTCCCCCTCCCTGATTATCAGGCTTTCAAACTCAGATTGAATTAGACCACCAACTTTCCTGGTTTTCAAGCTTGCAGATGGCAGATCATGGGACTTATCGGCCTCCAGAACTGCATGAGCCAATTCCTGTAATCATATAGATAGATAGATAGATAGATAGATAGATAGATAGAGATATTGATATATACTATATTATATATTAATTATATATACAATATATTATAATTTATATAGATATACAAAATATATATTTATAATATGCAATTATAAATTATGATAATATAAATGTATATGTTATATATTTATATCATATATATTATATTGTATTATATTATATATTCGTTCTGGAGATATATAGAGAGGGGTGAGGGAGAGAGAAAGAGAGAATCCAACTGGTTCTCTTTCTCTGGAGAACCTTGACTAATACAAGCTGTTACTTAATAGAAATATAGTTCATACCACCATCTGGCACAACACACACACACCCCTGTATAACAAAACTAAACCAAAATTTCATGGCAAAATATTTACTGTTATTATAGCTGCTGATCACTTATTTTTCTTTTTTCTCTTAAGGCCTATCTGAATTCCTAAAGTAATTTTATGATTAATAGGTTTGACTCTCAGAAAGACAAAATGATATAATGTTAATTGAATCATTTATTCTAAGCCCTCCTTCTGAAATTGCAATCTTTCCTCCTGACTTTTGTTTTAATTTTATTTGATTGAAATTCTGCAGGAATCAAGTAGATTCAAGGGCTAATTATAAGTTGGTCATACTTATCCCAAGCCTTGAAGTTTTGAATTATTATTAATAGTCTCACTCTTATTGTCTTTATTTTTCAGCTTCATGAATTTTACCACAAATTGGTGCAGGTATACCTTGTTTTATTGCACATTGTTTTACCTTGCTTCATAGGTGGTATTTAAAATTTGAGAAGAGAGTTTATCTTAAATATAAGAATATTAATTAATACTTTAGCACTCTTCTCTTTTGGTGCCTCACATGAGGTTTCTTACTTATTATCACCTGTGTGCTCTCTATTTTTCATATTTAAACTTCCAGATAAATAATATTATTGGTTCAGAGCATCATGAATATTCCTCGTGGGTCACAGTTTTGTTCTATATCATTTTATAGGTCAACTGGACCTCCAAGTGCAATCAGTTATGACCAGAGAAACAAGTTACAGAGACAGGGAGAATGACAAATTCTTTAACAACCCCATCCACAGAGGGGCATATTTTTTTCTGGCAGAAATTCAAAGCAAAATCATCTTCCCTCCTCCATTTTATTTTAAGCTACATTTCACTGTATATAAATAGCATTGAATAAATTTTATGCAACCACTGGTCATTTGATTTCTTATTTCTTAATGTTAATAATACTGTATTCCAAGTTTAGAATAAATAAAAATGCAAATATTATTTAGCAGAAAAATATTTAATTAACGTGGTATTTTTATTTCCTATTTGCTTGAATCAAGCAACTTTCAAGTTGGGAGAGTATACTGAAAATCCTTAAATCACTTGAAATAATTTACACCTGCTATTAATTTTATTTCATAAGTGAGTAGTTAATGCAGAGTAAGCAAGTTTGTCACTGCTTTTTAATTAAACATAAGTTCAATGTAAAGAGCAAATTATTCAGCATATGAGAGATATATCTAATGGCTATATAATTAGATGAAAATCACATAAAAAAGGAATGCCCAATTTACTTCTTGGTATACTAGTTACATAGGAAATATGCAGATATTTCACTCACATTTATCAAAATAGCCTACAGCAAGATAATTACAGATCACCTTTGAAAATAGTGGCATTCAATATACATATTGATATCAATCTGCCTTCAAATAGCCCATTAAGTGGAAAACTCTGACACAGAAAATAGTTTATCTATAAAAATCAAAATGCATATCTCTATTTGCAATGTTAATTGACTATCACTCATATATCTTCATTTATTAAAGTTAAATAATTATTTTCTTTGCTTTGTTGATAATTAAACAGCCATAACAAAGTTTCTCAATTAAATCATGATGGTAGCTATCAATTTATAACAATAATAATGATGATATACCAGGCAATCAGAAATAATAAAATCTGAATTCATTGTACTGAAATGAAACTATATGACTAAGTTTTATTTGAGTGTATTTAAAATTGGGTAAACTTTTAATAACAATTTTTTAAATAATCTTTTTGAGAAGGTTGCAATAAATTGGTGAAATATAATATCAGAACTCTTTTCCTACGAAAGTAACTGGCTGGCTAAGTACTGCTATTAGGAAAAATAAACATTTCCAGTCAATTCACAGTATCTACTACCTACAAGAATACCTCACAGATATTTGGGTTTGGTTCCAAACTACCACAATTAAACGAATAACACAATAAAGTGAATCAAAGGCATTTTTTGGTCTTTCAATGCATATAAAAGCTGTTGACACTATACTATAGTCTATTAAGTGTACAAAGCATTATGTGTAAAAAAAAAAAAACCAGTGTATTTAAGCAATTTCTTAAAGACAACAGTGGAGTTTGCTACATTGATTGATTCTTCTTTCATAAACAATTTTTCTGTAGCATGTGATTTGTTTGATTACATTTTACCCACAGTAGAACCTTTTTCAAAGTTGGGAGTCAATCCTCACAAACTCTGGTGCTGCTTTATCAACTAAGTTTACAGAGTATTCTAAATCCTTTGTTGCCATTCCAACAATCACAGAATCATCACCAGGAGCAGATTCCTTCTTGAGAAACCATATTCTTTGTTCATCCATAAGAAGCAACTCCTCATCTGTTAAAGTTTTATCAAGAGATTGCAGAAATTCAGTACCATCTCCCCCACTTCTGATTCTAGTTCTCCTGATATTTCCACCATATCAGATACTTCCTCATCTGAATCCCTTATAATCATCCATGGGGAGTTGGAATCAACTTCTTCCAAACCCCTGTTCATGTTGCCATTTTGACCTCTTCCCATAAGCCATAAATGTTCTTCATGGCATCTAGAATGATGACTCCTTTCCACGAAGTTTTCAATTTACTTTGCCCAGATCCATCAAAGGAATCACTCACTATCTATGACAGCTATAGTCTCATGAAATGTATTTCTTTTTTTTAATTTTTTTTAATCTTTATTTTTGAGAGAGACAGTGTGTGAGCAGGGGAGGAGCAGAGAGAGAGGGAGACACCGAATCCAAAGCAGGCTTCAGGCCCTGAGCTGTCAGCACAGAGCCCAATGTGGGGCTCGAACTCACGAACCGTGAGATCATGACCTGAGCCAAAGTCGGACACTCAACCTACTGAGCCACCCAGGCGCCCCACGTGAAATGTATTTCTTAAATAATAAGACCTGAAAGTCAAAATGATTCCTTGATTCAGCAGCTACAGAGTGAATGCTGTATTAGCAGGCATGAAAACATTAATCTCATTATACATCTCCATCAGAGCTTTTGGGTGATCAGGTGAATTGTCAATAATCAGTAATATTTTTCAAGTTACCTTTTTTTCTTAGCAGGTCTCAACAGTGGGTTTAAAATATTCAGTAAACCATGTTACAAACAGATGTGCTGTCATCTGGGCTTTTTGTTCCATTTATAGAGCACAGGCAGGGTCAATTTAGCATAATTTTTAAGGGCTCTAGAATTTTTGGAATAGTAAATGAGCATTGGCTTCAATTTAAAGTCATCAGCTGCATTAGCCCCTAAGAGAGTCAGCTTGTCCCTTGAAGCTTTGAAGCCAGCCTTTGACTTCTCCTCTCTAGTTGTGAAAGTCCTAGGTAACATCTTCTAATGGAAGGCTGCTTCATCTACATTGAGAATCTGTTTTAGTGTAACGACCTTCGTTGATTTTCTTGGCTAGATCTTCTGGATAACTTGCTGCAACTTCTACATCAGCATTTGCTGCTTCACCTTACACATTTATGTTTCCCTTAAACCTCATGAACCAACCTCTGCCGGTTTCAAACTTTTCTTCTGCAGCTTCCTGCAGAAGAAAAAGAAGTCTCAGCCTTCATAAAATTAGAGTTAGTGTCTTGCTCTGGATTTGGTTTGGTTTAAGGGAATATTGTGGCTGATTTAATCTTCTATCCAGACCACTCAACCTTTCTCCATATCAGCAGTAAGCCTTTTCACTTTCTTATCATTTATGTGTTCACTCGAGTAGCACTCTTAATTTCCTTCAGGGACTTCTCCTTTGCATTCACACTTGGTTGTTTGGCACAAGAAGCCTACCTTTTGACCTATTTCGGCTTCAAACATGCCTTCCTCACTAAGCTTAATAATTTCCAGGTCTTGATTCAAAGTGAGATACATGTGGCTCTTCCTTCCACTTGAACACTTAGAGGCCACTGTAGGGTTATTAACTGGCTTAATTTCAACATTGTTGTGTCCAGGAATAGGGAGGCCCCAGGAAAGGAAGAGACAGGGAACAGCTGTTTGGTGGAGCGGTCAGAACACACAACAACAATTATGGATTAAGTCTGCCACCTTACCATGGACATAATTCATGGTGCCTCAATACAATTAGAATAATAATATTCGAGATCACTGATCATAGATCACCATAACAAATGTAACAATAATAATGAAAAAGCTTGAAATGTTGCAAGAATTACCAAGATGTCACACAGAGACACAAAGTGAGCAAACGCTGTTGGAAAAAACCAGGCTTATAGACTTGCTCAACACAGGCTTGTATAAACCTTCAATTTGTAAAAATGCAATACAGTGCATTTGCACTGTTAATATTGCAATATAGCAATATTAACTATCATCACCATGCTATACATTGGAACTCCAGATGTATTCATCTTATAACTGAAAGTTTGTACCCATCTCCACACTTCCTCAACCCACCCCATTTCCTGGTAACCACCATTCAACTCTGCTTTTGTAAGTTTGACTTTTTTAGATTCCACATATATAAGTGAGATCATATAGTACTTTTTTCACTGTGTGTGGCTGATTTAATTTAGCATAATGTCCTCCAGGATCATCCAAGTTCTCACAATTGACAGAATTGTATACAGGCCACCACATTTTCTTTATCCATTCATCTTTTGATGGACACTTAGGTTGTTTCCATATCTTGGCTACTATAAATAATGCTGCAATAAGCATGTGGATGCAGATATCTATTCAAGATAGAGATGTTTTTTCCCTTGGATATATACCCAGAAGTGGGATTGTCGGATCATATGGTAGTTCTATTTTTAATTTTTTGAGGAGCATCCATACTGTTTCCATTATAGCTATTACCACTGTACATTCCACCAACAGCACACAAGGCTTCCCTTTTCTTCCCATCTCACCAACACTCTCTTTTCTTTTTGGTAAAACCTGTCCCAACAAATGTGGGGTGGTATCACACTGTGATTTTTATTTGAATTTCCCTGATGATGAGTGACGTTGAGCACCTTTTTATATATCTGTTGGCCATTTGTATGTCTTCTTTTAAGAAATGTCTATTCAGGTCCTTAGCTGAGTTATTTGCTTTTCTGCTGTCACATTGTTTGAATTCCTCTCAGTCTTTTCTACTATACATGTTGTACTACATATAAAAGCTGAGTTTTTAAATTTTAAGAATAAAATAAAATGTTAAAAAAAATTTAACCCTCTTACTAAGAGCAGAAGATGAGAAGAAGTGATAGCTAGAGTTGTACTTCAACTTGAATAACCATCCTCTATCCAACTCAATATCAGGCTCCTTGGTGCCTGGCTTTTCTATTATCTTATGAGGTCCAGTTAACACAACCTTCCTCACAAAATCTTCATTACACCAAGTAATGTAAATGAGTATCTGTTCCTTCTAACCAAATTGTGTTAACACAGTGAGGTTCCCCTTTTTGATCAGGACAATACAAATATTTGTGTAATTATATATAATGCCCAAGCATGATGATATACAGTATAACATGACAATTCATATACTCTCAGTTGGAATGAAAACTGTTCTACTTTCCTGCACAAAAATTTTACTTGTAGTAAGTTATCCAAAAATTATAACTAAGATTAGGTGTAAGGATTTAGTGAAGAAATTTTTTAGAGGTTTGTATACAAAATTCCAGTAATAAAAGATTGGTGTGGTGCCTGGGTGGCTCAGTCAGTTAAGCATCCAACTCTTGATTTTGGTTCAGGTCATGATCTCAGGGTTCATGAGATCAAGCCCCATGTTGGGCTCTGAGCTGACAGCACAAAGCCTGCTTGGGATTCTCTCTCTCCCTCTCTCTCTCTGCCCCACCCTCTCCACCCCCTTCCCCAGCCCCTCCCTCTCTCTCTCCCTCTCTCTCTCTCTCTCTCTCAAAATAAACAAATATTTTCAAAAATAAAATAATTAAATATTGGTAAAATAAATTGTCATATGATAGATTTCTATAGACTCCATGAAACTAGTGTTATAAAATAGTTTTATAGGCCTAGAAATATGAAAATGAAGTATTAAATGACAAAAAAAAATTATAACAATATGTATAGTTCCCTTAGTTAAAAATAAAATGCAGATCTTAAATATTTATATACAAATACATAATCTAGATAAGTACTGAGGCCAACATGTTAAAAGTAGGTATCTCTTAGTGGTGAAATTGTGAGTGATTTCATTTCCTTATTTTTTGCATGCCTAAATTTTCTAAATTTCTTCTCTAAACATGTTTAACTTGTATAATCAGAACAAATTAAAGTTTTAGAAATATGAAAGCAGTGACTGTCCCTAGGTGTTTAGGATTATGCTTTTCCCTTACTTGTCTATAATAAGCAAGTATTACTTTTATAATTGAAAAATAAATTGTATTTTTAAAAAACGGCCTAAGTATAATGTAAAATGACAGAATAAGTTTTATTCTAAAAGAGACTTTATCAGGATTATGATATGCTGTTGACAGATCCTGCATGATGAGCCATTCCAGTGTTACACATACCACTGTAGAAACAATTTTCCGCCCAAAATTAGTACAATATAACCTGGTTCAGTGGCAAGGCTTTCCAATCACAAACTGATCTTCATTGCTTTGTAATATACAAAGGTAATTTTCCTCTATGGATATGAAAAACAAACTCCAAGCTATGTTACAATAAATCCACCATCACTAGCATTGCTTCCAGGAATGCCATTCACCATCCTCCCTGGATAAATCGTTCTCTCTCAAATCCAAAAGTTTGGTGGTAATTCAAACATTGTCAACGCATCTAACTATATTGTTGCTAACATCATCAACAGGATATGTTACCTACATGGCAACATGTGAAAGTGTTCATTTAATAAGAAAAATGCTTGTTTTGGATGGCTATAGGAGTACTTTTAGTGTTAAAAGACCAATCAAGGCTTTCAAATAGATACCTTTCTGGAACTTCCAGTCCCTTACCATGGTTTTAGTACAGAGTATTACTGCTTCAATTATTTATGTTTCTTTATATATGAGTCAAAAAAAATCCAGCATTATGTCTGTACTAATATATCTAATTTTTCTCCATAGAATCTCACAAAATTATTTCCGCCCACAATAAATAATTCTTTTTCAGACTCCATGTTTCATGGATTTCATTCATCCCCAGTCGTTTTCATGTTTGTGTTAAAAAATTCTCAGTTAAAGGATATTTCTCCATAGACTGATGTTATGGGTTGATTCTCCAAAATCAGCTAATACTGCTTGATTTGAGGCTAACAGACTGGCCTTCGATTCATCTATTTTACAAATGGTGTTAGTGACAAAGGGACTAAGACAAATCAAAACTACCCTTTCTCAACTTACTGAAAAACAAATAGCAACACAGCACCTTCATTCACTCAACACTGAGACCTAACATGTGCCAAGCACTTTTAGAAGTTCTAGAAATATAGGGGCACCTGGGTAGCTCAGCTGAGCGTCTGACTCTTGATTTCAGCTCAGATGATGATCTCATGGTTTGTGGGATGGAGCCCCACACTGGGTTCTGCACTGACAGCTCAGAACCTGCTTAGGATTCTCTCTCTGCCCCTCCCCTGCACTTACTAGCTCTCTCTCTCTCTCTCTCTCTCTCTAAAACTACATTAATTAATTTTTTAAAAAAAGAAGTTCTAGAACAGAGGGGGTTCCGGAAGATGGCGGCGTAGGAGGACGCGGGGCTCACAGCGCGTCCTGCCGATCACTTAGATTCCACCTACACCTGCCTAAAGAACCCAGAAAACCGCCAGAGGATTAGCAGAAGGGAGTCTCCGGAGTCAAGCGCAGACCAGAGGCCCACGGAAGAGGGTAGGAAGGGCGGCGAGGCGGTGCGCGCTCCACGGACTGGCGGGAGGGAGCCGGGGCGGAGGGGCGGCTTGCCGGCCAAGCAGAGCCCCCGAGTCTGGCTGGCAAAAGCGGAGGGGCCGGACGGACTGTGTTCCGACAGCAAGCGCGACTTAGCGTCTGGGAGGTCAGAAGTTAACAGCTCTGCTCGGAAAGCGGGAAGGCTGGAGGACAAAGGGAGGGAGAGCTGCTGAGCCCCCGGACGGCAGAGCTCAGCTTGGCGGGGAACAAAGGCGCTCACCAGCGCCATCTCCCCCGCCCATCCCCCAGCCAAAATCCCAAAGGGAACCAGTTCCTGCCAGGGAACTTGCTCGCTCCGCGCAAACACCCAACTCTGTGCTTCTGCGGAGCCAAACCTCCGGCAGCGGATCTGACTCCCTCCCGCTGCCACAGGGCTCCTCCTGAAGTGGATCACCTAAGGAGAAGCGAGCTAAGCCTGCCCCTCCAGCCCCCGTGCACCTTGCCTACCCACCCCAGCTAATACGCCAGATCCCCAGCAACACAAGCCTGGCAGTGTGCAAGTAGCCCAGACGGGCCACGCCACCCCACAGTGAATCCCGCCCCTAGGAGAGGGGAAGAGAAGGCACACACCAGTCTGACTGTGGCCCCAGCAGTGGGCTGGGGGCAGACATCGGGTCGGACTGCGGCCCCGCCCACTAACTCCAGTTATACACCACAGCACAGGGGAAGTGCACTGCAGGTCCTCACCACGCCAGGGACTCTCCAAAATGACCAAACGGAAGAACTCCCCTCAGAAGAATCTCCAGGAAATAACAACAGCTAATGAACTGATCAAAAAGGATTTAAATAATATAACAGAAAGTGAATTTAGAATAATAGTCATAAAATTAATCGCTGGGCTTGAAAACAGTATACAGGACAGCAGAGAATCTCTTGCCACAAAGATCGAGGGACTAAGGAACAGTCACGAGGAGTTGAAAAACGCTTTAAACGAATTGCAAACAAAATGGAATCCACGATGGCTCGGCTTGAAGAGGCAGAGGAGAGAATAGGTGAACTAGAAGATAAAGTTATGGAGAAAGAGGAAGCTGAAAGAAAGAGAGATAAAAAAGTCCAGGAGTATGAGGGGAAAATTAGAGAACTAAGTGATACACTAAAAAAAAATAATATACGCATAATTGGTATCCCAGAGGAGGAAGAGAGAGGGAAGGGTGCTGAAGGGGTACTTGAACAAATTATAGCTGAGAACTTCCCTGAACTGGGGAAGGAAAAAGGCATTGGAATCCAAGAGGCACAGAGAACTCCCTTCAGACGTAACTTGAATCGATCTTCTGCACGACATATCATAGTGAAACTGGCAAAATACAAGGATAAAGAGAAAATTCTGAAAGCAGCAAGGGATAAACGTGCCCTCACATATAAAGGGAGACCTATAAGACTCGTGACTGATCTCTCCTTTGAAACTTGGCAGGCCAGAAAGGCTTGGCACGATATCTACAGTGTGCTAAACAGGAAAAATATGCAGCCGAGAATCCTTTATCCAGCAAGTCTGTCATTTAGAATAGAAGGAGAGATAAAGGTCTTCCCAAACAAACAAAAACTGAAGGAATTTGTCACCTCGAAACCAGCCCTACAAGAGATCCTAAGGGGGATCCTGTGAGACAAAGTACCAGAGACATCACTACAAGCATAAAACATACAGACATCACAATGACTCTAAACCCGTATCTTTCTATAATAACACTGAATGTAAATGGATTAAATGCGCCAACTAAAAGACATAGGGTATCAGAATGGATAAAAAAACAAGACCCATCTATTTGCTGTCTACAAGAGACTCATTTTAGATCTGAGGACACCTTTAGATTGAGAGTGAGGGGATGGAGAACTATTTATCATGCTCCTGGAAGCCAAAAGAAAGCTGGAGTAGCCATACTTATATCAGACAAACTAGACTTTAAATTAAAGGCTGTAACAAGAGATGAAGAAGGGCATTATATAATAATCACAGGGTCTATCCACCAGGAAGAGCTAACTATTATAAATGTCTATGCGCCAAATACCCGAGCCCCCAGATATATAAAACAATTACTCATAAACATAAGCAACCTTATTGATAAGAATGTGGTCATTGCAGGGGACTTTAACACCCCACTTACAGAAATGGATAGATCATCTAGACACACAGTCAATAAAGAAACAAGGGCCCTGAATGATACATTGGATCAGATGGACTTGACAGATATATTTAGAACTCTGCATCCCAAAGCAACAGAATATACTTTCTTCTCGAGTGCACATGGAACATTCTCCAAGATAGATCATATACTGGGTCACAAAACAGCCCTTCATAAGTTTACAAGAATTGAAATTATACCATGCATACTTTCAGACCACAATGCTATGAAGCTTGAAATCAACCACAGGAAAAAGTCTGGAAAACCTCCAAAAGCATGGAGGTTAAAGAACACCCTACTAACGAATGAGTGGGTCAACCAGGCAATTAGAGAAGAAATTAAAATATATATGGAAACAAACGAAAATGAAAATACAACAATCCAAACGCTTTGGGATGCAGCGAAGGCAGTCCTGAGAGGAAAATACATTGCAATCCAGGCCTATCTCAAGAAACAAGAAAAATCCCAAATACAAAATCTAACAGCACACCTAAAGGAAATAGAAGCAGAACAGCAAAGGCAGCCTAAACCCAGCAGAAGAAGAGAAATCATAAAGATCAGAGCAGAAATAAACAATATAGAATCTAAAAAAACTGTAGAGCAGATCAACGAAACCAAGAGTTGGTTTTTTGAAAAAATAAACAAAATTGACAAACCTCTAGCCAGGCTTCTCAAAAAGAAAAGGGAGATGACCCAAATAGATAAAATCATGAATGAAAATGGAATGATTACAACCAATCCCTCAGAGATACAAACAATTATCAGGGAATACTATGAAAAATTATATGCCAGCAAATTGGACAACCTGGAAGAAATGGACAAATTTCTAAACACCCACACTCTTCCAAAACTCAATCAGGAGGAAATAGAAAGCTTGAACAGACCCATAACCAGCGAAGAAATTGAATCGGTTATCAAAAATCTCCCAACAAATAAGAGTCCAGGACCAGATGGCTTCCCAGGGGAGTTCTACCAGACATTTAAAGCAGAGATAATACCTATCCTTCTCAAGCTATTCCAAGAAATAGAAAGGGAAGGAAAACTTCCAGACTCATTCTATGAAGCCAGTATTACTTTGATTCCTAAACCAGACAGAGACCCAGTAAAAAAAGAGAACTACAGGCCAATATCCCTGATGAATATGGATGCAAAAATTCTTAATAAGATACTAGCAAATCGAATTCAACAGCATATAAAAAGAATTATTCACCATGATCAAGTGGGATTCATTCCTGGGATGCAGGGCTGGTTCAACATTCGCAAATCGATCAACGTGATACATCACATTAACAAAAAAAAAGAGAAGAACCATATGATCCTGTCAATCGATGCAGAAAAGGCCTTTGACAAAATCCAGCACCCTTTCTTAATAAAAACCCTTGAGAAAGTCGGGATAGAAGGAACATACTTAAAGATCATAAAGGCCATTTATGAAAAGCCCACAGCTAACATCATCCTCAACGGGGAAAAACTGAGAGCTTTTTCCCTGAGATCAGGAACACGACAGGGATGCCCACTGTCACCGCTGCTATTTAATATAGTGCTGGAAGTTCTAGCATCAGCAATCAGACAACAAAAGGAAATCAAAGGCATCAAAATTGGCAAAGATGAAGTCAAGCTTTCGCTTTTTGCAGATGACATGATATTATACATGGAAAATCCGATAGACTCCACCAAAAGTCTGCTAGAACTGATACATGAATTCAGCAAAGTTGCAGGATACAAAATCAATGTGCAGAAATCAGTTGCATTCTTATACACTAACAATGAAGCAACAGAAAGACAAATGAAGAAACTGATCCCATTCACAATTGCACCAAGAAGCATCAAATACCTAGGAATAAATCTAACCAAAGATGTAAAAGATCTGTATGCTGAAAACTATAGAAAGCTTATGCAGGTAATTGAAGAAGATATAAAGAAATGGAAAGACATTCCCTGCTCATGGATTGGAAGAATAAATATTGTCAAAATGTCAATACTACCCAAAGCTATCTACACATTCAATGCAATCCCAATCAAAATTGCACCAGCATTCTTCTCGAAACTAGAACAAGCAATCCTAAAATTCATATGGAACCACAAAAGGCCCCGAATAGCCAAAGTAATTTTGAAGAAGAAGACCAAAGCAGGAGGCATCACAATCCCAGACTTTAGCCTCTACTACAAAGCTGTCATCATCAAGACAGCATGGTATTGGCATAAAAACAGACACATAGACCAATGGAATAGAATAGAAACCCCAGAACTAGACCCACAAACGTATGGCCAACTCATCTTTGACGAAGCAGGAAAGAACATCCAATGGAAAAAAGACAGTCTCTTTAACAAATGGTGCTGGGAGAACTGGACAGCAACATGCAGAAGGTTGAAACTAGACCACTTTCTCACACCATTCACAAAAATAAACTCAAAATGGATAAAGGACCTGAATGTGAGACAGGAAACCATCAAAACCTTAGAGGAGAAAGCAGGAAAAGACCTCTCTGACCTCAGCCGTAGCAATCTCTTACTCGGCACATCCCCAAAGGCAAGGGAATTAAAAGCAAAAGTGAATTACTGGGACCTTATGAAGACAAAAAGCTTCTGCACAGCAAAGGAAACAACCAACAAAACTAAAAGGCAACCAACGGAATGGGAAAAGATATTTGCAAATGACACATCGGACAAAGGGCTAGTATCCAAAATCTATAAAGAGCTCATCAAACTCCACACCCGAAAAACAAATAACCCAGTGAAGAAATGGGCAGAAAACATGAATAGACACTTCTCTAAAGAAGACATCCGGATGGCCAACAGGCACATGAAAAGATGTTCAACGTCGCTCCTTATCAGGGAAATACAAATCAAAACCACACTCAGATACCACCTCACGCCAGTCAGAGTGGCCAAAATGAAGAAATCAGGAGACTATAGATGCTGGAGAGGATGTGGAGAAACGGGAACCCTCTTGCACACTTGGTGGGAATGCAAATTGGTGCAGCCGCTCTGGAAAGCAGTGTGGAGGTTCCTCAGAAAATTAAAAATAGACCTACCCTATGACCCAGCAATAGCACTGCTAGGAATTTATCCAAGGGATACAGGAGTACTGATGCATAGGGGCACCTGTACCCCAATGTTTATAGCGGCACTCTCAACAATAGCCAAATTATGGAAAGAGCCTAAATGTCCATCAACTGATGAATGGATAAAGAAATTGTGGTTTATATACACAATGGAATACTACGTGGCAATGAGAAAAAATGAAATATGGCCTTTTGTAGCAACATGGATGGAACTGGAGAGTGTGATGCTAAGTGAAATAAGCCATACAGAGAAAGACAGATACCATATGGTTTCACTCTTATGTGGATCCTGAGAAACATAACAGAAACCCATGGGGGAGGGGAAGGAAAAAAAAAAAAAAAAAAAAGAGGTTAGAGTGGGAGAGAGCCAAAGCATAAGAGACTGTTAAAAACTGAGAACAAACTGAGGGTTGATGGGGGGTGGGAGGGAGGGCAGGGTGGGTGATGGGTATTGAGGAGGGCACCTTTTGGGATGAGCACTGGGTGTTGTATGGAAACCAATTTGACAGTAAATTTCATATATTAAAAAATAAAAAAAAAATAAAAATAAAAATAAAAAAATAAAATAAAAAAAATAAAAAAAGAAGTTCTAGAAATATACAAGTGACTATAACAATGTCATTACCTTTATGGAGCTCATATTTTGGAATTGGCTTTAAATATTGGAAAAGATCAGAATCCTTAACTGCTGCCCCAAGGCAGGAATTCTCTAACTGCTCAATTGACTCTTAGTGGATTTTTAAAATACCTCAGGGGTATCCAAAAGAGACAAGATAAGGATCCTGATACCCTTTCCTCTCCATTCTCCAGCATTCAAATATCTAAGAAATTACCTGCTTCAAGCAGGGGAACTTCATTTTAAGTTCAACATATTAGAGTTCTGCAAAAGATTTCACTTGCCAATTAGATTCCATTTGAGGTGGGGGGGGGGTGGGGGAGGAAGGCTATAGATAGGAGAAAAGCAATGACCCCAATGACTAAGATTTCATAATGGCCCTCCAAAGAATCAGATGTCACTCAGGCCACAGAGTGTCACTGTTTTCTGAACTGCAGAGCTTCCTGAGGATACATCCTCGAGGATATAACCCTGTGCCTGCACAGACTCTATGAACTTCTAGAGACAAGAGACTCGCTGACTCCAACACACCGCAGCACTGCCCAGGGAACTCAGTGCATTCATAAAAATGACCCACTTTGACCCACACAAAAGGCCCCCCTGAATTCTAATTCTATTCACTTCTCTAATGTAGAGAAGTTTTTCACTGTCACCACTAACCATTTTGATTCCACACTAAACCTCTCTTTCCTTTTTTTTTTTATCATTTTATTTTTTTCATCATGAGAAGTGTACTCTTTAATCCCCATCCCCTCCATATTGACCATCTCTTAAGCACTGGTTCAAAACCTATCACCTTCAACACTTTTTCCAACCACTAACATTATAAATAGATTTGTGCAGATGCAACCTGACAGCACACTTCTCACCCTTCTCCGGGTGTCTCTGATGCTCTGCTCAACACTTATGCAGGAGCAACCTGAGATGCACCTTTTGAGATACTTATTAAGATTTTCAAAAGGTCCTAAAGAACCAGCTGTCCTGCATCCCTGACAAAGTTGGTTACACATCCTTGTATTGACAGTCCATCTTTCCCTGTTCTGCCACCTCAATCCCTCACACCTGCTCCTTGGGATTATATTCTTAAATTAACAACCTGTGCAAATAAGCCTTTGACTTTGGCTTTGAATAGAGGGAGGGGTAGCTTCTCTGTTGTCTTAGAAGGCAGCTTGAAAAGTGACGTCAGCAGATGGCCTTCTAGGAGGTCTCAATGCTTGTCCCCCAACAAAAGCAATGATTAAATAACTACCTACCAATGAAAATGGCTATGGGAGAACTCAAGTACAATGAAGAGGCTGTAACAACCGGAGAATGGCTATGTGAAAAAACACAGGAAGCATTTTACCTGTGTTACCCTATCTCCTGGTCCAGCACATCTCTTCCCCACCATGGGGGATAAAGAGTGCAAGACCCCCAAAAGGCTTTACCACTAAGGACCCAGGCAGCCCTTACCACAGTCCTGGACACCCGCAGCCTTGGTCACCTAGGAACCAAGCAGTCTTTGCCAAAACTGACATCAGTGATAGAGCTACTCTCCCAGAGCCAGAGATAAGGCACTCCCCCCAGCTGCTGCCCTTGCATCCACCCACAGGAGGTCTTTCCCTACTGAAGCCCCTTTAAGTCAAGAAGTGACTGCTCCTTAGGGGCACCTGGGTGGCTCAATTGGTTGGGTGGTCGACTTCAGCTCAGGTCATGATCTTGCAGCCTATGAGTCCAAGTCCGGCATGGGGCTCTGTGCTGACAGCTCAGAGCCTGGAGCCTACTTTGGATTCTGTGTCTCCTCTTTCTCTGCCCCTCCCTCCCTCTCACTCTCTCGTTCTCTCTCAAAAAATAAACATTTAAAATTTTTTTTAAAAAAGAAGTGACTGCTCCTTAAATTCACACAGTATAGAAGTTCTTCAAAAAATTTAAAACATACAATGGCAATATGATCCAGCATCCCATTTCTCGGTATTTATCCAAAGGCACTGAAATCAGGATATTGAAAAGATACGTGCATCCCTATGTTCATTATAGCATTATTCACAATAATCGACATATGGAAACAACCTAAATGTCCATCAGTGGATAGATGGATAAAGAAGATGTAGTATACACATACAATGAAACATCATTCAGCTTTTAAAATGAAGGAAATCTGCCATTTGTGACAACATGGATGTTGTCCATGTTGAGGTATTATGCTAAGCGAAATAAGCCAGACTCAGAATGACAATACTGCATAATCTCACTTCTATGTAGCGTTTCAAAAAAGTCAAAGTTAGAGAAGTAGAGAGCAGAATGATGGTTATCAGGGGCTGGAGTCAAGGAGAAATGGGGATATGTTGGTCAAAGTGTACCAACTCTCAGTTATAAGATGAAGAAATTCTTGGAATCTAATGTACAGCATGGTGACTATAATGAACAATACTGTACTCTTTACTTGAATCTTGATAAAAGGGTGTATCTTCAGTGCTCTCATCACATACAAAAAAAAACAAAGATGGAAACTGTGAAATGATGAATGTTAATTAGCTTGATTGTGATTATTTCACAATGTACACATATATAAATTACCAAGTTGTCCCCATAAATATATACAATTTTTAATGGTCAATTATACCTCAGTAAAGCTGGAGGAAAATAAGAAGGCAATTTGATGTGGAGAACATAGGACCATGCAGACCCAGGTTCCAACCTTTGTTTACAACTGGTTAGCTGTAGGACTTTGGACAAGGCTCATAATCTAGGCACCTTTTAAGAAGTATGAAGAATAAATAAGGTAATATAGCTGTTAGCTTCCAGATACCAAGACTCCCTTCCCTAACCCACAAACAGCCATTTTCAGCAGCTTATAGACTCCCTAAAAATAAGAAAGTAAAGGGTCGCCTGGGTGGCTCAGTTGGTTAAGTATGCAACTTCAGTGCAGGTCATGATTTCACAGTTCCTGAGTTTGAGCTCCGCATTGGGCTCTCTGCTATCAGCGCAGAGCCCGCCAGGGATCCTCTGTCCCCCTTTCTCTCTGCTCCTCCCCCACTAGTTCTCTCTTTCTCTCTGTCTCTCTCCCCCAAACTAAATAAACTTAAAAAAAAACTAAAAATTCAATAAAAGAACTGAAACATACAAAATATTCTCTTATGAATGGCGTTTTTTTTTTCCCCATAAGTTTACCTGTTTATTTGGGAGATTTTCCCCTTTAGAATTAGATATCCTTATCAAACATGCCTTTCAGGTAATGTTAGTTCCAAGTAGTTACTATTTTAAGAACATTTCAGATTCTGCAATGGAGGTCCTTTTAATTTTTCAATGAAATTACCTGAGCTTGGTAGTAACTCTTTCAAGAAAACAGGTAAAGCAAGAAGTAAAAAAAAATAATAATAAAAAACAGAGGTTTGAGAAGATAGCAGGAACAGAGGAATGTGACCAAGGGTCAGCTGGAAAATAGAAGAATTGCTGAGAGTCACTGAGGTCCCAGCTGCTATTAGCTTGCAGATAAATTCTGGTGAATTCAATCAGCAAAGTTATAAGAATGTGCCTTCTCTGATCCTACCAAAGCATCCTTCACTGGCTTACTATTCTCAACCCCATCATAAATAGCACTTACCACACTAAAATTTCATTGTTTATTTCCTTGTCTATATCATTCATTAGAAAACTCTACAAAACATAGGGACCTTCTACCCAGGAAAAAAAGTAGGTGTTCACATATCCACTATTTTGCATATACTTTCAAGAAGTTCATTTACCTAGATTAAGTATCTCTGTATTTGACTCTGAATATCTTGACAGAAGTGCTCAAATCATGGCAAACTCTGTCTCCAATGCCCAGTTCCCAGTACACGGAATCTACTCGAAAGTATTTTGGGAAGAATTAACGAAGAAATGTTTTTCAACCTGGGAAAAGAACTGAATAAATCATAAAAGGGCTAAGGTTTGGCAGAGCAGGAATCATGAATAAACAAAGGGATGAGGAGGTGTCAAGATGAAATGGTTTAGGTTGTGTGAAAAGGCAGATAGATAAATGAGAGAAAGGCAAAGAAGATTGACAATCTGAGAAAATTATGAGCATGTTCAGTATACACGAAGAGAGTGAAAAAGAAACTGGGGAATCTTGTAGTCAAAGAAAGCAATCTCAGGGGCACCTGGGTGGCTCAGTCAGTTAAGCATCTGACTTCTGCTCACGTCATAATCTCATGGTTGCTGAGTATGAGCCCTGCATCAGGCTCACTGCTGTCAGCATGGAGTCCACTTTGGATTCTCTGTCTCCTCTCTCTGCTCCTCTCCCCGCCTCAAAAAGAAATAAACATTTAAATATACATCTATATTTAAGAAAGCAATCTCTGACACTGGAAATATTTTGAATTGTCACATGACTGTCAGCAAGAGAAATAAATTCTTTGCGTAATGGGTAAACTAGCCTTTGTATACAAATAGAAATGTAGGCTGGGAAAATTATTCAAGACTCAATATATAAGGAGTAGGTCAGTAGATCTTATTTATCCTATAAAGTGGAGATTTTAGACCTTTCAGATCTTTGTTGTTTCAAAAAAAAAAAAAAAACAGGAATCAGAATAAGACTTTAGCATCCTATGAAGAAGGTTTATCAAGTTGTCTTCATTGAGGTTCAATCTTAATTCTTTTCTACAGCCTAAAAGCCATGACCAGGAAAATAATTATGTGGTGGATTTTGTTCTTGCAAAATAATTCTTTAGCTCTCTAAAATATAGAAATCCAAGAAAATACTGAATATAGCCACCCATCCATCCACCCACCCACCCATCCAATTATTCATTGAACAAGCATTGTTTACCAATATATCCCAAACACTAGTACATAGAAGTTCCTCAATGAATCAAACACTTAAGAACTGAGCATTGTGCTGATGGTAAGTTTACAAAGATAAACAAGGCACCATCCAAAGCATTGAAGAGCTCACATTTTTTTAATTTTTTTTATTTTTTTTTTACATTTATTTATTTTTCAGAGACAGAGAGAGGCAGAGCATGAGCAGAGGAGGGGGAGAGAGAGACACACACACAGAATCTGAAGCAGGCTCCAGCCTCTGAGCCGTTTGTTAGCACAGAGCCCAACGTGGGGCTCGAACCCACCAACTGTGAGACCATGACCCAACCCAAAGTCGGACACTCAACCGACTGAGCCACCCAGGCACCCCGAAGAGCTCACAATTTAGAAGAGAATTAGAAATGTAAATGAATAGCTACAATGCATTTTGAAGATGGATATGTAGCTGGGGGTGTATAACTCTACCTTTTTAAAAACTACTTTATTAAGATTATGATAAATTCAGATTGAGGGCAGATGTGGAGAGAGATTGGCAAGAATCATTAACATTTATAAACAATATATTAGTCAAGTCAGATCAAGTTTTAAAAGTAATTTTTGTACTTATGTGCATTTGAAAGACTCTTTACCATAAAACTGATAGTCTTAACCATCACGACTTAACTATGGTTTTTTTCCAGTGGGGCTAAATAGGTTACACAGACTTCATTTCTGGGCAAGACATGCTGTGATGTGTCTTGAGTCAGCATTGCAAAGGCTAGTCAAGGTTTCATATCAACAGCCCTCCTCACCCAGCATCTGTGGGTGACTGATACTAAGCCTTTTAACAACTTGCAAGGAATCATTTTTAAAAAGAAAAATAGTAAAAGAAAAAAAGAATAAAAATAAAATAAATTTATGACCTTGGCTTTCCAACTTTTATCTGTGCACTTCTTGTTCAAATCATGTCTCCTGGGTCTCTCTCTGCACAAAGGGGAATGTTTCTCTCTTCTGTATGACTAGGATGCCTGCATTTCTCTCTACTCCCAGCCCCAGTAGGATGTCGACTTGTGATCAACAGAAAGAATAGATCATGGAGAAATGGGCTATTTTTCCACATGGCATGTTTCCCCATGACTGCCTTTTTCCTGGTCTGGAAGAAAAGTTTCCATGACAACCAAGTAGCTAACATTCACTCCCCACCAGCTGACTTGCTTGCCTCCCAAATGATCAGCTGGATATTGTGTTAAAATTATTTTACAGAGACTGGCTAATCTGCAGGGATTATTTGTCTATTTATTTTTGAGAAACTGGCTCCTTGGTGAAACTTCGTAAGTGGACCTAACTTCCTTTTCTGGTGCTTTAAAAGCATCATCTCAACTAAACAAAACAAGCTTAAGCCAACATTAGACAGTCACCTCCTGGGACATAAAATATGAATGTGAACCTTCCTTCCCCATGAAGGGCACATAAGTGCTTTGAGCAAGAACTAAGCTGTATTTTTTTCTCTGTCCTCATGTGCCTAACACATGGTCTGGCAGGTGGTATACATAAAATAAATGTTGAACATCCCATCACCTGATCTTCTCCAAACAGAGTATTTATGTTTAGGTTGATGGGCTGAGGCAGAATCAACTTCCTCATAATGTAATAATCTTACTTTTTTAAATGTCTGTCTATAAAAAGGATGAAAAAAATCACAGTAGAGTATCAGTATATACAAATTGTTAAGCCTGTGCATATAAGAAAGACTGGAAGGAAATATACCAAAATATTTACAATCGTTATGTTTTGTAGGTTGAAATAGGACCGTGTCTTCTGATTTTCTCAATTTAATTTTTTTTTTTTTTTCTAAACAAATTTTTCTGTTGAGTACTGTCTTGGTCCTTTCAGGCTGCTGTAATAAGATACCACAGACTGGGTGGTTTGTAAATAAGAAACATTCATTTCTCACAGTTCTGGAAGCTGGGAAATCCAGTATCAAGGCACCAGTACGACCACATTTTGTTAAGGGCCCTCTTCCTGGCTCTTATCTTATGCCTTCTTGCTGTGTCCTCACATGGTAGGAGGTCTGAGGAATCTCTAGGGGTCTCTTCTTTTTGTTTGTCTGTTTGTTTGTTTGTTTATTTATATTGAGAGACAGAGTGAGCAGGGGAGGGGCAGATAGAGGGAGAGACAGAATCCCAAGCAGGCTCTGAGCTGTCAGTGCAGAGCCTGATGTGGGGCTCAAATTTACGAACCATGAGATCACGACCTAAGCCAAGGTCAAGAGTCAGATGCTTAACCAACTGAGCCACCCAGGTGCCCCTCTTGGGGGGAGCGGGTCTTTTCTATAAAAACATTAATCCCATTGAAGAGGGCTCCACTCTCAAGACCTAAGCACCTCCCAGGGCCCTACCTCATAATACTAATACATCAGGCATTGGGACATCACCATTTGAATTTTGGAAAGACACAAACACAGATCATAGCAAGAATCTACAATGTTCAAGGCACCGTACTATCACCCAGGATAAGAAAGATTAACAAATCTTTCTCATATTCAGAGTCATGAAAAGAAGAGGTAAACTAGGCAGAAAACAACTTTCTAGGATTATCTACTCTGACATGCATATCAACTGGTATTATAACTACATCCTGTGGTGTGATGAACATCAGATAGGGTTGTGGAGGGAAAAGTGTGAACAAATCCTTTTCTCGTTCTCTAAAGACAAATCTGATCTTAAGTTAACTTGTTTACTTTCTCCTGAAAAATCTGATAAAGGTGAAATCTCATCTGTATTACAGGCAACATTTTTTATACAATGGATAAAAATGGCCCATTATAGTTAATTTCATCTGGCCTGGAGAAGTGTGAATAAAGTATAAATACCTGGAATACCTGGTGGGAAGCCATGACTTTATGATTCCTTGAATACACAGATTCATAACTGGGCATATCCTTTGTGGAGGCCTGACAGCTATGCATAAGCCTATTAAGAGAGACCTTGGTCCCTATGGGGTGAGAGGCCTCTATGTCAGGGCAGCTATTCCATCTGTCTAATAGAAGTTGTGTTCCCTCACACCCGAATTCTCCTGGAGCATGGAGAAGAGAAAGGGTACAGGTGGCAGGAAGAGTCAAAGAGTGGACTATTAGGAGGATTATTCCCTCTGAAAATAAATGCCTGACACCCAGCTGGATGCTGTTTATGCTTCTGGACCAATATCCACCTGATTAAACTGGCACCAGGTGCTACCTGTTCAAGTCTTGTGAGTCTGAAAGTCTAGTTAAGAACATCCCCCTCTAGCACTTGCACAGAGTATGAGGAGGAAAGCCAATTTTAAAAGAGCTGAGATCATTTCCTCCATTATTTTTTCACCAGTAAACACATAAGCATGACTCCACATGAGCTCCCCAAGGGGATGTTTCTATAGCTTTTACAACATTCTTTACTGAAGTCAGTCCTGGAGCTAGTGGGTCCAAGTGAGGACACTAGATGTGCCACTCAAATCCCCTTCAGAAAGGAAAGAGTATTTCCCTAGTTGCTGGTCATGCTACTGGCAGGCAGCCCTCAGCTCTCAGCCCCCTTTGGAGACTGATTGCCTTGGTGGAAGAGAGCCCTTGCACCCAATCATTGAACAACACAGGTGTATAAAAACCCAGGCCCCTGACCCCAACCAGAGATCCCCCTAAAGGATTATCCCAGCTTCAGAGCTCCCTATAGCATAGCTGAAGCTTCCACGAGGCTGTGCCAAGGTCCAATCCCTCCTTCTGCCGAATCTCTATTCTAAGAGGGCTCCCTGAGAAATCTGCACAGCCATTTCCACCTGTGACAACCCCTGATCAGAAATGTTTGTTAGGCACCTTTCATGTTTCAGGTACCAGAATCAGCATCGGTAAATAAGATACAGTCTGCACCCAGGAAGCCTCCAATTTAGGGGCAGGGGTATATCCATTAAAAGCAGTGTAATAAGTGCTGTGATGGGTAAATGTTATGAGGGCCATACGAAGTATTCCTAACTGAATCTTCGGACAGTTAAGAAAGGATCTGTAGAGGAAGATATATCTATACTGGCTTCTAGGACATATGTGGAAGCTAGGTAGTCTAGAAAAAAAGAAAGAAAGAAAAGCAGAACAGTATGAAATATGATGACACTGTAGAAGAGACAACTTCTTTTCACTTATAGAGTAGAAAGTAGGAGAGAGGTGATATCCCATGCAAAATATTTATTAAAAAATACTCATTTAATGACTATTAAAAATACTCATCAAAATACATTGAGCTGTATGCTAAAGGAAAGGAGAGGCATGGATGGTTGGTATGCATTTGTATTTTATCAATATCTCTATGCCTACAACATGGAAAGTGGATTGGAGGAGAGGGGGATAGAAGATGGGCCAGTGAAGATTGTGCTGGAGTGTTCTTGGCAGGAGGGGAAGTTAGCCTGAACCAAACTGGGATAGAAGGAGTGAAAAGAAAAATTGAGATATTTTGGAGGTAGAATTGATAAGACTTGGAGATTCACTGAACATGGGATTAACAGAAATCAAGGGATCAAGGGAAATCTCAAATTTGTGATTTAAGCAAATGGGCAGAGAAGGCAAAATGTAACAATCAAGGCAGGATGTTTTAGTGATTTCTAGTGTTTTAGTGACCTGTTTGTGGGACACCCAAATAGATATATAAAGTTAGCAGCTCAATGTGGGGCTAGGAGAAAGAGGAGAGAAGGAGAGAGAGAGAGAGGCAGGGAGTTTGTGTGTGTATACATGAGTAATAGAGAAAAACACTTAAGAGTACTGGCCCAGCCATAACCAGAATTTGTAACAGTCTTTTGGATCTCCACAATACAATATTACTCAGCAGTTATGAGAACATATTTAGAGAGAACAAAGCTTTGAAGTCAGGCATACCTCAGCTTTTATCTCAGCTCCATTACTTACTTGCTACAAAGACTTGGGCAGCTTGCATATCTGGGACTCATTCTCCCCATTTCCCCATTAGAAATGGGGCTGCCAGGGTGCCTGGGTGGCTCAGTTGGCTCAGGTCATGATCTCACAGTTCATGGGTTCAGGTCAGAACTTGCCTGGAATACTCTCTCTCTCCCTCTCTCTGCTCCTCCCCCACTCATGCATGTGCTTCTCTCTCTCTCTCTCTCTCTCTCTCTCTCAAAATAAATAAATAAACTTAAAAAAAAAGAAATGGGGCAGCTAATCACACTTTATAAGGTTGTCATAAAGGTTACATGAGATAATACACATAAAACAATCTGACACATAGCAGGCCTTCTGTGATTCTTTAGTTCCCCAACTCAAATGAATTCTAGTGATCTCTGCAGTGTCCCTCCCCCTTCTCAGTACCTCCTGACTCCAGTTTCTACTTTAAACTCATACTGTTAACATAAAGCATTGTTTCAATTACCTGATAAAGATAAGATCCTGCCCCCACTCTCCCTTTCTGCGGTCTGGCCCTGCAGGTGTTCTAAGCCTCTCCCGCCTTGTCTACATCTAATTTACTTCCCTTCAGTTGAATGTTATCACAAGTCATGAATTATTCTCACTTCGTGTTTACTGCAAACAGATAACCATTATCTCCAACGTTCCTGCTCGGTTTTATCTTAGTCGGTTCACATTCTGCAACTTTTTAATTATTTCATTTTATTTCTGTACATTAGGTTGTTTCTCTTCTGCATTGACACTTGGATTAAGAGAGGAAAACAAATTTGTAATTTAATACGCCTTTTCAAACATATTACTGCTGGAAACAAGCTGAGGCCTGTAAAGTATGTTTTGATTGTAAAGTTCAACAACCGTATCAAGATTCTTTGGCTGGTAAAGGCGAGGTCTTTCAGATTCTCCTTTACAGGGAGCTGAGTTAATTTCAGCAAGGGATCACAGTCAAGTGAACCAAGGCTTGGTTGGTTCCAGAAGACAGGGCTCCTTCATTTGAGGGTTTACGCAGGGCAGCAGAAGTAGATGGGATCAAAGGGTAGGTATCAGACCATATCCAGGAAGGGGAACAATGGCCAAACTAGAGAAGAGAAAGCAGTGGCCTTATTTAAGGGAAAGGCATAAAATGAGGGGTGGATAAAGGAATCAATACTGTGGAATTAAGTAAACCTAAGAATATTTGGAGAGGGTTCAAGTCTGAAACTTTGAACATGGGGCAGGGACATTTAAGTACCCTTTAAGGGATATGGTCAAATATCTGCAAGTAATACAACTCAAAGTGTAATAGAGAAGGACAGGTCCTTGTGTTCGCAGCCTCAGGGTGGCTCTTTGATTCCCATTCAAGACAATCCTACTAGAGCCTATAAAGGATCCTGCATTCTATCCTTACCTGCTCCACTTTGCCCTGTCCATCTCAACCCTCCACCTATGTGTCCACTTCCCACCCCTCACAACACACACCTCAAGGATTTAGTTTCTCCTTTCTCTGCTCTTGGTCACTCCACCTGACTACACATGCCATCTATCCTCCCCTGGATTGTACCTCCCATGGATCTTTCTGCCGATTAAGTGCTCTGAAAGAAAATATAAAGATAAAACAACAAACTCCTCCTCACCTTCCTTGTTAGCCACACGAATCAGCCCTGAGCAATGGAACTGAGGAGAAAGGGAACCAGAATTTTCTGAGCACCATCGATCTGAGTGCCCAGCGCTCAAATACTTTACATTCCCTATCCCAATGAATCCTCGTGATGCTGCAATATTTACATCTGGGGAAACTAAAAGTCCCTTGATCGACAAAGCTGGTGGATAGAAGACCTGGAATTTAGACACTGGCCCTTCTGAGCCCAAACTCCATTTTTGACAAATCCTAATTTATGAATTTCACTTTGATGGTGCAATATTAATCGTTTCTCCACAGTGAATTGACAGCCCTCCATTACGAGCTATTTCTCCCATTGTGTCAATGTCTTTCTGGTCCAGCGTAAGCACAAAGTGAACTAGGGAATCATATTAGAGAGCAAATAGCTCCCAAGTCCTTTATTCACAACTCTGAGTCTCTAGTACGCTTCCCTTTGCTCCTATATACACTGAAATATAATGTATTTTGTGATGTTAATACTGGAGTGGCATTTACAGACCCAAAAGCTGACACTCAGCTTTAAAATTCTATCATGAGATAAATATCCCTCTTCTGTGCCAAAAGGAAAAAAAAAAACCTCAAAATGAAAAAGCAATACATTTAATAATCATCCAAATGAACAGGAATGCGAGGCTCTGCGCTGGCTAGTTTGATGCCAAGTCACCTCTGCCCTGTCTGAAGCTGATCCACCACTTCTGTCCTCAGCTGTTTGTTTATTCAGTCCAAGGGCTTCACTTCCTGTTTGATATGCATCCCATGAGCTGCCTGTGCCAGACATCCTGAAATAAATTACCAAATGGACTCTAGGCAAACTTCTTATTCTTGTTATGAATTTCGAGAAGTATAAAGAACTTCCCATGGACCACAGTGTCATCCTTTCAGTTCCACTGAGGCAAGGTCAGTTCTCCTCTTCTGGAGGATGTATCTCCAAGAGCCCAAGAACAAAGAGCCGTAGTAAGACCTCCAGTGTCTACAACCCTTTTGCAACATGGTTCAGAGAAAAGATCATGGGCTTTGGAGTCAGAAAGATTGAGTTCAAGTCTGAGTTTTGCTACCTACTTACTCTATCTGCAACCTAATGCAATGGCACTAATTTCTTTTTTTGTTTGTTTATGTTTATTTATTTTTGAGAGATAGAGACAGAATATGAGCTGGGGAGGGGCAGAAAGAGGGGAAACACAGAATCTGACCTAGGCTCCACGCTCTGAGCTGTTAGCACAGAGCCTGACATGGGGTTCTAACTCATGGACCGCAAGATCATCAAGTGAGCCAAAATCAGACTCTTAACCGCCATCCAGGTGCCCTGGTACTAATTTCAATGACCCTTGGGATCTTCCCATATAAGGTAGATAAGCAATCACAGTGGAAAGAGTGGTGCAGTAATTCAGTGAGACCATGTCTGAAGGGATCCTGAGCATATATATGGTCTATGTCCAAGAAATGCTGGGCCCCTCCCTGCTTTGAAAAGAGGTATCAATCACCTTCATCTTCCTAGCAACTCAATGGAACAGAAAAAAGATGCAACATGTGGAATATGTTGATGGAATTGATGATATATGATGAGGTAAAATAATATGCTAACTGCCCTTCAGAAAATGGAGGGAAAATTTTTAGTTTTGCCAGGTCACTTGAATAGTCTCCCCAACCTCAGAATTTTTTTCCCATTAATCTGGTTTCAGAAGCAATTAATGGTAGGATTACTGGGGTAGGACTCAGCTTCACCCCTTCCCTAGCTCCCAAGAGAGTTAGACAGTTATAAAGCTGAGCCATATTCTTTGTTTACCCAGAACACAGCACCACTGGGGGGACATTGCAAGGATCCTTCAACACAGGGTGGGGAAGAGGGGAAAGAGCACTGGCAGAAGAGCCAGGAAGCTTATGTTCCACTGCTGCCTCTGCCCTTAACTCACCCAGCATTCCTTCTCTCTTCTTCTGTTTCTCAAATTTGCATCTGAAAAGATGGCATGGGATCAGTTCAGCTGGTCTCATATATGCTCTGCATCATAATCATGTGGTAAACATTTTTTTTAAATTAACAGACTTTAGGGACACCTGGGTGGCTCAGGCAGTTAAGGATCTGCCTCTTCATTTCTGCTCAGGTCATGATCTCATGGTGTGTGAGTTCGAGACCCATTTGGAGCTGTGTGCTGACAGCACAGAGCCTGCTTCGGATTCTCTGTCTCCCTCTCTCTCTCTCTCTGCCCCTCCCTCACTCTCTCTCCTAAATAAATAATTAAACAAACAAACTTTTTTTAAAAATTAATAAGGCGCCTGGGTGGCTCAGTGGGTAAAGCATCCGAATTCAACTCAGGTCATGATCTCATGGTTTGCAAGTTTGAGCCTTTCATCAGGCTCTCTGCTGTCAGCAAGGAGCCTGATTCAGATCCTCTGTCCCGCTCTCTCTCTGTCCCTTTACTGTTTATGCACATTCTCTCTCTCAAAAATAAATAAACTTTTTTAAAAAAAATTAACAGACTTTCATGTTTAGACTAGTTTTGGGCTCACACAATATTGAGGGAAAAAGAGAGTTTCCCACCTGCCCCTCCAGGCACACATAGGCAGCTTCCTCCCACATCCACATCCAACACTAGTGTAGTACCTTTGTTACCAATGATGAACCAACAATCACACATTTTTGTCAACTAAAGTCCATAGTCTATATCAGAGTTCACTCTTGGTGTTGCACATTCTATGGGTTTGGACACTGTATAATGATATGTATCCACCATTATAATATCATATAAAATAGTTTCGCTGCCTACAAATCCTTTGTGCTCTGCCTATTCATCCCTCCCCACCCCCACCCCTGTCAACCACTGATCTTTTTACTGTCTCCATTGTTTTGCCTTCTCTGGAATGTAATGTAATTGGAACCATATAGTATAGAGTCTTTTCAGACTGGCTTCTTTCACTTGGTAATATGCATTTAAGTTTCCTCCATGTCTTTTCATGGCTTAATAACTTGTTTCTTTTTAGCCCTGAATCTGCTGTATGAATGTACTATCATGGTGAACGTTTTTTAAATAGGAAACCCAAGATTTACTGCATCAGAGTTTTTGCATGTATCTTAACAAGGTCCTCAAGGTGATTCTGATGTACATCTGGGCTAGATGATTGGAAAGATTTCTCCTGGATTGAAAAAGTATATGCATTTATACTCCCTAGATTTGATTATTTTCCTTTGAGGGAAAATATTTATTTCCTCTAAGATGGGCATGGCTATGCTCCACCCCACAGCCTCTACTCAGCCAGTGAGGCCCAGCCCAGGGAGAATATAGGAGAAAGAGTAAGTTTTGCTTTCAGCTCTTGATCAGTTGGAAGGAAGGAAGGAGGGTAAGGTGTAAAGACAGAGGGGTAGAGAACAGTAAAAGTAATGAGATACCTGATACCCTAATTTTTGCCACATGACAGACACTCTACAGAAACGGTCTCTTTAGCTTTATTTCTAAGGTAATATTTACCCATTTATAAGGAAACCAAGATCAGCAACCTCAGGTAACATTTGCAGTTAAGAGGTCAAGATTTCATCTAATGTCTGCCTGTATTCCTATATTATTATTTTACCCACTTTAATCTAGAGGACAAGGACTACATATGTCCATTTTAAGCTAAGTATCTGACAGACACAAAGTACACAATACTTACAAAATATGTCCTAAATGAGTAATTGTTCACAAGGAGTATACTGCCTCCTTTTGAATAGATTGACCATAAAAGAAAATAGAGAAAAATTAGTTAATATTCCTGGTATTTTTATGTGACTCAACTTTTGACATTTCTTGATAGCACAGGCTTCAGACAGAGACCTCTCTTAAAACCACAGATGATTCAGTAAAGTCTGTTAAACCCCCAATTCATAATCACACTAGGTAATGGTGGTTCATTTTCCTTAGCTCAACTTGACACGCCTTTTGATCAAGGAGAGCTAGGCTAATGGTGTCTGCAATTTATCATGCTTCCAGAAGACCCACGGATTCCATTCTACTATGCCTCAAACACATTTCCAGCTTCTTTAGACTAAGCATCAATTCCCTCAACATTAAAAAACAGCCGACAATGAATAAAGAAGAGGGTTTGCTTCTAACTATACAGAGTGTGTTTCTTTATAAATCCTCTCTGAGGGCTCCTAACGACATATAACTCATATTGTAGTCATAGAATGAGCCACATTTGCCCCTGGGCCTTCTCAGTCTAGTAACACATTAGACATTTGGGATGTGCTTTAATTCTCTCATACCACTCACCGCCTTATATTTCCAAAGAGCTAGTAGCTCAGTGCGAATGAGGTCAAGGTCCCAAGCTTGATTTCTCATGGGCACAAATGATTATCCCTCTCTTGTTTAGACATATAAATATCACTGAACCTTGCCAGTTCTGACTGTTTTTTCTTCACAGACAAATTTTTATAGAGAAAAGAGGGTCATTTCATCCTCTGGGTCTCAATGTCCTACTCCATAAAAGGAGAATAATAATAAGTCCTTATTACCTAGCATGAAATATCCAAAGAAGTATCTAAGAATATATTTTTTATGAAGGTACTTATTAAACATTATAGAAAGAAAAAAAGGAGCAAGAGGAAGAAGGAGAGGGGGAGAGAGGGTAAAAAGTAAGGAAAAGCTTTGGTAGGACGATACTAATTGAGTATCATAGCGGCTTTTCATTATTCTTCCATACCCAATGTCCATCTTCCATGTGCGTTTTAATAGCAGCCTGCTATTTTTCTCAAAAACTCACATCCTCCCACTTTGTGTTTATGTGCTTTGATACATCTCCTAGATCTAGAGGTGGGCCTAGGTCACAGGTCTCACCCATCCATTGAGTTCCATTTTTTGGCCACGGTGACTATTTCCGGATTGGCACAGACCTACATCAGTCCAAAGTCAGTCTCAGAACTTATCCAAGACAGTTGGACAAGGGGCTTTCTCCATTGACTTGGAAAGTGAAAAAGTGAGTCAGCAACGTCTTGGAACCATCCTGAGTTGACAGCCTGCCTGAAAATGAAACCCAACAGAACAGCAGAATCTAAGGATGCAGAGAACTCACCTGTGATGATACTGATTGAGCCCCTAGATCTAGCTATACCTAAAGCTAATATTTTCAATTGTCAACCTATAAATTCCCAGCTTATCTGAAGCTGTTTTAGAGTTGGCTTTCAGTCACCAAGCCTGGAAGAGTCCTGAGTGACAGGAGGAGAGAAAGTAGGAAAGAGGTTTGAGCATCTCAGACCAGCTACCACATGCACTTCTTCCAGCCTGCACATTGAAAGAGAAAGAACAAAAGCAGCACACAGAACTCATTTCAATCTTGACTCTACTAACCACTAGTGTTGTAAGCAGTGCTGAGCAAATTATTTAATCTCCCTGAGCTCTATCTTTGCAGTAAAAAGGAGAGATAGTGAATCCCCCATGGGATTATCCAGGGGATTAAAGAAGATGAAATATGTTAAGAGTGTGGCACACTGTATGCACGCCACATACTGTGTCCTACATTCCTGATTACATCTTGGACACCAGAGATGAGAGGAAATTGGACAAGTTCACAGTGATTGTGCCCTTGAGGCTGTCAGCCCGCATGCCGAGTTCCAGGTTCAGTTTTCCATTTGTTTGCGTTCCATCCCAGTGTGACTAACTAGATTACCATCTCCAACCAGCTGGAGTTATTGTTTCATTTTCCATAAAACCCAGAATCCTTTTATCGTCATAAGTATTTTTTTTAAAAAACCAGGGTGGTGGGGCGAGGTTCTGCAGCAGAGAAAATATCTCAGGCAGTCAGAAGCACAATAAGAGGGGGAAAAGGTAATCCTTCATCCAGAGAGCTTTGTAAAGGTAGGCGTCTGTTAATAGAAGGCACAGATTTGGTCTTTTTTTTTTTAATTTTGTCAGAAAACAACAAAGGAAACCCTGAGCAATTCAGGAAGCATATTTTTTTTAAAAGACAATGAGAAACCTGCACATATTAAAATAGAAACCAGGGGCATCTGGTTGGCTCAGTTGGTAGAGTATGTGACTCTGGATCTCGGGGTCGTAAGGTCAAGCTCCACATTGGGTGTGGATATTACTTAAAAAAATAAAATCTTTTTAAAATTTTTAAAAATAAAAAAATAAAATAAAATAGAAACCAAACTCAAAGATGATAGCTCCTAATTTCTATACTTCTTGTATGTTGCCAAGCTCTCTGTGTACTCAATCTACAACCATCAACATCCCAGGAAGTGGATGTTTCATTTCATCCTTTTACAAATGAGGCTGGAAAGAATCAGAGAAGGCTCAGAAAAGTTTCACATGCCCACTGTGCTTCCCCCTCACCCCCATTAGTGTCTTCTTATCACAAGCCATCACTCTTGTCCTCCTGACCTGAGGAGCTGGTGTCTATTTAGCAACCTGACAATCTAGGTCCCAAAGAGCATCTAGAATGGTCTTCACAAAAACAAATACTAATAAATCAGATTATCCCCCACTTAAAATGACCCAATAGCTCTAGAAAATATGTGGGCAGCTTCTTGTAAAACTAAACACACGGGGCGCCTGGGTGGGTCACTTAGTTAAGTGTCCAACTTCAGCTCAGGTCATGATCTCGCAGTTCGTGGGTTCAAGCCCCTTGTTGGGTTCTGTGCTGATACCTCAGAGCCTGGAGCCTGCTTTGGATTCTGTGTCTCCCTCTCTCTCTACCCTATCCCCACTCATGCTCTGTCTCTGTCTTAAAAATAAACAAAACATAAAAAAAAAAAAAAAAACCCACGCAACTACCATATGCCCCAGCAATTGTTCTCTTAGGCCTTTGTCCAAAAGAAATGAAAACTTAGGTTCACACATATACCTATATACAAGTATTTGCAGCAGCTTTATTCAGAATAGCCAAAACCAGAAACAACTCGGTGGGTGACACTTAAAGAAACTGTGGTATATCCTCTACCATGTAGTATTACCCAGCAATGAGAAGAAATAACACATGCATACTGACATACTGATTGTGGAAAAAAGCAAATCCCAGAAGGTTGTATACTTTAAATTTCATACGTATAACATTTTTCAAATGACAATATTATAAAAATGGAGAACAGATTAGTGGTTGCCAGGGGTTAGGGCTAGGTATGGAGGTGGCAGAGACTTGGATGTGCCCATGAAAGGGCCATACAAAGTCTCTTTGTAGTGATGGAACTGTTCTGTAGCTTGACTACAGTGATGGATACATGACTCTACATAGATAATAAAACTGCACAGGCTAAATATGCTCACAAGTGCATGCATGCACACACATGTACAAATAAAACTGAAGAAATCAGAATAAGATCAGTGGATTATATCATTGTCAATATGCTGATGTGATATTGCATTACAACATTGCAAGATCCAAACAAGCAAGGAAACCAAGTATAGATAGGCAAGAACTGTTGGCATTGTTGCTTACAACTTCATGTAAATTTAAAATTATTTCCAAATAAAAGGTTTGATTTTTTTAAATCACCCAATGTCTTCCCATCACATTAAGAATAACACTGCAGGGGCGCCTGAGTGGCTCAGTCAGTTAATAGTCTGACTTCAGCTCAGGTCATGATCTCACAGTTTGTGAGTTCGAGCCCCACGTCAGGCTCTGTGCTGACAGCTCAGAGCCTGGAGCCTGCTTCGGATTCTGTCTCCCTCTCTCTTTGCCCCTCCCCCACTCGCGCTCTGTCTGTCTCTCTCTCAAAATAAATAAGCATTAAAGAAAATTTAAAAAAAAAAAAAGAATAACACTGCAGATGGGAGGAAGAAGTCAAACTTTCACTCTTCATAGACAAAATGATACTCAATATAGAAAACCTGAAAGATACCACCAAAAATGTTGCTTGAACTAATACATGAATTCATCAAAGTCACAGTATCTAAAATCAACATACAGAAATCAGTTGCATTCCTATACACCAATAATGAAGCAACAGAAAGAGAAATCAAGGAATCGATCTCATTTGCAATTGCACCAAAAATCATAAAATACCTAGGAATAAATCTAACCAAAGAGGTAGAAGACCTATACTCTGAAAACCACAGAACACTTATGAAAAAAAGTGAAGAGACACAAATAAATGGGAGAATGTTCTATGCTCATGGACTGGAAGAACAAACGTTGTTAAAATGGCAATACTACCCAAAGCAATCTACACATTCAATGCAATCTCTAATCAAAATAACACCAGCATTTTTCATAGAGCTAGAACAAACAATCCTAAAATTCATATGGAACCACAAAAAAAACCCAAAAAGTCCAAGTAATGTTGAAAAAGAAAACCAAAGCAGGAGGCATCACAATCCCAAACTTCAAGCTGTATTACAAAGCTGTAATCATCAAGACAGTATGATACTGGCACAAAAACAGACACTCACATCAATGGAACAGAATAGAGAACCCAGAAATGGACCCACCAACATATGGCCAACTAATCTTTGACAAAGCAGGAAAGAATATCCAATGGAATAAAGACAGTCTCTTCAGCAAGTGGTGCTGGGAAAACTGGACAGCAACATGTAGAAAAATGAACCTGGACCGCTTTCTTACACCATACACAAAAATAAACTCAAAATGGATGAAACACCTCAATGTAAGACAGGAAGCCATCAAAATCCTTGAGGAGAAAGCAGGCAAAAACCTCTTTGATCTTGGCCACAGCAACTTCTTACTCAATATGTCTCCAGAGGCAAGGAAAACAAGGGCAAAAATGAACTACTGGGACCTCATCAAAATAAAAACCTTCTGCACAGCAAAGGAAACAATCAGCAAAACTAAATAGCAACTGACAGAATGAGGGAACGACATATCAGACATATCAAACGACATATCAGATAAAGGGTTAGTATCCAAAATCTATAAAGAATTTATCAAACTCAACACCCAAAATACAAATAATCCATTGAAGAAATAGGCAAAAGACATGAATAGACATTTCTCCAAAGAAGACACCCAGATGGCCAACCGACACATGAAAAAATACTCAACATCACTCATCAGGGAAATACAAATCAAAACCACAATGAGATACCAACTCACACCTGTCAGAATAGCTAAAACTAACACCTAAAGAAATAACAGATGTTGGTGAGGATACACAGAAAGGGGAACTCTCTTACGCTGTTGGTGGGAATGCAAACTGGCATAGATACTTGGGAAATAAGTGTGTAAGTTCCTCAAAAGTTAAAACTAGGGGCACCTGAGTGGCTCAGTTGGTTAAGCATCCAACTTCGGCTCAGGTCATGATCTCATAGTTCGTGGGTTTGAGCCTGGTGTCTGGCTCTGTGCTGACAGCTGAAAGCCTGGAGCCTGCTTCGGATTCTGTGTCTCCCTATCTCTGCCCCTTCCCTGCTAGTGCATGCTCTCTCGCGCTCTCTCTCTCTCAAAAATAAATAAACATTTTTTAAAGTTAAAAATAGAACTACCCTACAACTCAGCAATTGTACAACTAGATATTTATCCAAAGGATATAAAAATACTGATTCAAAGGGGTACCTGCACCCCAATGTTTATAGCAGCACTATCAACAATTGCCAGAGTATGGAAAGAGCCCAAATGTCCATTGACTGACAAATGGATAAAGAAGATGTGGTATATAAACAATGGAATATTACTCAGCCATCAGAAAGAATGAAATCTTTCCATTTGCAATAACATGGCTGGAACTAGAGTCTTTATGCTAAGCAAAGTAAGTCAGAGAAAGACAAATACCATATTATTTCACTTATCTGTGGAATTTAAGAAACAAAACACATGAACATAGGGGAAGGGAAAGGAAAATAAAATTTTAAAAAAAGAGGAAGGCTAACCATAAGAGACTCTTAACTATAGAGAACAAACTGAGTGTTGCTGAAGGGGAGAAGGGTGGGGAGACAGGCTAAAAGGGTAATGGGCATTAAGGAGGACACTTGTGATGAGCACTGGGTGTTGTAAGTAAGTGATGAATCACTTAATTCTACTCCTGCAACCAGTGCTATACTATATGTTAACTAACTTGAATTTAAATAAAAACTTGGAAGAAAAATCAGTTGACCAATCAATCGTCTTTGGGGGAAAAAAAAGAGTAACAGTGCAGATGGGTAGTGGGAACAGAGAGCTGACTCTAAAGAGTGATGAACAGTCCCACAACCACCACCAGGGACCTAGTTACCATCACACCCAGGAAAACTGCAGCTGCCCCAATCACCCAGGCCAAATCTCAACAGCCACCCTCAGCTTTGCCCACATCCATCCCCCACCCCCCACCCTCAGTGGCTCCAGCAGTAGAGGACTCAGGTGGGTGGTGAATGCCTTCAGATACAAGAAAGTCTTTGCAAGGGCAGTTTGGGAACTGTAAAGTAAGAAATAGGTGTGGCTCCATCAACAGGGATGACACCCGGGAAGATATATTTGTACAGCGGACTGCCATAAAGAACCCTGGGAAGTCCCTTGGCAGTGTGGGAGACAGAGACTGTGGAGTCTGACATTGTTGAGGAGAAAAGGTGCGGAGGTGGCAAAAAACACAGGCCACGGTGGAGCTCAGGGCAGGGCAGTAAATCTGCTGCAGTCTGGAAGTACAGTAGATATTACCCCTATCCCAAGAGCCTTCCACGCAACCCCAGTAGCATTACCAGAAGGGTGAGTAGGGGAGAAAATCCTACAGGGATATCCAAGGCTAGGCCCTATTCCACAGCCCCACCAGGGGGGGAACAGGTCTCACCTTTCTACCTGTGGAGACCCCAGGGGCACCACCAGTGTTCCAGTCCTCCCCTGCAGGGAGGAGGAACAGAGGGGCTTGATAACCAGGATACAAGAACACGGCAAACTAGTGAAACAGAGTATGTATGGAGTTAAAGACCACTATTCCACAGGGCCCCCTCCTCACTCAAAGACAGCCTAGAGAGGATGGCAATGAAGGAGACCCAAGGTCAGCAGCCACCTTGACATGGGTACCCCTACATCCGCAACTACCAACGTAGGCACCAGAAAACCCTAAACCACAAGATGGCAGAGACAAAAATGACTGATCCACCAGCTAACAATCCATCTGCCCCCCAAGGTGGCTCACCATCTCTACCATCATCCTGTTTAGTCATCCAACAAGAAAAAATGACCATGAAATTTCAGCAATAAGAAGTGAGTGAAAGATTGGAGCTGAAGACCTTAAGTGCTTGCTTTTTTCCCATTGATCAGACAACTAGAAGTATCTATCTATGTAGCATGGGGTTTTTATTATTTTTAATTGGACTCCTCTTCTGTGTAATGACATACTTGGTTTGTTTGTTTTAAGCTTGGTTTTTCTCCATATAAGGTTTTTTAATTGTTTTGTATCTGGTCAAGTTGAGATTTTTACCAACATCACTTTAATTTGTAACAAAAGTTTACAACTTGATTTCTTCAAGTGAATCCAACTACAAGCACCTATTAACAAAGGTCTTAATTCATTAGATAGATAGACAGACAGACAGACAGACAGACAGGCACACACCATTGTATTACTTGCCCTGGCTTACAGAGCCCTACTCAACCTGGGCTCTTTAGACCTCTCTGATCTCATCTATTGCCATGCCCTCACCCTGTTCCTGCAAGCATCCCTAGGGCCTTGGCAAGATTTGTTTCTTTTTGTTGAAATGTTCTTCCTCTAACCTCTGCAGGATTAGTTCCTTCTTGTCACTCAGTTCCCATCCCAGCCTGGTTCCTTCTCGGGGAGGCTTTTCCTAACTACACACTCAAAGGCATCTAGACACCCTGTTACATCTGTGAATTAATTATCACTAAGGCATATATTATTTTTTATTTTTTCATGTTGTTTATATTTGCTAGAAAGTAAGCTCCTTGGGAGCAGAGATGCTGTTTGTTATTTTCTGCTGTATTTCCATCATCTGGAACAGTAGGCACACAGAGTAGGTACTCAATGACTGTTTATTGAGTGGATATAGACATGCACGCATGCGTAAGTTGTGGAGAGAGGTCTTGTTTAGTACCTAGTCATATCTTTCGTGGCATTCAAGGTCCCCACCTGTCTCCAGTGAGCTCAAAGTCCCCATTGAAATATTACTCTCTGGTGTTTTAATGAAAGTCTTAATATCAGTAGGACAGCCCGGACCTGAAGGAGACAATAATTCAGAGAAGAGACACATTCCAGAGATGGGCAAAAGAATGGGAAAGAACCCAGGAATATAGGTGGTAATAGAAAGGTGGACAGAATGGAAAATCCAGGTAAATTTAGCAAGCACACACTGACCCCCCTAGCTTCCAGGCACTGAGGTATACACTGTAGAGGTAAGCAATGAGAAAGTCCTCATCTCAAGCATACAGGTGGTCCCTGAGGCTCTACCTGAGAGGCCCAGCAGGAAGGGACATCATCTGAGTGACCCGACAGGTAAGGCTGGACAACTCGAACAGAAAGGCCAGAGCTGAAAGAACTTTAAAACTGTCATCTTGCAGATGACAATCACTGGGCAATAACATAGTCAGGGACCAACCCAGTGACCCCTACTCCCCATCACCTGGAACAGGTCCACTTTTACTTATATCGCTTACTGGGCTTCTCTGATCAACAAATGATCCCACAGTCAAAAAGTGTTTGAAGCCACTCTATGTAAGCAGACCCAAATCTTAGGCTAGCTGGACAGCAAAAGATTTTGAAAACATTCCATCATTTGAAGACAATATTTGCTTCAAACCTCTTTCACTTCTGTCTTTACAAAATAGACAAACAGAAGCAATGTACTGACATTCTCATTTTCAAGTCCCCAGTGGGTTTCACTGTCAGAGTCACCTGGGGCTATCAAGTTGCTTCCTTCACAACTGCTGGCCAGGCCAGGCCCAGAACAGGCTATCATATGCTTTGCACATCCCGTTCCAAATGGAACAGAGCTCTCTCATTCTTCAGAACAGAACGAAGGCTGGTATTGATTTCTCCATGAGCAGTAGTGTTTAACTCTTATGCTTTTAGCCTGATGGGCCCTGGAAGCTTCAAGTATTCTTCCTGGTAAAGAGTAAGGCATCTGTCTCTCTCTTGGACTGGGGATGTTTCTTCCCATGGTTTCTCAGATCTGCAGTAGGAAGCACCATTCATGGGCTGAAAGGCCATACCGCAAAAAAGGAGCGCATTTTGTGTTTTCCAAGTTCTCACATTCTCACCTGCTATCATGCCTTAGTCCTTACCAGAACTGGCCATTCTGGTTCACTAACTGACCAAATCAAAGTCAGAAAAAAAAAAGTGGTAGCCACTAGGATAAGTCTAGGGTTCCACAGGTTAACACTGGACATTCCAGTCTATTTTCTGATACAGCCCTCCTGGCAGCCATATGTAAGGGTGAAGGCAGGGATTTTCATACCCATTTTGCAGATGAGAAAATTGATTCAACAAAGCATTAGGAAGTTCAGGAAAGTTTCTAGTTCTTGAAGTTCTATCCATCCTGTTGTACTTCTTCTCATCAAAACCATTTGGCTATTTTTCCCCTGAAATGAAGAGTTATTTGAACCAAACTGATCAAAGTGATTGTTTCCTTTAATCAGAGCCAACTTTAACCCATATCTAGTAAAATTTAAGGAAAGAAAGGCGCTGGTCTTGACATAAATCTCTTTCTCAAATCTGCACTTTCCCATAGGACCAGCTGGAACAGTTAGTCCTTCCAGGCCAAGACTCCATCAATACTGGAAAACACTTATCAGCTTTTCCTGATACAGTACTTATAAATACAGTTTGCTCAAAAATAATCTCGTATGGTAAAAAGAATAATGATAAATAATTTGCTTAATGTTTATTGCCCTGAATTTCCACACAACCCTTGTTATTTAACTCTTACAACACAGAGAAGTAAATATTCGTAGCTTACTTTACAGAACAACAGATGAAGAAATTGAAGGGCACAAAATTAGTTAGACCACATAAGATGACAAACCTCATTCAGATGTGAGAGGACACATCTGAATGCAAGCAGTTTAGCGGCCTCTAAAATCTATTCTCTACGAGTGCCTAGGTGGCTCAGTCGGTTGAGCGTCCAACTCTGGGTTTCAGCTCAGGTCACGATCTCACGGTTCATGAGTTCGAGCCCCGCATCTGGCTCTATGCTGACAGCATGGGGCCTGCTTGGGATTCTCTCTGCTTGCCTTTCTCCAACTCACACTGTCTCTGTTTCTCTCAAAATAAATAAATAAACTTTAAAAAAATAAAATCTGTTCTCTTACCCTCATACCATGTTTCTCAGACAGAGAGGCTGAGAACAAAGTACCTGCCTGCGTTCAGCACAAAGGATACTATCCAATTTACCCTTCGTTCCACAAATATGTATTGAATGATAAATGGCCCATATCAGTCTGCTCACTGGGGCCAGAGCAATGAACAAAAACAAGTCACCGCCCTCCTGAGGCTGACATTCCAAATGCAAACATTAATGGTTTATAAATTATTATTATTCCTTGCCATCTATTCTCCCCACAAAAAAAGAAAATAAGATTTCTTTATATACGTATCACAAAATGAGAAATTATACCTCTAGTCATAGTTAAATATGAAGGCAGTGGTTCTTGGGCTTTTTATTCCAAGGTGCTATTTTAAATACCTGAGTCACCACCCTCATTCACGACTGTGACACAGACAAAGCAGGCTGGGGTTCTGTACAATTCCCTGCACGTTAGCTGTTTCTTAATTGCTTTTGCTCTTTCTCAAGACAGCACAGCAGAATGGAAGAAAGTATTCTGTTATTATAGGATAACCATGAATCCATAAGTAATTATTTGCAAACTTCAATACTTTTGAATGTTACAATGAATTGTAACAAATTACTTGTGACCCACCTACCCAGTAAGGTAGATATTGAGATACTATATTCTGAGCCAAGTTACTATTCCCAGGAATCCTATAAGGTTCCTGCCCTGGAGAGAGGAATAACTTAGTCAATTATCATAAACCATACATACATTATCATGGATCTATATATATATTGGTACCAGTCTGGAAATGCATAGCATTTAGGATAATTTTTTCAAATTTCTTCAGCTTAGCACACAATAGCAATGTGAGAGGTCAGAAATGGCCTTCCAAACAGGAAGAAGAGGGAATCAGGAGGCGTGCAAAACCCTTCTCCAATCTTGCAGATATGCCTCCAACCACGCTTATTCTATGATTCAGACCAGAAAGGAACATGAAAACTGTTACTAAGATTCTTCAAGGCTCTCATCTTTTTACTGTATGGAATCAAACATTTTGGGTGAGATCAGAAAAGTGGTGCTTTTATTGGACTTACAAGGTGTTTCCTCAGCTGCATAGCCTTAGAATCCACCTGAACAAACTGGAGTCCCTGCAGGAAACAGAATTCATCCAAATCATTCAGATGAAGACATTTTAATTTAGGGACTGCTTACAGGAGTATAGGCATACCTCGGGGAACAAACCAAAGATAGCGGGGCAATAGGAAATAACAATATGAAGACATTAATATCACTAAAACCAGAGCTAGTGAGAACTGGAGCCATGGAGAAGTTTCCAGACGAAGTGGCAGGATGCAGTTCTTGCCTCACAGGGCACCAACGCAGGGAGGAAGCTAGAAGAGACGTTCCCTCGTCCTCTCTCTCCCCCCACATTTCAAAACACTGCCACTGCAGCCCAATGGTTAAATCCAACAGTGAGCCAGACAGCAAGGAGGTCTGGGTGCTGAAGTCTCCAAGAGTCAACTTTGCAGCACACGGGAAAAGCAGAAAAGGAAAAGAATAGAAGAGTGGATACAAATTAATCAAAAGTGGGGGTAGGAATTTACTCATCCTTCCAGCCCCATATCAGGCCAACCTCTCCCTCCCCTTCTGTATCTCTCCCCTGACCTACTGGCCTTCTCAGCAGCTGCTGTCTTTTCCTGAGAGTTTTTTCACATGCCACTCCTTCCTCCTCCCCTTCCCCATTCCTGTGATAGCTTCTCCACCTCCTTGGAGGCCTCACTTAAACATCCTTTCTCAGGGAGACTTTGGGAGACTTCAACATTTCAGAGTCCCAATCTATAAAGGGTTCACTCAAAATGAAATGAAATGAAGACAAATTAAATTACCAAATTCCTGTCAAGTAAGTAATGTGGTACTGTGTGGAATCCAAGAGGACGGATCAGCTAAAACCAGACGGTTGCTAAACTTGCTTGCAAAAGGGTGGGTTTGGTTAACTGAAGGACTTCTACAATGCTGAATGGGGTGGGCAGTTGAGAGCCAGTGCTGAATCACCCAGGACAGGAAAGGAGAGCCTCGGCACAGGCTCCTCCTATTCAGCCCCTCCTGCAAGTACCTGTGGAACAAATGCCCTCACAAATATCCATCTGGTACATTAGCATGTACCTTCCCTACCCAATACTGGAAGATTCAGCCTTGTTCATTCCCCTTCAATACCATATAGTTCTTAGCTCACTATTGGGAACCTCCTAGGTAGATCTTCCAAAGTTGCAACAAATAAATAAAAGAATGAACCCAGGATATTTATAGCTACATAGAAATAGAAATACACTTACAACACACACACACACACACACACACACACACACACACACACACCAGATCAAAAAAGATAGATTGCATTTTATCTTGTGACAATGAGATACCATGTGCAACTCTGAGTTTGATTCCAGGAATCTTCATCTGAAAGGGACCTCGACTAGTCACAATACACAGAAGTAGGAGCACTCTAAAAATCTAATCTTTGCAGCAGATCACTGGCTCGCTCCAAATCTACTTCTTAAATGCTTCTTTTTCTAAATACGATCAAATGCATTTGCCCAGAAGAGTTTTTCTTTCCGCTGTGATAGGCAGCTTACTCATTTGTATGTGTACACCATGTCTACCACTTCTGTCCCAATCATGAGATTTTGAGACTGTGAATGTTTCCATGAACTGGCAGGAGAGAATGAGAGATAATGAAATTTACAGTTTAAAACCAAAACCTCACGTTTTATAAGTCTATTTAAGGGAATTCTCCAACCAAAGTAATGCATATGCTCATCATAAATGTGCAGCTACAAACCAAGGCACTCTGTTAAACCTTTACCTTAAGTAAATGAACTCAAAAAAGTAAAAGTAAGGATACTTACAAGTTCATCTTTTTCTAAAGAAAAGGCCATTTCCCCAACTAAATTCTAAGACATTTTTAAAAAGAGAAAAGAATTTTGTATTTCAGAGGCACTTTCTAGTTTTGTGCTGGCAATATACGCTCCTATTACAAGTCGGCCTCTAGAAAAATGAGTTTATATTGATGCATCTTAACAGCATGAAGGTATAGCTCTGATTACATCAGTACCTGCAGACAAGAATGCAGGTGGACACTGTTTAATGTGTTGTAAACATGCTGTGCTGAGACTTAAAGGTCCTAGGGATGTCACACAGAAGAGGATCTATGCATGTCCTTTCTCCCTTCATTTGGACGGCAGTTTAAAGTCCATGCTAATATCATTTCCCATTTCCTAGGAAAGAAATTAAAAGTCAGAAGCAATTTAAATTACTTGAATCCTCCCCCATGAGAGGAATTTGTATACCTCAGAAATGAATGTGGCTCTTTGATGGGGAATGCTTATTTGCTGTTGACAGCTTTTTAGTGAAAAAGATAGAAATCAGATTGAATTTCGACAGTGAGAAATTGAGAGCTTGTTCTGCCAGCAGGAGGCTGAGGCCTCTAATTTTACCTCTGCAAAACAAAGATGAACCAAGAATATAATCTACCTACTTTTCAAAAACAAAACATAAAAATTCTTCATGTAGCCTGCTTCAAAGTAAGAAAAATTGCACAGAGGGCCAGCTCCGTTCTATCTGTCTTGGTATTAATATAATAGCTGGACTGTATTCAAAACCAGATAGAATAGATTCCAAATTCCATTATACTCTCTATTCTGAACTTTTTATTTGAACAATGAAGTCCACAGTAACCCCATCAAACTTCCTTAAACCAAAGGTCTGACAATCCCTGAATACCAAAATATCTCTAACACATAAAATTAAATTCTATTCTACAGGCAAAATATTGATCGTCAAAGATACATTTTTGCAACAGTGGCGATATACAGATAGGCTTCGTTAGACTCCAGTAAGCTCCTAATTATATATAATAAATCCAAACAGACAATGCTCATTTTATAATAGAAATAAAATTTGGCTTTGGTGAGTCTGTCAGATTCTTCAAAGACATTTAGTTTCTAAAAGCCAGATCTGAGACAAAGGCAATGCTCATAAATTTCACATCCCAAATGAAGCCTGAGGCAGAGAAACGTCATAACAATTTTCCAAGTTAGTACACTATGGCTGTGGAAGAGATTTTTGATAATAGAGGTTTTTAACATCAAGGAGTATCTGTTTTGATACTATGACCCTATGTGTATTGTGTTAGGAAAAAATAAGGTAATGTTATTATAGACTCAAAACAGGACTTATCAAGTAACATCCCCTGGGCTCTCCTTCCCCCCTCCCAACAGAATAAACAGAGAAAAATATAATAATAATAACAGCAACTATTATTACTACAAAGCTGCCAGGCAGAAAAGCATGTGATGATTCAGGAGACAAAATTAATCAAACCCAAAAGCAAATATGATGAAAGGAAGTAGTACAGTATGTTAAACAAAAATCCAAAGCAATTATTGAGATAGAAGGAGGAGAGGAATGCATAACTACAAAATAATGTAGATACTATGTTTGATTGAGAAATGAAAATAGTGTTACAGATATATACAGAATATTCTCTTTTATCAAGTCTCAATTAACCATGTATTTACAAAACTTTCAAAAGAAACTTCCTGAATATTTAAGCATTAACAGTGCACGTCAATCCAACTAAAGAAAATAATTGAAGTCTAACTGAACTTATTAGTTCAAAATAATTAATTTTACTAAGTTACTGAATTTGCATTAAAAGTAATATCAGAATAATGATTTTTAAAAAAGATCTGAGGGCTCATCCAGTTCAGTCTCAGAATTCTATAATACAGAAAGTGAGTCTACTGAAAAAAAGTAACAGATTTCCATTTCCGGAAATATAGTTGATTATACTGAAAGATCTCCTAAAAACAATTAGAAATATTGAAAAAAAAATAGCATGCATCCTTTTAAAGTGTGTTGGCTGGACAGAAAGAAAATGATCTTCCAATAGAATATGGAATGAAAAACAAAAACAAATGTATGGGTAAAGCTAAATACATATTAACTGAATCAAACAATAATACCATTTGGGATACAGCAACACAAGTTGGTGGTAAATAAATAGGAATAAAGTGTTCGACAGCCCTAGAATTTTTATAGAAGCAGTAAAAGTACTAAATTACATTGCACTAAGTTAAACATGCACGTTTTAATTTTTAGAGGAATCACAAAAAAAGAAAACTGACATTAACAATTTAGCAAGTGATGGAAATTGAATAATAACTTTTAAAATGATTAATCAGAAAAAGGCAAGGTAAGTAAGAGGAAAAAGAATATTGCCAGCGGGACAAATAAAGAACAAACAGTAAGCCAGTTATTAGAATAGTTAAGTGTATGGGAATGCAAGCTGGTACAGCCACTCTGGAAAACAGTATGGAGTTTCCTCAAAAAACTAAAAATAGAACTACCCTACGACCCAGCAATTACACTACTAGGCATTTATCCACAGGATACAGGTGTGCTGTTCCGAAGGGACACATGCACCCCCATGTTTCTAGCAGCACTATCAACAACAGCCGAAGTATGGAAAGAGCCCAAATGTCCACTGATGGATGGAAGATGTGGTATATATATACAATGGAGTATCACTCGGCAATCAAAAAGAATGAAATCTTGCCATTTGCAACTATGTGGATGGAACTGGAGGCTATAATGCTAAGTGAAATTAGTCGGTCAGAGAAAGACAAAAATCATATGACTTCACTCATTTGAGGACTTGAAGAGACAAAACAAATGAACATAAGGGAAGGGAAACAAAAATAATATAAAAACAAGGAGGGGGACAAAACAGAAGAGACTCATAAATATGGAGAACAAACTGAGGGTTGCTGGAGGGGTTGTGGGAGGGGGGATGGGCTGAATGGGGAAGGGGCATTAAGCAATCTACTCCTGAAATTATTGTTGCACTATATGCTAATTTGGATGTAAATTGTTAAAAATTTTTTTTAAAAAAGGAAAGTTAAAAATAGAACTACCCTGTGATCCAGCAATTGCACTACTAGGTATTTACCCAAAGGATACAAAAATACAGATTAGAAGGGGCACATGCACATCAATGTTTATAGCAGTATTATCAACAATAGCCCAACTATGGTGAGAGCCCAAATGCCCATTGACAGATGAATGGATAAAGAAAATGTGGTGTACATACATATGTGTACACACAAACACACACACACACACACACACACACACACACACACACACACACACACCAGAATATTACTCGGCCATCAAAAAGAATGAAATGTTGCCATTTTCCATGACACAGATGGAGATAGAGTGTGTTATACTAAGCAAAATAAGTCAGTCAGAGAAAGACAAATACCATATGATTTCATTCATATGTAGAATTTAAGAAACAAAACAGATGAAATTAGGGGAGGGGAAAAAGAGGGAAACAAACCATAAGAGACTTCTTCGTGCATAAGCGAGGGAGAGAGAGGCAGAGGCAGAGGGAGGGAGAAAAATCAATGAGGGTCTAAATTCCACAACCCTGGAATCATGATCTGAGCTGAAATCAAGAATTGGATGCTCAGCCAACTGAGCCACCCAGGAGCCCCCAGGAGACTCTTAAAGACAGAGAACTGAGACTTGATGGAGGGAGGTGGGTAGGGGATAGGCTTCATGGGTGATGGGCATTAAAGAGGGCACTTGTTATGATAAGCATTGGGTATTGTAAGTGATATATCACTGAATTCTACTCCTGAAACCAATATTGAACTGTATGTTAACTAACTAGAATTTAAATAAAAATTTGAAAAGAAAAAAAATGAAGAACAAAGCTGAGCACTTATACAACTAGACATCAAAACTTAAGTACAAAATTGAAACAACTTAGATGATTGGATATTGGCACAAGGAAAGATTAAAGAACCAATGAAAGCTTTTTCTTTTTTAATCTGTGTGAGATGATGGATGTTAACTTATTGTAATTATGATAAATCATTGTGCTATACACCTTAAACTTTGTGTCAATTATATCTCAATAAAACCGGGAGGGGGTGTCCAGAAGTAAAACTTCAATGCAGTGTGAAAAATTTGTAGCCTTTGTAATAACTGGGGCAAATGTAATGGTGAGTCAATTGCATACACAAATTTAAAAACTGACACTCCCCCACTTCACACCATATACAAAATTCAATTCAATTTTATATGAACTGTAGATCTAAAAGTCAATGATGGGGTGCCTGGCTGGCTCAGTTGGTTAAGTGTTCAACTACTGACTTCAACTCAGGTCATGATTTCTCAGTTCATGAGATCAAACCTGCATTGGGCTCTGCGCTATCAGAGCAGATCTTGCTTGAGATTCTCTCTCTCCCTCTCTCTCTGCCCCTTTCCACCCCTCTCTCAAAGTAAATACACATTTAAAAGTCAATGATGCAGAGCCTGAGTGGTTCAGTCAGTTAAGCATCTGACTCTTGATTTCAGCTTGGTAATGATCTCATAGTTCCTGAGTTCAAGCCCCATGTAGGGGCTTAGAATCCACTTAGGATTCTCTCTCTCCCTCTCTCTCTGCCTCTCTCTTTCTTTCTCTCAAAAATAAATAAATAAACATTTTTTTAAGTCAATGATAAAACAGTAGACTCCTAAAAATAAAAAATAAGAAAATATCGGGGTGTCTGGGTAGCTCAGTTGGTTAAGCATCCGACTTCGGCTCAGGTCATGATCTTGCAGTTTGTGAGTTCGAGCCCCGCGTCAGGCTCTGTGCTGACAGCTCAGAGCCTGGAGCCTGCTTTGGATTCTGTGTCTCCCTCTCTCTCTGCCCCTGCCCTGCTCATGCTCTGTCTTTCTCTCTCTCTCAAAAATAAATTAAAAATAATTTTTTAAACAAGAAAATATCTTCATAACCTTGAAGTAAAAATATTGTAAGTGGGACGCAAAACTGCTAATCTTAGAAGTAATTTCTGCCTTATCATATCACTTTGGGCCCAGTTAAAGGTCACAGCAAATATCACAGGACATGGCTTCCAGACTGCCTGCCAACAGAGATAAAAGAAGCAAGCAGAAACAAGAGGAATAATCCCCAGTGAGACAAATTTTGACCAATGAGAGATAGAGGATGGAAGGTAAGAAGGAGTACCTTTTTCTCTCCAAGGTACTATTTTAGGGAACAGCGTCTCTGTCCCAAAGCATCCTATGATCTCAAGTAGTTGGATCTGCTGAGCAATCAGCTATGTCTATTGTGGCTTATTGCAAAGCAGTGGCCACCTTCCTTTGAATGCCTTTCATCTTTCCCTGACTCACTTTCTTTTCCCCAATCCCTTTAACTGCCAAGTGAATATATGCTGATTGCTTCAACACTAATCCTTGCCCCAGCATCTGTTTTGGCACAGACCTGTGACAAAAATGCATTGATGGATGGATAAATGAATAAAACAAATATTTATTATTATACCAAGTATGTCAATAATTATAACAAACATTATTGTAAAAATCACATGCAGCTTCCTAACTTTGAGTCCAGTGAACATAATTGTGAAATTCTTTTAAATATATATTTAACCCGGGGCGCCTGGGTGGCGCAGTCGGTTAAGCGTCCGACTTCAGCCAGGTCACGATCTCGCGGTCCGTGAGTTCGAGCCCCGCGTCAGGCTCTGGGCTGATGGCTCGGAGCCTGGAGCCTGTTTCCGATTCTGTGTCTCCCTCTCTCTCTGCCCCTCCCCCGTTCATGCTCTGTCTCTCTCTGTCCCAAAAATAAAAATTAAAAAAATAAATAAATAAATATATATTTAACCCTTTTAATTTTTGCAGCTTTATTAAGATAGAATAGACATAAAACATTGTGTACATTTAAGGTACACAGTGTGATGATTTTATATACATATGTGTATAATATATACAAATACATATAGTTAATACAGGTAATTAACCTTATTGTAGTATATAGTATATGTTTGTCCATATCGCAAAATGATTACAATAAGGTTGATTACCACCCATTACCTCACATAGTTATTTTTGTGGTGAAAACATGTAAGATTTACTCTCTTACAACTTTCAAGTATATAAAATAATATTGTCAACTAGAGTCACCATGCTATACATTAGATCCCCAGAACTAATTCCTCTCGTAACTGAAAATCTGAACCTTTGAACACCTTCCCCTATTTCCCCCAGCCCATCCAGGTTCTAGACGCTGGGAAATCCAAGATCACGTCACCAGTACATTTGGCATCTGGTGAGAGCCCGCTTCCTGGGCTACTATTGTCTCCCTGAGTCTTCACGTGATGGAAGGGGCTCCCTGGATGTATTGTATAAAGGTACTAATCCAAGCTGTGAGAGCTCTGCCCTCATGACACAATCACCTCCCATAGCACCACCTCCATAGTCCATCACCTTGGGGATTAGGTTTCAACATATTAATTTGGGAAAGACCCAAACATTCCATGTACAGCAGGGTTGGTGCAAAACAAAAAACAAAAAAACAAAAACAAAACAAAAAAATTCCTGTGTAAGTTGGAATAGAGGATGGTAAAACCTGGTGAAGACTTCAATAGTATCTGTATCTAAAGAAAGGTAAAATCTTTCAAATTGCTTTTTCTTTTCGGCACCTCTTATCTCCTTGTCTGCAAAGATCATTTGCACACTGGCCCAACTTTGAGAAAATAAACGTTACGCTAAAAGGTTTACTCACCCTGTATCATGAAAAAGAAAAGGCTGGCAAAAAAAAAAAAAAGTCTGCCAAAAATGCTCCCAGGAAAACTTAGGAGTATGTTTCTTTCTCTCCTCAGAACCAAGGCTCAGGGAAAATGTCAGGAAGACCATGCCAGAGGGAGACTCCAGAAACCTGGCAGGGGCAGCTAAACCTAAGGTTATGACAGTGGGAACAGGAAAAAATCTCTTTTCCACTTGCCCTGCAACTTCTGTTGTTCTGCAAACTGAATGAAGAAAACCATCTGACAGAAGAAATAAAATAATGCACTCCTCTCCAACTGTATGCCTATGAGCAGTAATATACAGAAGCATCCATTTAGGAAACAATTCTCAGAATGTGGATTTTAGAAGGGAAAATCACAAGAAGTAAGTTGTTGTTCTTAACTTTAGTTACTGGACTTTGATTTTTTTATTTAATCCATTGGATTCGGGTTTAGGATTCATATTTGAATTAGATTAGGTCCTGTGTTGAATGTGCCATTCCAAAAGTTACATATAATTTTAATGTACATATAAAACTACAATTAGGGGCACTTGGGTAGCTAAGTGTCTGATTTTGGCTCAGGTTATTATCTCACAGTTTGTGGGTTGGAGCCCTGCATCAGGCTCTGTGCTGACAGTGCAGAGTCTGCTTGGGATTTTCTCTCTGCCCCTCCCCCACTTGCATGCGCGCGCTCTCTCTCTCGCTCTCTCTCCTGTTTCAAGATAAATAAACTTTTTTAAATTTTTTTTAATGTTTATTTTTGAGACAGAGAGAGAGAGCATGAACGGGGGAGGTCAGAGAGAGAGAGACACACACAGAATCTGAAGCAGGCTCCAGGCTGTGAGCTGTCAGCACAGAGCCCGACACGGGGCTCGAACTCATGGACCGTGAGATGATGACCTGAGCCGAAGTCAGATGCTTAACCGACTGAGCCACCCAGGCGCCCCTAAAAAACTTTTTAAAAGACTACAATTCAGTATATGTGTCTGTGTGTGTGGTCACATATAGGATTTTTTTATAAGATTTAGGAATTAAGGGGTTCACTGTATCTTGTTTTTTGAAACAACGATAATAGAGTTGAGAGAGCACAGGCAATTGGATTCTGAGACTCCTCTTAAAAGGCAAGAATAAACAAAATAAGCTATTTTTGAAAACGACATTTCATCTAGCTTTTTCTTACTTTCTAATTCTCTACTTGCTTACCAAAAGGCTTTAAGCATTTTTTGGAGCAGGAGGATTAAACAAAAGGCAAGCATGTTTCTCTACAGACTTCCCCATGTTCTCTCACCTCAACTTTTAATTAAAATATTGTCAGTTGGGGACAAGGGGAGCAAAATACAAAGGCAATTATATACAGAAAACAAAACAAAACAAAACAAAACAAAAGCCTATTTCACCAGAGCACAAGCTATTAGCACTTTCTTAGCTATCTGATCATCTGAATTTAAAATCACATGCTTAGCTCCTGTGAGGCATGAGCAACCAACTTTGCAGAAACAAGGGTCAACACCAAAGCAAAAAAAAGGAGCAGGGTGCCCTTGTAAATACACAAAGGCCACAGCTAAAGAGAGGGTGTCAGGCAGACTACAGTAAATCCACACGCGCCCAAGCATCATCATGAGGGGCACCAGTGGCTATATGGATCACAAGGTAAACACATGAGCACCTAGGGAAGCAGAAACCCTGGTTTTGTACAATGAAGAGCAAGAGAAACTATGGCCAGTGAGTCCATTGGTCCCAATTCCCACCGTGTGGTTTATATACCATGATTCAAGCAGTAACTTAAAGAGGTGATGGATTCAAACGGAGCAACAGTCAGGCTTGCCCCTCTACCCACCACTGACTCTCCCCGAGGCTTTCTAAAAAACCCTAAGCTCACCATTTTGAAAGCCACTGATCTGAACCTAACTGTTGCCGGTGCTTAATTCTCTCTCTCTCTCGGTCAGCACTGCCCATACTCTGCAAATAGGTGACAGATTTCAACTGGCTGAATATTTCCACCTATTTTCAATCAACTATAGGCATCTATTTTGTTTGGCTTGGGTTTCCTAGTTTGTGTGACTTTGTAATGTTACATCAGAAATACACAGGTTTGAAAGACATTGAAGAAGACACAAAATAAAATGGCAAAAGATTCCATGCTCCTGGATAGGAAGAACAAATATTGCTAAAATGTCGATACTACCTGATATAGGCCAAGATGGCAGAACAGCATGGAAGCTTTTTTGTGTCTCGTGCCCATGAAATACAGCCAGACCAACACTAAACCATCCTACACACCTAGAAAACCGACTGGAAGATTAACACAACAATCTGCACAACCTGAACCACAGAATTCAGCAGGTACGCGACATGAAGAGCTAAACTTCAGGAGCAAGAAGCCCCAAAAGGGAGGGAACACGTTTTGGGGGCAGAGAGAGGACAGAGACTGGGGAGGGGGGATCATACAGGAAAAGCACCCCTCCCCAAAAGCAGCTGGAGAGAAAATGGAAAATTGGAAACAGCCACAGGGACTAAACTAAAAAGGGAGAAAAGAGAAAGGAGGGGGTTTAAATTCCATTAAGACTGTAAACAAGGGGAGCACAAAGGCTCCAACTCCACAGCTCAATACCTGGCGGTGCTCTGGTGGGAAGGGTGATTCCCCAAGAAGAGAGTGGGGTCCGGGAGGTTCTCGGGCCACACGGGGAAGAGCGGTTCCACTGCTGGAAGGACATTTGGTAGAGACTGTTGAAGCCACCTGGTCCCAGCAGACCCCGGAAGGCAGCCACATTCACTGGTGCTGGGGCAAGGTTGTTGAGGGTGAAGCCTGGTGCCAGATGTGTGTTGCGATTTTCCATGGTCCCTGAAACGCTGAGGCTACACTGTCTCGCGATTTTGAGGTTGGGCGGGGGGGGGCAGGCTGGCACCTGGCCGCAGTCTTGGGGCACTGGCAACAGCGGGTTCCAGCAGGCATTCCTGGGTGCAGGAACATTCGGCCATTGCTCATTCAGCCATTGCTCGGTCAGACCCTCCCGCAGAGGAGCGGAGCGGGTCAAAGCCGCAGTCCTTCGGAAGTAAGGGGCCGGGGAAAAAAGCCGCATCTGAGACAAACCTTGGGAGAGAGGTACTGCCTGGGGCCTGGTCACGGAGAGTGGAAAAGCGGGGAGTGGATGAGAGCTGAAGGCGGAGGACCAGTGTTTGATTGCTGATCCGGGAGAACAGATGCGGTGGCTGGATGGCACCATTTTTCACCTCTCCTGCGCATGTGCAACTACAAGCACTGCAACAATCCACCCCAGTAAGCTAGCAGCGCCATCTAGGGGAGAGCGGAGCTGTTACACCGAGCCTGGCCCAACTGGGCCAACTTCGCTCTTCAAGAACACAAACCTCACCGCCGGCTTAATTTATGGACTTTAAAGAACTACATGGACTGACCTCTAGGGGAAAACGAAGCAATTTCAGTCCTACTTCAATCTGTTAGCAAGTTCATCTATTCAATTTTTTTTTGTCTCTTTTTCCTTTTTCTCTTTTACAATTCTTTTCTTTTTCTTAAATACAGAAAGGGAAAAAACTCATTTTTATTTTCAATTTTTATTAAAAATGTCTTTAATTTTTATTACTGTATTTTTTGCTTTTGTGTTAATTTCTTCAAATTCTACTTTACTTCCATCATTTTATTTTAGTCTACTTCAGTGTACTCACCTTTTCAAATTTTCAAATAATTTCTTTTTCTTTTTTCTCTTTTTCATTTCTTTTCTTCTTCTTGAATGCAGAACAACTTCATTTTTACTTTCAATTTCTTTTAAAAATGTTTTTATTTAATTTTTATTACTATATGTTTTGCTTTTATGTAAATTTTTTCAAATTCTATCTTACTCCCATCATTTTATTTCAGTCTACTACACTGTATTCACCTTTTCAAATTGCCAAATGTTTTTTTTTCTTTTTTTTCTCTTTTTTAATCTTTTTTTTTCTTTTTTTCTTAAATACAGAAAATGAAAAAATGCATATTTCTTTTTAATTTTTATTAAAATATGTTTCTAAATTTTCTTTCTCCTATATTCTCTACTTTTGTTTATTTTAGTCTACTTTAGTGTATTCATTTTTTCAAATTCTCAAACGATTTCCTTTTTTTTTTTTTATCTCCCCCCCTTTTTTTGTTGTTGTTGTTTGTTTCTCTAATCTGTCAAACCACTTTCTATACCTAGACCAAAACACATCTAGGATCTAGCATCATCTATTCGATTTGTGTGTGTGTAATTTTTAATATTTTGTTAATTTTAATTTTTTCAATTTCAATTTTTCTCTCTTATTACCTCCTTTTCTCCCTTCAAAATGACAAAATGAAGGAATTCACCCCAAAAGAAAGAGCACGAAGAAACGACAGCCAGGGATTTAACCAACACAGACACAAGCAAGATGTCTGAACCAGAATTTAGAATCATGATAATAAGAATACTAGCTGGAGTTGAAAATAGATTAGAATCCCTTTCTGCAGAGATAAAAGAAATAAAAATAGCCAGAATGAAATTAAAAATGCTATAATTGAGCTGCAATCACGGATGGATGTAGCAGCGGCAAGGATGGATGAGGCAGAACAGAGAATCAGAGATATACAGGACAAAATTACAGAGAATAATGAAGTAGAAAAAAAGAGGGAGATTAAGGCAAAAGAGCACGATTTAAGAATTAGAGAAATCAGTGACTTATTAAAAAGGAACAACATCAGAATCGTAGGGGTCCAAGAGGAGGAAGAGAGAGAAATAGGGGTAGAAGAGTTATGTGAGCAAATCATAGTGGAAAACTTTCCTAACCTGGGGAAAGACACAGACATCAAAATCCAGGAAGCACAGAAGACTCCCATCAGATTCAACAAAAACCAACCATCAACAAGGCATATCATAGTCAAACTCACAAAAGACTCAGGCAAGGAGAGAACCATGAAAGCAGCAAGGGAAAAAAAGTCCCTAACCTACAAGGGGAAGACCAATCAGGTTTGCAGCAGACCTATCCACAGAAACTTGGCAGGCCAGAAAGGAGTGGTGGGATATATTCAGTGTGCTGAATCAGAAAAATATGCAGTCAAGAATTCTTTATCCAGCAAGGCTGTCATTCAAAATAGAAGGAGAGATAAAAAGTTTCCCAGACAAACAAAAATCAAAGGAGTTTGTGACCACTAAACCAGCCCTGCAAGAAATTTTAAGGGGGACTCTCTGAGGGGAGAAAAGATGAAGTGTATATATATATATATATTCACACACACACACACATATATATGTGTACATTTATATATATATATATACACATATATATGTGTACATTTATATATATATATACACATATATATGTGTACATTTATATATATATATACACATATATATGTGTGTGTGTGTATATATATATAAATATATATATATATATATATATATACACATACACCAAAAGCAACAAAAGATTAGAAAGGACCAGAGAACACCACCAGAAACTCCAACTCTACAAGCATCATAATGGCAATAAATTCATATCTTTCAGTACTCACTCTAAATGTCAATGGACTCAATGCCCCAATCAAAAGACATAGAATGGATAAGAAAATGGATATCCATAGAATGGATAAGAAAACAAGACCCATCTATATGCTGTTTACAAGAGACCCACTTTAGACCTAAAGACACCTTCAGATTGAAAATAAGGGGATGGAGAACCATCTATCATGCTAATGGTCAACAAAAGAAAGCCGGAGTAGCCATACGTATATCAGACAATCTAGACTTTAAAATAAAGACTGTATCAAGAGATGCAGAAGGGAATTATATCATAATCAAGGGGTCTATAGACCAAGAAGACCTAACAATTGTAAACATTTATGCGCCAAATGTGAGAGCACCCAAATATATAAATCAATTAATCACAAACATAAAGAAACTCATCAACAGTAATACCATAATAGTAGGAGACTTCAACACCCCACACACAGCAATAGACAGATCATCTAATCAAAAATCAACAAGGAAACAATGGTTTTGAATGACACATTGGACCAGATGACTTAACAGATATATTCAGAACATTTCATTCTAAAGCAGCAGAATATACATTCTTCTCCAGTGCACATGGAATGTTCTCCAGAATATACCATATACCAGGACACAAATCAGCCATAAGTAAGTACAAAAAAATCGAGATCATACCGTGCATATTTTCAGACCACAGTGCTATGACACTCAAAATCAACCACAAGAAAAAACTTGGAAAGGTAACAAATACTTGGAGACCGAAGAACATCCTACTAAAGAATGAATGGGCTAACCAAGCAGTTAAAGAAGAAATTAAAAAGTATATGGAAGTCAATGAAAATGATAGCACCACAACCCAAAACCTCAGGGACGCAGCAAAGCAATCCAGGCCTTCCTAAAGAAGGAAGAAATATCTCAGATACACCAACTAACCTTACGCCTTAAGGAGCTAGAAAAAAAACACCAAATAAAACCCAAAAACAGCAGAAGGCAGGAAATAATAAAGATTAGAGCAGAAATTAATGTTATTGAAACCAAAAAAAAAAAAAAAAAAAAAACCAGTAGAACCAGAAGCTGGTTCTTTGAAAGAATTAACAAAATTGATAAACCACTAGCCAGTTTGAGCAAAAAGAAAAAGGAAAGGACCCAAATAGATAAAATCAAAAATGAAAGAGGAGAAATCACAACCAACACAACAGAAATAAAAACAATAATAAGAGGCTATTATGAGCAATTATATGCCAATAAAACGGGCAACCTGGAAGAAATGGACAAATTCCTAGAAACATACACACTACCAAAACTGCAACAGGAATAAATAGAAAATTTGAACAGACCCATAACCAGTAAAGAAATTGAATTAGTAATCAAAAATCTGCCAAAAAACAAGAGCCCAGGGCCAGATGGCTTTCCAGGGGAATTCTACCAAACACTTAAGGAAGAGTTAACACCTATTCTCTTGAAGTTGTTCCACAAAACAGAAATGGAAGGAAAACTTCCAAACTCTTTCTATGAAGCCAGCATTACCTTGATTCCAAAACCAGAAAAAGACCCCACTAAAAAGGAGAACTATAGACCAATTTCCCTGATGAATATGGATGCAAAAATCCTCAACAAGATATTAGCCAACCAGATCCAACAATACATTAAAAAAATTATTCACCATGACCAAGTGGGATTTATACCTGGGATGCAGGGCTGGTTCAATATCCGCAAAACAATCAATGTGATTCATCACGTCAATAAAAGAAAGGACAAGAACCATATGATCCTCTCAATAGATGCAGAGAAAGCATTCGACAAAATACAGCATCCTTTCTTGGTAAAAACCCTCAAGAAAGTAGGGATAGAAGGAACATACCTCGAGATGATAAAAGCCATATACAAGCAACCCAACGCTAATATCATCCTCAATGGGGAAAAACTGAGAGCTTTCCCCCTAAGGTCAGGAACAAGACAGGGATGTCCACTCTCACCACTGTTACTCAACATAGTATTGGAAGTCTTAGCCTCTGCAATCAGAAAACACAAAGAAATAAAAGACATTCAAATTGGCCAGGAGGGGGTCAAACTTTCACTCTGCATAGATGACATGATACTCGATATGGAAAACCCAAAAGATTCCACCAGAAAACTGCTAGAACTAATTCATGAATTCAGCAAAGTTGCAGGATATAAAATCAATGCACAGAAATCGGTTGCATTCCTATACACCAACAATGAAGCGACAGAAAGAGAAATCAAGGAATCGATCCAATTTACAGTTGCACCAAAAACCATAAGATACTTGGGAATAAATCTAACCAAAGAGTTGAAAAATCTATACACTGAAAACTATGGAAAGCTTATGAAAGAAATTGAAGAAGACACAAAGAAATGGAAAAAGGTTCCATGCTCCTGGATAGGAAGAACAAATATTGTTAAAATGTCAATACTGCCCAAAGCAATCTACATATTCAATGCAATCCCTATCAAAGTAACAACAGCATTCTCACAGAGCTAGAACAAACAATCCTAAAATTTGTATGGAACCAGAAAAGACCCCAAATAGCCAAAGCAATCTTGAAAAAGAAAACCAAAGCAGGAGGCATCACAACCCCAGACTTCAAGCTATACTACAAAGCCGTAATCATCAAGACAGTATGGTACTGGCACAAGAACAGACACTCAAATCAATGGAATAGAATAGAGAACCCAGAAATGGACCCACAAACATATGGCCAAGTAATCTTTGACAAAGCAGGAAAGAACATACAATGGAATAAAGACAGTCTCTTCAGCAAGTGGTGCTGGGAAAACTGGACAGCGACATGCAGAAGAATGAACCGGGACCACTTTCTTACACCATACACAAAAATAAACTCAAAATGGATGAAAGACCTCAATGTAAGACAGGAAGCCATCAAAATCCTTGAGGAGAAAGCAGGCAAAAACCTCTTTCATCTTGCCCTCAGCAATTTCTTACTCAACACATCTCTGGAGGCAAGGGAAATAAAAGCAAAAATGAACTGCTGGAACCTTGTCACAATAAAAAGCTTCTGCACAGTGAAGGAAACAATCAGCAAAACTAAAAGGCAACTGACGGAATGGGAGAAGATATTTGCAAATGACATATCACATAAAGGGTTAGTATCCAAAATCTATAAAAACTTATCAAACTCAACACCCAAAAAACAAATAATTCAGTGAAGAAATGGGCAAAAGACATGAATAGACACTTCTCCAAGGAAGACACCCAGAAGGCCAACCAACACATGAAAACATGCTCAACATCACTCATCATCAGGGAAATACAAATCAAAATTTCAATGAGATACCACCTCACACCTGTCAGAATGGCTAACATTAGCAACTCAGGCAACAACAGATGTTGGGGAGGTATGCAGAGAAAGAGGATCTCTTTTGTATTGTTGGTGGCAATGCAAGATGGTGGAGCCACTCTGGAAAAGAGTATGGAGGTTCCTCAAGAAATTAAAAATAGAACTACCTTATGACCCAGCAATTGCACTACTAGGCATTTATGCATGGGATACAGGTGTGCTGTTCTGAAGGGACACATGCACCACCATGTTTATAGCAGCACTATCAACAATAGCCAAAGTATGGAAAGAGCCCAAATGTCCATCGGTGGATGAATGGATAAAGATGTAGTATACACACACACACACACACACACACACACACACACACACTAGAGTATTACTTGGCAATCAAAAAGAATGAAATCTTGCCATTTGCAACTACGTGGATGGAACTGGAGGATATTATGCTCAGTGAAATTAGTCAGAGAAAGACAAAAATCATATGACTTCACTCATATGAGGACTTTAAGAGACAAAACAGATGAACATAAGGGAAGGAAAACAAAAATAATATAAAAACAGGGAGGGGGACAAAACAAAAGAGACTCATAAATATGGAGAACAAACTGAGGGTTGCTGGAGGGATTGTGGGAGGGGGGATGGGCTAAATGGGTAAGGGGCATTAAGGAATCTACTCCTGAAATCATTGTTGCACTATATGCTAACTAATTTGGATGTAAACTTTAAAAAATAACAAATTAAATTAAAAAAATAAATAAATACACAGGTTTAGGAGTAGAGAGGGGACCTAAAGTTCCCTCGTCCCTCAAACACAGCAGTACTGAAGCCAGACTTCAAATTCCAGGAATCCGGGCTGCAGAGTGACAGAAACATCTCCAGGGGCTCGTGGGGACAACTTGGCAGGCCATAGGTGTGTGACTACAAATTGGGAGAGATAAAATGGGTGGCAAAGGCACAGAGGGGAAGGATCTCCTTCTGTGGGGAGACAAAAGGAAGAGAAAGAGAGGCTGTGGAAGTGTAGGATTGTATCTGGACAAAAGAAAAACCAGGAAACGGAAAAAATGGAGAAAGAATCAATTTCTAACTCAATCCAGAGTTGCAAGGCTTTCTTCAGACTGGGGCCTGCAGCTCTATACATGTGCCTGGAGGGGGAGGGGCAGCCCTGGGCTTGGTAGCCAGCTCAGAGGCACAGATGGAGAGAGCAGAACCATCCCTTGAGTGCTGTGGGAAGAAGGTATATAGCCGCTCCAAGGACAAAAGACCCTGCAGGCACCCACCAGCCAAAGGCCCTTTGTCAACTGTCTGGGCAGAGTGGCACTACCCCAGAACCAGGGTGTATGGACCGGGATCCTTTAAGACATCAGGGTTTGAATCCCAGGTGAGTGCCTGAGATGTGCGAGTGACTGGAGTGAGGTTAACTCATGCCCACACATTACTGTGAGGACGGCCTGAACAGAGTGGTTTGGGTCACCCAATCCGGGGAGGAAAGACCGGGGGTGTCTCCATTTTTCTCCCCATTACCAATAAGGTGGGGCTTCAAGGATCAGGACAGCAGGCCCACAGTTGAGGTGGAACCTGCCTACACCAAACCACCCCCCTCTGTGCCTGGTAACTGCATATCTACCGGCCAGAGATTGACACTGACCACGCCCGGCAGACCCTCCTCCAGACGAGCGCAGCCCCCGGTTCCAAGGCACCATCAGGTATCGGTCCAGTGGCTTTGCATCTTCTGATTTGATTCTTGGTCAATTCTTATTTTATACATATATTTTTCAATTCCTTTTCTTCCTCTTATTTCTTCCCTTCTCTATTTTGGTTGTTGGTTTGTTTAAGCAGACATTATCAATCTATTCTTTTTACTCTTCTGTATCTCCTTCTTTATTTTCCTGTCTCTCTCTGAATCAAGCCATATAGTTTCTCTGATTCTTTGCCTGGTCAATATTTTTTTTCTTCTTTTCTTTTTCCCTGCCCTGTCATTTCTTTCTTTGTATGGGATAAGGCTTCGTCCACCACCCCTCTCTTTTTAAATATTTTACAGGGTTACTTCAACAAACAAATCAAAGCACACCCAGTGGAAGGTCCAAACCACCACTATAAGTAGGGAGATAAAGCACAACAACAGACAGCACACAACACACTCCAAAAACACCTCCTGAAGGGCCAGACCCTGGACAACGTATGACCTCTTTTCAATATAGTGCTCACAAGTGCAGGACACATATCAAGCTACTAAAACACATAAAGGACAGAAAACTAGCCAAACTGGGCTTTTGAGGAAGCCCAATCTTCCAAAGAAGACATCCAGATGCCCAACAGACCCATGAAAAGATGCTCAATACCACTCATTATCAGGAAAATACAAATCAAAAACCACACTGAAATACTACTTCACACCAGTCAGAATGACTAAAGTTAACAATTCAAGAAACAATAGATGTTAGCGAGGATGTGGAGAAACAAGAGCCCTCTTGCACTGTTGCTGGGAATGCAAACTGGTGCAGTAACTCTGGAAAACAGTGTGGAGGTTCCTCAAAAAATTAAAAATAGAATTACCCTACAACACAGAAATAGCACTACTAGGAATTTATCCAAATGATACAGGAATGCTGATTAATAGGGCACATGTATTCCAATGTTTATAGCAGCACTTTCAACAAATTATGGAAAGAGCCCAAATGTCCATCAACTGATGAATGAATAAAGAAAATGTGGTTTATATATACAATGGAATACTATTTGGCAATGAGAAAGAATGAAATCCTGCCATTTGCAACAACATGGCTGGACCTGGAGGGTATTATGCTAAGTGAAATCAGTCAGAGAAAGACAGATATATGTTTTCACTCATATGTGGAACTTGAGAAACTTAACAGAAGACCATGGGGGAAGGGAAGGGGAAAAAAAGAGTTTCAAACAAAGAGGGAGGCAAACCATAAGAGACTCTTTCATATATTGGGAAAAAAAAATTTATTGTCAGATTGGTTTCCATACAACACCCAGTGCTCATCCCAAAAGGTGCCCTCCTCAATACCCACCACCCACCCTCCCCTCCCTCCCACCCCCCATCAACCCTCAGTTTGTTCTCAGCATAAGAGACTCTTAAATACAGAGAACAAACTGAGGGTTGATGGCGTGTGGGGGAGGGGAGGCAGGGAAGAGGCGAAAATGGGTGATGGGCATTGAGGAGGGCACTTGTTGGGATGAGCACTGGGTGTTGTATGTAAGCGATGAATAATGGGAATCTACACCTAAAGCCAAGAGCACTGTATACACTGTATGTTAGCTAACTGAATGATAAATTATATTTAAAATAAATAAACAAAAAATTTTTTTTTAATTTTTAAAAAGAGTGATGGGAATGGAAAAAAAAAGAAAGAAAGAGAGGGAACATAAATTATATGTATATCAGGAATAAAGAGGAAATATCACTGCAGATCTATAAAGATGTTAAAGAATGATAAGAGAATATATGGACAACTTTATGCCAATGTATCTAACAAGTTGGATGAAACAGATACATTTTTTGAAAAATACAATTTACCGAAACTTATACAAGATGAAACAAAAAAATCTGAAGAGCCCTATAGTTTTACAAATTTATTATAAAAATAACATTTTCCCTGTTTGTATTTCATACCTGATATTTTAACAGAGTGTCTTAATGTAAAAAAAAAAGAAAGAAAAGAAAAATACACACGTTTATAAAGGTGGTTACAACAAAGGAACATTAATGCATATTTTTAAACATCTAGTACGTGAAAAGTGCTTTAAACATATAGCTCACTTAATCCAGATGAGATGAGCATTCTGTCATACACATGGCAAAACTGATCTGGATCATGCTGCTTGGCCTCTCTGAGCTTCAAACACCTAACAAAGAAGGAAACTTAGAGCTGAAATCATGCACACATACAACACACAACACAACACAACACACACACAAACACCCTTATTCCTTCAACAAATGATGACCCATGGGGGCCCTAGGGATCAAAAGTAACTTTCTTTAAGTCTTTCTTTTTCTAATGTTTATTTATTTATTTTTGAGAGAGAGCAAGAGAGAGAGCACACCAGCAAGCAGGGAAGGAGCAGAGAGAGAGAGAGAGAGAGAGAGAAGAGAGAAAATCCCAAGCAGGCTCCATGCTGCCAGCACAGAGCCCGACAGAGCACTCAAACTCACAAACTGTGAGATCATGACCTGAGCCAAGATCAAGAGTTGGACACTTAACCAACTGAGCTATCCAGGTGCGCTTCTTTAGGTCTTTTTAAGCAGGCTAAGTCATCTACTAATGTTTATCACAAAAAGAAGGAATAAATTTGAACTGATGGTTGGGTGTAGGCTTTGTTTTAAAGAGGATCTGATTCCCATATTGGAGTTTTTAGTGGCAAGCAAAATTGACTCTTCTATGTATAATCAGAAAATATGTGTGCTTATCTCCACCACCTACTAGATTTGTGTCTTTGGCAACTTACTCAACTCCACTGACACCCAGCTGTAGAATGGGGAGTCACAAAGACTCCACGTGGAGTGGACTAGGGCTCTGAATTTGATAACAGATATAAAACACCTAACACAATGCCGAATAAATGAGTTCCTCTGCCTGCCCCCATTTTACATGGACAAAGAAATGCTGACCCTGAAGACGGAGAAGGAAAATAAGCAATGATAGAAGGCTACTTTAGAGTGGAGACAGTTTTAGTAGAATCAGAAAGCAGTTTCCAATAATGGGCCCCATCCACAGACAGCCCAAGATGTAGAGTAACAAGCATCTTAGCATTTTCAACATTTTTCTTCCATCATGTTAAAGGGTGAGTGACACCAGCAGGTGCAGAAGTCATCTTATCGGCAATTCCCACAAAACACCCTGGCCAGGCATGATAGCAGACTCTGAGGTAATGCAAAATTATGTCAGTAAACAAGGCAAATATAGCCCATTGTTCTGAGATGCAGCCTGGATTCCAAACACACTCCTGTGTAAATACATGTGACTGAGGGAAGCAGGTAGGGGTGGGGGTGAGGGGACAGGGCATCATATGACAATTCAAATAAGCCCCTTTGACTCAGGATTGCATGCAATCAGGAAAGTCTGAAAAGTGAAAGGGAGACATCTAAAATATTTGTGCTGGACAATTTCCAGAGGTGCACTGGCCCATAAGGATTTCATGATTCCAGCGAACTGTTTATTCTACATAATGAGCAGTCATGCGGGTAAGTAGAGAATCTGCAGAAAGAGTACCATGCATTTGCCAAGTGTTAATGCAGTTTCTAATTGAGCATCTCCAGTTGCCCATTCAGTGTTCATACAATCAAGTGAGAAAGTCTTTCCTAATGTCCTAAAATCTTCTTCACTGTAATCAGCACCCATCGTTTCTGGTCTTACTTCTAAGGGCAACATAAATCAAGACTCACTCTCCACAGTGCAACTCTCCAATATCCTAGTTCTTCATTCCTAGAAATGTCCTAGTTTGTCAACCTTTTACCTACAGGACCCCAGAAATACTTACTTCAGGTAGATAAGGGCTGAAGGACAGTAAAATTTTCACTTTGTTGCTTTTAATATGTTAAGTAGGCTCTACACCCAACGTGGGGCTTGAACTCATGACCCTGAGATCAAGAGTTGCAGGTGCCTTAATATTTTACTTGTATTAATTCATTCCAAGCACTCAATTTTCTGACAAACCATGTATCAGCTAGATGATAAATACATTCATCAATGAAAAGGCCAAAATTTACTGAGTTCTCGGTATGTGCTTTAGGGGCTTTACGTTATTTTTATTACTTTATTTCATCTTCTTATCTATTCTGGAAAGAAAGTGTTGTTCAAACCATGTATGAGTGAACAAATTAAAGCCAGTCTAAGGTCACAGAGATAGAAGTTACAAATTTCCAAGATCAAATCCAGCTCTGTCTGCTCTAGAGTCCATGCTCAAGCCTGCCAGTTTCTTATGGTCCTTGTTCAGTTGAGCTACAAAGCCAACTATAGTCATCTCCCACACAGGGTTACACAGGCTTAATTTTTTGTTAATCAACAAAGCACTCTGACACACATCAATTAAAGAAAAACAATAATTTTCTGAACTTCAAATCTGTGGTGTGCTCAGCCTCCACAGTTCTATCTGGGAGAAAGGAAAAGAACAAAAATGAGCATGAGACAGTGGGAGAGAGAACTTGCCCTTGAGGGACTTTTGATGGAATTAGGAATTTGAAATAAATTAACTTAATTCGGTTAGAAAATATTACCAGGCACACCACTGTTGTTCAACATAGTACTGGAAATCTTAGCCTCAGTAATCAGACAACAAAAAGAAATAAAAGGCATACAAATTGGCAAGGAAGAAGTCAAACTTTCACTCTTCACCGATGACATGATACTCTACCTGTAAAGCCCAAAAGACTCCACCAAAAAAACTTCTAGAACTGATATATGAATTCAGCAAAGCCACAGGATATAAAATCAATGCACAGAAATCAGTTGCATTTCTATACACCAATAATGCAGCAGCAGCAGAAAGAGAAATCAAGGAATCTATCCCACTTACAACTGCACCACAAACCATAAAATACCTAGGAATAAACCTAACCAAAGAGGTAGAAAAAATTACAAGGCGTGACATGATAAAATGTTAAAAAGTGTAAGGCCATGTAAACTCAAGGAACATAAAATCAACACGAAATGAGGTAGCCTTAGAAGGCTCCATCTAAGAGCTGGAATGTAAATCAGTTCTTATAGGATAAGTCAAATAAGGATAGTCAGGTAAGCAAGTACAGACACTGCCGTTATTCAGTCTACCAGCCAGTATTCTTGATTACATGTCTCAGGAACCAATTCTAACTTACAAGAACTTATTGGAATGATATACTACACCTCATACAATCAACAGGAAGTGGAGAACAAAGGTAGGAAAATGGACAGGAAGCAAGGGTGGCTACAGATCAGTAAAACACAGCCAAGTTTATTTGGTAGGATTAGTCTGAAGACTACACCACTCACTAGCAACCAGAAGTCTCTGGACAGCTGATATCACCATAAAGGACTCTTCCCTCAGCTGTTGTAGTCATGAGTTTCTAAACTGCTCTTCAACACTTGTATAACTCCCTCAAGATTACAAACAAAAGAGAAGATGGAGGAGGCATTGGGTGGGGGGGGGGGGGGAGGAAGAAACATAAGAAGGGAGGAGAGGATGAGAAGAAATAAAGACAAGGGGGAGAAGGAAAAGTCCTTGTTAATAGATTCCATAAAACAGGTGTCTTGGATGCCCAAGTGGGGAAAGATTCCCCCCAATTCCTTAACCCAACCACCTTCAGCTTCTGAAACATGAGGCACTCCTACATTATATATAATAGTGAACCTATTCTCAACAGAAAGTGTTCATTCTGGGTAGCCTCAAAGTTTAAACTCCCCTCCTCCCTTAAAAAAAATCTCCAAAAGGCCTCGAGATTTCAACAAGTGCTGAACTCTTAGTTTGTTAAGAAGTTGTGCATTTTACGTATGGTTAAACAATGTTTGTTTGAAAAGAAGACACATGAGGATCCTGAGAAACTTAACAGAAGACCATGGGGGAGGGGAAGGGAAAAAAAAGTTAGGGAGGGAGCCAAACCATAAATGACTCTTAAAAACTGAGGATAAACTGAGGGTTGTTGGGGGGTGGGAGGGAGGGAAAAGTGGGTGATGGGCATTGAGGAGGGCACCTGTTGGGATCAGCACTGGCTGTTGTATGGAAACCAATTTGACAATAAATTTCATATTAAAAAAAAAGAAAAGAAGACATGAAATTTAAAGTATCTTAAGTCTGATTTTAGTGTTCCATGTATTCTATACAGAAATTCTCTAAGAATTTCTAGGATCTTTTAATGCTTCAAGAACCAGCATCATGATTCCCAAGGAGAAGTATAGCAATGCTGGAAATTCTGTGTTCCTCCATATTAGCAGTTTTATATTTTCCAAGAGCTTCAAAATGCCACATGGAATACATCCATGGGAAAGCTAGAAAACACTGAAGTCTTAGGAAAGCAAATTCCCTAACGTAAAAGAATTTTCTGTCAGTGGGCTGCTGAAATTATCATGGAGACTAAAGCACAGAAACCAAAGATAAAGTCAAATCACTAAAGACTGCCTAGAAGATGGAAAACAATATGGAGGCTCCTCAAAAAAGTAAAAGTCATATGATCCAGTAATTCCACTACTCAAAAAAAAATACGAAATTCCATTTACCCAAAAAATATGAAAGCACGGGTTCAAAAAAACTCCCTATGTTTATTTCAGCATTATTTACAACAGCCAAGGGGCACCTGGGTGGCTCAGTCAGTTAAGCATCCAACTTCGGCTCAGGTCATGATCTCACAGGTCATGGGTTCGAGCCTCCGCTCTGGGCTCTGTGGTGACAGCTCAGAGCCTGGAGCCTGCTTTGGATTCTGTGTCTCCCTCCCCCACTTGCTCTCTGTCTCTTTATAAAAGATAAAGAAACATTTTTTCTAATTTTTTAAATAAAGCTTTACAATATCCCAGATATGGAAGCAACCCAAGTATCCATCCATAGATGAACAGATAGAGAAGATGTGGTATATATATCTATATACTGGAATATTATTCAGCCATAAAAAAGAATTAAATCTTGCCATTTGCAATAATACAGATGGATCTAGAAGGTATAATGCAAAGTGAAATAAGTCATAGAAAGACAAATATCAGATGATTTCATCCATATGTGCAATTTTTTTTATTTTTTTAAGTTTATTTCTTTTGAAAGAGAGAGAGAAAGCACAAGAGCACATGGGAGGGGCAGGGAGAGAGGGAGAAAGAGAGAATCCCAAGCAGGCTCCACACTCTGTGTGTGGATCCCAATGTGGAGCTTTAACTCACAAATTACAAGATCATGACCTGAGCCAAAATCAAGATTCGGATGCTTAACTGACTGAGCCTCCCAGCCACCTCTCACCAATTTAAGAAATAAAACTAATGAAAAAAAAAAGAAAGAAAGAAAACTAATGAACAAAGAAAAAAAGAGACCAAAAAACCCCAGAACCTTAAAGACAGAGAACCCACTGGTAGTTCTCAGAGGGGAGGTGGGTGGAGGATGAATAAAATAAAGGGGCTTAAGAGCACACTACCACGATGAGCCCTGAGTAATGTACAGAATTGTTGAATCATTATATTGTACACCTGAAACTAATGTAACTGTTTACTGGATTTTTTAACAAAAAATAAAATAAATATTTTTAAAAGAATGCCTATATCCACATAGACAATGACTCATATACAAATATACTGTGGCCAATAGGGTAAGGAGATTAAAATTATTGAGATCCTACTCTGTGTCTATCCATGTATCAAGAATTTTACATGTATCAATTTGGTCAGCAAATTTATGTATGTGCCTTAATTTCTAGCCATTTACTTCACCTCTTTAAGCCTCATGTTATCCATCAGTAAAACTGGAACAAATATTCTTACCCCAATTATCACACTGGATTGTTAAACAGATCAAACAAATGCATAAATGTAAGAAATGTTTCAGAAACTCACAGGCAAGGGGCTGTGCTGGTGACAGTTACATTTGATGGCTAAGCCCCCATCTGAGCTCTCCAAACATTCAGGGCAATGTTCTGTTCTTTGCTTTGCTGCTCCTCTGAGAATCTCAAGCTGGAAGCTAGCATACTTTTAAATGCAGCTCTGCTCGCTCCAGGACACAAATCCACTCTGTAAAAGATAAATTGAAGCTTGTTCCTAAAAGTACACTGGAAGCTACCAAGGGAGAAGACTTATCAAAGAGAGGACATCAAGATGTCACTCATTCCTCCCATCTGTACCTGTGATTGAGAAAAATGTTTCCTTTAACACAACTTGATATTTGAAAAGAAAATGACAAAATGAGATCCCTTCCCTTCATCATTTACATTATGCCATAGGGGTACATATTTGATCTAAGACATTTTGATTTATGCCGGTTGGTAGGATGCACCCAATAACGGAAACAGTCTATTCCTAGGAAATGTGTGTGTGTAGATATATACACACACATATCCATATGTATGTGTGTGCGTTAGATCAAGTAACTCTCCTGCTCAAAAGTACCCAAATGTTTCCTATCATATTAAGAATGAGATACAAATTCTTCACCATGGTAGGTCTACAAAGTGGGCGTTGAACATCTCTCCAACTGCATTTTCTGTGACGTTCCCCATAACTCACACCACCCAAACACGTTAGCTGCCTTGTTCCTTGAGCAATTAAAAATACACCTGTCTGGGTGGCGCAGTCGGTTGGGCGTCCAACTTCAGCCAGGTCACGATCTCGCGGTCCGTGAGTTCGAGCCCCGCGTCAGGCTCTGGGCTGATGGCTCAGAGCCTGGAGCCTGTTTCCGATTCTGTGTCTCCCTCTCTCTCTGCCCCTCCCCCGTTCATGCTCTGTCTCTCTCTGTCCCAAAAATAAATAAATGTTGAAAAAAAAAAAATACACCTGTCTTGGAGGCTTTGCTTTTACGATTTTTTTGGTATGAAATACTGTTCAGCCTGTATTGTGTGTTTCAGTCCTAACCCTCCTTCAGGTGTCTCCCTTCAGTGTCACCTTCTCAGATGTGCTATCCAAACATCCTTTCAAAAACAACACCAAGGACACCTGAGTGGTTCAGCAGGTTAAGCCTTTGACTTCAGCTCACATCACGATCTCACAGTTTGTGAGTTCAAGCCCCACAGTGGGCTCTGTGCTGACAGTGTAGAGCCTGCTTCAGATCCTCTGTCTCCCTCTCTCTCTCTGCCCCTCCCCCATTTGCATTCCTTCTTCCTCTTTCTCTCTCTCTCCTCAAAAATAAAAAAAAAGGTAACACCCTTGGTTATTCTTCCACTTACTTTCCTTATTTTCCTTCATCTCACTTATTACCATCTGAAAATACATTATATATTGATTTCCCTGCTTGCTGTTTATCTCCTCCACTAGAATCCAAGTTACACAAATGCAGGACTTTACCTACTGTGTGCCTGGCATTATTCTAGGCACTAAATATGAATACAGTGAACAAAAAAAAAAAAAGACAGCCAATGGGTATTGTGAACAAAAGAGAGGAAAAAGCATTCCCAATAGGAAAAGTTTGAATGCACATCTCCATGTCTTTCCCAATCTCAGGTTACTTCAGTACGGGCTCTCAAAAAACCACATCCTTTTCTTCCAAATAGTTGGTCTATATGTATTTATGAATTTATTAGTAGATGAGTGCCTGTCTCCCCACTAGGGCTACAAGCTCCATGAGAACAGAGATCACCTCTCTTTTTTTATTTATATTTGTCTCCCTAGGTCCTTACAATGCGTGTTGCAAAAGACAAACATTTGCTGGTTGAGCCAAAGCACGCACTGATGAATGCATGTCTGGTACTGACCCAGTTATGGCCCAGAGCTGAACATGTGCCCTCCACTATTGAACAAAAGGCTTCCCCATGAAATAATTCCCATTACTTAAAACAGTCATTTATTTTCGTCATATACCTTCTTTGGGAATCGAGGTGTCTAGGAAGCATGATATGGAGAAGAGTAAAGATTGGTATTTAGACAGCCCCGGATTCAAAACCTGATTCCCTCACCTAATAATCTCATCTTATAGTTTATATCTCTCTCAGAGTTTTCATATGCAAAATGGATATCCCAATACCTGTGTTTTAACACCATGAAGTCAAAATAAGTTCAGGTATGTTTAATCTGAAGATAAACTATGGTCCCTCTGGGCCAATCTCTGTGCTGACCAGCCCTAAAATTAAACTTGGGAATTATGAAGAGAATCCATTCTTCACATGTATCTTTAAAGACACATATTTAAAAGGATCAAATTCCTAATTCACAACACCTCTCGGGAATCCTGTGGCCATGGCAGATCCCTCATAGGACTTTCTCAAACTTTCCACCAGTCCCATAACTCTTTCTCCTTTTTCTCTCACCTCTTCATCATTCCATCTTATTTAGGCTTTTTATTGTGATCTCCTGTTCCCCTCCCCAGGTTCCCTTCCTCCTCTCTTCATCCAGGCCTCACAGTTACCAAGGGAGATACAACTACCAAGAACAAAATAAAACGAGCAAAAAACTCATTCAGTTGGCGGAATGGGAGGAAAGCAACACCAAAAATAACATAGATCTTATCCCTCAAACTAAAAACCAGAGAAGAAAGGAACCAGCTTAGATTCCTGAGCTAAGAAACACTGCAGCTAAGATTAAAGCTCGGGTTTGATTCTGGAGACACACCGGACCTTATTGGGAGATTCTTAAACCCCAAATCTGCCTACAGCTTAGGTTCACCTGAGATCACATCCCAGTCGATGAAGCAGGAGGGAGGAAGTTCATGCTGCTTAGTTCCTTTTGGCCCCTTTTTGGAGGATTCTAAGTAAAGGAACATGAGACACATTCACATATGCATTTATATTTACTCCTTTCAACTGGTGGCCTCCAGAAAGAGAGCTCAGTAGCAGGGTTTGATTTAGCAGCAATCAGCTCGTTGCCATGTTAGCTCTGTTTAAAAAGGGCAAGCCACGTCCACCTGCTCCAGCCCATCGCGTGCTGCGCCGATTTGGTGAGGTTTATCATCTGTCTCTAATAGCAGTGGGCCCCAGAAATGGCACAGAGCAATTTTCTGCTTTCATTTCCACAGCACTTGAGAAAAATCTGGGGGCATTTTTTTAGTCTGAGGCAATATTTCTTAATGTTTTTATCTCTAAGAACTGCTACTTAATTCTCTCCTTGACTCACTTTCAAAGTTTAAGGCAGAGGAGACTATCTAGTGGTCCGGGTCTGACCAGGAGAAATAAAAAGGGGAACTAGAGGGCTGAGCAAGGTACTCAAAATAGGGTAACTGAGAAAGTGGGTCAGCCCAATCACAGAGCAATTTCTGGCTGAAAAACAGAACTACTTCCCCATCCTTGTATCTGGCATAAGTTTACAGAATTATTTCCTTGATTCATGTATGTTTGGTGCCTCAGATTCTGGCATTTCTTCTGTCTTTGTCATAAATGTTAACATTTCTATCCATCTTTTTAAATTTACAAGTTCAGGGGTGCCTGGGTAGCTCAGTCGGTTAAGCATCCAACTTCGGTGCAGGTCTCATGATCTCATGGAGCGTTGCGTTTGAGCTCCATGTTGCACTCTGTGCTGACAGCTCAGAGCCTGGAGCCTGCTTCGGATTCTCTGTCTCCCTCTCTGCCCCCCTCCCCCACTTGCACTCTTTTCTCTCTCTCTCTCTCTCTCTCTCTCAAAAATTAATAAACATTAAAATATAACAAAGAAATGTAGAAGTTCATATTCTAAAAGCATAGCAGCTAGTTTGTTGATGCTCTCAACATTGAGAGAACCGCTAAAACTTTTCATTGCTTGCCATCTCCTAAACCACACATTCTTAGCTGACATAAAGTGGCACATGCTATTGAACTTGCTGCCGTCAGGTGATATAACATAATCATCCTTCAGAGTCACTTAATTTTCTTTCTACTGCCTATATTCTAAGGCTTCCCCAAACCTGGTGGTTTATTTAGCTATCTGTAATTGTCCACATACTTTGTGTACAAAGCATTCACTTAGACATGATATTCCAGTCAATTCCTTAATATTAAGATGCTATTGAATAACTGATAGAAGTTTGTTCCTTGGCCTCCTGACGGTAGAGATCTAATGTTTACCCTTTGGATGACAACCAAAATTGACCTCAGGACCTGGAACCCCACTTCAAGTTCCAAACAGAGTCAACAATCCCCTTATGGCTCAGCCCTCATAAAAATGCAGATGTCCTGACTTGATTCCATTAAACCAGGTGGTTGCTGCCTTCCTAATGTCTGTCAATAAAAGGGTTCCAGGCACAATGTGGAAGTATATGGCTTGGAAACAAGGAGTTACTGAATAAGTTCTCTTAAGTCCATTTTCTCTACTGACCCTTCTAACACCACAAATGTGGGGGCATTACATTAAGGAGAGGAGAGAACCTGTAATATGAGGGTAGTGAGAAGGACTGAGTAAAAAAGTGAAAGAAAGAAAGAAAGAAAGAAAGAAAGAAAAGAAAAAAAGAGAAGAAGGAGGAAGAGCAAGAGGAAAAGCTAGTTCCACATCTCTCTCTTCTCAAAAATACACATAGGGTCCTTTCAACAGGCTGGTGAGATTTAGTCATTGAAGCACTTCTTCGAGACCATCCAATTGAAACCCTCCCTGGCAATAATAAGGAAACTGTGAACTATGGAGAAATTATATGGCTTTCGGGGTCAGCTTTCCCAAATCCCCACCAGTGCTCTTCTCACTCTACCTTGCTATTTTTTGCTAAAATTTTAAACTTACATCTATCAAGGGGCACCTGGGTGGCTCAGTCTGAGTCTAGATTGCGGCTCAGGTCATGACCTTGTGGTTTGTGAGTTCAAGCCCTGTATTGGGCTGTGTGCTGGCAGTTTGGAGCCTGCTTGGGATTCTCTCTCTCTCTCTCTCTCTCTCTCTCTCTCTCCCTCACCCCCCTCACTCTCGCTCTAAGTAAGTAAATAAAAACGTTTAAAAAATTAAACTTACACTTATGGAGAGTTTATTAACACTGAGCAGAATCACTGTGCATATAGTATTTGATTTAATATCAAGGCATTCATTTCAAGCAGCCACCAGTACCATCTGAGCAAGGCCACTTACCATCCCTAAGGTCTCCCCAAACCTGCCGATGCAGGAGCTGGAGCTGCATACAACCACACTGCCTCTCAGATACTTTCTCACACACGGTGATTGGAGCTCAAACCTTCTCATTGGCTCTAAGAGCAAAACCACAGATGTTCCTACTCCAACACAATAAATAATGTGCTTTTCTGGGGGATATATTTTAAAAACAAGCCCAAAAGAGAGCTTTACAGAAGATGCAAACCTTTGTGAAATAAAAGGTATTTTCAGCAAAATGGAAAGTCTCCCGTGCATATTATAAGTAGTTTGGTGCATAAAGACAAAATTCTGGCAGGAAAAAACCTGGCTCGTTATGTAGCCATAATTTAAGAGTTGTACCCAACAACAGAGTTAGAAAAAAGAAAGAAACCACTTATAGGAAGTTATCAACGAATATAGATCTATTACACTTTGAGTGGAAATGATCTATTTATAGCACACAAACGTGTCATGTCTTCTTGGCTATTTTATGTTCCCATTCAGGAACTTTGAAAAAGAGCGGAGAATAGCGATTGCAAATAGTCTGATTATCTTGACAACTACCATCCAGCCTCTCAGGCTCGACACTCCTGCAAGCCTCTTCAACAACCCCATGAAATTCGGAGCCTCGCTCGGTTCCACTACCTACAGGGAAATACAATTCTCGTCAGGAGCTACCTGTGGCTGATGCAGCTGACAAATGTTATCTAATCGAGTCTATAACAATCTCAGACAGGTGCGTCTCTCTCCCAACCTAGGAAATCGCCCTGAATAATTCATTAATATGTTTCTCTAAGAGAACATACCTGAGGAAAAGAATATCATGTTGTGGCACTTTTTATGTAGAAAAAGTAAGGGCTTTAGGATCTTCAAATTCTCACAGGAAATATCACAAAACCCTTTTTTTCTGCTAAAGAGAAATCAGTATTAGGGAAATGTGGGCCTTGCCGCTCTCTAACCAACCTCCTAGCTGATTTCCACATCCATGCCTTGGCTCTATCCTGCTTCTAAGATAATGCTCTCCATTGGTTTAAACTCATCTCTTTTTTTTTTTTTTTTAAGTTTATTTATTTATTTTGAGAGAGACAGAGACAGCACAAGTGGGGAAGGGGCAGAGAGCGAGGGAGAGACAGAGAATCCCAAGAAGGCTCCACACTGACAGCGCAGAGCCCAATGAGCTCAAATCCACAAAGCTGTGAGATCATGACCTAAGCTTACACCAAGAGTCAGATGCTTAACCAACTGAGCTACCCAGGCACCACCCTCCCCCAGCTTTTTTTAATGTTTATGTATCTATTTTGTGAGAGAGAGAGAGAGAGATGGGGGAGAGAGACAGAGGGAAAGAGAATCCCAAGCAGACTCCAAGCTACCAATGCACAGCCTGATGCAGGGCTCAAACACAAACCAGGAGATCAAGACCTGACCCAAAACCAAGAGTCAGACACTCAACCAACTGAACCACTCAGGCACTCCAGGTTTAAACCCATTTCTAAGTCTCCACACAGACACGAGCACACTCACTTTGTAGCTCCTGGGGATGGTGCCTCAGATCCTTTCCCTGCCCACATGAGAGGGGAGTCCAGGGAAAGGGAGACCAGTCCCTTCTGGTCCAGCCTCTGTGCTCCCACCCACACACTCATTTGCCCCTGTCACCACTGGAAGCTAGCTTACTTGAGCTCTAACCATTCAGCTCTCAGACCAGAGTGGGCATGGGATATGTTCCCCCTTCCTTAGGCTTCAACACAAGCTGCCTCCTTTTATCAGGGATTCTCAAATGTAAGTGTACACCTGGAGAGCTTGTGCAAATATACATCACAGGGCCCCAGCCAAGAGTTTCTGATTCAGTAGTTCTGGAGGGGATCAGAAAATCTGTATTTATAACAACTTCCCAGGTGATGCTACTGGGGATCACATTTTTAAGAACCCTGAGTTATATTAATGTTTCCCACACTGGCTTGTTCTTAAGAATCACCTGAGAGTATGTGGGGGTGGGTGAGAGCAGGGAATGCAAAGTTTCAGGCCCCCTCTCCTGGCGATTCCCATTCAGTAAAGCTCCAGTTTTCACAGGGTCCCCAGGTGTTTATTATAAACAGGCACATGGGAGATTTTGAGCTGTCAAGAGCAAAATACAGCTCTGAACCCACAGGTTTCACATCATCACGATTTGGGGAAATGGCTGACGCAGGTAAAGAATATCTACTACGATAGATCACTAGCATGCTCACATTCATCATTTATGTATTAGACTGTAAGTTCTTTGAGGGAAAGGCTTTATGTCTTTCCTCCCAGATTTGCACAGTAAAGACTAGTAAAAAGAAGGAAGATATGGAGGAAGGGAGGGAAGGAATGGGGGCAACTTTAAAAAATACGTAAGCCTAGGCCCAACCTTATAGTAGTTCTGATTTAATGGGGCTGGAGTGGGATCCAGGCATTGGTAGTTTTAGAAAGAATTCTAGGGAATTGAAATATATAGCCAAAATTGAGAACCACTATGATCTGCTGCTCTTAGAATGAGCATTTCTGTTTTGTGTTAAAATGAAAAGAGCAGAGAGTGACTAACGTTCCAGCTGAGCCCTATCATGCTGCATGTATCCCACTGGGCAAGTCACATAATCTCTCTAAATTTTAGTGTCCTCATCTGTAAAATAAGGATAAAATATCTACTGCATTCAGTTACTCATGAAGAGTAAATGAAATAAGAGTCTCCATTCAATCCACTCCTTCACTCACTCATTACTTCATTCGCTTAACAAGTATTTATGGATCACTCACCACATGCCAAGCACTGTTATAGGCCATATGGATGGTGCAGTGACCATGACAGACCAACACATCTCTGCCTTCATAGGAGTTAGCCATGTCCTGGAAACACGGTTCATGTTCCACAAATGCTTATCACAACAGTTATCCCAACTGGAGATAATGACCGTTACCTACTCAACATGAAGTGCTAGAACAGAAAGCAACATGCTTTATACATTATATACTTATACTTATATATACATTATATACTTATACTTATACATTATATATTTATACTTTATATATACTATATATATATAGTTCCCAAGAACTATTCAAATTAATAATTATAGTGTAGTTATGGTTATAGTTGATACTATATTATGATCAATATTATAAATTTGACGTTCATTTATTTTTTTCCCTTTTCTGTCCACACCCAAAGGATGATATGGCCATGGAATCGCAGAACATAAGACCTGAAGAGGATGAGCGCCTGGCTGGCTCAGTTGGAAAGCATGCAACTCTTGATCTTGGGGTCATGAGTTCAAGCCCCACATTGGGTGTACAGATTACTAAAAAAATACATAAACTTAAAAAAAAAAAGACCTGAAGAGGATCATAGAGATCATTCAATAAAACTCCTTCATGATATAGATGAGAAGTCCACAGCCCTCTGAAGTGAAGTTCCCTTCTATGGGACTTGTTAGTTCTTTCAGGTCAGGCCTGGAGTATTTTTCATCAGTGAATACTACATAAGTGCTTGGTCAGTGCCTTACAGAGTGTAGGCTTTAAATAAATGTTTGTTGGCTAAGAGAATGAATGAAAAAACATATAAAGGTCAATGGTAATCTTTGTTTAAGGACTGCACATTGAACATTAGGCAGCCAAGTGGGCAGCTTTTCAATTTGGCATTTTAATACACGACAAAAAGCCTATAAATATCTCATCTTCTCTGAAATAGCACCATAGGTAAGCATGTTATAGTATTAAATACATCTTATAAGAAATAAGTCTCTTTTCAATGTAAATTAATAAATTTCCTTTTCACCATATTTTTAGCTATCTAGGTTCTTAGCCTTTACTTAATGATGATGCACTTGATTAAATAAAATGAAAGAAAAATGAAAGTTCTTTCAGACATTAAAATGAATAATGAGTTTAGACTTAATCCAAAAGCAATTTAACTTTAAACATTCATATGAAATTAAATGAGCCATTGAATTTGCTATATAAGCAAGCATTAATCTTATCACACTATGAAAACTAGAAAGTTATACAGTGACCCATTAATTTCAGAGCCTAATACAAGGTCTGTTTAATGCCTGTACTCCATTAAAAAGTCTGATTCCACAATATAAGTGCTTTTTCATAAAAGTTTAAACTCAATTCATTTTTTTTTTACTGCTCCAATCATGTGATAATCGACTCTGACAAGATTATGGCTGCAAATCTGAATATGGTATGTAATGTCATGTGAAACAAATTTTGCTCATGGCCTGCTTCCATCAAAAGAGAAGACATTTATATCATTGGCAGGAATGAACATAAATTATTATAGCCCACTCTCCCTCCATCCAATGGTGTTTCCTCTGAATAAAGTACTTTATAATTCTCCCATTGCATGGGTAGATATCCCTGTGATGTAGAAGCAAAATTTCTTCAGAGTTACACAAGCCAACAGTGGCATTCCAGTACACATCAGTCATATGCTATAAGCAGATTCAGTTCAATGCTGAAATCAAACAACATATGTTTATTTTTACACACTTAAAATATTTCTCCATGTAAAAAAAAAACTGAATTTTGATTTCATCAGGAATTCTTATATCCCAACTTTAGACTCCACACGCAACAAGCCCATTTTGCAGGTGAAAGCACAGTTGAATAAAGGGTAAAGGAAAAAAAGCAGCAATGTTGTGCTTATTACCTTATAAAGTGTGTAGCTGAATGGAAAATCTATCCTTCCCATTCTACATAACATTTCATGAATGTTGGAAGATCTGGAGGGAGAGAAGAGGACAAGTAGAAAAAGTGAAATACATGTATTTTGCTGGAAGGAAGAGTCACAGTCAATTTTATTATATGCCATATGACAAACTGATTATTTCATAATAATAGAGGGGACCAAAGAAGTAGAATGTGTCAAGAATATGATCAAAATGGGGTGCCTGGGTGGCTCAGTCGGTTAAGCGTCCGACTTCAGCTCAGGTCACGATCTCGCGGTCCGCGAGTTCGAGCCCCGCGTCGGGCTCTGGGCTGATGGCTCAGAGCCTGGAGCCTGCTTCCGATTCTGTGTCTCCCTCTCTCTCTGCCCCTCCCCCGTTCATGCTGTGTCTCTCTCTGTCTCAAAAATAAATAAACGTTAAAAAAAAAATTAAAAAAAAAAAAAAAAAAGAATATGATCAAAGTGGTGTGGACTTACATGTATTACTTATGTCATTGCATTGGGATTAGATTAAGGAATTACATAGTTTACCTATTTTAAACCCTCATTAATAAAAATTAGTTCTTATTATTTAGAGAATGGCAATATGTTTTCACTCTTATGTGGATCCTGAGAAACTTAACAGAAACCCATGGGGGAGGGGAAGGAAAAAAAAAAAGGAGGTTAGAGTGGGAGAGAGCCAAAGCATAAGAGACTCTTAAAAACTGAGAACAAACGGACGGTTGATGGGGGGTGGAAGGGCGGGGAGGGTGGGTGATGGGTATTGAGGAGGGCACATTTTGGGATGAGCACTGGGTGTTGTATGGAAACCAATTTGACAATAAACTTCATATATTGAAAAAAAAAAGAGAATGGCTAATAATTCACCAGCGACCTAATATTTGATATTTGAAATTTATAGCAGTAAATTTAAATAATGAAGTCTATTATTAATTTATTCATCCTTGGGTTGGCATTCAAGGCCTCTATGAGCGGCCTCCTAAATTCAAAACATGGCAGGAGGCATGTCCTGTGTCACTCATTCAGCCAAAATAAGGCCAATCAAGACCTGTTCCCACCAATCTAGTGGCTTAAGCCAGACCAAATACTACCTGCCAGGCCAGCACAACAGTCCTAAAGGGAAGTCTGAAGGAGGCTTAGCAAAAGTATGTTTTATTTCCTTATATTCACCAAAAAACTTAAGCTACTTTCACAATCTCTAAGTATTCATTCACCCTTAGTGACGAATACCTTAACATTTTTAGTTCTCCTAAAGGGAGAAATGAAGATTCATAATTCCCCACTTTGAAAATTAAAAAACATAAGTTTTGGAGTTTAAAAATTTAAATAAAAGGGATTGTTGAGCGTCAAACTTGCTTCTGTCTATAACGCCCAAGCAAGTTATCACTGTTGTAAATATTTCCTAATTTTAGGACTAAAACCCCTTCATATCTTGGAAGGCCCCTCCTTTCATGAGTCTTTGTGAGATACAGGGCTTCCCAATATCCTGCCAATAAGTTACCATTTTTTCACAAATTAGACAGAATTATTTCCCCATCAACTGCCACCAAGAACTCTGAGTGACACGTTATGTCCTTAAAACTCCATTTCCCTATCTCTGAAATTGGGGATATTATGACCTGTGCTGCCAACCTCATGAAACTGAGGGGGTTAAATGACATAACAGAAATTAAATTACCTACAGAATTGACAAATGCCTTCCACAAGACTCTGTGCTTTCCTCTTAACATTCTCTGAAAATATTGAGAAAACATATTTCACAAAAATCTCCTAGTTTTTGTCAAAATGGAAATGATTTATTCTTTTTTTTCAATGTTTTATTTTTGAGAGAGAGACAGAGACAGAGACGGAGAATGGGGAGGAGCACAGTGAGAGGGAGACACAGAATCTGAAGCAGACTCCAGGCTCTAAGCTGTCAGCACAGAGCCTGACATAAGGCTTGAACCCACGAACCATGAGATCATGACCTGAGCCAAAGTCAGACACTTAACCGACTGAGCCACCCAGGTGCCCCGCGGAAATGATTTATTCTTAAACAGTTATTGTCAAGATCAAGTGAGATCATATATGTAAAAACAACAAACCAATCCCTAGCATATCAGAAGCACTCAAAAACATTTTTCTTCTTTCCTCTTAATAAGAGAAAAAGAATGATCCAATTTCAAACTTTATGATGATTATGAGCCATCCAAAACCATAGAATGTCTAGTTGAATATACTTTGCAAGTACAATCAAAGATGTATCAAAAACAGAAGTAATGTAAATTGATAAGAATATGAAAATATAATCACTCCTTCCTGGTTTATGTTCTCTTATTAGCTGTAGGATCTTTTTAACTCACTTAACCTCTTTGATCCTCAGTTCCTTTATTTGTAGAACAGGGATAATTACATCTACCTCTCAGAGTAACAATTAGGATAGAAATACAGAAGGTATGGGGCTATGGTTTATAAAACTCTTACATGTTGTGCAGACACTATTTATCATCATTGTCATCAACTTAATATTTACTGAGATGTACCTGCTCTAAGAACCATCATATGTACACACACACACACACATTAATTTTACTTACCCATTGTAAATACACTAGGCTGAAGATATAAAATACAAGTATAATGATATGGCTCTTAATTTTTCTCTTGACAAAATTCCCAGCAACAAGAGACGTTGCCAATAATGTAGTGGCCCCTTGCTTAAGATCGACAGGACGGCGTTGTTAGGACTCCAGCAAAAACCAGGAATTAAAACCAGGAATTAAACCATGTTGATTTCAAGCTTCATTAGAACTTGGGCAAGCATGCCTATGAAGACCACCTGAGAAAAGGATATACCTAGCCAAGCTCTCATTCACCATTAACCACACTCTGTGTTTACCACAGCAAAACACAACCCCATTATCCTATGGACTTCTTGCTTGGAGTAAATCAGATTTTCTTTTGCATTTATCTTTAATCTTATAATAAATTAAGAAAGTCAATTGAAAATGTCATATTTGCTACACTGTATCAACCAAAACTTTAAAATAATAAACCCATGATTGATGATAGATAGATATTGATCAATCAATTGACAGATCAATCATACCTGATAGAGTTTTAGCTACTTGACTCTATGTGAGGTAAGCTATGGAGAATTTCATTCTTTAGTTTGCTCCAAATCAATAATTTCTCAAAAACATGGCCTCTGAGAAAATGTACTTCCAACCAATAAAACTTAAACAGGACAGTCCTTGAAGGCAACTCATTAAACTTTACAAATGCAGGGTGAAACAACTTCCTTAATGTGGAAAATTGTGACTAAATAATAGGACAAAACCATGAGGAAAATTGAGATATTTTTCATTAGTCTTTCTTAAAGGCATCATAAATTATGTATATTTTAAATAAAATTACTAAAATCACTTTTTTGGAAGTCCTTCTTAAACACTCAGGTTAAAGGTGTTCTATAGAAAGATCATCACTGTAAAAGGGTGTGCTTATCCAAGATTAAACATACAAGGATGCTATTAGGGAAAACACCTTGTGAGAGAAAACAGAGGGCGCTAAAAAGGCTAGGCAAACCATCGAGTACAAAGCACTCTAATCCCAAATGAAGGAAAGGAGGAGAGTAGGTTGGGTTAAGGCATCCTAGACTGTCATGCAGTCATAGGAAGTTTTGGCAAGACCATCAGGGAGTCCTCAAGCCAAAACTGCCATCAGAAGAGTCCCACATCTCCTTGGAATAGGCCCACCTTACTATCCTTCACTCCTTCACTGTCCAGGAGCAGCTGGTGGGCAACATCCCCTGAACACACAAGCTTGGATTTCAGAATGCAGCAGCTGATGCTCTTGATCAATTACACTTAGAGATTTGCAAGGCACAATCTCATGGCTGCCACTAGGGCATTTCCAATTAAATATATATTTAAATACATAGGGCATTTCCAATTAAATATATTTCATATATACATAATACATATTATATATACATACATATAATACTATATATGTTATATATATGTTACATGCATATCCTCTTAATTTATTTCATTAATATGATGATCATTATGGAAAATAATTTCACTGTAGTTAATAAATACACCAAGGGGGGAAATATCTTCATTTGCTCCAGCTACTGTGTTTGATGAGAACTGTTTCTTGAAATAATGGCTAGTTGACCAAGTGAAATATACTTTCTCCATCTCTCCCTTACCCTCACAAGGAAAAAGAGCTGTTAAAATATTTTGCTAATGTCTGGAACAAAAGTTGTTCTGTGTTTATTAACAGGTAGAATAACTATTGCATTAAATACTAACACATGAGAGTGTGGCTCGCTCTCTCATCTTTCATTTCCTTGTTCAGTGTGGCTAGATTGGTAAACTGACTAAGAGTCTAAAACCTCAAGGTTCCTTCATCATTTTTTAATCTCCTATATATTTCAGCAACCCACAGGGCAATAAGGTCCTGTAGTCTAGATCTGGAATTTGAAACTAAAACTGCCAGTCTCATGCAAGACTTAAGCCTAAGACATATGCTCCAAATTTCCTTTCCCAAAATGTTGTTCTGAGGAGCAATGAACCCTGGTCCAAGTGCACTTTGTTTCCGTTTCATTTTACTTATTGTGTTCACTTCTTCTCCAGGAACCTCAAAGAGATGGAGATACTTGGGTCTTGGGATATAATTACATTTTAGTACTAATTTACTATTATAGATTATAATAAATTAAAGATTCACTTATAAATAATATACCAAAAATGACGTCAGCAAGATAGAGACTAGGAGATCCCAGCCCTTACCCACACTTATACACAATGATAAAGTCAACTATCCATGGGTGAGAATAGCTCTGGGAGAACCCTGGAGTGTAGTTCAAGGGCTGCATTGACCCAGGGGAGCACAGAGACTGGGAGTAACAATATATAAAAGGGGTAAAAAGCATTCTACCTGTATTGCCCCCTCTCTGGCCTGGCATGTCACCATAAGGAATCCTGTCAGCCACGAGTTCTTCCCATGAAAGAAGTCAAGTAGAGGACCTCAGCAGCCTTTGCCACTGAGGGTCACAGCAGCCTAGCTTCCACTTCAGAGAACCCCCACAGTCTTCATGCAGACCCCAGCTGCTGGACCTGCCTAGAGCCAGAGGCACCACATCCCCTTAAGATGGAGCTGCCAAGAGCCACCTCTCCTCTCCTTGGAGTCAGAAATACTTCTTCTCCCACCTCACTTCCAGTGATGCCACCCCTGTACCTGAGAACTGACACCCACTATGAAGCATGTGCCTACATATGGTCCTGGCACCCACTAGTTCCACCACACATGCACCCACTTGCTCAATGGACCTGCCACCCACTGCAGCTACACACATGCACCCGCCGGACCAGGTGCTTGCTACAGTTGTTTGGACATCTACATTCCCACCAGACCCAACACGCATGCCTCCTTCGATTGCACCACTGTAAACCCCTAGCATTGGCACCCCCATGCATCCCCCAACATACATCTGGATGAGGAGCCACTATTCAACTCGCCCAGCTGACATCCTTACACCAGCCTGTAGGAGGTCTTTCCCTACCTCAGCCAGTGCATAATATTTAGAAGGGATGATGCTTCTTCAAATATGAATACAATGGGCATCTGGGTGGTTCAGTCGGGTAAGCATCCCACTTTGGCTCAGATCATGATCTCACAGCTCATGAGTTCAAGCCTCACGTTGGGCTCTGTACTGACATCTCAGAGTCTGGAGCCTGCTTCGGATTCTGTCTTCCCCTCTCTCTGCACCTCCCCGACTCTCATTCTCTCTCTCCCTCTCTCTCCCTCTCTCTCAAAAATAAATTAACATTAAAAAAATGGGAGGACAATAATGCAAGGCTACCAGGAACAGGAAAAACCAAGGAACCATGACACCACCAAAGGAACATAATAATTTGCTATAGCCAACATCAAAGAAATGAAGATCTACAGATTACCTGAGAATAATTCAAAACAATTTTTTTAAAGATCACTGGGCTACATGAGAACACTGACACAAAACTCAATGAAATCAGGAGAAAAGTACCTGAACAAAACAAGAATTTCAACATAAAGACAGATATCTTAAAAACTATTACACAAATTATGGAGCTGAAGACTACAATGTCTGAGATAAAAACACAATTGAGAGCTTCAACAGCCTACTCAATCAAGCAAAGAATGAGAAATTTTGAAGAGGGGTATTTGAAATTATGCAGACAGAAGAGAAAAGAAAAAAGATGAATGGGGGGAAAAAAGCCTAAGGAATGTATGGGATACACATTATGGGAAGAAGAAGAAGAAGAAGAAGAAGAAGAAGAAGAAGAAGAAGAAGAAGGAGGAGGAGGAGGAGGAGGAGGAGGAGGAGGAGGAGGAGGAGGAGGAGGAGGAGGAGGAGGAGGAGGAGGAGGAGGAGGAGGAGGAGGGAGAAAGGGGCAAAAAACTTATCTAAAGGAAGAATGGCTAAAATTTTCCCAAATTTCAAGAGAGAAATCAACATCCAGATTCATGAAGCCCAAAAGACCTAAACAGGATCAATCCAACAACCCACCAAGACATATGACAATTAAATTGTCCAAAGTCCTGGGCAAGGAAAGAAATTTGAAGGCAGCAGAGAAAAGTGACTCACCACATATAACGGAAGCCCCATAAGATTATCAGTGGATTTCCCAGCAAAAATCTTTCAGGCCAGGAGAGAGTATGATGATATATTCCAAGTTCTAAAAGGAAAACACTACCAAACAAGGATTCTATACCTGGAAAAATTACTCTTTAAAAGTGAAGACGAGGAAAAAAAATGAAGGAGAGATAATGTCTTTCCCAGACAAACAAACACAGGGAATTTGTCACCACTGGACCTGTCCTACCAAAAATACTGAAGGGAGTTCTTCAAATTAAGAAAGCACTGGGGGCACCTGGGTGGCTCAGTCCATTGAGCATCTGACTTTGGCTTGAGTCGTGATTTCGAGGTTAGTGGGTCCGAGCCCCCACATCAAGCACTCTACTGTCAGCGCTGAGCCTGCTTGGGATTCTCTGTCTACCTCTCTCTCTGCCCCTTCCCCACTCACTCTCTATCTCTCAAAAACAAATAAACATATAAAAATTAAAAAAAAAAAAAAAAAAAAAAACACTTGGGTGGCTCAGTCATTAAGCATCTGACTTTGGCTCCCGTCATGATCTCGTGGTTTGTGAATTCGAATCCCACATCGGGTGAGCTCAAGCCCTGCTTCAGGTAAGCTCCTGCCTCACTTCACTTTAAATGGGTATAATAAAATAGAAAGATTAAAAATTAACAAACTAAGCATTTGAATAAAGATGTGAGCGAGTTTTAGCGGCGCCTGGGCGGCTCAGTTGGTTAAGCCTCCAACTCTTGATTTCGGCTCAGGTCATGATCTCAAAGTTGGTGGGATGGAGCCACACAACAGGTTTTTGCTGACAGCATGGAGCCCATTCAGGATTCTCTCTCTGCCCCTTCCCCACTCTCGTGCCCGATCTCTTGCACTCTCTCTCTCTCTCAAAAATAAGTAAACTTAAAAAAATATAAATAAAAATAATAAAAAACAGCAGAACAAAAATGGAGGAAATGAATGGAAGGAAATAAAAGTGAAAATTAACAAACCGAAAAATAAAGAAATTAAAGAGAATAAGAACCCCATTGTTCCTTTTTTTTTATGTTTATTTTTAAGAGGATGAGCTTGAGCAGGGGAGGGGCACAGAGGAGGGGGACAGAGGATCGGAAGCAGGCTCTACACTGACAGCAGTGAGCCTGCCTGATGCAGGGCTCCAACTCAGGAACCTGTGAGATCACCCAGGCACCCCCTGCCATTGTGCCTTAATTGACATACTTAAAAGACAATGTGTTCAAGAAAATAATCAGCACACAAAATTTTAAACAAATGCATAGCTTCCTTAAGAAAAAATAATTAACATACAAATACAAAGTGGAAATTACTAATACAACATAAGTATCCCAATCCATATTAACTATCTGAAGTTTATTTATCTTGAGAGAGAGAGAGCGCGCATGTGCACGTGCGCTCATGGGGGAGGGGCAGAGACAGGCGCAAGTACTGACAGCACAGAGCCTGACACAGGGCTCAATCTCATGAACTGTGAGATCATGACCGCAACCAAAACCAAGAGTCTGACACTTAACCAAGTGAGCCACCCAGGCCCCCCCAATCCATATTAAGTATCTAAATGTTATTACATACTCAAATTCTCTGACACCCAGGCCAGTTTGATTCCAAGTTTTACTACAGTGTAGGGATTCCTAGCATTTTGGTGGATGAGTTACTTGAGAATTAATTTTATAACTCACATTTGATGTCTTTTTTTTTTTTAGAAATTATGGTTTTCAAATATCTATGTCTAATCAGCAGAACTTTCAAAATCAATTAGAGCAAAAAGGTGAATGTTTAAATATGCTTATCATCTGAGGCAGGTGTTCTCATCGACATACGATACCCCGATTCACAAATATAAGGTCAATATAAAACTGTATGTCTTGAGAAAGGAGAGAAGTTTAGGGTGGCAACATACATGATAAATTGAAACACAATATCACATATTAAAATTCAGCATTACAATCGGCTTTTCTTCACAGGGTACCCCAATTCTAGTTTTGTACAGGGATTCATGAGTTTTCATAGGTGACTCTATACATAACCGCATTATACATATTTATTTATAATTTGTTCACAGAAGTGTCCTAGAAAGTAGTAATTTCAATGGCTAAGTTATCTTTCTTAAGGCTGTAAATACCTACTGATATCCATGGTCTTTGTAACACAACTAAACTGGACTCCTCAGACCCACATGTCTAGGTAAAGCTACATGACTGAGTTCTGGCCAGTGGAAGTGTTCAAGTGGTATTTGCCACTTCCAAGCCTAGACCCCTAAAACCAGTATCACGTTGGTAAATATGGAACAACCACCTATTGCAGAGGGTGGCAGCAGAGTCCTGGTTTGTAGTATTTGCCAATTTCTGTGATATAAATATTCCCACCATGCCTAAATTCAAGGTACCAACATAGCATCACTAAACATGGAGTTGGAAAGATGTATTATATAGTATTTCTACCATACAAATATAATAAATATAAATAACCTCAAGAGCACAAAAAACAGCAAAATGTAATAATATAATTAGGAAATGATGATATAATATACTAATATATTAGTATACGAATACTAATATAAATTAGTTTAACTGGAAGAGTATATAATTTGATTTTTAATAATCATATTTAAAAACAAACTCAAAAATTCCTAAAAAAATGAGCTCTCACAAGCCAGTATAAGCCAACTCCAGCACACCACTGCTAAAAAACCTTCCATGTGATATTTCATACCCTCATTCCTTCCTTGTTCCCTAGCCAAATAAATGCCTAGGATTCAGTAGAAGTTTGGGGATCCGTAGAACCACAAGAGTAAGCCTGGGTCCCCGACTGACTGCAGGGAGCAGATTCCCATCTCTCCTGATCCTACTCACCCACACTGGATTGAGAGTAAGAAATAAGCCTTAGTGTGTTAAGATATGTGGGGTATATGTTGCAAGAGCTGATACTGACTACCCGACTAAATGCACCATTATAAAAACAAATGAATTCTCTCACTCATCAATTCCCACATTTTGTGAATTGCCAAACCCAGATGCGAATGTTTTATAAAATACAGATTCCTGAGCCCCTGGAGATTAACATTTTTCAGGTGCAAGGTCCAAGACTTTTGGGAGAGTCTTAGACAGGTTTGGGAACCACTGATCCAATTCGACCTATTCCTGCCCAACTGTTTTTAACCAAAGCATCTTTACAGCTTTGCAAAAGGAAAGTATTATCTAAAATAAATTGGGGTATGGGACACCTGGGTGGCTCAATTGGATGATCGTCCAACTTCAGCTCAGGTCATGATCTCATGGTTTGTGGGTCTGACCCCTACATCAAGCTCTGTGCTGGCAGCTCAGAGCCTAGAGCCTGCTTCCGATTCTGTGTATCTCTCTCTCTCTCTCTCTCTCTCTCTCTCTCTCTCTCTCTCTCTGCCCCTCTCCCGCTCATACTCTGTCTCTCTCTCTCTGTCTCTCTCAAAAATAAACATTTAAAAAAATTTTTTAAATAAATGGGAGCATAACTAGAATAAGCCTATCTCCAATTTTAGTATATGTGCTGCCAAAGCGAGCACAGAATAAGCCTATCTCAAATTCAAAATTGGTTGAAATTTTTCTTTCATCTTAAAAATGTATTCAAATTCTATACATTTTGTTCCATAGTATATCTGTATTACTTTAGTATTATAAAAATATTTCAAGTTACTTACCAGTTAGGTTTCTTGACTCCCTCCCTCTTCTCACTCCCCAAAAACTGTGAAGTAAAAAAAATTAATGCTTCAGGAATACATGCCTAGTGGGGTCATATGATCCAGTGCTACATTTGGGAACCATATCAATATTCCAGTACTCTAATTCCAGGGGAAGTGCTCCTAATAAGCAGTTAACCAGACTGCTTGAATACCTCTAGAGATGGGGAGCTTATTACTCATTCAGGCTGCCTTTTTCATTATTTAATACCTCTGAACATTTAACAGCTCTTCCTCATAAGAGCTAGAATATAAATCTATTATTTCAAGGCTTTATGTTTGTTCTTTTGGACCCCCCCCCCACACACACACACACACAAATTAATTCCTACCCATGTGATAGTCCTCTAGTCCTGTAGGACAGCTATCATGTTCTACACCCCTGATTTTTCTATTCTACAAGCCTAATAAAGTTTGTAGAAAAACAAAAAGCTACTCTATTTGCCAAAGGAAAACAAAGAAAGATTTACAGAAAACATTTAGATTCAGTCCTATAGTAAAAGTAGTGAGTTGATAGGCAAGGAGGGAAGTAGGTGCCTGAGGAGGAAACTGAACAAAATTTCTGTTAAAGTTTGTTATATTCAAGATCAACCAGGGGCTCCTTGGGTGGCTCAGTCAGTTAAGTGCCCAATTCTTGGTTTCGATTGAGTTCAAGCCCCGCATTGGGCTCTGCACTGAGATCACAGAGCCCACTTAGGATTCTCTCTCTCCTTTTCTCTCTCTTCCCTCCCCCCTGCTTATGCACTCTCTCTCTCAAAAAAAATTAATTAATTTTTAAAAAAGTTTTTTTTAAGATCAACCAGAAATTGAGTTAGGACATATAGGTAGAGGACAATAAGGGGAAAAAAGTTGGAAAGGTAAGATAGTCTATTTCTTGGCTACAACAGCAGCATTGGGATCACCTGAGAAATGTTAGAAATATAAGGTGGGAATGAAATTAGGAGTGACAGAAGGTAGAAGGTGAAAGGAGAGATGTGGAAGAAAGAGGGACTCGGTGGGTGCTGTTATTTTTACTCTACACAAAGGAGAGTCAAGATACTAAGTAGAGGGGATAAGGTATGAAAACAGGAATAATAATAAAACTAAAAATAATACCAAACTGGGGTGCCTGGGTGGTTCAGTCAGATAAGCATCTGATTCTTGATTTGGGCTCAGGTCATGATCTCACATGTTATAAGTTCAAGCCCCATGTTGGGTTCTGCACTGAGAGCGTGGAGCCTGCTTGGGATTCTCTCTCTCCCTCTCTACCCTTCCCTGGCTCGTGCACACTTTCTCTGTCAAAATAAACAAATAAACATTAAAATAATAATAATAATAATAATAATAATAATAATAATAAATAATACCAAACTATCGAACACTGGAGGGAAGAAAGAGAGGAGGTAAAGAGGTGGTCAGATGAACAAAATTTTCCTATTTCATAAAAGGGAATAAATAATGTCTTAAGTTGATAGAGGAAGAGTTGTAAGTGTATAACTTAAAGTTATGGAATAACCACCAGAAGATCTTAGGGCTTCCTCTAAGCTGTGGGACTGCAGGTAAAGGTATTATATCAAAATAAAACAGGGACGCCTGGGTGGCTCAGTCAGTTGGGCATCCGACTTTGGCTCAGGTCATGATCTCACGGCTTGTGAGTTCAAGCCCTGCATCAGGCTCTGTGCTGACAGCTCAGAGCCTGGAGCCTCTTCAGAGTCTGTGTCTTTCTCTCTCTGCCCCTCCACCACTCGCTCTCTGTCTCTGTCTCTCAAACATAAACAAACATTAAAAAAATTTTTTTAATAAAATAAAATAAAAATGCCACAGGCCCCACCCCAGACTTACAGAATCACACAATGTATTTTAATAAGATCCCCATGTGATTAACACACACAGTAAAGTCTGAGAAGCACAGATGTAATAGGCAAGCTAGAGTCTTGGCAAATGCTTTAGCACTCAGAGGAGAGAGAAACAGAAAATTTGATGTCACAAACACAAAATCCACAAGAAATGATCATGGGAAAAATCATAACTTTTTTAGTATTTTCAGTGCTTACAGTCTCTAAAGGTTATAGCCACACTCTTTGTTATAGCTAAGACCTGAACTTTATCTCATCGGGAATGGGGAATCACTGAGCCAGAGAATGACAAAGGTAAACCTGAGTTCTAGGACCCTCCCTTAGGTACACATGGAACGTCAGAGTAGGAAGTACAGTGCTTCCAGAGCACCGCTAATTTTGCGCAGTTTTGTGTGATTCCCCAGGTGCTGGCGAATACAAGATGGTATATAAACATTCCGTAACTCATATATGTTCCTTCTTTAAACAATTTAAACAGTTTCGTCTTGTATGATGAAAGCAGTCTCCTTTCCTCTGACTCTGGAGATTTCTTTGTCCCTCTGCCTGTATCCAGGGTTACAATGCCAATCCTCATTTCAAATTCAAATTGGCCTTTGTCTCTAGTGCAAAGATGTCACTGAATCTGTTTGCTCACTGGCATGGTCCACTCTATGTATGAGAGAGCAGTTAACTAGTGCTGGATGAGGATTCTGGGTCTGATGAGCATGTTTTGTTTCCTCTGTGGTGTCCTGGACCCCAGAGTCCTACCTATTTCAGAATAACTAAGGATTCATACCCGCTTTTGTAAATTAAGAGAAGCAGACAAGAGAGAGAAAAAGGTGAGGGAAAAAAACACCATGATGTATCTATACTATTATTCATGCTTTCCCAGTGTGTTGTGGGCCACCCTTTCCCCATCCTCAATCCCGTGGTCTAGGAAGACCTCCTCCACCTGCCATTCGAGGGGGGGGATGGAGGAAGTCAGCTCTGCCAATCAGAGCACAGCATCAACCCTGCTCAGTGATAGATTCAGCGTAGGAATGCACCAAGCCTCACTAGTGAGAACCACACCTAGGACTTTTGTAGAAATCATCAGGAAACAAATTGTCTTCCTACTTTACACTGGTGTCCAAATTCCAAGCATATATTCCTAGAGCCGCTGGTGGCCATCTTTGCTCCACTCCACTCCCAGAGCCCATCTGACAATGAATTACCCACAGAAGAAAACAGAACTTCAGGATGAGAAGACAGACTGCTGATGATGTTATGAAGTTCTGCCTACTTGAGTCATGCATGAAGGCTGTCCTAGACTTGGCCTTCACTGTTTAGGAGCCAATAACTTCCCTTCAGCTTAAGCATGGTAAAATTTAATGTATGATATTTGCCATCAAACAGTGTCTTTACTTATAATAAGGAGATGAAAAGGGAAAAAAATCTATTCAGGCAAATGACATGGATTGAGTTTGAGACTGCCCTCCCTGGATCACAGAGACAGCACACACTTGCTGGGCAAAGCACAAAGCCAAAATAGGCAAGGAGAGGGCTAACTAAAGGCTGGCATCTAAAGCTGCACTGCCTGAGTTTGTAGTTTGGCTCATTAGTGAATTGAGTGATGGTGAGCAACTCATTTGACCCTTCTATGTCTCTGTTTCCTCACCTACAACCTGGAGTGAGTGATAGAACCTACTCTGCAAGGTTGATAAATGAATACACTGAGGTAATAACATGAGGTACCTAGAAGAGTGACTGGCACTGAGAAAACATTTGTGAAGACTATTTTTTAAGTTCTTTTTTGAAAGAGAGAGAGAGAGATATAGAGTGTGAACAGGGGAGAAGGGCAGAGGGAGAGGGAGAATCCCAAGCAGACTCCACATTCAGCATGGAGCCCGACACCAGGCTCGATCCCACAACCGCAAGATCATCACCTGGGCCGATATCAAGAGTCAAATGTTCAGTCGGCTGAGCGACCCAGGCACCCTGGCTATTTTTTTAAAATCCTTCCTTCCCTCTTCTCTTCCTCCCTCCTTTCCTGAGTCCATTGCTTCTTCTTCAAATCAGAGACTATACAGCACTCAGGAACCAGAGATGGACACACGTCGGTCTGGTCCTCAGGAATCTCACAGTCTGTTGGAGAAGACCTCGTGCCCACTATGTGTTTGCATCCATGTGCCACATGTACAATGATTAGCGTAAAGGACCTAAGAACTCACAGAGAAGGAATTCCCCTCCCATCATCATAGTGGTCAAGGAAGGTTTCTGGAAAGGCATCACTCAGAGCATACACCACAGTCACTGCAGGTATGGTGGTGATGCCATGGGCAAAGGCCCCCTTAAGGAGATTTATAGGAACATCCCACATCAACTCCCTCCCTCCTAATACATGAAGCATTTCAAGGTGGGCCAAATACAAAGCTGTGTAGGTAGTGTGAGCACAGCAGATGCTCAAATTAACATGACGTATTATTCCTGAGAAAGTATGTTTAAGCTGGGTTGGGACTTAAAAAAAAGATCTCTAATTGCTGCCAATGCTCTAATTGTCCTTGGAAATTATGAAGGTTGGGGCTTGTGAGTCAATATAAAGGGGAAAGTGGGATCCTGGTGGTTCTATTCTTAGGGTATGAAAAATCGAGTAAAAAAAAAAAAAAAAAACAGAGTTAAGGCTGGTGATTAATGTGAACTAATAGGGTCTCAGGAGTGTTTCAGTCCACAAAGGTGAGTTGTAGAATATGCCTCCAGATAGTTGTGGGAATTCTCCCCAAAGCCTCACCTCTAGCAATAGACACCCTGATAGAGCATGTTGCCAATTTCCATACAGCTGAACCACGGAGGCCAAATGCTTCTGTTTATGAAAACTATTCTGAGCTATAATTCTATAAAATTTGAGTAATTCAGATGGAAGATGCAAAATAACAGATTTTAAAAATGGTGGACACACATATATTCAAACTCAAAACCCCACGTGTCTATCACAACTATATACATATGGTGCACTCACCCACACAAGGCACACAGTGTATACCACAGGGATACTAACAGTCACAATATTATATTCTTATACACACATCCTTCATATATTCACACCAAACACACATGCCACTTGCATACACCTTTCCCACCACACTCACACACCCAAGACACAGCCACCATATGTGCCAGACCAGATAAGTCACTCCAAATTTACATATCAGCTCACCCCCCAGACAGTTATCCAAAAAAAGCACATTAGCACACACATACACTTCCTCCCTCCCTCTCTCTCTCCCTCTCTCAAATTACACCCCGAACCTGAGACTGAATTTTTTTCTTTTAAGAGATATACAGCTTCATTTTTAATGTTTATTTTTTTTTTTGAGAGAGAGAGAGAGAGAATGCATGTGAGCAGGGACAGGACAGACAGAGAGGGGGACAGAGGACCCCAACCAAGCTCCATCTTGACAGCAGCGAGCCCGCCCAATACTAGGCTCCAACTCAGGAACCCATGAGACCATGACCTGAGTCAAGTCGGATGCTTAACTGACTGAGCCACCCAGGCGCCCCCACACCTTCATTTTTAATGCAGAGAGGCAATAGAAAGGAACAGAGGAAGCATTTTCAAGTTTTAAATGACCAAGATGTCCCAATACATCAAGACTCAACAGGTTTTGCAAGACCAAGCTAAAGGTGTCCTGAGAGATGTTCAGCACATTTAATTCACTCAACGTCCAGGGATGACAATGAAGAGTCTGATAAAGCAGCCTACAGAGCCCTGCATAAGGCAAGCCCTCTGAACGCAGAGCTGGTGTGACAGTAATGGTGAGAAAACTACTCTGTGTCTTTTCTTGTCTCTACCTTCATGCCTTTTCCAGGAATCTACTGGGCTCCAACCCCTCAGGTGAGATAAGGGCTGGTGAGAGGTGAGAGCACTCCATTTTTGCCCTAACAGTGGCAGCAGAAATACCCCAGGACAAAGGCCACAGCCATTTAAACTGGCCTCCCCTGAATGGCTGTCACAGTAGAAAATTATAAGAGAGGAAGAGGGGATTCCACTGAGTAAATACTATGAAGTAATCCTGGGCTGAGTGCCCCAACCACCTTTTCTTGTTTATTCTTCACAGCATTCAAAGTTCCCTTAATATGGTCCCATTCTACATGTTCTGTATATTATATTGAGTAGCTTGTCCAAATGCACACACTTTGGGACTGGATTTGAACTCAGATCTTCCTAGCTCCTAAGACATAGCTCCTTCTACATGTATTTATCTGGCCTGTTAGTACTGTAGTTGGCATCACACTCATACACAGAGACTCAGGATGAGGCCGGTGGATATTTCCATGAAAAACAACCAAAGGAAAACCTCAATACCTCTTCATTCATGTTAGAACAAAAGTATAATTAACACTTACTGATTTTTAAATTGTTGGGAGTAGGCTGCTATACTGCCATGTGAATGATATTTGGCCAAGGGCGTCAGCTGGTATGGAAATGACCACTTCTGTGGACTTGTGCATACATGTCACTCCAAAAGAAAAAGTGAGAAGCATCCCCTGTCCCTACCACACTACAAGCTTCCCCCCTCATTTGTCTCCCTTAAGATAAATGCATCTCATCTGGCTTTAACCTCTAGTGCTGGGTACATGGTACATGCCTGTAGAGTAAATGACTGAAGTAATGAAGAAAATGTACTGCTTTACATGAAACAGTGTAACCTTACGGAGCCCCCAAACCTGGCAGCAAGATCATTTGTGTGAAATGGCACACACTGGGCTTGGGAATGAATCCACAATGTGGAGACAGAAATGGCAAGGCTGATGTTGCTAACTCATCATGCGAAAGCTTGGGTCCTTTGAAGTCAGAACATCCTCTCTGAGGAACGAGATCATAGATTTCTTCCCAGGAACCCTGTTTCTGACACCTGGGGGGAATCTGCCATGCCTTTTGGTTCAGTAATCCCACTGGGGTTTATAGGTTTTCTCTTAGGTACCACAGTAGTGAACAAGAGCACAAATACTAGCTCCCACCTAATGAATGAATTTCTAAGGGAAAAAGTTTTTCAATTTTGCAAAATTATGGAAAATGCTCTGAAACATTGATCCTCTAATCTGTTGCTATTAGGTGAAAGAATAGATGAACCAATTAATTAAAAGTAGAAGGGAAAGTAGGAAAGGCACAAGAAGAGAGGGAGAGAGAAAGGAAGGAGAAGATAAACAATGGAGTGAAGGAATAAATATTAGGTATTATTATAAGCAAAGCACTCTGCTCCACCCAATTCTTGCATTATCACATTGGATCTGAAAAACAGCTACTATTATTATCCCCATTTTTAAGATGGGTAAACTAAGACTCAGAAAAAATAAATTGCTCATGCAAGGCTCACACAGATAACACGTTAGGTAGTTAGGTTCTTGGCCCAATACCCACTCTATGGAACTTAAATTTTCTCTTTAAGGAAAGATTAGGGTTTTAAGAAGATTAATCTGCAAGCATTTTGAGAGACAGCAACATATAACACTGGGAGGCCTGACCAGCTGCTATAGGAATCCATGAAAGGGGCATAGACTCTCTGCCTAAAAGTACTTGATAAAAATTTTGCCAGGAAATCAGTTGAAGAAATACCAAATACACAGTAAAATTAGTATAGATTAAGTGAGAATGAAGACATGAGAAAAAGGTTTAAGAATCGGTAAACATTCCTGTAATTGGAAGGCATTTCTGGCATTTATTAATTCACTGAACACCTACAATGTGGACAGGTATATAGGGAAACAATAATCAGCAAACTGAACCCCATTTGTGTGCATCACACAGCCTAAATGGGAGACTAACAAAAGAATTTCAATTCGTAGAAGTTTTTGATATGTGACATGATAGTGATAAGTAAATGGAAGGAAGAGGGACCCCAGTTCTGGACCAAGGGAGGACCCAGGAACTCTGTGCACAAGAAGAGATCCCTTACTATGTTCTGAAAACCCAAAAGAAGTCCTCAAGGTGAGAGAGTAAAACTGGGAAGAAAGAAAGGAACTAGAGAAATCTTGGAAGGCAGTGGACATGTAAACAAGTGGAAGCTTGATTTTCACACTCTGACCTTACTTCTCACCTCTATCCCTTCTTCACAGTTAAGACCAGGCATCAGCACAGTCTGCCCAGCAGCCTCTACCCTGGGGTGAGCAACTGCTCTCTGCTTACAGAGAACTCATCAAAGCCATTTGGGACCATGGTCTGTTATGGCAACGTCTCCCCCGTGGCTTCTAAGTACGTTAATTTCATTTTGCTCTGTGAAAAGATAAAGTATAATAGGAAAATGCTTTAAACAAAGGTAAGATCCAAGAATGTCTCACATTGCCACTTGAGCAAATGTTCCATGTGCCATTTTTATTAATGCTATCAGAAAAGGATTTTGCTGGCCTTGAGTGGGGAGCTTAAGTGTCTTTTCTGGAGTTGCTGTTTGTGCTGTGGGAAATTACATTTGCTCTCTGGGGTTCCTGTGTTGATGGAATGTATTTATTTCCTCCTGGAATAAAAGTAAATAATTCTGAAGGGAAACCAAAAAGTTCAGGCTTCCAGGACCACCCTTGTTTATTACCTAAATGTACAAAGAATCCATCACTTTGGAACTGGCCAGCTGTGAGGTGTACAGGTGATTGTTTAATAGTGATGGTCTGTATGGTCTCAGCCCATGATAGCTATCACATAATGCATACAGCTGTCAGGACTGGCACACAGCATAACACAGGAGGATGTCACAACCCAGAGTTATGCAATCTTGCAGTGCTGAAGATAATGTCCACTGTCTTTCTCATTAATCTTCTAACACAAAGTTTTGTTCTAAATCTTTTAAAAAAAGAAAAAAGTCAACAAATATATTTGCATGCCTATGTGTATGTCTGTGTGTATATTCAGGTATAAATAGCTAGAGTGATAAAGATCATTCTCATTGAATGATTCCAGGTTCACACACCCTGCCTCCCCTACTTTCTCAAGATGAATCCAATCTTAAAAGATACAACTGTTTTATGCGCCATTTATGTGGAAAATCTGACCTGCAGGCCATTCGTGCCAGTTAATTAATTTTCCTTTGCTCGCCAAGGCAGCTGTCACAGAAGTGGAGGATGCTCTCATTTTATGCGTAAATTGTGTAGGGAAGCATTCTTAAAATTAGAATGCAAGAAGCCACTCAGCGCTAGCCCCTAAGGGAAAAAATTGGGAGGCTGGAAAATATTCTCAGCCTTCGGTCTCCCTTCCTTCCCATTCGTCCTCTATGCCCTCTCTCTCACAATCCTTGGATTATAAAATTTGTATAATAATTTTTCTTCTATCCACCTTTCAGAAAGGGCCTCTTTCCGTGTATACACTCATGCATTCTGTCAGTCTGTCAGTCAATCATCTGTCCATCTGTTCATTCTATAATTTATTCATTCATCCATTCAGTCATTAAACTGTCAATTTACTACTTCTAAATGTGAAAGACTGTTCTGAGCCACTTCTTCTTGTCCACGTAGTACCTATGTGTACTTTACTCACAGTACTTCCAAAATCAGATCATCTAAATATGGTGCCATATCTGTCTTCCTCGTGGGCAAGAACCAAGCTCTTCCCCTTCCCTCCCTGAGCCATTGCTATTGCCTCTGACTAGAAACTTACCCTCATTCCTTTGATCTCTCTCTTCCTTTCCTTTAGAACTCAGCTAAAATGTCACCTCCTCAGAGGTCTAAAATGCCTTCTCATTATACTCCCTTGCAACATCCTGGTTTATCTCTTTACAGCATGTATCATTATGTGCAATATTCTATATATATCTTTGTTTGCTTTCTTTATCTTTGTCCCCAATTGGCAGCCAGCTCCACGATAGCAGCACCAACTTGGTTTTCACTTCTGAATGCCTAGAACCTACAATACATTGAACAAAACTGTTACTCAGGAAATATTATTAGCGATCAAATGGATGGTCATTTTTATCTTTGCATCTCAAGCTAATCGTCCAGGATTCCACATGCAATAAATAGGCACTTAGTAAAATGTTGGCTGCTTAGAAATAGCTGGATTCTATGAAATCCAGGCTGTGAATTGAAAAAATCTGGAGACAAATCCATTTCTATTTTCCATTTTCTATTTCCTTTCACACTAATGTCTGTCTGTCTATCTCTCTTCCTCTCTCTCTCTCTGTCTTTCTCTCTCTCTCCCCTGCCTGAAATCCTCTGCAGCCATTTGAAATTCTAAATGCTATTGTGAGGCCATCCTGGGCAAGATGGATAATGTTGTTTCAGCAAAGCATAAACCATGAAAGTACAACCAGCTGAGTTCTTAACACTTTTCATGATAGCTTCACATTTATATTAAAAATATGGGTAAGAATGGACAGAATGTATAATTTTAAGTGGGGAGTCACTCACCCGCTTACTTTTGATCTATCGCTTCAATTGGGCTGAGAAGGAAATTTTGACAGAGACAGAATTTTGCCAAGTGTGAGTGGAGAATTTGACCTGAAAGTGTAATTCTCAGATGGACATCATAGAACATTTAGCAGTCCTTCTTCCTGACTGCCTAATAAAATATTCTGTGTTCTTGAGTTATGAACCTAAATTAGGCTCCAAAAATACAGAAAGTGTTGCTCACATTCTGAAGCGGAATGTCTCAGTTGAACAAAAAAAGATGAGGAAGACAGATGGGTGATGCTTTTCTACGCCATTCCCAAACTTCCCATGTTGTTTGGGCTCAGGAAAGAATTGCCAACAGAGGACCAGAATGTTAACACATTTTGTCTTTTAAGAATAAGATTACATTGCAATAGGCAAAAACTTAAAGCAACCTAAATGTTCATCACCTGGCATATAGATAGATAAAATACGATCAGTCAGTACAATGGAATACTACTCAGCAATAAAAATGGATGAACACTGATACATGCTACATGGATGAACTTCAAAAACCTGCTGAATGAAAGAAGACATACACAAGAGACCACATATTGTATGATTCTGTTTATAGGAAATGACCAAAAAAATCAAATTTATAGTCAGAAAGTAAATTAGGGGTTGCCAGGGGTTAGGGGTAGGATGGGAATTAGTTATAAGTGGACAAGAGGAATCTTGTTAGCTGAGTGAAAATGTAAAACTGATTTAAGGTGATGGCTGCATTACTTGGTAAAGTTACTAAAAATCACCAAATGGTACTCTTGAAATACATGACTCTTATGATATATAAAGTACGCCTCAATGAAGTTGTTTTTAAAATCTAAGATTACATTTTTTCTTACACAATTATACCACATTCTTAGCTAAAGTCAGTGCTCCCTTCATGATATTAAAACACAATGAATTTGTTTACAACTCTTTTTATTTACTTATTGTCAAAATTAAACTTGTCTCTAAAAAATAAAATTAGGTTGTTGTTTTTTTCAGAATATTAATTCTGAAAAATGAATTGCCTACTGGAAATGGATGGGTTGAAAAACACTGCTTCTGAACCAAAGTTTTTTTTCTGGGAGATTTTCAATAATAAAGTTTGGAAGGTTTTTTCCCTTAAAAATGAAATATTTTGTCCTTTCATTTGGTTCATTTCACTTGATTTCAGAGATTCTAATTTCTTCTGGGCTAATGGGAGTGGTCAGGTTTTTGTACATCTTCTCAAAGGGAATTAAATTTGCAATTATTCCTAGCATACCATAGACTCTTGCAAACCCGTGTTTCGTGCAGGCTTCAGATCCCTGCTGCAATTAGCATATTTTCAAGGTGAAGTGCAGATGTCAAATTAATGTGGAAGACAGCAGGATTGCCAAAGGCCCGGGTCAATTGGTATTGGTCTAATTGGAAGACATGAGTCTTTCCTGTGAAAAGGTTCTAGGGACTGACATCAGAAACAGGAAAAGTCCTTCATGTGTGAGCAGGGATAGGGAGTGGGAAGGGGGGAGGTGGAAAAAAAAAAAAAAAAGCTAGAAACACGAGAGAGGACTTGTTTTATAGAGCTTCAGAGAAAAGATCACAAGGAGAATTTTGTTATCACTCCTATTTAGCTACCATTATGTGCCAGGCACTGTGTTGGGCATTTTATATGCATTAGCCCATGTAAGTCTGAAAAAAAACTACCTTGGAAAATTCTTCTTCTTCTGCAAGAAAGTGAAGCCCAGAAAGATGAAATTTGCCATATATTATTATTGAGCACTTACTATGTGCCAAGTACTTTTTTTAAGTTTATTTATTTATTTTGAGAAAGAGAGAGAGCATGCAGAGCCCAGACAGTGGAGCTCAAACTCACAAAATCATGAGATCATGACCTGAGCCGAAATCAAGAGTCAGACAATTAACCAACTGGGCCACCAGATGCCCCTAAGCCAAGTACTTTTTTTTAATGTTTTGCTCATTATCAGATTCACTTCTCACAACAATCCATAAAGTAGATGTTATTACTGCCTGCATGTTGTGGATGAGGGAACTGAGGGAGAAGGAATTTAAGAAACATGCCCAAAGTCCCACAGTTAGTGAACCTCACAGGCCCGATCTCCACCTGACATGGATCCCCACACTTTACCACAGCACCACTTGACCTCATGAAAGCTCCAGCCCAGGGTGGAGGTTTGAACTCTGCAAGGGCTTGTGAAAGACTGTGAACTCTCAGGCTGCTGAGCCCTTGCCTGTGCTGTTCCCTGTGACTCCAAATCCAGATCTTTCCTTCAGCCCTGTTTATTTTTTTTTCCTAAGTTGGCCTGCATGGAGCTGTAAGCGAAGAGGGCAGGAGAGAATCCTACAGTCGAGTTTTTAAACAGAGCAGCTCTATTTACTTTAGGGAAGTTAGGGGTTCTTATGAGATTTCATTTGAACAAAAGAAGCTCTGAAGTTATAAAGAAACCATGATTTTAGAGCCAATACAAGGATTACATCTTCTTGAGGGTGATTTGGATATCACCCGACAGTAATGAAAGGAAATGTACTCGGGCATTAGATTTGGGATTGAATCGTGACTGACCCATACCAGTTGTTTGTGATTTGATAAATTCATCTCTTCAATCTTCAGCCTCATTAACTAAAGGGGAAGGATAGTTGTTTATCTTACTGATGTTACAGGGAAGTTATGAGGATCAAATGAGATAATCTACAACAAAGTGCTTTGTATTCTATAAAATAGGCTTGAAATAATAATAATAAATACAAGTGATTTATTGAATCAGTTGCCTGGCATTGTGCCAAGTAAGCTCCTTTACATGGATTATCCTTCATAAACCCCACAATAGCTCTAAGCAATAGGTACCATATTATCCCTATTTAATAGACTAAAAAGTCTAAGCTTACAATTTACCTAGATGTCAGAGCAAGGAAAGGGGTGGCACTTCTAGAATCAGAAACAGGTCTTGATTCATTTTTTAATCACTCTTTTTTTTTAAAGATACATGTCAATGTCACCTCTTTTTAGTAATTCAAAGTGAAATTGATCATTCCCACTTCCATTGTCTCGTGACATATTTGTGCCCCTTTTACGGAACCTAATCACAGTCAACCTTGCATTCAGAAGGTTGTGGGTTGTTGCCTGACCCTCACCAAACTACATGCCAAGGAGGAAGAACTGCATCTGTGCCCCCAAAACTCCCAGCATCTAGAGCACTGTGAGTGCTCCATAAGAGGGCATTCCCTTCTCCATAACCTCCCTACTGGGCAGAATTTAACCTCTTCCATACTCAGATCTACCCTGGGCTTCTTGACATTCCATGGCAAGTTCTCCTTGGCTTCTCTGGACTTGTGCCATTGCACAAAAATTTACATCTCGTTAAATGGAAAAATAATAATAGCTATAATAATCATAGTGGCTTATATTTATTGAGCACTTACTGGGTCTGAGGTCTGTGCTAAGTCTCATCTATATGTCACTTCATTTAATCTTTGCCACAAGCCTGGTCTAAACCACCCTCTCCTCCACTATGCAGATAAGGAGTTGAGACCTGTCTCAGCTAAGAATGTTGTAGAGTCCATTTAGAACTGAGGTTTGCTGGGGCACCTGGGTGATTCAGTCGGTTAAGCATCTGACTTTGGCTCAGGCCATGACCTCACAGTTTGTGAGTTCAAGCCCCACGTCTGGCTCTGTGTTGACAGCTCAGAGCCTGGAGCCGGCTTCAGATTCTGTGTCTCCCTCGCTCTCACCCCTTCCCCACTCATGCTGTCTCTCTCTCTCATAAATAAATAAACTTAAAAAAAAGCTGAGGTTTGCTGACCCCACTGTCTTAACTTTTAGCCACAGACTACACTGCTGTACTTTTCTAGAATTCCTCTTGCAAAATTCTCCTCATTCCTCTAGATACATTCAACATGCCAGATCCTGCCTGAAACCTCCCCATTACATCAGCTGTTCAAACTTATTCTCAACCTCTCCATCATCCAATCCACCCCTACACATACTTCCTTTCATTTTTAGTAATTGTCTTTTCTGTCCACTTGGTTGTAACATCCCATTTCATTACCGCATTGTTCACAGCATCTAGCAACATGCCTAACAGCAAGTCAACACTTAGTATTAAGTTCTGAATTCTCCCCTTGCTATTCATTTATTCATTTATAATTCAGTAGATGTTCTCTATAAAAGGGCAGCTATACTATCTTTTCCCCAGCTCCCAGAGCAATGTTTCCTGGTTATGTCAAATAGAGCTGTCTTAATTATTTGACTCATCTTTTAACTGTTGGTTATTGAAAAACCTGTGGAGGGAAAGTCTCCACAGGATTTCTGACATATTTTGACAGGGGGAAGGACAGGGCCCACATCCATGCCAGGGCCCTAGAATAAGGTGACTGTAACCAACTTTATCCAATGCTGTTTTCAACAGATTATGGAAATGGCTGGGATTTTAGAAAAGTTAACAGTTTCTGAAATTTATCTGCTCAACATTTACTTGCTTATCTCAGAGACACGTTTCAAAGGCAGAAGCTTTAAGGAGAAAGGGGTGGTGGGCAGGAGAAATGCGGCTACTGGTATCATTGCTGGCCACCTTCCATCTACCAACCCTGCTCTGGGTGTTCAGCTTATGTTATTACCACGTCTACATCTCACAAAAACCCTAGGAAGTACTACCTATTAACAATTTCCCTGAGTCTTAGGATTTCACAGTCCATTTCTTCCCATTAGAACAAAGATTTTTCAATATTTTAAAGTATGGATATATTACTGGGAGGAAGCATATGACAATAAATACATGAAAGGTCTGAATTTTATCTCATTCAGCCTTTCAACATATTTTTGAGATCTTTTTAGACACTGAACACTGTTCTAGGAATAGGGGATAAGAGAATGAACAGAATAGACAAGATTCCTGCTATTATCAACTTTATATAACAAAAGGAAAACAAACTGTTTTGTTCGGTACGATTGGGGTATGAAAGCTGAAAAAAGACCAAGATTTTCAACACTGATCGTGAGATGTTTTTCCATAGAATTAATACTTCCACATCAATTGTAATATCCTGGAATATGACCTCAATATAATATAGACCATTTAAATACAGGGTATATGCCATACGGTGACAGATGGTAGTTACACTTGTGATGAGCATAGCATAACATATAGAGAAGTTGAATCACTGTGTTGAATACTTGAAATTAATGTAAGATTGTGTGTCAACTATGCTCAAATTAAAAAATTAATAAACATAGTCTATAATATATATAGTTTTCTCTATGTATATATGTTTATATATACTTATATTTCCATATATAATACAGAACTTTAATAACTTTTTGTCAGTGTTATATACTGAATTTTGTGTCCCCCCCCCCTGCCAATAATTCATTTATTAAAGTCTGAAGTCCCAATGTGATGATATTTGGAGGTGAGGCCTTTGGGAGGTAATTAGGTTTAAATGGGGCCATTAGTATAAGGCTCCAGAATGGGTTTAGTGACCTTCTAAAAGAAGAGAAATCAAGGTCTCTCTCTTTCTCTCTCTCCACCATGTGAAGACACAGAAGGTGGCCAGCTGCAAGCCAGGAAGAGTGCCCTCACCAGGAACCAAATCTGTTGGCATCTTGATATTGAATTTTCTAGCCTCCAGAACCATGAAAAGTAAAGATCTGTTGTTTAAGCCAGGCAGTACTATGGTATGTTGTTATAGCAACTCAAGCTGACTAAGACAGTCAAGGAAATGCAGAATTTAAAAAATTTTTAAACAAAATGTATACAGTAGCACATTTTTATAACCTTAATTTGAAATAATCTCAAATTTATGGAAAAGGCATTAATTTAAAAAAAAAACTTCTGTGTGCTTTTCATCAAGATTCCCCAGTAATTAATATATAGTCCCAACTGTAATTGTGAAATTTTATATTATGTATATAAAAATTACAAATTATATATATGTATATATAATGTACATATATGTACATATACATATATATGTATATACACACACAACACACACATACACATATGTATGCAATGCAGTGTGTGTGTGTGTGTGTGTGTGTGTGTGTGTGTGTAATGCTTGATGGTGATAAGATGATCCTGGACTTTGTGACTCTGCGTGTGTGCGTGTGTGTGTGTGTGTGTGTGTGTGTGTTGTGCACTATAAAGGACATTACTGAAACTACTGATGAAGTTTGAATAAGATTTGTAAATTAGTTAAAGTATAAATTAGAAAATAGTATTGATCATTGTACTCTGGTTTATAAGAAATGTCCTTGTTCTTAGGAAATACATACTGACATATTTAAGGTAAAGGGGTATCATGTCTGCAACTTATTTGCAAGGAGTACAATAACACTTTTAACTGGTATCAATTTATATCTCCATCCCAGACCACTTCCCTAATACAGAGACTCATATTTTCAATTACCCATCCTACAGTCAGCTTGAACACCTCACTGGAATCTCAAACTAATGAACATGGTCAAAAGCAAGCTCCTCCTTTCACTGATCTTCCTCTTCCCCCATTTTCCCTCATTCTTTGCCATCTTAGAAAACAGGATCTCCCTCTTCCCAGCTGGTCAGTAGTTGAAGTAAGTCTTGATCGTGCTTTACACTCACATTCCACATTTCTGCCTTCCAAACAAGCAGAGACTGACTCCCCCACCTGCTCCTGCGCCTACTGCTCCACCGCCACAACCACCTTCCTCTCTTCACGGATTACTGCAGGAGCTCGCACACTGTTCACGCTGCTTCTGCATTCCGCCCGGAAGCCTTCTGCACCCAAAAGCCAGAATGAGCAAATCAGAACACAAGTCAAATCACGTTACTCCTCTGTTCATAACCCTCCAATGGATTCCCATCCCACTCAGAGTAAAAATCAGACATGAAAGTGACCTACAAAGTCCTGCAAGAACTGGCCCAAATTTACCTTCTTGAGGTCATCTGTAACTCTCCCCCGTTTCACTTCATTCCAGGCACACTGACATCTTTTGTGGTCTTTCTTCTCCCTTTAGCCCTTTCCCTAGTAGCCCCACAGCTGGCCCCTCTCTTCCTGCAGATCTCTCCTCAAAAAGTACCCTCTCAAATGAGTGAGCTCTTCCTTGTACCTTTCAGCATAAAACAGCAAACTGCATTGACCAACATTTCCTTCCCTCATCCTGTTTTATTTTTCTCCATAGAATATTTCACCATCTGTATGTCACAGCTTTACTTGTTCAACTGTTTATTGTCAGTCTCACTTCATCAGAATATAAATTTCATGAGGGCATGGGCTTTGTCACTAAGTGTACTGCTGTATCATGAGCAAATAGCTCCATTCTTTGCTCATGTGAGTGCTTAGTAACCTGCTGAATGGTTCAATGAACATTAAAATCACAGTAATATCTAAATACAGTTAGGGAAGACGAAACACAGACATGTAGAATATTTATTCCACCTGCAGACACTACCGGCTGCCATTATGAATTCCAAGGCCTCTTGCATTAGCTCTAAAGCTAATAAAAAGAAAGATGTATCAGAGCAAGCTTTGCATTAAGATTGAAGAGATCCTGTTTCTAGTCTTGGCTCTGGACTTGAGGAACACACTTAACCTTGGTTTCACCATAAGTAAAATCAGAGAATTGGCGCTCTCTGGGGTCCTATCCAGTTCAGGTTACGTGACTCTGTGGACCACCCACTGCTTTTAGAATCCTCAAATAAGTGCATGTGGCTGTCATAAGAAAGGATTTCCAGGTTTAAATGCTTCATGTATTAGCATTCAAAACTCACTTTGGATACTCAAAAGGTGGTAGTTGAAAAACTGCTGCTTCCACTAATTATAGTTATTCAGATTTTTCATTATTATTATACAGAATAATAATTGTCATCACTTACTAAGTTTAAAAACCTAGTTAAAAAAAAAGTCTAATTACAGGGTAAGGATATTTGCATAAATTGATGGATTTCAGGCATATATTAAGGTAGTAACATATTATAAAGCCAGGAAGGTTCAGTTTCTCATGACTTGTTCCTATTTTTTATTTACTTTTAATCTAGTTAATTTTTTTAATGGGCTAACGAAGAAGCACTATCTTTTCTCCTTCACTCAGCATCCTGGCTGCCCATCGCTGCCACAGAAAGACTTTTATTTAGAGATAACGTAGCCTGACACAATGGTGCAATTTTGGAAGATAGCTGACCTGGATCTAAATTCTGGTTCTGTCATTCACTTACTTTGTGACCTAAAATAAGCTTCCCACTTTCTCTTAACTTTAAGGGTTTTGTTTAGGGAAATAATAAAAGCCAATCCACAGGCTTACAAAAGTTCTTACAAAAGTTCTTTTGCAAGACAATAAAATAAATTTGTAAAATGTGGCATAGACTTGTCACCAGACAAATGCTAGCTCTCTTCTCCTCTCGTTCCCTTCTTTATGGCCTCAAAGAAATGGATCCCATTAAGAGAACATGGAAATTTTCCATAGGCAAAGTTGCCTACCCTCGCAAAGAAGAAATAACTGCAGAATCCCTTTTTACTTCCTGCTTTGTCCCTCTAAAACAAATGCCTCATTTTACCATACTAATTCTTTCCCACAAAAATTTAATTATAAACCCAGGAGAAAATAACATTTTTTTCCTAGAGCACAAACTTGCTGAAATGTGTGTGTGTGCATGCATGTGCATTAATCCTTCCAGTTCTATTCTCTTCAAAACAAAGCAAGCAACAAACAAAACAAACAAAAAGCAACAAGCTAGTACCCAATGGGCTGAACTTCCTTTGCTCTGTAGTACTTTAATTTTAATTTTTTCCCATTTACATTCTTATACTTAAAAATATTACACATGAAATTTTGAATTTCTGCCTTATTATGAAACATCAAAAGAACTGGCAAGCCCAGATAAACCTTTGCATATATGTCCAAATTATTTTTGACAAGGATGCCAAAACCATTCAATGGGGAAAAGACAGTCTTTTCAACAAATGGTGTACCACCTGGATACCACCTGGAAAAGAATGAAGTTGAACACTTGCCTTCTACCATCCACAAATATTTACAGCAAAATGTGTCAAAGACCTCAACATAAGAGTTAAAACTATAAAAACTCTTAGAAGAAAACATAGAGGGAAAAATTCTTGACACTGAATGTGGCAATAATTTCTTGGACATGACACCAAAAGCACAGGAAACAAAGTAAAAAAAGATAAATTAAACAACCTCAAAATTAAAAACTTCTGTGCATCAAGGGACGCAACCAACGGAATGAGAGAAAACACTGGCAAATCACGTACCTGATAGGATGTTAACATCCAGAGTATATAAAGAACTACAGGCACACCTAGAAAACTGATCTGAGGATTAACATAACAATCTGCACAACCTGAACCACAGAACGGTGAACTGGGGGAGAGAGAAGCTGTGGAGGGCAGGGAGCTGTTTTTGCTTGCGGAGAGAGGACGGAGACAGGGGAGGAGAATACGAGAAAGGCACCCCTCCCCAAAAGCAGCTGGAGAAATAGTGGAAAAGTGGAAACAGCCGCAGGGACTGAACTAAGAAGGGAGAAAGGAGAGGGTTTCAATTCCACTAAGAGTCTGTAACAGGGGGAGCGCAGAGTCGGAAATTCCGCAGCTGATACCTGGCGGTGCTCTGGTGGGAAGGGCGAGTCCCCAGGAGCAGAGTGAAGTCCGGGCGGTCCTCGCGCCACATGAGGAGTGGCAGTTTCCCCGCTGGGAGGACATCAGGTAGAGGCTGTGTGCCCCTCCACACACAGGCAAAGGTGCCAGTGGATCCAGAGAACAACCACATTCGCTGCTACTGGAACAAGGTTGCTAAGGGTGAAATCTGGTGCCAGATGTGTGTTGTGATTTTCCATACTCCCTGAAACTCTGCTGCTCTACCATTGCGTGAACTTTTTCTGGGGTGGGCTGGCACCTGGCCACAGTCTCTGGGCATCAGCAGCAGCACAGTCCTGCAAGTGTTCCTGGGCACGGCAGGCACCTGGCCATTGCTCAGTGAGACCCTCTGGCGGAGGGGCAGAAGAGATCAAAGCCAAAGTCCCTCAGAAGTGAAGGGTCAGGAAACACAGCCACATCTGAAGTAAAACTCAGGAAGGAGATGCTGCCTGGGGGCTGGTCACGGACAGTGTAAAAGCGGGGAGTGGACACAAGCCAGAAACAAAGGATGGGTGCACGATTGCTGACCCGGGAAAGCAGAGTTCAGATACTACACACTGGATAACTGAGTGACGCCATTTTCACCGCTCCTGCATGTGTGCATGCACACCTACAAGTGGTACAATGATCCACCCCAGTAAACTAAGCAGCGCCATCTGGTGGAGAACAGAGCCATTACACTAAGCCCCACCCAACTGGGCCAACCTCGATCTTCAGGAACACTAGTCTCTCTGCCTGCTTAGTTTACAGACTCTAAAGCACTTCATAGTTTGCTGCTAGGGGAAAACGATGTAATTTCAATCGTATTTCAATCTGTTCCCTGGTCCATCTATTCAGTTTTCTTTTTTTTTTTTTCTCTTTCTACTTCATTTTTCTTTTTCTTGAATACAGAAAGAGAAAAAAAACAATTTACATTTCAATTTACTTTTTTGTAAATTTTTCACATTCTATTTTTCCTCTATCATTTCATTTTATTCTATTTCAGTGTATTCATTCTTTTAAATTTTCATACGATTCCTTTTCCCCCATTCTTTTCTCTAATCTATCAAGCCCTTTTCAACACCCAGACCTAAACACACCTAGAATTTAACATCATTTATTCATTATTTTGTGTGTGTGTGTTGTCTTTAAGTTTTTAATTCTAATTTTTTATTGTAATTTTTTTACCTTAATTTCTTTAACCTCATTAATTATTTTTCTTCCATCAAAATGACAAAACGAAGGAATTCACCACAAAAGAAGCAGGAAGACACAACAGCCAGGGACATAACCAACACAGATACAATCAAGATGTCTGAACCAGAATTTAGAATCATGATAATAAGAATATTAGATGGAGTTGAAAATAGATTAGAATCCCTCTCTGTGGAGATAAAATGAGTAAAAGCTAGTCAGGATGAAATAAAAAATGCTATAACTGAGCTGCAATCTCAAATGGATGCCATGGCAGCAAGGATGCATGAGGCAGAGCACTGAACCAGTGATATAGAGGACAAACTTATGGAGAATAATGAAGCAGAAAAAAAGAGGGAGATTAAGGCGAAAGAGCACAATTTAAGAATTAGAGAAATCAGTGACTTATTAAAAAGGAACAACATCAGAATCATAGGGGTCTCAGAAAAGGAAGAGAGGGGAAAAGGGGTGGAAGGGTTATGTGAGAAAAATCATAGTGGAAAACTTTCCTCACATGAGGAAAGACACAGACATCAAAATCCAGCAAGCACAGAGGACTCCCATTAGATTAAAAAAAAAAACCATCAACAAGGCATATCATAGTCTAATTCTCAAAATACTCAGGCAAGGAAAGAATCATGAAAGCAGCAAGGGAAAAAAAGTCCTTAACCTACAAGGAAGGACAGATCAGGTGTGCATCAGACCTATCCACAGAAACTTGGCAGGCCAGAAAGGAGTGGCAGGACATATTCAATATGCTGAATCAGAAAAATATGCAGCCAAGAATTCTTTATTCAGCAAGGCTGTCATTCAAAATAGTAGAAGAGATTAGAAGATTCCCAAACAAAAATTAAAGGAGTTCATGACCACCCTACCAGCCCTGCAAGAAATTTTAAGGGGACTCTCTGAAGGGAGAAAAGATGAAAATAAAAAACAAATAAATAAAGACCAAAAGCAACAAAGACTAGATAGGACCACAGAACCACCAGAAACTCCAACTCTAGAAGCATCAAAATGGCAATAAATTCATATCTTTCAGTACTCTCTAAACGTCAATGGACTCAATGCTCCAGTAAAAAGACATAGGGTAACAGAATGGATAACAAAACAAGATCCATCAATATGCTGTTTACAAGAGACCCACTTTAGACCTAAAGTACCTTCAGATTGAAAGTAAGGGGATGGAAAACCATCCATCATGATAAATGTCAACAGAAGAAAGCCAAAGTAGCCATACTTGTATCAGACAATCTAAACTTTAAAATAAAGACTATAACAAGAAATGAAGAAGGGCATTATATTATAATTAAGGGGTCTATCCACTTAATTAAGGGGTCTATCCACTTCCAATTGTTAGAAGACCTAACAATTATAAACATTTATGCTCCAAATGTGAGAGAACCCAAATATATAAATCAACTAATCACACACATAAAGAAACTCATTGATGATAATAATAACATAATAGTAGGGGACTTCAACACACCACTTACAACAATGGACAGATCATCTAATCAGAAAATCAACAAGGAAACCCTGGTTTTGAATGACACACTGGACCAGATGGTCTTAACAGATATAATCAGAACATTTCATCCTGAAGCAGTAGAATATACATTTTTCTCCAATGCACATGGAACATTCTCCAGAATAGACCACATACTGGGACACAAATCAGCCCTCAACAGGTACAAAAAGACTGAGATCATACCGTGCATATTTTCAGACCACAACACAATAAAACTTGAAATCAACGACAAAAAAAAATTTGGAAAAGTAACAAACACTTGGAGACTAAAGAATATCCTACTAGAGAATGAATGGGCTGACCAAGAAGTTAAAGAGAAAATTAAAAAGTACAGGGAAGCCAATGAAAATGATAACACCACAGCCCAAAACCTCTAGGATGCAGCAAAGGTGGTCACAAAAGAAAAGCACATAGCAATCCAGGCATTCCTAAAGAAGAAAGAAAGGTCTCAGATACACAACCTAACCCTACACCTTAAAGAACTGGAAAGAGAACGGCAAGTAAAACCCAAAACCAGCAGAAGACAGGAAATAATAAAGATTACAGCAGAAATCAATGCTATCGAAAAACCCCGCCAAAAACAAAAAACAAAAACAAAAACAAAAACAAAAAACGTAGAACAGATCAATGAAACCAGAAGCTGGTTCTTTGAAACAATTGACGAAATTGATAAACCCCTAGTCAGTTTGATCAAAAAGAAAAAGGAAAGGACCCAAATAAGTAAAATCAAGAAGAAAAGTGGAGAGATCACAAGCAACACAGCAGAAATACAAACAATAGTAAGAGAATATTACGAACAATTATACATGAATAAAATGGGCAATCTGGAAGAAATGGACAAACTCCTAGAAACATATAAACTACCAAAACTGAAATAGGAAGAAATAGAAAATTTGAACAGACCCATAACCAGTAAAGAAATTGAATTAGTAATCAAAAATCTTCCAAAAAACAAGAGTCCAGGCCCAGATGGCTTTCCAGGGGAATTCTACCAAACACTTAAGGAAGAGTTAACACCTATTCTCTTGAAGTTGTTCCACAAAACAGAAATGGAAGGAAAACTTCCAAACTCTTTCTATGAAGGCAGCATTACCTTGATTCCAAAACCAGAAAAAGACCCCACTAAAAAGGAGAACTATAGACCAATTTCCCTGATGAATATGGATGCAAAAATCCTCAACAAGATATTAGCCAACCAGATCCAACAATACATTAAAAAAATTATTCGCCACGACCAAGTGGGATTTATACCTGGGATGCAGGGCTGGTTCAATATCCGCAAAACAATCAATGTGATTCATCACGTCAATAAAAGAAAGGACAAGAACCATATGATCCTCTCAATAGATGCAGAGAAAGCATTTGACAAAATACAGCATCCTTTCTTGATAAAAACCCTCAAGACAGTAGGGATGGAAGGAACATACCTCGAGATGATAAAAGCCATATACCAGCGACCCAACGCTAATATCATCCTCAATGGGGAAAAACTGAGAGCTTTCCCTCTAAGGTCAGGAACAACACAGGGATGTCCACTCTCGTCATTGTTACTCAACATAGTATTGGAAGTCTTAGCCTCAGCAATCAGACAACACAAAGAGATAAAAGCATCCAAATTGGCCAGGAGGAGGTCACACTTTCACTCTGCACAGATGACATGATACTCGATATGGAAAACCCAAAACATTCCACCAGAAAACTGCTAGAACTAATCCATGAATTCGGCAAAGTGGCAGGATATAAAATTAATGCACAGAAACAGGTTGCATTCCTATATACCAAGAATGAAGCAACCGAAAGAGAAATCAAGGAATTGATCCCATTTACAATTGCACAAAAAACTATAAAATACCTAGGAATAAATCTAACCAAAGAGGTGAAAAATCTATACACTGAAAACTATAAAAAAGCTTATGAAAGAAATTGAAGAAGACACAAAAAAAAATGGATAAAGATTCCATGCTCCTGGATAGGAAGAACCAATATTGTCAAAATGTTTATACTACCCAAAGCAATCTACATATTCAGTGCAATCCCTATCAAAATAACATGAGCATTCTTCACAGAGCTAGAACAAACAATCCTAAAATTTGTATGGAACCAGAAATGGCCTGAATGGCCATAGCAATCTTGAAAAAGAAAACCAAAGCAGGAGGTGTCACAATCCCAGACTTCAAGCTATACTACAAAGCCATAATCATCAAGACAGTATGGTACTGGCACAAGAACAGACACTCAAATCAATGGAATAGAATAGAGAACCCAGAAATGGACCCACAAACATATGGCCAAGTAATCTTTGACAAAGCAGGAAAGAACATACAATGGAATAAAGACAGTCTCTTCAGCAAGTGGTGCTGGGAAAACTGGACAGCGACATGCAGAAGAATGAACCTGGACCACTTTCTTACACCATACACAAAAATAAACTCAAAATGGATGAAAGACCTAAATGTGAGACAGGAAACCATCAGAATCCTCAAGGAGAAAGCAGGCAAAAACCTCTTTGATCTTGGCTGCAGCAACTTCTTACTCAACACGTTTCTGGAGGCAAGCAAAACAAAAGCAAAAATGAACTATTGGGACTTCATCAAAATAAAAAGCTTCTGCACAGTAAAGGAAACAATCGGAAAAACTAAAAGGCAACTGATAGAATGGGAGAAGATATTTGCAAACAACATAGCAGATAAAGGGTTAGTATCCAAAATCTATAAAGAACTTATCAAACTCAGCACCCAAAAAACAAAGAATCCAGTGAAGAAATGGGCAAAAGACATGAATAGACACTTCTCCAAAGAAGACATCCAGATGGCCAACTGACAAGTGAAAAAATGCTCAACATCACTCATCATCACAGAAATACAAATCAAAACCACAATGAGATACCACCTCACACCTTTCAGAATGGCTAACATCAACAACTCAGGCAACAACAGATGTTGGTAAGAATGCGGAGAAAGAGGATCTCTTTTGCACTGCTGGTGAGAATGTAAACTGGTGCAGCCACTCTGGAAAACAGTATGGAGGTTCCTCAAAAAATTAAAAAGAGAACTACCCTACGACCCAGCAATTGCACTACTAGGTATTTATCCAAGGGATACAGGTGTGCTGTTTCAAAGGGACACATGCACCCCCGTGTATATAGCAGCACTATCAACAACAGTCAAAGTATGGAAAGAGCCCAAATGTCCATTGATGGATGAATGGATAAAGAAGATGTGGTATACATACACAATGGAGTATTACTTGGCAATCAAAAAGAATGAAGTCTTGCCGCTTGCAACTACATGGATGGAACTAGAAGGTATTATGCTAAGCGAAAGAGACACTTGAGACAGACAAATATCATATGACTTCACTTATATGAAGACTTTAAGACACAGAACAGATGAACATAAGGGAAGGGAAGCAAAAATAATATAGAAACAGGGAAGGAAACAAAACATAAGAGACTCTTAAATATGGAGAACAAACACAGGGCTACTGGAGGGGTTGTAGGAGGGGGGATGGAATAAATGCATAAGGGGCATTTAAGGAATCTACCCCTGAAATTATTTTTGCATTATATGCTAATGACTAACTTGGATGTAAGTTTAAAACATAATTTAATTTAATTTAATTTAATTTAATTTAATTTAATTGTTAAAAATGCATTTTAATTCAAATGATCATGTATAAATGAAAAAAAATAACTACAATTCAACAACAATCCAATTTAAAAATGAGTGAAGGGGCATACTTACCTGGCTCAGTGGGTGGAGTGCATGACTCTTGATTTTGGAGTTATGAGTTTGAGTCCCACACTGGGTGTAGAGATTATTTAAAAATAAAATCATTAAAAAAATTAAAAAATAAAATCTTAAAAATGTATATTAAAAAATAAAATCTTTTAAAAAATCATATTAAAAGACAACGGAAGTGAATGGACAATTTTCCAAAGAAGACATATAAATGGTCAAGAAACACTTAAAAAGATGCACAACATCACTAATTATTAAGGAAATGTATATCAAAACCACAATGAAATATCACTGTTAAAAAGAAAAGAATGAAAAGAAAAAAAAACAAGAGCAGGCAAGGAAGGAGGTGAGGAAACTGGAATCCTTGTGCACTACTAGAAAGAATGTACAATGATGCCGCCACTCTGGAAAACAATATGACTGTCCTCAAACAATTAAAAACAGAATTCAATTCCATTCTAAAAACAGAATTCAATTCTTTTGGGTGTATACCCAAAAGTGGAATTGCTGAATCAAATTCCACTTTTGAGTATATACCCAAAAGAATTGAATGCACAGTCTCCAAGAGTTAGGTGCACAGCCACAGCGGCATTATTCATAATAGCTAAAAGGCAGAAGCAACCCGAGTGTCCATGGATGGATGAGTGGATAAACAGAATGTGCTGTCTACATACAATGGAACATTAGTCAGCCTTCAAACAAAGGAAACTGTGACTCGTGCTACAACACAGACGAACCGTGAGAATATTATGCGGATTGAAATAAGCAGGTTACAAAAAGACAAATACTGTTTGATTCTACTTAAATCAAGCACCAAGAGCAGTAAAATTTATAGAGACAGAAAGTAACAGAGTGATATCCAGGGCCTTAGGGGAGGGAGAAACAGGAGCTATTTAATGGGTATATATTTTCAGTTGTACAAGATGAAAAGAGTTGTGGAGATTCGTTGCACAATTATGAGAATGTTTTTAACCTACTAAACTATACACTTAAAATGGTCAGGATGGTAAATTTTATGTATATCTATTTTATCAAAATTTTTCTTTAATTTTTTTAATTCAAAAAAAATCTGACAATAGTTAGTCGTCATGGGCATTTGTTGAATAGTTCGGCAAAGTCATCCCTGGTCTCTCAGCTTCAGCCTGCTTCACTGTCTCTTCATCTGCCTGACTTTGTTGTTAGCATTTTTTCTTGCACGCAGGCATCAGAGAAAGATCCTCACATTTAGTGTGAGGCCTGACCACTTTGTCTATAGGCTCTGCTATAATGCTCTTCCCTAGACAACAAGGCCTGTGCCTGTGCATTTGTGCTAGCTTGGCTCAATGTCACTGCTCCCAGAGGCCATCACTGACCACCCTATTTAAAATTGCAAACTCCCACTCTGGCCCTCCGCTACTCCTTTTCCTAATCACCTCTTTCATTGTCCTTCGTAGTAGATATCCAACTTTGACCTATTACTACCATAGTTAATTTAATGCTTCTTTTTCTTTCTCCTCCCACCATGAACCCCTTATAACATAATATCCATGAGGGAAAATATTTATGTCTCTTTCGTTCACTGCTCCATTCCCAGCACCTGGAACAAAATGTGAGGCATGGGAGGTGGTCATTTTTTACTGAACAAATGAATGTATCAATCAATCAATCAATCAATAGTTGATAAATATGGTATTCCTTGTGGCATGTGTGTACCTATACATACATATATGCATATGTGTGTACACACTGGAATCACAGGTCATGAGATATCACAGTGCCTATTGCTGTCATCATCTGTAGGAAATACTCTTTACCCACATCTCTAGAGTATCTCAGTTCCACGCACTGATTCTACAATATTCCATTTATTTTTTTAACTTTATTTATTTTGAGAGAGAGAGAGAGCAAGCAGGGGAGGGATGGAGAGAGAGTGAGACAGAGAGAGAGAGAGAATGAGAATCCCAAGCAGGCTCCACACCATCAGCGCAGAGCCCAATGTGGGGCTCAAACTCACAAACCACAAGATCATGACCTGAGCCAAAACCAAGAGTTGGACACTTAACCAACTGAGCCACCCAGGTGCCCCTACGATATTCCATTTAGACACACTTTTTGCCATAGCCTCCAGAAAGCTCAGGGCCCCATTCTTTAGGACCATGTTTGTGTTCAGATCAGGCATACTGCTGCTGCATAGGAGAAGGCCCTGGGTCCAGTGCTAAGACAAGTAGGAGCTTTGAGGCAGGACACGGGCCGTGTGAGGACAGTCAAGTGCCTACTACAGCTATGGCTGAAATCAGATGTAGGCCAGGGGGTGTGACTTAGCAGTAGCATCATCTGGTTACTACTTACAGCCTGTATCAATAACTAAATACCTCCTATATGATCCATTCCCAGTGTCATTCAAACCAGACTTACTTATCTAAAAAATAGTTAGAAGTAGAAAAGTCTTCAGAGATAATGTCATCTGCTCCCCTCCTTGGGAGATTAGGAAACGGAAGGTTGAGGAGGTGAAGTGACTGACCCAAGAGACACTCAAATCAGAGACATCAATAACTCTCTGTCCTATTAAAAAATCCACTCCTTGGATTCTTCCTGGATTTTTAATTAGGAAAGAGATCTTCTTTTTACACCTAATTGACCACTGACCTAATTGTGACAAACTGGACTCTGGCAGGCATTTTTTTTTTAAGTTTATTTATTTATTTTGAGAGAGAGAAAAAGTGAGAGAAAGAGAGCCCTAGTGCGTGGGGGAGGGGCAGTGAGAGAGAGAGAGAGAGAGAGAGAGAGAGAGAGAATCCCAAGCAGGTTCTGTGCTCTTAGCACAGAGCCTGATGTAGAGCTTGAACTCATTAACCATGAGATCATGACCTAAGCCGAAATCAAGAGTTGGTCCCTTACCCGACTGAGCCACCCAGCCGCCCCCAGGGCAGGCATTTTTAAAGAAACTATGCTCAAATACTTTCCAGTAATTCTCTGACATTATAGGTCATGATTATTCAATTCAGTTTTTTAAAGATGATCATCAATCCCTGGAAGAAGCAGCAGACAACTTAGCCTGGGCAAATCACTGGGCTTGTAGATGCAAAAATGGGCATTAGGGAGGCAGCCCAGCATAATCGCAGATGAAAGATGTCGAGCAATAGTTGTCATGTTTGTAAAAACTTCTGGAGAACTGCATGTGTTATGTCCTTTGTGTACACTTTGTATACATCTCCAAAATAAACATTCTCTTTCATAAGAGGAGCATCTAATCTCCAAAGTAATTTATGTGCATAAACTACGTTTTACAGCAACAAAAACGGATATAAAATTTCCCTTTTCCTAATTTAATTTTGCAATGAAGAATTATTTAGTAGATAGAAAATTGGGAGAGTCTTTTCCTTTGGCACTCACAACACAGCAGGAATATATAAATATGTAATGGGCATCTGGATCCCCCACATGCACAAAAGGCACCAGGGAAGCCATCCACACTTACAAAGGCCCTTTGCCTGATTTTCCCGGGCTTTGCTCCCTTATTAGAATGTCACCATGCTAACCTGTCCTCACTATACAGACCGCCTCTTTTATCCTTCTCTCCAGCTAAGGAGTTCTATCATAGCTAATACCATCACATTGTGCACATTAAATATCTACAATTTTTAGTTGTCAATTCTACCTTAATAAAGCTAGAGAGAAGCTAATAATCCAAAGTATCTCTCAGTAAAACTTGTCCTTAGCAGGCTTTATATATTTTTTAAGTAAAAGCTGATTATAACCAATCCTTTCTTTTAAGGAAAACTAAGAAAAAACACACTTGATAAATTTAATAAAAACTTATAATCTAGGTCCAAAACTTGAATTATAACAGGCATCAACTGGAAACAAAGTGTTCTCTTTGCAACACTTCTTAATGTTTTCTGGAAAGCTGTCAGAATATTTTTAGAAAATCTGCTTTTAAAAATGGACCAACTCAGAGGGAGAATGTCCATACACACAAAATACTAAATATAATTTCAAAGTGATATGGACTCCCTTTCACTATCTACGGATCCCCTCGAATTCTAGATTAGGAAAGTATGTTGTCTGACTTTCTGCAGATCAAAAATATTTGCCAATAGAGTCACAAATATCATTAAAAAGAGCTTTATTTTAATGTGCTCAACTTTTTTTTAGTATGTTAAACTATTATGGTAACTAGCACCTCCCTTCCCCAAAAGGGTTATTTAAACAAAACTCTAGAAAAATTTTTTATACCGATACACATACCTAACATTACTTTCATACATAATACAGGGGGTTTATAGAGTGAAAGTCTATCTAACTACAAGCACCTTGGAGCACCTGGCTGTCTTAGTTGGTAAAGCATGTGATTCTTGATCTCAGGGATGTATATGTGTGTGTGTGTGTGTGTGTGTGTGTGTGTACCCCTTATCAAATTCCCCTATATTTCCTAACTGCAAATTATGTGACCTGTGTATACATTTGTAGATTTTTAATTTACTTCTTTGGCTAATGACTTCACTGAATTAATTACTGGAAGATAATAAAAACCATTCCTCCAACCAAATTATCAGATGTTTCAATGTTTTTACATTACCAAATTGTGCTCAATTATAACAATGGCATAGAATATGAGAGAGACTTTTCTTTTGCTTTCCCTTTCGTGAAGCTTGTACTGGGCATTGAGAACTTATCCCATGTTTGAGCAGTTCAACATTCTGTGTAACATTTCCAAACATCCCCTCTTTCCTTTTCGCATTCTCCACTAAACTGAAAATTTTGTGAGGGCACAGTCATGCCTACCTTGCTGAGAGTGCCTGACACAAAGCAAGTGTTCAATTTTAATAATGCTGCTGAATGTCACGGTACAGTAGTTTTGTCTCCTGCCAAACACCATGTGGGTGATGTCAATAGGTTAGGGACTGGTTTCCTCAGAGCCCCAAGGTTCAGGCAGAAATGGAAAAGGAAATATCAGAGCTGCTAAGGAGGAGGCCATCTGGAGGGTTCCAACCCCACCCCCTCTCCCTTCTTCAGGCAGATCACCCCTGCTTTAATGTAGGCTTCTACATAAGATTTGTAAGAATAGGGGCGCCTGGGTGGCTCTATCCGTTGAGTGTCCGACTTCAGCTCAGGTCATAATCTCATGGCTCGTGGATTCAAGCCCTGTATCAGGCTCTTTACTGTTAGTGTAGAGCCCACTTAGGATCCTCTGTCCTCTCTCTCTCTCTCTCTCTCTGCCCCTCCACCACTCATGCTCTGTCTCTCTCTCTCTCTCTCTGCCCCCCTTCGCTCATGCTCTGTCTCTCATTCTCTCTGTCAAAAATAAACATTTAAAAAAATTGTTTTAATAAAAAGATTTGTCAGAATCAAGAATACCAGACTCAAACAAACAAAAAGTTTGAGAAGCCCTAGAACACATCAGACCCCATAATCGTATTTTGGTAAGGTTAAATGCAATATTTCCTAATACTTTTCTTTTCTATGGACTGACCAATAACTTGAGAACTGAAAGGCAGAACTACTTTGTATTCAGTTCCTTCAGAGTCAAGAAATATGTCCCCATGTTCTTTAAAAGGAGATAATATTTGCAGATGTACTAAAATTTTCAAATAAACATTATGTTTTTCCAAGAGAATAAATTTTATATTATATCATTAAAATACATTGAGATGGGGTGCCTCGGTGGCTCAGCCGGCTGAGTGTCCAAATCTTGATTTTGGCTCAGGTCACAATCTCATGGTTTATGAGATCAAGCCCTGTGTCAGGCTCTGCACTGATAGCACAGAGCCTGCGTGGAATTCTCTCTCTCCCTCTCTCTATGCCCACCCCTGCTTGAGCTCTCATTCTCTCTCTCTCTGTCTCTCTCTCTCTCTCTGTGTCAAAATAAACAAATAAAACAAAATTAAATTAAAATAAGGTGAGATATAACTCTATTTTCCCAGTGTCATATGAATGGAATCAGCATATGTTAAGAACATGTTTAATAGTGTATGAATAATATGTGCAACAAACACTGGTAGATGAATCAGAAACTTCTAATAGAAGCAATAGAGTTATCATTTTGAACGTGAGAACGCCAAAATGTATGTAACAGAAGAACAGTATCCCTTTTGTAATTTTATAAGATATATTTTATAACTAACCAATTCTTCAGCAACAGAAAAGGTTCATTAGATGATTACTAGCAGATCAATGATACTCAGAACTGATAAAAAACATAGCTCATTTTTCTGGAATATTTTTTTAATTAGGCTTCACAAGATTATCTACCCATAATTCACAGTTTCCTAAAAATGTAATAGGGGTGGTGATGTTAGCTGTGGAAGTGGTGTTGGCTGTGGAGACAGTGGTGGCAGCCATGGTAGCTCTTGGTGGCGGTGATGACAGAGGTGGTAGTTACAGGTAGCGGTGATGATACTGGAGGGGATAGTCATGGGTGGTGGTGGTCGGGTGGCAGGTGGGGGAGATAATGGTGATGTCTGTGGTGGCAGTAGCTGTGGATGGTGGTGGTGATGGTGGTAGTTGTGGAGACAGTGATGGTAGTTGTAGGTGGTGGTAACCATAGAGGGGTGGCCATTGTATAGGTTTGGCTGGACTGATGGAGAAATATAGACAGAGGAAATTATTCTTACCAGAAAATTTTAAGGATCATATTATGTGATGAACATGTTGCTTAAACATGACAAGATGTAGTTTGAAAATAGTTCATCATAAAACATCGACTGCAGCCAAAATTACCAGGGTTTTCTTTTCTGCAAATCTGTTGTTGCCTGTCACTGAGGGAAACCAATGAATGTGATGTAAGAAAGTATAATATCATTCTTATTGTCCAGGTTAATTTTAACTAGCGTCCAGGCTTTGGCTTTTACTCTCAGATGGGAGACTTTCGTGCCATGGACAAAAGAGTGACATCACTTGATGTAAGAGCAGTCTGTAGGCAAGTCTGGCCTGGACTGGGCTGCTGGAGGCAGAGGAGGCAAGTCATGGCCACATTATGAATATATCTTGAAAGTACAGCCCACAGTATTCTCTGGGATTTGTGGGACATGAGAGCAAAGAGTCTAGAATTTGGACCCGGTCTCCCAGGTGATTCTGATAAAGCACCACACTTTGTAAAACCATGACGCTATGAGTGAGATCTGTTTTTTGTCTTTTTCAGTCCTCTTGAGAGACTGACAAACTGCTTGGCATATTGGTTTTAATAACATTTTTAATGAAAATACATAAGATGAGGATATTTTCAGAAAAACTTCTGTATAAGCAAAATCATGCCAGGTCTTTATACTAATCCATGTTTCCGTCTTTCTTAATGGCAAGTCATGTGTTTTTTTAAATATGTATTAAGCAAATCCTTGTATTCTATTTTCACAATCTGTGTGCCAGTGCGCTCTAGTAAATCCAGAGCCATACAGCAGAGAATATTTTTGGAAAGAGTCTGATGTCTTCAGGCTGAATGAGACTCAGGAAACCTAAAAGCTTGGTTTTCATTAACATCAAACCTCCCGTTATAAAGAGGTTCATAGAACACTGAAGGCAAATGTGTCCAACCTTCATGAGGAATTGTCAGAAGGTATACACCTAAGTTAATCATCTCTCCACTACTCTTTTTTTTCTTTTTAGCCCCTGCCCATGGTATGTATGAGGTGAGCAGCCACAAGCTCTTCTAAATGATGAGAATGGGTTTTAATTAACCGACCATCAATTGTTTTCTCTTTTTTCCTACAGAGATCTAGAGACATTTAAAAATGTTTTAAAGGCAGACAGCAATGTAACACTGACTTAGTTTACTAAAAATAATAAAGTGTTTTACACAAATTTAGTTTCAACTCATATGAGTTAAAGCAATTTTTAAAAAGCAATAGTATCTCCAACACTCCAATTCAATTCCCAAGAATTCCTTAACCCATCCCATCCCTCACCAGTACCTGTTGTAAATACCAGGTCACACTGCATTTGGATCTCTTACTTGGAAAACTAATAAATAGTGACAAAAATCTTAGTCCTAAAGAAGTAAGGAATAGGAATGGACACTCAGCTCCAAAAATATTCATCCTTTGACTTCAGAAAATCTCCTGACCTTTTTTAAAAGCATCAAAGTCAGGGGGCGACTGGATGGCTCAGTCGGTTAAGCGCCAACTTGGGCTCAGGTCATGATCTCACAGCTTGTGGGTTCGAGCCCCACATTGGGCTCTGTGCTGACAGATGAGAGCCTGGAGCCTGTTTCAGATTCTGTGTCTCCCACTGTCTCTGCCCCTCCCCCACTTGCGTGGCGCTCTCTCTCTCTCTCTCTCTCTCAAAATACATGTTAAAAAAAAAAAAAAGGAACAAAGTCAAAATCACTTCCATCCACCACTCTTAAAGAGATGGGTCTCTGAAAGAGAGAAATTGAGTTGATTGTTGAATTTTCTCATTCACTCATAAATATATACAAAATAGACATGCTGTTCTATATACTGCAACAGTGAGAGAACAAAGAAAGAAAAAAGGAAAGTGTCAAGTCCCTGTCCTCACAAAGTTTACATTACATATTGATGCTGATACTGAAGTAACTTCAGTCAAACAGTAAGACTCAATGCTAAATTTTTCAAGAGTTTCCTCTTGGTTTTCTATAGTCTCTCCCAACTTAACTGTGAATATCTACTTTTCTTTATAAAAAGCTTTGCTTTCTGTCACTTGTCTAACATAGATAGTTTAAGATTACTGAAAGAGACATAATACTTATTTATAACTGTTAAGTGAAAATACATAAATATAGATATGAAAATAAACATAAAGGTTGATATAAATACACACATACACACACACACACACACACACACACACACACACACACACACAGAGTTAAGAGTCTAATGGAGTAAATAACTGTTAGGATTTAGGGAAGCCTGGCTTGCTTAATTGGCAGAGTATGTGACTTTTGGTCTCAGGATCGTGAGTTCAAGCCCCAAGTTGGGCAAATAACTTACATACAAAAATAAAATAAAATGATAAAATAAAGTAAAATAACACTTAGGATTTGAAATTCAAAAACACATGTTGTAGTCTTCATGCAATCACTTAACCAGCCATGTTATCTTAGGTAAGTTATTGATCTCTTTAAATCCCCAGTCCTCACCTATAAAGTTGGAAGAAGAATAATACTACTTACATTACAGCTAATGCCTGATTAAATAGGAGAATATATATAAGCACTTATTCCAGTGGCCAGCACCAAGTTCATATCTAATAGCTATTGTCATGAGGGTATCTCTGTAAATTCTGTGAATCAGAGATGGAGAATCCTGTCAGCAAAATTTCAATCATGCTTTTTTAATTGCCCAAAAGTATCATTCACAGTCACTGAGGCATTTCTTCCCCTTGGTTCCTGCAGAAATTCTGTTTCTAAAATTTGATGTCAAAAACTGGCAGAAATTCAGCCACATGTCCCATCACTGGGACATGTGCTTCCAAAACATATCTACATCTGAGTCCGTTTCGCTTGATTTCCCAAAGTAGGTCACTGACTTATGACACCTTTTACTCTTGTGTAAAGAAAGGCACCACAACTCCCATAGCTTTTGCATAAATATATTTTTTTCTCTTCTATTTAGCTCTGTTTCCTTCCCTTTGTTTAGACAGAGGACCTAAAAAGAAGCAATATTATGGGAAGGATTTTCCTTCCCAAGATGTAATAAGGCAAGTGAAAACATCTTTACCTAAACATCACTTTAACTCTTTTTAATATTCTACACCATCCTTGGCAAATGAATTTTTGTTTTTATAATATGGAGCTTTTTTTTCCAGGAACTTAGAGATTGCTCTTTGTCCTAAACAATGTAACTCCAAATGTCTTAAATGTAGTGTTTCTATTGTTTATGATGCTTCAGAGTAGACTCTTCTCAGGTGTCTACTTGCTGAATCTAGTTTCACTCCCTCCTTGACCTGTCACCAGCACACACTGTTACACATGACATTCCACGTGCAACTAGAAAGACATTCTAAGAGAAAACAGATAAATCTGCTAAACATGAAAGTTTAATTCAGTAAAAACAAAAATGCTGGTGGCTGCATTTCTCTCCTAGTTTAAAATGCATGGGCTTTGTGACAGATATTTCTCCTAATGGAATAGCCCTCTCTTACTGTTCCTAGTCTTGGAACTCTTCACTAAGTCTGCTTCCTGGGAAAATATATTTTTATTATACTATATAGTAAGAGTGTAGAGTTTTGGCAATGTTCACTGGATCAAGAATAAGAATACTCCATTTCTATTTGCATTTTGCACACGATACAACTCATTCCAATTGGATCTTTTAACTATGGGATAATTAAAACTGTGCACTGGACACGTGTGCATGGAAGCTGAGTCGTTCATTGACAATTCAGATTCCCCAATCTCACCCACAGACATCCTAATCCTGTAGGTCTGGCGTTGAACCTGAAATCTTGACAGTTGAGAACATTTTTCTAGGGGTTAAAGGATTTGGTGAAAAGCTTACTTTTAATAAGCAACATGCCATGTGTTCAAACTCGACCTTACCCACATCTTTCTAAATTTCACCTCTAAATACATTTTTCTAAATACACTTTCCTTTTATCTAAAATAAGTAGGGAAGAATTGGGTTAGATTTTTGAAAGAAAGCCAATTATTGCTCTGTAGAGTGAAGGTAATATCAGTTTCATTGTAGCAGAATTTTATAAGCTGATAAAGTCTAAGAAAATATTCATATGATCAATCCTTTGAAGGTGGTTTCATGAGAAATAGGGACTTACAAGATTCTGATTTTTCACTTTCAAGATAGAATGTAGATGAAATCCCCCAGGACATCATCCTATTAATGTAATTACACAGATACAGGCATAGAAGGAAGTGCCAGGCTGATTAGAAATGACAGAGAGAGAGCTGGAAAGCTCCAGTAGAGATTTCTGAAATGACAAAATCATAACTAAACAGCATACATTTAAGTTAGAATAAATCTTGCTGAAGAATGCAACCCTCTTTAAAAGAGAATCCTATAAAGTAAATGGAAGTGGATTTGCTGATGTAAAATGGCATCTGGTTAGCAGTCCATATATCAATATCTCAAAGCATGCCATCTCAATGCCTACAAAGATTCAGAAAAAAAGAAAAAAGAAAAAAAAACATGAGAACTCATAGGAAGCCTGGAAACTGAGACAGACAGCCAAGCCATTACCAGAATCTGTAGGAAATCCCAACAATGAGAAGCCAAGGGAGCTGAAATGAGATACTCTACAAATGGTGTCATAGCAAGCACACCACCCAGAAGATAACTGGGATGGACTTCGGATCTCCATTTATTATTTACCTCTGATTCAGTGACTCCGGAACCATGCTCAGGTATAAAATGAGGCAGCTGCCCCTATCCTGGGAGTCTCACTTTTCGTGTATATGCCTTAGTCCCTTCCCAGTGTTTCCTGTTCCAAATATACTAGAGGACTTTAAAGCTAAGAAAAGTAACAGGGGTAAAAAAGAGAGAGAACTGGTGGTGATCAATACTTTCAGATAGTGTAGAAGACAGAAATGTTAATAAGTTCTAAATCAGAAAGAATCCTAGAATTAATGCGTACAGGAGGCTGAAATATTTCAGAATTTTTCATGAATCCAAACATTCAAGTATGGGGCAAGGTTAGTAGAAATTTGTCTGAATTCAACAAAGCTACGGTAGATGAGTGGCTATGCGGCACTGGAAATCAGCCAAGAGCTGGGCACATTAGCCTTCCCTATTTCCTTCGGTCTGTGATGAACAAAAATGGGAAAACCAAGCAGACAGACTTTTACAGTTGGTGTTAGTGGCTGGTATGTTGAGCAGGGTGTCCTATGCCGTAGAGTGGCCTGATTCATGTTTAAGAGCAGTATTTTTAAATCAACTTTTTTGAGGTAATAATTTGCGTTAAATAAAATGTACCCACACTTAATGTGTTTTGACAAATGTACACTCCCATGTATCTAACACCCCAATCAAATTTAAAAATACTTCCATCACCCCAGAAAATTCCCACATGCCAAGTATAGTCAATTCTCTCCTCTATCCCAGAAGATCATTGATTCTGACTTCCGTTACTTCAGATTAGTTTTGCTGTTCTGAATCTTAAAATATGTTTTCTTGTATCTCTAACTTCTTTCACTTAGTATAATTACTTTAAGATTCATCCATGTTGTTAAATGTATCAGTGGTTCATTTTTCTTTATTCCTGAGTAATATTCATTATATACAATATTTTCATTGATACTGTTGTTTTTTATCTATTCACCTGTTGATAGATATTTGAGTTGTTGCTAAATTTTGGCCATTATGAATAAAATCTATAATCATTTGCATATAAGTCACTTATGAGTATATGTTTCCACTTTTCTTGGGTAAATACATAGACACATAATTGCTGGATCATATGGTAGGTGTGTATTTATCCTGGTAAGAACGTGCCAAACTCTTTTCCTAAATGATTGTACTATTTTATGTCCACATTAACAATATGTTAACATGTGAGAGTTCCAGTTACTCCAAATCCTTACCGTCACTTAGTGTTGTCAGTCTTTTTCATTTTAGCCCTCAACTGAAGTATTTTGATGAGCTAAAAACACCAAGAATATATTGTTTGTTTGTTTGTTTGTTTGTTTGTTTGTTTAGCTTGGTTTAATTTTTGTCTGCCCTTCTTACTTTGAAGAACTGCTGCCTCCCAAATTCATGAGTTTAGGACATCGCCCATGTATCTCACTGGACTATTCCCACCTCTTCCGTCTTCTAGGCCCTTGGCTACTTCATTCCACCTTGGTTGTTACTAGAGTCTTAACTCCATGTAAGGCCACATGGTCCCACTGCCTCATGCTCTGGCTCATCCTAACCTTTCTGAGCTCAGAGGAAGCATATGTCCCAGGGCATGGAGGCCTGCTGAAGGGACTGGGTGGCCCAATCTAGAAGAGGGGAGGAATTACCTCCCTCTGGGATAAACTTTAATCAAGGAGAGTTCAGGGATGGGATGGAGATGCCAGGTAAATCTCCTGTGTCTTTACTGCATCAGACTGAATCCCAGTTGCTTTCTGCAGTGTGTCCAGCCATCCACTGCACATAGCTTAGTGGATAAGCCTACAGAGCAACTGTGACTCATGATGACATCATGGAACAGTGGTCACACAGTAAAACATCACCTTGCACTTGTTTCCCATCCTTTCCTGCCTCACTTCCTGTCTCACTCTCTGCCCTGGGATTTGAACTTTGAACAAATCATTGTCACTTAAACCTGGCTTCAAGTTTTTTAGGGAATGTAGGTTCTCCATGAGTTCCTTCTCTACAGCTACCTCGTCCTCTCAAGGTCCTTTTGTTCAAGTGTTCATTGACTTTATGAGTCACCCAGTGTCTAATAAATTCTGTTTTGGTCAGAGCCAGTTTCTGTTGCTTAAAGCCAAGAATCCTAATCAGTTTATGAGACAAGGATATAACCTGGTGGGATATTAAGACATATATGTATAATTGATCCTACAAAAGAGGAGTATGAGGATCACAGCAGTTAATGATGTTAATCATCTACTACAGCATAAATGCATAGAATAACATTTGGCATATAGTAGGTACTAAATAAATATTTGCTGTAGCTGAGTCAGGGAAACCTGGTTAGTACTGCATTTTTCACCAGATTTGAATTCAAAGTCTTTGAGCTTCCTATTATACCACACTTTATCTCAATTCAGGTTAAAGATTTCAACAGGAATGATTCTCTCTTAGATGGTGTATAAAGGATTATCCATGATTATCTGTCTGATGAGGCAGTTCTTCATCTAAACAGTTATGTCTAGTCTGGACTGCTCCATTCTGTGAAATAGAATTTTTTATTTTATCTGATTCAAAGAGTAGTACATCTGACAAATTGTGAAGAAAAAAAAAAACAAAGCTGAAGGATTTATACTACCATCTATGAAAGCCTAGTGTAAAGCTATAGTAATGAAGATAGTGTTTACATAATAACTAATAGAACAGAGTCCAAAAACAGACTTTTATGATTCCATGAGCTATACCAGACAATTTTTGTTGTTTTAGGTCAATTACATATACATATGGAAAAATAATAAATGAAATACTATAAAAGACTATAAAATAATAAAGATTTTAGAGGAAAATACAAAATATATTAATGTAGACAAAGATTTTTTTTTAATTTTTTTTAACGTTTATTTATTTTTGAGACAGAGAGAGACAGAGCATGAACGGGGGAGAGTCAGAGAGGGAGACACAGAATCCGAAACAGGCTCCAGGCTCTGAGCTGTCAGCACAGAGCCTGACGCGGGGCTCGAACTCACGGGGCCGTGAGATCATGACCTGAGCTGAAGTCGGCCGCTCAACCGACTGAGCCACCTAGGCGCCCCAACAAAGATTTTTTTAACAAGACGCAAAAAGTACTAACCATAAAATTTTTAAATAACAAAATGGACTATAATAAAATTAAGAATATCTGTCCACTGAAAGACACCATTAGCAGAAAGGGAGGTAACCAGAGAACAAAAGAAGATTTCTGCAATACATATATCCAACAAAGGACTATAAAAAAAAATAGAAAAATAGACAAATTCCTGAAGAGGTACTTCAAAAAAGGAAGATATCCAAATGTGTAATAAACATATAAAAAGATCACAGACTTCATTGACCATAATGGGAAATCAAATTAAAACCACAAAACAACATATACATATATACACTAGATGGCTAAAATAAGAATGATAGAAAATATCAAACATTAATTAGAATTTGGAGCGATTATTACCATCACTTTTGAAAAATACTTGGAAGTATCTTTTTTAAGTTTATTTATTTATTTTGAGAGAAAGAAAGAGTGAGGGAGGGGCAGAGAGAGAGAGAAAGACAGAGAGACAGAGAGAGAGAGAGAGAGAGAGAGACAGATTCCCAAGCAGGCTCCATACTGTAAGCACAGAGCCCCATGCAGGGCTGGAACTCATGAATCATGAGATCATGACCTGAGCTGAAATCAAGAGTCACTTAACTGACTGAGCCACCCAGACACCCCTTATATTATTTTTATTCATTTTTATTTATTTGAGAGAGAGAGAGAGAGCACGTGCACAGGGGAGGGGCAGGAGAGAGAGGGAAAGAGAGAATCCCAAGCAGGCTCCATACCATCAGCACAAAGTCTGACATGGGATTCAGTCCCACAAACCATGAGATCATGACCTGAGTGGAAATCAAGAGTCAGTGGCTTAATCCACTGACCCATCCAGGCACCCCAGGAATATCTCTTAAAGTTGAACATATCCACTTTATATAGCTCAGTAATTCCACTCCAGGGGATATATCCAATAGAAAGGTTCACATATATGCACCAAAAATATGCATTAGAATATTTATCGCAAGTGATATTATCCAAATGCCTATCAATGGCAGAATGAACAAATAAGTCATGCTATATTCATTCAACAAAATCTGGGCAGCTATATGTATAAATAATGCATAACTACACATAGCAATCTGGATTGATCAAACAAGCATGGTGCTGAGTGAAAGAAACCAGGTACAAAAGAATATACATCATGTGATTCAATTGACATAAAATACAAAAACAAGTAAAATGAGTGTATTCTTTAGGTATCAAAGACACAGGGGAGGACATACTACATAGGAGGGAGTAATGGGGTAGGGGACTTGCAGGGTATTTTCATGTTCTGTTTCATAATCAGGGTGCTGGTTACCTGAGTATATTCAGTTTGTGAAAATTCACTGAATTGGACATTTATGTTATGTGCACTTGTCTTTATTTACATTTTACTTCAACAAAAATTTTTTTAAAGTAGCACATCTGAGGGGTGCCTGGGTGGCTCAGTCAGTTGAGAATCTGACTTCGGCTCAGGTCATGATCTCGCAGTTCATGAGTTCGAGCCCTGCATCAGGCTCTGTGCTAACAGCTCAGGGCCTGGAGCCTGCTTTGGATTCGGTGTCTCCCTCTCTCTCTGCTCCTCCCCTGCTCACATTCTGTCTCTCTCTCAAAAATAAATAAAGATTAAAATCCTAAAATTTGTATGGAACCAGAAAGGACCCTCAATAGCCAAAGCAATCTTGGAAAAGAAAACCAAAGCTGAGGCATCATAATCCCAGACTTCAGCTGTATTACAAAGCTGTAATCATCAAGACAATATGCTACTGGCACAAAACCAGACACTCAGATCAATGGAACAGAATAGAGAATGCAAAAATGGACCCACAAACGTCTGGCCAACTAATCTTTGACAAAGCAGGAAAGAACATCCAATGGAATAAAGATAGTCTCTTCAGCAAGTGGTGCTGGAAAAACTGGACAGTGACATGCAGAAGAATGAACTGGGACCACTTTCTTACACCATACACAAAAATAAACTCAAAAGGGAGGAAAGACCTCAATGTAAGACAGGAAGCCATCAAAACCCTCAAGGAGAAAGCAGGCAAAAACCTCTTTGACCTTGGCTGCAGCAACTTCTTATTCAACACGTCTCTGGAGGCCAGGAAAACCAAAGCAAAAGTGAACTATTGGGACCTCATCAAAATAAAAAGCTTCTGCACAACGAAGGAAACAATCAACAAAATTAAAAGGCAACCGACGGAATGGGAGAAGACATTTGCAAATGGCCTAGCAGATAAATGGTTAGTATCCAAAATCTGTAAAGAACTTATCAACCTCAACACCCAAAAAACAAATAACCCAGTAAAGAAATGGACAAAAGACATGAATAGATACTTCTCCAAAGAAGACATCCAGATGGCCAACTGACACATGAAAACATGCTCAACATCACTCATCATCAGGGAAATACAAATCAAAGTTGCAATGAGATACCACTTCACACCTTTCAGAATGGCTAACATTAACAACTCAAGCAACAACAGATGTTGACGAGGATGCAGAGAAAGAGGATTTCTTTTGCCCTGCTGGTGGGAATGGAAGCTGTACAGCCACCCTGGAAAACAGTATGGAGGTTCCTCAAAAAATTCAAAATAGAACTACCCTACAACCCAGCAATTGCACTACTAGGCATTTATCCAAGGGATACAGGTGTGCTGTTTCGATGGGACACATGCACTCCCATGTTTATAGCAGCACTATCAACAACAGCCAAAGTATGGAAAGAGCCCAAATGTCCACTGATGGATGAATGGATAAAGAAGATGTGGTATGTACACACACACACACACACACACACACACACACACACACACACACACATATACAGTGGAGTATTACTCAGCAATGAAAAAGAATGAAATCTTGCCATTTGCAACTACGTGGATGGAACTAGAAGGTATTATGCTAAGTGAAATTAGTGAGTCAGAGAAAGACAAATATATGACTTCACTCATATGAGGTCTTTAAGATACAAAACAGATGAACACAAGGGAAGGGAAGCAAAAATAATATAAAAACAGGTAGGGGAACAAAACATAAGAGACTCAAATATGGAGAACAAACAGAAGTTTTCTGGAAGGGTTGTGGGAGGGGGAATGGGCTAAATGGGTAAGGGGCACTAAGGAATCTACTCCTGAAATCATCGTTGCACTATATGCTAACTAATTTGGATGGAAATTTAAAAATAAATTATTAAAGAAAATAATAATGCAATATTCTACAGTGCCCTGTCATAAAGTAAAAGTAAATTTTATAATTACTCAGGAGCCCCTGAGTGGCTCAGTTGGTTAAGGAGTGGACTCTTGATTTCAGCTCAGGTAATGATCTCATGGTTTGTGAGATTGAGCCCCACATCAGGCTCCATGCTGACAGTGCTCAGAGCCTGCTTCTGATTCCCTGTCTCCCTCTCTCTCTGTCCCTCCTCCACTTGCACTCTCTCTCTCTCTCAAAATAAATAAACTTTAAAAAATTATAATTACTCAGAGAATTTGAGCATTTCAGTGCAACATCTCAGGATTTCACCCAAAACAGAAAAGAAGGATCATCTTCCCTCATGTCATTAACAAACTCCAATATGCTAATACACTCCATACATTCCTGCCACATTAAACCCGGAAACAAAAGTTCCTTTTCATTCTTCTGAACCTTTGCACAGTGCCCTGATCCAGACTGCACCACCCCCACCACCAAGTTTCGTCAGTGAGGTGCTGCCTATTAATCTAAGTTCAACTAAAGCATACTGCCGGGTGTTTGTTTGCCCCACATCCTTTCTCCACCTTTCCTCACCAATTTTCTTTCCCAGAAAGGTCACCAAGCCCCAGACCTAGCAGTTTTCATGCCCTAGGGCTTCAGTTGTTTTCAGCCAATGGGGAGCCTTGTCAAGAAGTGGAGGCTAGAAGAGAATGACCATTTCTTCCCTCCCCTTGATTTGAGTTTAGGAATGGTACAGACTCCTACACCTTGTAGTTTCATTCTCTGGCCACACTTCTCCAATGATCCTTTATGCAACTGACCTCAAATTATCCTGTTGTGGGTGTGTCATCCATTTCCTGCCAGTGTCTGGACTGATTCAGTCATTAACTAAATGAAGTCTTTCCATACCTCCCATCCCAAAGGCAGTCATAGGCTTCTGACTCAGTTCATAATACTTTTCACACTTTTATTGTATTTACTTTACATGTCTGTGTTCTCCATTATCTTCGTAAATGCCAGAGCAGTAACTGGGCAATATCTGAACTCCTACTACCTGGCAAAGACCTCAGATATAAAAGGTATTTAATAAAAGTTTATTGAACAAAAGTATAAACAAATGCTCAAAATTATCAGGGTAATCCTCAGCATAAATAAATACTTTAATCAATCACACTAGCCTTCATCATCTCATTATTGTGGCCAGTAAATATTTTAAGCCGTAAAATTGATTTAGGAATTGGAAGAGAATTTCACAGGCTTTACCACGTCTGCGGAACAATGTATTTTCATAAGTTTTATAATGCAACACATATTACTACAAAAATACCCTAATGTCTTCTTATATCAAATACCATTTACTTTTCATCTTTGTCATTTCCTCCACAAGAATTTCAGAGTTCATGGGGCACCGGATAACATAAGAAACGAGTTCATTCTTACTCAAAATTAAATATTTTAACAGACTGCCAAAAGCAAATCCCTATTTATGTTTTCTTATTATTTTTCTCTTCAAAATGTTTATGATGGATTTTAAATGACAGATTTCTTTCTTGGGAAATGATTATATCAATTTAATTAGATTGTCACCTCAGGGTCAAAGCTTTTATATTTAAGAAGTCTGGAACAGAAAAGACTCTGAAAACAGAAGACCATTGCAACTAGGCACCTGAAAGATGGGACTTATTTGTTATAACTGAGAAGCAGACTCTAAATTTCATAAAATGAATTCATAAATATTTTTTTGTTAATTTCAGAACTTTTGCTTCAAAATCACACATTAAAGAAACAATTGAAAGAACTGAAATCAGGCCAGCCCTGATTTATTCTCCTCTCTTATTCTCCCAAGTTGGATAGCTTTCTCAGACATGTTTTTGCATTTTCTTAATGCTTACTTATTTTCAAGAGAGAAAGAGAGAGAAAGAGAGCGCATGAGCAGGGGAGGGGCAGAGACAAAGGGAGACACAGAATCCAAAGCAGGCTCCAGGCTCTCAGCTGTCAGCACAGAGCCCAACACAGGACTCGAACTCATGAACCATGATATCATGACCTGAGCTGAAGTCAGGTGCTTAACCAACTGAGCCACCGAGGTGCCCCTCTTTTTGCATTTTTAACACAAGTATAAGTATCCATAAACAACAGATAATGTTATTTTGTATATGGCATTTTTAATCACATAAACTGTATCATACCATAGATACGGTTCTGTTGCCTGGATTTTCACCCAAATTATGCTTTTGGATTTATCCATATTGGTAAATATGGATAAAATTCATTTCTTTCAACTGCTAAATAGAGGAGACAGACACTGACAGTTGCCTTCCCATAACTATGCCTCACCTTTCTTCTTAGTAAGAGCAACATATTTTTCCAATGCAGTCATATGCCCTGCAAAATTAGACAATATTTTCCAAGTCTTTTGCAGCTAGGTTTAGCTCTATGATACAGCTTTAGCTAATGAGGTGTAAGCAAAGTCAGCTTAGGATTGCTCAGGAAAATTCCTGATGCCTCAGCTGCCTCCTCTTCCTCCTTGTTTCTTTCTTCTTTGCTTTTTTCATGCCTAGAATGAGGATGTGATTCATGGTGGCAATGCAGCCATTTTGTAACCACAAGGAAAAGAGTTACATGCTAGATATGACAGAGTAAGACATATAGGAGCCTAAATTCCTGATGATATTATGGAACTACCAAAGCAGCTACAAGTAGTACTACCTCTGGATTTCATATTAAGTGGAAAAAAGCAGAATCCCTTTTCAGTTAATGTACAGTGGTTCTCTATCACATACAGCCTTATTAACTCCTAACTTCTAACAAAATCCAGTAATGAATATGCTATATATACCGATTTATCTATTTCCATGAGTTATTTACTTCAACTTCTTTACAGTTGCAACCAGTACTGCAATGAATATCTTTGTACAATGAACTTCCTTTACACATATCTGAGATTCCCTAGAAAGTTCATAAGGTCACACTGATATTAAACTTTGGAGAAAAGTTGAAAATGCCTAGAAAAGTGATTGCTCTTTACATTCCCACAAACAGTGTCTGCATTCTTGATTCCATACACCTTTGCCAGTGTGATAAGTCCTGGCCAGTGACATTTTTGTAAGTCTAGTGGTATGAAATAGAATCTCATTTTTTATTTGAAATTCATTATTTCCCAGTGAGATTGATCATTTATCTCATAGTAGACTTTCCTATTTTTTCTTACTGGATTTTTGCCTATTTTTAAGTTAATTTATGGAACATAATTATATGAAGAAAAACTTCAATAATGGCTACTTTTTCGTTGAGCACTTATTACATTTCATTGATTCTAATCCTTGAGAAAATTCTGAAAGATATTAAGATAGGAATTACTATCCCTAAGTTTTTGTTAATTTTTTTAATTTTAGTATACTCTGACAGTATTCTGAAGTTTGTATACAAATGGAGGAGTTATTATTCTCTGACTGCCCAAAGCCATACAACTAGGAAGTAATGGAGCAGAGATCTGAATTTAAGCCTGCTGGCCATAAAGCCTGTACATTTTTTATTACACAATGCTGATCATAAGATTTTTTGTTTCAGCATAAATTGTGTGCAGCAAAATTATTAGCTGCTGTAGAGGAGGAAGCAAAACTAAATCTTCTAAATTATAAAGACAAAAACATATTCACACTGGTTTTCAAACATGGAACTGTAAAACAGACATATTTGAAAAATAATTCCTGGTCACAAAAAATACAAAGTAAACTGAAATTCAAAAAAGATTAATATCACCAGAGAAATATCTCATAATTGCTACTTGGACACAACTTTAATTTTAGTAGGTTAAGTGAATGCGAGTGATCCATCTTAGTTTTACAGAAGCAGGTGTTGCTTCTGCTCACGAAATTCCCCTTGCAAAATTAATTTAAATTGGCTTGGCTATGAGTACTCTCAGTTGATTTGGGAACTGGCTCAAGAGTCACGAACAAGAAATAATCATAAACCTCTGAGTACCTAGTTTGCTACTGGGTGGCACAGGGATTGACGGATTGAGTTTCATTTAGCATCTTCATTAATGACCTGAAGGAGGGAACAAATAGCTTGTTAATGAAATTCACAAATAGTAATATATGAGGAGGCATTGCAAACACTGATAAAGACTGCTAAATTATCAAAAGAAACCCAAAGAGGTTAGATAGGTACTCAGAAATTAACAAGCTAAAATGCATCATGGAAATTTGAGAGTTGAGAACAGGACTGGGGGGCTGGGGGAAGGAAGTTGATAGAGAAAACGTTATCAATTTTTATGATGTCATTGACTAAGAGGTTTCCAAGGCATTATTTTGAGAAGAAACCCGTAAGTTAAAGTGAAAAGTCATCTGTTGATGGACACTTAATCTCCATATCTTGACTATTGTGAATGATGCTTCAATGAATATGGGAGTCTGAATACCTCTTTGAGATCCTGTTTTCATTTCCTTTGGATATATATCCAGAAGTAGGAGTGCTGGTTCATATGGTAATTCTATTTTCAATTTTTTGAGGAACTTCCATACTGTTTTCTAGAGTGGCTACACCAATTTACATTCCCACCAACAGTGCCGAAGGCTTCTCTTTTCTCCACATTCTTGCCAACAGTTGTTTTCTCTTGTCTTCCTGACAATAGCCATTCTAACAGGTTCATACCTATTATATTTCAATGACGTGATACCTCATTGTGATTTTGAGTTGCATTTCTCTGATGATTAGTGATGCTGAATACCTTTTCATGTACCTGTTAGCCATTTGTATATCTATGTCTTCTTTAGAAAAAATGTCTATTCAGTTCCGCTGCCCATTTTTAATTGGATTTTTTATTTTTTAAGTTTATTTATTTTGAGAAAGAGAGAGAACATGGGAGGGGCAGTGAGAGAGGGAGAGAGAATCCTAAGCATGCTCAGTATAGAGCCCAATGCAGAGCTTGATCCCATAAACCATGAGATCATGACCTGAGCCAAATCAACAGTTGCACACCACCAACTGAACCACCGAGGCACCCCAAATTGTTTATTCTTTTTGCTATTGAGTTGTATGAACGGATAAAGAAGATACAGTGTGTACGTATGTGTATGTATATATATACACATCTACACACCCAATGGAATATTGTTCAGTCATGAGAAAGAAGGACAGCCTGCCATTTGTGATAACAGGTTGGAACTTGACATAATGCTAAGGGATAAGTCAGACACTGAAAGACAAGTATTAGATGATATCATTTTCCTGTAGAATCTCAAAAAGGTGAACTCATAGAAACAGCATAGAATGGTGGTTACCAGGGACTGGGGGTGGGGGAAATAAGGAAGTCAAGGAGTACAAACTTCCGGTTATAAGTTGAACAAATTCTAGGGATCTAATGTACAACATAGTGATTACAGCTAATAATACTGCATTATATATCTGAAAGTCAGTAAAAGAGTGAACCTTAAATGTTCTCACCACAAAACAGAAATGGTAATTGTGTGATGTTATGAAGGTGTTAGCTAACACTATGGTGGCAATCATTTTGCAACAGACTTGTAGCACATCAACACACTGTACACCTTAAACTTACACGATATTAGCTGTAGGAAAATAAAGTGAAAACAATTAGGTATTAGCTTCTAGTGTGAAATGGCTGCCAAAAAGAACTCTGGGTTACCACTGTATGCTAGAACAGAAAGAACCTTGGATTTGAAGTCAGAAAGACATATCTGAGATTCAAACCCAAATCTCCCATCTGATCCAATATTTTCATCTGTAAAATGGAAATAATGATAACTACCTCACAGGTCTGCTGTAGGAATGAAATAAGAGTGTGTGCAAAAGGAACAAGTACAACACTTGGGATGACCAGATAGTCACCCAGACCCTGATTCCACATGATATGAAGCAAGCACACTTTGCTATATCCTTGTCTGGAGATGAGTTGCTAGACTCAGGACTGAGCACTTTAACTCCCAAATTATGGAGTTAAATTGGAGAAAGCCCCCAGAAGAGTAAGAGGAACTAAAAGAACAAAGCCAAGAGAGACACAGAAGAATCTAATCCAGTTCACTAATTCCAGAAACCCAGCTGAGGTGTGCAAGGCTAAAAATGGAGAGTAAATATGTAACATGAACAAGGCAATATAAGTAAAAGTATGGGATGAAACCAAGAAAAGGAAAGCTTATGCTTTAGGTCATGAAAAAAATGTTTCCTTGACATTTCTATCAAATATTAACAGAATATTTATACAAGGAGAATAGCAAGTGAATCATTTCTTAAAGTATTTTCAATTAATTAGATAATGGTTCAAAAAGTTTATCACTAAGAAAGTTTATCACTAAGTTTATCACTATCACTCCTGACTTCTTTTGGATTCTAAGTCCTTTGATAATAATTCTTGTACCATCATGATTCAGAATTGTCCAAAACTGTCTCAGAGGTTCTAAAACTGTAATATAATAATAATAATTGAACTTTTCCCCAAATTCTCAGCAAAAATTCCTAGGATATCATTGAACAAAATTTTTAGAGATTTATGACTTCTTTCCTCCTGGAAATTATTCTTAAACAATTTGGTACACTGCTACATATATGATAATATTGATTTTCACACAATTATATATGCCATTATTTCACAACTTATTTACCCAAATTTTATGATATTCCACAAAACAAATCATACATTTTAGATGCTCCAATTCCTAGACAAGAGTGAAGTTCTCCTCTGCACTGGAAAAATCATATACTTGAGTCTAGGTCAAAAGGTTTCTGGTCTGGTATAGGTTAGATACCACAGATATTCAAGCAAGAGCCAAGAGAACAAACATGTAAATGGGAAGGAAGACATCTGATTCATTCATCATACCATCAAAAAACAAATACTGTCCACTATTTGCCAGATACTATTTGAGTTCTCAGCAATTTAACAATGGCCAACAAAAACTAAAGTTCCTATCCTCAAAGACTTATATTCTAATGAGAAAGGCACTCATTAAAGAAATGCATGAGTGCAAATAAAACACAACTTCTAGGGTATACAAGTACTACAAAGAAACATGAAAGTGTTAAGGGATGGCTTGGGGATGGCAATAGAGGGTAGGGCTATTGTTAGGGTGGTCAAAGAAAACCTCTTAATACAACATTTGGGAAAAGACCTGAGAAAAGTGAGGGAGGAAGCCGACTCAATTTAGGAAAATCACATTCCAGATCGAGGGAAAAGGAAGCACCAACGCCCTGATCCTGCATGCTTCAAGAGCCACAGAAAGGCAGTGTAACCAGAAAAGTAACCAGAGACTTGTCAGTAGTCTCAAGTGGAAGCAGCAAAAGTAGAAAGAGTTAAAGTTTAATAACTAAGCAGGGACCAAATCACAGAGACTGTTGAAGACTGGGCAGTGTGTGGAAAAGCAGTGAAGGTTAGAGAAGGGGAGTAACAGGGTGTGATGTACATTTTTAAAAGCTGAATCTTGCTGCTCTCTGTAAAACAAATTTTATTGGGTGCAAGGTGAAGGTAAAAACGCAAGAGTGGAAATAGGGAAGCCATTTTACTGAACCAGGAAAAGATGATGATTGACAATGGGAGGGATAGAAACAAGCCTATAGACTCAGAAGACATTTTGAAGGTAGAGCCAATAGATTTTGCTGATGTATTAGATGAGGGAAATGCCAGTTGGTTCAGGGAATGAGCTACTATGACATTCTGAAGGAGTGGTTTACAAGCAAGATGCTTTGCTATCAAGCACAGGCAACATGTGTATGTTTGGTGTGTTCAGGACAGTGGATGATGGTGATGTGAGATATTTTTTGTTCCTTTAGTGAGTGCCTTTATGTCTAGTAGGTATTCACTTCCTGAATCTTTTTCAGTTGATATAGATGGGCCTTGGTTAATTCCAAAATCTGCCTATTGGTCGTGGGAATTCCTATCCCTTTCTAGTTTTCCATTCTTTTTTTTTTTTTATTTTAACGTTTATTTATTTTTGAGACAGAGAGAGACAGAGCATGAACGGGGGACGGGCAGAGAGACAGGGAGGCACAGAACCAGAAGCAGGCTCCAGCCTCTGAGCCATCAGCCCAGAGCCCGATGCGGGGCTCGAACTCACAGACCGCGAGATCGACCTGAGCTGAAGTCGGACGCCTAACCGACCGAGCCACCCAGGCGCCCCTAGTTATCCATTCTTAATTGGTCTCTTTCATGTTTCAAACTTTGCCACAGTCACATCACACCCAACCCAAGCCCACAGTATTATGAAGGGCCCTCGACACCCTTTCTAAATCATCAGGATCTTAGAGCGGTTTATATGTTTGGTTAATGAGATAATGGGACTTGTTCTATTCTAGATGCTCATTCATCATTCCCTTTCTCTCTCTAAATGCCTCTCCATTTTCTTAAAGACTGCCTTCATATTTTCACCATGATGGCCCCATGCTCTGGAACAAGGGAAATATAGTTCCCTCACATTTCTTTCCTAGTGCTGCCCAGGATTTCCTAATCAGTATAAGCTGACTGGAAAACCCCGACAATCTTGGTACTCCCAGTTCCTTCACACCCTATATTTAAGAAGTCACAACATCATGCTAGTGGTGATCTTTCTCCAACATAGATCTGGTTGATTTCCCATTACCAGGAGCAGGTTTCAGACTGTGCTCATTGAAAGCCTAGTGAGTTTGCAGATGTGCTCTCAAGGACCTTTAAGAGGCAATTGGTAGAATAGGAAAAGCAGACAGGGCTCCTGGCCATCTCCCTGGCTTCCACCAGAGGTGAGCCTCCTTTTCTTTGTTATATATTTATCTTATGAGCAAGTCTTTGTCAGTAAAAAGTTTTGCTGAGAGATTGAAAAACATTGAGCTAGACTAAACCTAACTTCTTAAGATACATTCAAACTCTTTCATGGCTTATCTCTTATTTCAACCTCTATTTCGGTTATTTCTGTGTAATACACATCACAGTCCATCCATACTGCACTGCCCACACTTACTAGAATATGTCATTCCACAAAATATGGGTATGCAGATAAGCTCTTGCTCTCAAGACACATCATATGCTATCAAGAAATGACCACTGTGATGAGTGATTGCAGTTCCCTGGTCCCAACATACTTATCCCCTTCATTCTCCTCCCCTCCTTAAAAGATTCACATTAAACATCACCTTCTTTCTGACTCCTCAAAATGGGGTGAATTGCACTTCTATCATTATAGTTTGTTTATGATGACATTTCTCAAACTGTGACATAAGAATGAATATTCAGGAACCCATACTGTACCTGAGAGTTCTGTTTCAATTTTATGTTTTCATTTTGCTGATAATCTAAAAATAAAAGTCACTAGTTTTTAAGTGGAAGCTTTTCTTTCACAGAAATGAGTCACCAAATACATTTTCATAGGATAAAATTCTAGGTTTCTTATGTGAGCATCTTTTCAAGCTTAAGTTATAGAAATCTTGAAATTCTTAAGCTGTCTTCCCTTCACAAAAGGTTTGAACAAAAGTTTGAGATTTCTTTGTCATATGTTTCTTTTTTTAATGTTTTTTTAATTTTTTTATTGTTTATTATTTTTGAGAAAGAGGGATAGAGACAAAGAGCAAGCAGGGAAGGGGCAGAGAGAGAGGGAGACACAGAATCGGAAGCAGGCTCCAGGCTCTGAGCTCTCAGGACAGAGCCTGACGCAGGGCTTGAACCCTTAGACCGCGAGATCATGACCTGAGCTGTAGTCAGCCGCCCAACTGACTGAGCCACCCAGGCGCCCCTTTCATATGTTTCTTTACAAATAATGAGCATATCTTGTTTTAGTTGTTTGATTAAGTATCTCTCTTATCCAATAGATGGTGAAAGACCTGTCTGGAATACATTAGTTAAGCAAGTCCTTCTTGTCCCCATGGTAAAAAGAAAAAAAAATTAACCTTTAAATGAGTCCTATAATCCTTTTGGATCCCAACTGACAGGCAGTCTGGAGTAGAGGAAAAGGGAATGAACCCAGAATTTCAGACCCAGAAGTCTAATTATCCACCATGATGCATCTTGCCACTTAGATACTCCAAGCATCAGAGTCCTTTGCCCTATTAAAGATCAAATGAGATGAAGGTAAAAACATCTCAAAGCAACAAATATGACATGTTGTGAATTCCAAAGGTCTAACTAAGTAATAGGATACCTTGCTTGGAAATAACCCTTAGGAAATGAGAAAGAATTGCCTTGACCACAAAATCTGTCTTAACCACTACTTAGTGATTCAAAATTTTCAGGGACTCCTAGAAAGATAGCTAGGCACAGTTTTTCCTTAGGCCTGAGCCCAGAATCCCAATGACAAAGAAAATCAAGTATTGGGGCACCTGGGTGGCTCAGTCAGTTAAGTGTCTGACTTCAACTCAGGTCATGACCTGGCGGTTTGTGAGTTTGAGCCCCGCATCAGGCTCTGTGCTGACAGCTCGGAGTCTGGAGCCTGCCTCGGATTCTATGTCTCCGTCTCTCTGCCCCTCCCCTGCTCATGCTCGCTCTCTCTCTTCCTCTCTCTCTCTCTCTCTCCCTCCCTCCCTCCTTCTCTTTCAAAACTAAATAAACATTAAGAAAAATTTTTTTAAACTGGTATTCTCTAGAAGCCTGTACCAGTCAGAGTCCTGGCAGACAACAGATGGCATATCCAAGGAGAGCAACTTGGGGACAAAATTCATAAAAGAACTATTTGCACAAAAGTGGTCAGGATTACAGGAAACCAATAAGGCCAGGAAGGGCAAGAAAAGGAAGTCAATAACAGAATCTACTAGAAGAGAAAGTTGCCTGGCAGAAGTAGTGGCCATAAGAACAAGAACAAAGGAAACAACTAAACCCAATAGAGTTGTTGAATGCCTGCTAAGTGTTAGACTGTTGAGCAAACTGCTGACAATGAGAAAAGACATGGTTTCTGTCTTCAGGAGCTTCCTGTTTATTGGAGAAATCAGATCTGTGAACCAGTGTTCACAATGCACTATTAGCTACCACAGGAATAAATGAGTTCAACAAGCTTTTATGGCGACTTTATTTATAGTATATTACAGTTATTATTAGTAAGCTTTACTATGTATCAGACAATCTGTTAAACTTAAATTGGACCTACTGCATAGGATCATGGGAAGATTAAATTCAAGGCTCTACTATTATCTTCACTTTACAGATGAGAAAGTTGACACTTAGGAAGCTTTCATCACCTACTCAGCCTCCTGGTTAGTAAGAGATGGAGCTGTGATTAAAAGCCAAGCCTTCTGATTCCAGAGACATGAACCCCTAACCACTAAAGGGATTGAGACCACAATGGTTTTCCTTTGAAAAAATACATATCTTCTGAACCCTTTCAAATTCCCAGGGAGTCTTCCTGATCTATCAATTTACCATGTCCCCTGTTATTCCTCTCAATATCTATGACTCAATTTACTAATTGCATCAAATATTACATTAGCTTAGTATTGCACTAATTAGTACTATTTTGTTTACTAGATGATGACAGGGTGGAATGGAGTTTCCTTTCCTTGATGCCCATTATTAAAATGATTATTCCCCAGGGGGTGATGTGGAAAAGAGGAATGAGCTAGCATGTGTGGATACCTGTGGCCTTTAGCAAAGTGGATGGCCCTACCCCAAATTATTCCATCTGGCAGAGCCAGTTACCTGCTGTAGTTCACACATGAATGGCAGCGATTTGCATGCAAATAGAAGCCTACATGCTTTCCTGGAGCTAAGAGCTGTATTTCAACATTTCACAGTGGAATTAGTCAGTGGACAGGACACTGCGACTTTGTGGATGTGCCAGCTAAAACTCTTCTAAATACCAAGCTCTGTGTTTCACAGCAAGATTGTTTATTGAACCAGTTCATGGAAGCTCCAAAGACTCCTCTGCTGAAATACTGCCAGCTCCAAGCTCTGGTTTTGACACTGATGTTGTCAGTTGAGATTAAGCATGGGTCTTAATGAATGCTGGCAGACATCCTCTGAGGTACGATCACCCGTGTTCCTGTGGCTAAATAGCAAAGCTCTGGACAGGAGTGAAAGTAAGGTCTTGAGAGTGACTAGTCATCTTTTTTTTCTTACTCCCCTTCATTGGTTCCACATTTCTTATAAGATAAAGGTCAAGTTCCTTGACTGGTCTTCATGGATTTACATAGTCTGAGCCATATTGATCTTTTCACCCTCATGCTACCCCATTCTTTTATATCCAGCACTCTGAAAGTAATTCTATTTGCCCTTACATGTGATGCAATGTTTTAAGAATTTCCCTTCCTTTGCATATGCTGTTCCTACCATCAGGAATGACCATATTCACTACAGCTGGATGGTAAACTTCAAAACTCTGGGTGGTGATCCTTCAAAACTCCATCCAGGTTATTCTGAAAGACCTTCCCTTCTTTTTCCAAATAAAGGTAATTTCTCCATCTCCAAAACCTCATCTACATCTTTTCTCTTATTATTGAAATAAGACATACAAGCATACGAAAGTAAGAGTCTTGCCACTGGACACTAAGCACCCATAACTTGTTCATCCTTATAAATCCAGATCTCACCACAACATTTGACATACAGTAAATGCTCCATCCTTATTTGTCTAATTTAACCGAACTGTCCTACCGAAGTATTAAGTATAGGAGGCATTTAGGAATTTAAAACAAACCACAATATTATGTTTGTAAATCAGGAATTGGTGCTACATTTTTTTAAAATGTCTACTTACATCTGTTCATAAAAATGCATATGATTACTATAAAATTTTACCCCCCTCAAAAAAAAACACAAAAGGAGGAAAAGTATTATGAAAGATGCAAAAAAAATTCCATATATATATATATATATATATATATATATATATATATACCTCCACACAAACATAAGCATGCAAATATATATAAATCAGAAACAGAGTTTGATTACTGGGTTTTTTCTCTTTTTTTCTTGAAAGAAACTTACTTTGAATACTAGGAATGAGTTATCCTTTGTAGACAAAGATGACACAATGGAGAAATAAGTATTCCCTCTTGATGGAACAAGACAGTGAGGCTTGCTGAAATCCATTTAGCACAATCAGTTGGTCTATTATCTCCCGATTATGGAAGTGGAGAAATGAGATATTTAATCAGACATCTTTTAGAAAGTTGTAACATATTTGCGTATTTCCCTAAGGCCTGTAATGAAGAGCTCTTAATATTTCATTTTCATTATTACCAGAAGAGAAGAGTTACAATAAAAACTCCCCTTGTGGTCTTAGTCCCAGAACAAAGAGAAAGGTCAGCACATCTGGGTCATTCAGGAAATGACCCCACAGCCAAACTGAGTAGAGAGCTACTCAAGAGGGGCCTGTGGGTCCACTTCCCAATCCATGTCCATTTTCTGTCCTTGCCCATACTCCCTGCTGGATGCACAGAAGGACAACTTGTATTTAGAATCTGTTTTTGAAGGTCCTTGAAAATAATTGTTCCTATACACAGAATAAAGCGGACACTTTCCACTGAATACCAAATTCCTCCACAAGTTCAGGATCAAGGGCCACATTCTCTCTGCTGTGTGAAATTTGGCAACCCCTCAGGGACAGAGGGGGCATAAATGAGTAAACTGAGGCATATTCATGTGAAATGAAGAAGAGATTGGAGTAGGCCATCTTTAAGATTCTTCTCAAACTTGTATGTTAGCTAACTTGACAATAAATTATATTTTTAAAAAAAAGATTCTCCTCAAGCTAAAAAAAATTACCCAACTTAATGTCAAGCAATACGATCCCCTGGACCAGAGTTGTAATTACTGAGCCGGAGAATATTTTTATCAAACACCAAAATGCTGATTCAGACTCAATTACTACTTTGGCTGTCAAATCCTCATAGTTTTTGAGAAGCTAGATTTACATTTGAGATATAGATTGTAGGGACGCCTGGGTGGCTCATTCAGTTAAGCGCCCAACTTCAGCTCAGGTCATTATCTCGTGGTTCAGGGGTTCGAGCCCCACATCAGGCTCTGTGTGGACAGCTCAGAGCCTGGAGCCTGCTTAAGATTCTGTGTCTCCCTCTCTCTCTGCCCCTCCCCTGCTTGCATTCGGTCTCTCTTGCTCTCTCAAAAATAAACATAAAAAAAAAGAAAATTAGATATAGATTATAGCTAAGTGTATTCTGTTCCTAAATAGATCAAGACCACATAGCTGAGAAGCAGAATGCGTAGACAAATGATTCCTCTCTGGACAAAGACATGAATTTGGCTCTCTTTTCCCATATTTCTCAATGTGTTGTTCCCATATTCCACATTTAGGGCTAAACATGCCAGGAAAGAAGCTTCAATTTATATGGTGAGAGACAGGTGGGTACAACTCCCAGGGAAGTCTGAGTCTAACCAGACAGTGCTGCCTGTTTCCCACATCCAGCGTGGTCTGTGGTAGCGTGTCTGATAAGCACAAGTGACAAAAGGCAGATGGCATGATCAGTGTGATGGAAAATAAGAACTGAAGAATAACCAAGTCCCAGCAGCCCCTGACACAGTGGCCCTGGATAGCTAAATTTCAGCCATTCCTAAACACTGGTGGGAAGAAACAGATTCACTTCATTAAGTGTTTTTGACGTTTTTCTTTTTATATATGCGTATCGTGAAAAGAGCGTCAGTGTGTGCTTAGAAGGACCAATACATTAATCCACATTCAACTGGCATCTATTGGCATGAGGACTCAAACACAAAGAAGTATAGGAGGAAGGATTATTTGGAAAGGCAAACTGGTGTAACAGGAGAAAGCAAAGCCTTGATTAATTTCTAAAGGAGAATAATCTTTTAAAGGTCAGCCAGAGGTGATAAGAGTGTGTGTGCACTTGTGTGTGCATGTGTCCTAAACCACACTTGCTAGAAAGGCACACTGGCTCATGCCCCAAAGAGAGCCAAACCCAGCTTGTGGCATCTTTCTCACATGCCAGGGAATGGGGACTTCAGGAGCTGGACAGAGGGCAATAGGGGTGAGTGCCTGTCTTCACATGGGCATCTGAAATCTTCTCTTGTTCACATTTTCAGCCTTTTTCTCCTTGTGCCCATCTATCTATCTCTACCTATTTCCAGAAAAAGTTCTGACCACACTTGCCTGTCTCTTGTGTCCAAATAAATAAATAAATAAATAAAACAAAAAAAATCCTGATCTCTCCTTCCTTGTTTCTTAATTGTATATACTGGCAACTTCCTGGTTGACCCAAAGATGTCCCACTTGGATAAGCATGACGACATAGGACAAAACAAATGATTTTTTTTAATATTGAATGCTGGCTTATAAAAAGTAAATTTAACTTGAATTCAATCTACAGATTATATTATACTATTGTTATCAATATTAATTTCCTCATTTTGATCACCATACTGTATTTATGTAAGAAAATGCCTTTATTTTCAAAAAAATACATATGAAAGTACTTAGGGTTAAAGAGATAGTGATTATTTCCAAATGTTACAGAAGAAGAAATGACTTAGATAGAACTATAAAGTAAACATGACAAAATGTTAATTGGGATAGCTGAATGAGAGATATTAGGAATTCTTTGTATTCTTCTTAAAACTTTCCTGTAATTTGAGGGGGGTGCCTGGGTGGCTCAGTCGGTTAAGCATCCAACTTCAGCTCAGGTCATGTTCTCACAATTTGTCAGTTCGAGCCCCGTGTCGGGCTCTGTGCTGACAGCTCGGAGCCTGGAGCCTGCTTCGGATTCTGTGTCTCCCTCTCTCTCTGCCCCACTCCCACTCATATTCTCTCTCTCTCTCTCTCTCTCTCTCTCTCTCTCTCTCTCCCTCTCAAAACTAAATAAAACATAAGATATTTTTTAAAAACTTTTCTGTAATTTTGAAATTTTTCCAAAATAAAAAAAATTTTAATGGGGGCTATTTCTACATTAAAAGAAAATTCATCATTTTAACTTGTCATCATAGTAAAGAATCTGCTCTCCCAACACGTGCCATTGGGGAAGATGACTGAAAGTAAAGAGCTTTACTCTGACACAACTCAAACCAAACATCTCGTCATGTAAACCATACTACCAAAAGTGCATTCTAGAAACCTGGTCAGAATTTTCCATAACACTTCCAATAAAGTTCTCATCTTGTCATTCATCCATCCATCCATTCATCCATTCATTCATTCACCACATATTTACTGAAGGCCTTCATATGAAATGATCAAAAATGCTGATACAACCCCATGGAGAAGACACATACACAGAGTCAAGTACAAAACCATGTGAAAATTAATATAAATAGGTGCTTTGAGAGCACAGAGAAGGGCAACCCTCACCCAGTCTTCAAGGGAGTCCGAGAAGCCTTCCTAAAAAGAGGATGCTTATTATTTTTAATATTTTTCATCTTGATTTTTGAGAGAGAGAGAGAGCATGAATGGCGGAGGGGCAGAGAGAGAGAGAGACAGACAGACAGACAGAAAGAGAGAGAGACAAAATCTGAAGCAGGCTCCAGGCTCCGACCTGTCAGCACAGAGCCCGACATGGGGCTCAAACTCACGAATCATGAGATCATGATCTGAGCTAAAGTGAGGTGCTTAACCGACTGAGCCAACCAGGTGCCCCAAAAAGAGGATGTTTAATATGAAACCCATAATAAAAAAGTAGTTGGCTAGATGAGAGAGTGTGGGTGAGCATGGGAGAGTGATAATATCCCAAGATGTGTGAAGCTGCTGGTGCACAGCATTCAGGGTGGAAAAGAGGGAGGTTCTAGGTTACAAAGCAATTAAAACTGAAGAGGCAAACAGGAGCCTTATATGAGTTGCTTGTGGTTTGGGATTTTATCCTGAGGACTACAGGATTTTTTAAGCAAAGGAATGACATGAATAAAACTGCTTTTTAGAATTTTAATTCTGGTTACTTGTGAAACTCTTGATTTCAGGAGAGCAGGAATGGAGCCTGGGAGACCATGTGGCTGGAAATGAGGCAACCAACATTAAGGCGTCATGAACTATGAACAGAGAAGTTAAAAGATCATACACCATTTCTGTCTTCTGAAACCCAACCCTTTCAAGTCAAATGGAAGCATCCATGTGCCCATATCAGATAGATAACAAAGGCCAGGTACTCATATATCAATGTTGCTTATAACAATCAGTATGGGATCAACTTCCATTATGGCTTTTCTGCTCTTGCTCTAAATCCTATACCTGATTCTGACACTTGATCCCATTTCCCTTCACAAATCCATCCTGAATGGATGAAATGGGCAAAGGAGGTCAAAAAGGTTCAAACTTCTAGTTATAAAACAAATAAGTCATGGATAGGTAATGTACAGCACAGCAACTATAATTAAAAATACTCTATTTCATTGTCTGAAAGTCGCTAAGAGAGTAGACCTTAAAAGTTCTCATCAAAAGACGGACATCTGTTTAAGCATCTGATTCTCAGTTTTGGCTCAGGTCATGATCTCCTGATTTGTGAGTCGAGCCCCACACTAGGCTCCGTGCTGACAGTGTGGAGCCTGCTTGGGATTTTCTCTCTGCTCTCCCTCACATGCAGATTCTCTCTCTCCCTCTCCCTCCCTCTCTCTCTCTCAAAATAAATAAACTTTTTTTAAAAAGTTCTCATCACAAGAAAAAATTCTAAGTGTGTGATGATGCATGTTAACTAGACTTATTGTGGTGATCATTTTACAACACATAAAAATATCAAATCATTATATTGTACCCCTGAAACTCATATAATGTTATATGTCAATTATATATATTTCAATTAAAAAATTCAACAAAATGATAATATCACACTGAAGCCAAAATTATATTGCTTAAAGCCAAAAAACTCAATCTAAATCAGATTATCAAACTAGCCTGTTAAATGAAACTATTAGTTAACTGGATTCACAAAAAAATCCAGAAATATTTTTTATGGCCATTCTCACTCATATATTACAAATGTTGAAATGACCTCCTGTCAATCTTTGCCTGTCAAGTGAACTGTTAATTACATTTAAAAACCTAAATCAAGGGCCACCTGGGTGGCTCAGTCAGTGAAGCAATCGACTCTTGATTTCGGCTCAGGTCATGATCTCACAGTTGTGGGATCGAGTCCTATGTCAGGCTCTGTGCTAACCATGGAGCCTGCTCAGGATCCTCTCTCTCCTTCTCTCTCTAACCCTTCCCAGCTCTTGCTCTCTCTCTCTCTCTCTGTCTCTCAAAATAAATAAAGACAGACTTCAAGCTATATTACAAAGCTGTAATCATCAAGACAGTATGATACTGGCACAAAAACAGACACTCAGATCAATGGAACAGAATAGAGAATCCAGAAATGGACCCTCAAACGTATGGCCAACTCATCTTTGACAAAGCAGGAGAGAATATCCAATGCAATAAAGACAGTTTCTTCAGCAAGTGGTGCTGGGGAAACTGGACAGCGACATGCAGAAGAATGAACCGGGACCACTTCCTTACACCATACACAAAAATAAACTCAAAATGGATGAAAGACCTAAATGTAAGACAGGAAGACAAAAAAATCCTCAAGGAGAAAACAGGCAAAAACCTCTTTGATCTCGGCCGCAGCAACTTCTTACACAACACGTCTCTGGAGGCAAGGGAAACCAAAGCAAAAGTGAACTATTGAGACCTCATCAAAATAAAAAGCTTCTGCACAGTAAAGGAAACAATCAGCAAAACTAAAAGGCAACTGATGGAATGGGAGAAGATACCTGCAAACAACATAGCAGATAAAGGGCTAGTATCCAAAATCTATGAAGACTTATCAACCTCAACACCCAAAAAACAAATAATCCAGTGAAGAAATGGGCAAAAGACATGAATAGATACTTCTCCAAAGAAGACATCCAGATGACCAACCGACACGTGAAAAAATGCTCAACATCACTCATCATCCAGGAAATGCAAATCAAACCACAATGAGAAACCACCTCACACCTCTCAGAATAACTAACATCAACAATTCAGGCAACAACAGATGTTGGTGAGGATGCGGAGAAAAAGGATCCCTTTTGCACTGCTGGTGGGAATGCAAACTGTTGCAGCCACTCTGGAAAACAGTATGGAGGTTCCTCAAAAAATTAAAAAGAGAACTACCCTATGTCCCAGCAATTATACTACTAGGTATTTATCCAAGGAATACAGGTATGCTGTTTCAAAGGGGCACATGCACCCCACTGTTTATAGCAGCACTATTGACAATAGCCAAAGTATGGAAAGAGCCCAAATGTCCATTGATGGATGAATGGATAAAGAAGATGTGGTATATACATACAATGGAGTATTACTCGGCAATCAAAAAGAATGAAATCTTGCCATTTGCAACTACATGGATGAAACTAGAGGGTATTATGCTAAGCGAAATTAGTCAGAGAAAGGCAAATATCATATGACTTCATTCATATGAGGACTTTAAGATACAAAACAGATGAGCATAAGGGTAGGGAAGCAAAAATAATATAAAAACAGGGAGAGGGACAAAACATAAGAGTCTTAAATATGGAAAACAAAGAGGGTTACTGGAGGCGTTGTGGGAGGGGGGATGGGCTAAATGGATAAGTGGCATTAAGGAATCTGCTCCTGAAATCATTGGTGCACTATATGCTAACTAACTTGGATGGAAATTTTAAAAAATAAATTAATAAGGGGTAACTAGAAAAAAAATAATAAATAAATAAATAAATAAACTTTTTTTTAAAAGCCTAAATCAAAAAGTATATATTTGATAACATCTTCCTGAATGCTCCCAGAAAAACTGTGTCAATCACTCCTTTGTCCTTAAAGTACTTTGTGCTTCTTCTTAATCACATGGTTTCAAACCTCATCTTTGCCACCAATTTCTGGATCATATTGGTCATATTGCTTTCTAACTAAAAAGCAGAGAGAAAAATAGAATTTAACTCCTAGAGTTGTTACATGAGCTAATCACTAATAAGTGCTTGCCTGGGCCCCCAGAACATGAAAATAGCAGCTACCAGTTATGGAGAGTTTACTCTGGCTTCATTTATCACTTCTCCCCCATCAAATTAGGAGACTATCTTAATGACCTATGAATCCCTGCTGTCTAGCAGGCAGCTTGGCATGTTGATGGAGCTCCATACACATTTGCTGAATGCATGAATGAGTGAGTGGGTATAAGCAGGATATCTGATGATCAGTGTCCACTGCCACAGATAAATTACAGCCCTGGTTCTTGGCAGATTCCAGGTGATGAACTGTTTGGGCTGATTCACAGAGCCATAGGTTCAGCCCCAGCTCGCGGTGAGCCTGCTGAGCCGTTTCTGCACATTGACTGTATCTCAGACTGCTCTTCATCCTGATCACTGGCTTAATCACCTCTGCTGGCTTCTTTCCTGCTTCTTGGGGAGTGAAAAGTTTCTACTGCTAAAAGAACAACGGCCTGTGATCCCATCCTTCCCATTTGGGCAGTCTCCTATTATTGTCGATTCTCCCCTTGCTCTAACAAGTGGCTCCTGCTTCATCACAGAGCATTTGTGCTTACATCTCCCTTTATCGCTGTGTGCAGTGGAACAGAGCAGAGAGAGTTCCTCCCTGCCCACATTGTGCTGACACTGAAAGAGACACAATCATCAGGCAAGAAGGAAAGATGGCTTTTGAATCAGAACAAATGTACCCCAGTTCAATTCTATGCTCCATTTAATTAGGAATCAATTGGCTCTGGCCACCATGACTGAGACCCTCTTTTCATAGAAAAACCAGAACTAACTAACTTACTCTCTCCCTCCCTCTCTCTCTCTCTCTCTTTCTCGTTATGTGAGAAGTGGAGAGAGACGAGGAAGAATCAAGTGGGGTTTGAAATTAAAAACACCATCCTGCAGAAGGAGAATCAGAGCAATACATATAAACAAAGATGATATAATAAGCAAATTAATTGCAACCCCCAAAATGTACTGAGTATCAACGTGTGCCAGGAACCATGCTAGGATCTGGGAAGACACCTTTGAAAAAGACTAATCCCTGCACTGAACTACTTTGGGAAATTACTTATTTGGAGTAACTGATATCATTTAGCTTGGGATGGGAAAGAAGGAGAGGTATCATGAGTCTTGTCTTCAAATATATGACACCATGCAGAAGTGGCTTCCTCCAAGCTCCTTACAATTGTCTACAAAACTCTGCAGTATCTAGCACCTGCCTTACTGTTTGCATCATTATGAATGGGAGTTTCATAGGATGGTACATAAAACCACCTAAAATCACAGCCCTCCTAAGACATAGTAATGTATCAAGTGCTAAGTTCATCTCATACCAGTCATCCTGCTCCTTCTCCCCTAAGCCAAAGACAGATCTACATGCTTACATTTCCCAGCCATAAATAAATATTAAAAGCTCACCCCCACAAATTACCACTGCCTTTATTGACAACATACAAGAATCCAGGAAATGAAGAGTAAGATACACAACTTAATGGAATCATAATTCAAAGTTGATAATCTTGCACACACCCTCAGGAAGTGTGACTTCAGTTGTCATACCAAGGCTCTCCAGGCACAAAGTGTCACAGTCAATATCTGTAACCTTTTACTTCATCCCTTTAAATTCACACATGCCATTTGTCACACCCAATGGCTCAGAACGAACTCCAAGTTAGCACAGTCCATCTACTTGGGTGTTTCTGTGTCTCTATATTTCTAGGCCACTTGACTTCATGGCTCCCTTTCTCTGTCTTCCTCCTTCTGAATTAACAGACCCATTTCAAAGGTTTTGCTTTGCCTGGAACACAGATGGCTGTGAACACATTTATTAGTCATTACTCCAAGAGTTGCAAATTAATGAAGATTCAACTCAAACTGGCTTAAGCAAAATGGGAAAGTATTACATCAATTACTAAAAAGGCTTGGCTTTAGACATCACTATATTTCTTTCCTTTCCAGGCCTTGGGTCTGCTTTCCTCTATGTGTATTTCATGCTCAAAGAGGATCTCTCCATGTGGCCTCTGGAAACTCCATTCTTGCCTCTGTATAAGACAAGCACAGAGGAGAACAATCTCCTTCCAATCTCCCCAGTAATTACCCAAATATTAGCTCTGATTGGGTTGACTGGGGTAGATGCTCATCCCTGCAGAAAACAACAGTTGCTTACGAGACCTGATCAACCAATTAGACAGGCACGTCACTCGCCCACCCCTGGAGCTGAGGGTGGGTCAGCTAACAGTCTAAGAGTAGAACGAACATATGAGAGGACAATGTGTACTTCCTGAAGGAGCCTCCAGAAGCTATTATTGGTAGAAGAATGAACAGATGCTGAAAAGGGAAAAAGAAAAAGGCAGAAATTTCCCCTTAGTATCCACATTTGAACATCGAGCCCATAGCTTTCAACAGTTTCAGAGGGAGAGCAAATATGAAAAGCTTCTGAACCAAATTTTAGGTATATAAGGCTTGTCATTTTAGCTCATTGCCCTGTATGTCTCTTGGAGGGAAGAACTGATAGTAAGTGAGGGTCAGAGAAGAGATAACAGGGAGAAGGATGTTTATTCTCAACCTTTTGTGAGAGCAACGAAATCAGATGTTAGTGAGGTAAAATGTGATAGATCCAGACAATTCTTGATGGGACTGTGGGGCTGTCCTAGCTGGAGGTTCTTACTTTGTTTCCTCCACCGATGCCAAGACGGACTATTTGCACAAAGAAATAAGTTGTTTTGGAGTCATAAGTGCTATAAAAGGATTATAATTAGGATTTGAACTTCAGATTCTAGCTGTACTTTGGATATGAGAAAGAAACCATCAATCACACGTGCACCTGAATTCTATCTGTTCAACTCCCCAATCAATTACAAAGCTCATGGGTATGGAGAAATATTTTGCCACATTGTAAGAGCAAGAAAAAAATTTGTCAAAGCATTTTAGGGTGGATTTTTCTGTCATTCTGTTTACTTTGCTTTTTCTTTTTATTCTCTCCATCCCAATGCAGGGTCACTTCATTGCACATTATTTCATCCATGACTCTGCTATTTGGATCTTCATGAGGCACACTTATGGAAACAATAAGTTTTCTCTTCCCATGAACCAAGTGGAGTTTCTAATAACAATAATAAAAACACCATTAACCTCAATATTATTAACAGCAGCAATTATAGAGCAAAAACTTAAGATGACATAATAGCCATGTTGATGAGCAATTACAGTGTCCTCTGCTCAGCACTTTACCTGCCTTAAAATACAATTAAGTCTCATGGCAAAACTATGAGATCAGCACTTTTTTCCATTTCCACATTTACAATGAAGACAACTGACACTCAGAAGCCAGTGCCTCAACTAGCAGACGAAGTTGGTGGGTGTCCCGCCCAACACACTGCAGGCCCCTCACACCCAACACATACCCTCTGTTCATTCCTTCAGCCTGTCTTGCTCCCTCCACTGTTTGCAACTGCTCTTCCTTATTCTAATGCTCTCTCTGGAAAGCTATATTTTCAGGGCACCATCTTCACAACCGTAAGTGATGCCCTATTCCTGTCTGGTTAGCTTCCACTCATGCTCTTAAAACAAAAGCCACCTCCTCAGAGCTGACTCCCCAGACACGACCACTTTCTGGACTCCCTCCATCTTTACAATGTACAGTCACTGGTTACCAGCATTGTCTTCCGCCACTAGACTTAAAGTTCTATTCAGTTTTCACATGAAGTCATGTCCTGAGTTTTCAGCTCTGTTTTAGTCATCAACTACACATAACTGAAGAGGTGAGTGACTGTAAACACTACCCAGGTGGGTGACAAGGTGTTTGGAACCAGAGGACTCCTTTCATCCCCCATTGCCATTTTCCAACCCCTCCTTTTGAGAAACCCCCTCTCCCTGATTTGAAAACTATGGAGCTATCCCAGATGTTATTTTCTCAATTACTTATAGAAGTAAGGAAAATAATAGAATTTTTTAAGAGAGAGAGAGCATGCATGATGAGCAGGGGAGAGAGAGAATCTCAAGCAGGCTCACAAGTAGACCCATACTCAGTGAGGAGTTGGACACAGGGCTTGATCCCACAACCCCAGGATCATGACCTGAGCCAAAATCAAGAGTTGGACTCTCAGCCAACTGAGCCACCCAGGTGCCTCATAATAGAAGTTTTAAAAGTCAGCCAGTTACAGGAGAGGATGTGGAGAAACGGGAACCCTCTTGCACTGTTGGTGGGAATGCAAATTGGTGCAGCCGCTCTGGAAAGCAGTGTGGAGGTTCCTCAGAAAATTAAAAATAGACCTACCCTATGACCCAGCAATAGCACTGCTAGGAATTTACCCAAGGGATACAGGAGTACTGATGCATAGGGGCACTTGTACCCCAATGTTTATAGCAGCACTCTCAACAATAGCCAAATTATGGAAAGAGCCTAAATATCCATCAACTGATGAATGGATAAAGAAATTGTGGTTTATATACACAATGGAATACTACGTGGCAATGAGAAAAAATGAAATTTGGCCTTTTGTAGCAACGTGGATGGAACTGGAGAGTGTGATGCTAAGTGAAATAAGCCATACAGAGAAAGACAGATACCATATGGTTTCACTCTTATGTGGATCCTGAGAAACTTAACAGAAACCCATGGGGGAGGGGAAGGAAAAAAAAAAAAAGAGGTTAGAGTGGGAGAGAGCCAAAGCATAAGAGACTGTTAAAAACTGAGAACAAACTGAGGGTTGATGGGGGGGTGGGAGGGAGGGGAGGGTGGGGGATGGGTATTGAGGAGGGCACCTTTTGGGATGAGCACTGGGTGTTGTATGGAAACCAATTTGACAATAAATTTCATATATTGAAAAAAAAATAAAACCACCTTTTTGACACCAAAAAATAAATAAATAAAAGTAAAAAAATAAATAAATAAATAAAAATAAAATAAAATAAAAGTCAGCCAGTTACAGAAAATAGGGATATGTGAAGACTCCGATAAACTATAGCATGCATGTCCCATCTAATAGGGGTATTTGCTGCCCTAAGGATTGAAAGCCTCATATTCACCAAAGCTCCAAATATTTATAGATATATTTTTAGCTTTGTATGCAAAAATCTTTCACTATTTTAATATCATGTAGAAGGTGTATGACATGACCCAAGTTATTTAACTTCTCCATGCCTCAGTTCCTCATCTGTAAAACAGAATCAATATTGGAACCTCATTCATAAGGTTGCTATAAAAAAGTAAATTACTTGATATGTGTGAGCGGCTTACAGCAGTTCTTTGCACACAGTGTTTACACATATATTTGAATATGTAATATGTGATTCCATGTATAATATTTAATTTCATGTTGAATATTTAATTGAATATTGAATATATAACTAACAACAACAATAATATATTTTTAAAGGAAAAGACATTGCAAGCCAAGTAGCGCACATCTATAGGACACTTATGGCCTGCAGGTTATCAGATTGGGATCCATGCTTCCACTTTCACTAAAAGCCTCACTTCAGACCGCCACCAATGCAGCACACCTCCCTGATTCTTTTATCCTATGTAGTTTCATAAATAGACCCTTCTCTGACCCCAGACTCCTCAATACTCTGAAATCATGACTGCTCAGCCCACCTCTAAGTCTCAAGACTACCCAAGAAGGAATCATATCTGCCTTTACTCTGCCCCATGGAGGTATGGTTGAAACACTTTACCCTCACACACAAACCCTTTAGGAAGCTCCTCTTCCTAGGCCTCAGAGGGGTCTCTATCAGCTGCAGCCCACTTTTCAATCAATCTTATCTGTAATGTTTGCAGATTGCGCCAGCCACCCCCGAAGCCAGCTGTGTTATCAGCAATCAGCAGCATGGTGAGGACAGAGGATAGGAACAGTTGAGAAAGAAGCTAAAAATAACCATTTTCAAATTAAAATCCTGAATTGGAAAGGAATGAAGTGGGGGAAGGAGAGGGAAGGCACGGTAGGGCAGGTTTTATTTATTTACACCAATGAATCAAAGATAAAAGGACCAAAAAGGCATCTTGAAGGAGTTGGGAGTATGGCAGAATTGTTTTCATCTCCAGTAATGTTGTCAAAACATGAACGATGATGTGAAGCAATGCCTGTCAGACAAACCCAAAGGAAGCTTATTTACACGTTTGGGATGAGCCAGGTTGTAAATGATGGTTTAATTGGAAAATCTACCTAGTCATTTGAACAAGCCGACCTAAAAACAGACATAACATAGTGCTGGGAGGAAAATAAACTTAAGGAAATTTCTTTTCCATTGCTTTGCTCTAATACATTTCTCTCCTGCCTCTCTGTATGCCATTCTCATTTCCATTAGGAAAAAAAAAAAAAAACACTTCTCAGCATTTCCCAGGCCACCCTTAACCTCCCTGACTTGCTCACTGGGGGCCTGTGGAAGACAAAGCATTCTCTCAATGACTGGAGACAGGCTCTGGGCAATACCCAACACACGTAGACCAACCTCTGGGGCTGGGATGGTGGCCTCCTAAAAAACAAACAGTGCAGAGGCTAATGGATTAGGGAAGGTGTGTAGAATGTTCAACTCGATGTCCAGCAAGTAAAAAGCATTCAATACATATTAGTTTCTTTACCTACCACTCTAACAGCAAACTGGTATTTACTAACAAAAAGAAAAAAAGATCACCTACTCACATCAATAATAAGAATTTTTGAGTGGGAAGAATTATATCAATACAGTACCAATGACTATTTCTGGATGGGAGATTTTGGTTGATACAGGTTCCTTCTTTATTTAGGTTTTTACATTTTTCTGCAATGAGAAATCAGAAGATGATTTTTAAATCAAAATTCTGGATGCTATTATATTGAAGTCATGTCATTCTAGCCTCACACTCACCTATTCCCATCCAATAACCCGAGATTCTAGTAAAATTCATTCATTAATGAGATTAAAATGAAGGTTTTAGTTCTTTTTTTGGTATTTTTTAAATGTTCTAGAAATTGGCATTTTACCAATTGTCTAATGAAGGGAGGTTGGCATTAATACCAATCTTAAACTGAATACCACTTGATGTGGTTGTAATATTTCAAAACATACCCAAAAACCATATATAAACATATAAAAGAATTAGTAGAGCACATGCAATTCATTTCATCATTTGGGCCATTATTCTTAGGTTACCCTTTTTGTCATCTGCAGCAGACACTTGTGATGAACTGTCCCATTTCCCCCAGTTCACCTAATTTCAGCACTGGTGTGATGGACAGTTCCATGCATCTTTGCCAGTGTCCCATGTGTCTCTCTACACAGCTTTCTCTCAAGCTGGGGAAAGTAACTTAGCCACATGCAGATGCAACCCAGAAATGTGGGGGATTCTATGCCTCCAATATAACCCTCATTCGATGGAGGATGAAAGTCTATGGACAAATGTCTCAACTTCTTTGTCTTCCAGGGGGACAATTTTAAGAAGTGATCACTTCATTAACACCTATTTTATTGCTTTTCTTCCCTTCTTGTCTCTCTCTCTCCACTTTCCCACACTTGTTTTCTGTAATCACCTCCAAAATAAAATCCCTATATTAAGTCTTTGTCTCAGGGTTAGCCTTATGTGGCAGAAGGAGGTGTGGTTGGATCCAGAGTAAGACATCATAATTATAATTCCTAGGTTAAAAAGCAGTCTTCAAGTCACTGACAGTAATGTCACTAATGACAACAATGTCACTAATTACAATTTCATCAATGACAATTGCAGTCTAGATTTTATTTATTAGAATGTAGTGCCTAGGGGCACCTAGGTGGCTCAGTCAGTTGGGCATCTGGCTCTTGATTTCAGTTCAGGTCATGATCCCAGGGTCATGGGATCAACCCCTGTGTTGGGCTCTGCACTGAGCATGAAGCCTGCTTGGGATTCTCTCTCCCTCTGTCCCTCTCCCTTACTTGTGTGCCCTCTCTCTCACTCTAAAGGAGGAGGAGGAGGAGGAGGAGGAGGAGGAGGAGGAGGAGGAGGAGGAGGAGGGGAAGAGAATGTAGTGCCAAAATTAAACTGACCATGTAAGCAACCTGCAAACAGAATGGGACTGGAACAAAACTATTACTACACAGAACTGTGACAGGCTCTGGGACAAAGTAAACAAATGCTTTCACCAGCCCATAGGCAAAACCTACTCTTTTTGTAACTCTTGGCCTTGAAGAACTGGGGTCCTAGGAACACAATAAGCAAGGAAGACGATTCATTCAACAGTAACTGTCTCCTTTTAGCCTGAGTTTTTGACAGCCTCGCAACAGAACAGGAATTAGGGTGGCCTTTCTGCTTAGCACACAGGACCAGTGACACACAGTATGCATGCCTGCTTTTCCTGCCACAAAGCTATGACACATTATCAAAGCCTCACAAAGTCATTCCATCTTAGTACAACTCTGAACAACTTGTTTCCATCTTATTTCTGGGACAAGGACATTCACTGTATCCTACTTTCAGTGATTTTTCTGAATATTGTATTAAATGTTGACACATGCCTGACAACTCAAATTCATTGGTTAAAAGTTTTTCCTCTTTCAAAATTGTTTTTAATGTAATAATTTAATGAGTATGAATCCCAGATTTGTCACTAAATATGTGACCTTGCTTAATCAAACTTCAGCATTTTGTTCTATAAAATACAGATAGCAATAAAACACTGTAGATTATTATGAAAATTGCAAAATTCCCTGAAGTGTGTTTAGTAAAGTCCTTGGCACAAAAGCACTTCTAAATGTTAAACATTACTATTAAAATCATATCCAATCATAATAACTGCACAATGAAAAAATACAAAGCCAGTTTTTCACTTAGAATCTGGAGACACTTTAAAAGATATATAAGGTCTTCTCATACTAACTTTTCATTTTTTTATGCAATTTAACCTTCATTAAAATTTAACAGTAATGTGTAAAGAAATGAATTTCTCCAAAAAGCAAAAGTGATGAAGATATCCATCAAGGGGAATCTTACAAATAGAAGGGAAAGCAGATATACAGAGGGACTTAATCATGTTCTAAACTTGTGGAATGCCAACTTTATACTAGAACTGCATCAGATAAAAGACACAAAGATGAACAAGATTCTATTTCCACTGAGGGAAGGAGCCGTCCAGTGAACCAATAAGAGCCCTACATTGACATGATATGTATTATTTTCAAGGCAATATGAGAAGACCTTAAAAGGAATAACCAGCTCTATTAAGGGGAGTTGGAGGTGGATGCAAATGAGGTAAAGCTTCATGGTTATGACTGTTAAACTGGTAATATAAAGAATGAATAAAAGTTAACAAGTTAACCAGTGGGAAAAGAGGGTGTCAGGACACAGCATATACAAAAGCAAGGAATTGTGGAAAAGCAGAGTAACTTCGGGGAACTCCAAACAGTTAGACTAGACCCAGGAGAGATGGGCTAAGTGAGGGGAGATGTAAGAAAACAATTCTCATAAATTGTAGGCTGTCATTATTTTGAAATCCATAATGGAATTATAAGCAAATTTGTATGAAATATTTAATGGCACATAAGATTGGATTACTTGTCCATTTTCACATTACTAGCAGAAGTACAACTAGAAGCTGAGCGTCCCAATTCCAATATGGTATTCTATCCTCTGGACCAGTAGTTCAAAAAGAGGGGTCCCAGGGGGCACTTGGGTGGCTCAGTCGGTTAAGCATCTTTTTATTTCAGCTCAGGTCATTATCTCACCACTGTGAGATCAAGCCCCATGTCAGCCTCCATGCTGGGCACAGAGCCTGCTTAAGATCCTCTGTCTCTTTCTTTCTTTCTTTCTTTCTTTCTCTCTCCCCCCCCCCACCGCCCCCGCCATTTTACGTGGGACATTGTTAGCAATGTACATTTGTAGTTGTCATTCCAGACCTACTAAACCAAGAAAACTGAGAAGGGGATAATTTTAAAAGCCCATACTAAAATTTGAGAATCACCACTCTTGATGATGCTGTGGTCTTCATATTCCCAAAGAGTTTTTCACAAAAGAAACTAAAGGAAAAGCAAAGTTACCACGTTCAGAAAACAGTCTTGTGTTCATAATAAAACTTTATCAGTCAAGCACTTTGTGAAAATATTCTGTTTCAGCAAGTCCTTTCATAATCAATATCTCAGAGACCACAACAGGTTCTAGTTGCTGGGAAAATCATTTACCCTTAGATGGCACTTAGGTGTCGGCTATATGGAAACCCAAGAGCAGGTGCCTACCAGTGTACCTGAGGGAAGGGGTTTGGAGAAGAAAATAAAATTATAAGAAATGGAAGGAGATGAATCATCCTCTTTTCCCTAGAGTTTATTAAATTTATACTTAAGAAGTTAAGTAAGCCCAACCCCAATATCATAACATTTTAGAGTTTAGGAGAACATGAAAGTCTACTAGGCCATTTTCAGTATTGTTCACCTCCATGTTCTCAGTGCCTGACAGTCTCTAGCATATAGTTTTGTGTTTAACAAAAGATTGTTGGGGTGCCTGGGTGACTTAGTTAAGCATCTGACTCTTGATTTCAGTTCAGGCCATGATCACGGTTGTGAGATCAAGCCCCACATCAGGCTCTGTGCTGCCACATCAGCTCTGTGCTATCAGCTTGGAATTTTCTCTCCCTTCTCTCTCTGTCTCTCTCTCTGTCTCTCTTTCTGCCTCTCTCTCTCTCTCTCTCTCTGTCTCTCTGTCTCTCTCTCTCTCTCTCTCTGTCCCTCTCTTTCTATGTTTCTCTCTCTCTCTCTCTCTCTTTTCTAATGAAAATAAATAAATAAAAGATTATCAACTGAATGAACAACCTAATTAATACAAAGAATAAACTGTTTTGAGCATATGCCTGCAGACTAATAAAAAAATGTTAAAAGATGACTAAGAACAAGCTACAGCCTATTTTATATGACTGAACATGCAATATTTGAATAAATGCAGTCTGAACACTATGGCTATTACATTGATTTTTCTGAAATTAGAACCATTCTGCATCCAATCAACCTGCCTCTCTATTGCTGACAAAAACCATTGAGGAGATGAAGAAAAATCTCATTTGTGCCAGTATCTGGCAAACTAACACAAGTTAATTTGTCAATTAAACTATCAGTGTAATGGGCAATGTTACAAACTAACATTAGCAGGTTAAGAGAGGCAAGCTGTATAATTCATAAAGAGAAACGCAAGTCCACAATAAGAATTCAGATGTAACTTAAATGGAGATGAATAATGACAAAACCAAATTAAAGACAGGGTCTGGGTGACCTCTAGTGTTATTGTGAAGAATGTGAGGTAATAATGAGAAATGTAAAATAGCCCATAGTGCAGAATACTAAATATATATCTCTATATATAACTATATGTATGCATCTATGTATATATACATATGTTATATATACCACTTCATTGCAACATAGTTATCATTTCCATCCCTTTAAAAGTAACCTAAGAAACAACATGTAGGATTTTACATTTTAGTCTTCATCACTAAAATACTGACTATTCGGACTTACTGACTTAATATTAAAATGCCTTCATTTGTATATATGCAGAAGTTTGAGATCTTAGCCTCACTATTCAAATACCTTTGGGGGGAAAAAATAAGGCTTTGTATTAAATGTTAAATAACAGTAGGTTTCCCAACTGATATTGGGAAAAGGTCAAGGGAATGCAGAGAGGCAATAAAGTCATTCCAATTTTAGTAGTGTTGAGAGTGCTTACATTCAGTTGCTTCACCTTCTAATGTATGCATTGATTTTTCTAAAAGCACAGCTCTGATCACCTTCAATCAAGGTTCTTCAAAAGCCCCCAACTGCCTACCAAATTAAGAACAAATCCTTAGGTGGGTCATTCAAGGTCTTCCATAATATGACCACCCCAACCTTCATTTCCCATGAAGAAGGCATTGCCGGGCGTCGCAAAGCTTGTATTATTTTTGCACATGCAGACTTCCCACTTACTGGTGTCCTTTTTAACGTCCAGTGTTTTGCAAACCTTTGTGTAAAGATAGCCCCAGATCTGGGAAGGGCTGGCAACTTATTTCTGATAATCTCCTGATTTCAACTCCTATTTCACCACTTGCTAAATGTGTCATTTTACAAAAATTACTTAGCCTAGCTTAACTCAGTTTGATCATCCCTAATATAAGGATAAAGTGTATCATGAATATATTACCAGAGCTGTCTCTGCATTACAGAAAGTAAAGAAGCATAGAAAAGAACCAAAGTCAAATACCATCTCTGCTATTGATTAACTTTGGGATTCTGGGTACATTAGTCAACTCTCTTAGTTCCATTTTCCTCACTTGTAAGACAGGTGCAATAATAACCAACTTCATTATATTGATGCAAGGGGTAAAATCATGACTTATTTGAAAAAGCATTCAGTATATCTATCACCTGCTTAACCCTGTACACTTTGGGGCCACTGCCTCTACCCATTTCTTTCATTTGTGGGGAGGGGCATGGATCTCAGGTGATGCCATCAAGCCCTCTAGTTGGGCTGGAGCTTCTGGTTGCCCTGTTTCTCCTTTTCCTATTGCAAATGCAATCAGCCAAGGATCAAGAAGATGTTAACAGTACAACAAGGCATAGTTATTATGGGGTATCTGATAATCTTAAGTTACAGGATGGTCCAGTAAGCCTTCTAAACTGAACATTATGTGATCAGCAAAGTTATTTTAGTTGATAGCCTTGGTATAAACCAGGCTGAGAGTGAAGAGTTAAAACAAAGTTTTGATGTATGGTTCCACTTATATAGATGTCTAGAGTAACCAGATTCATAAAAACAGAAAGTAGAATGGTGGTTGTCAGAGGCTGGGGGAGTTGTGGTCTAACAGGTATAGAGTTACACAACAATGCAAATGTACTTAACACTATTGAACTGAATACTTAAAAATAGTTAAGATGGTAACTTTTACCACAATTTTAATTTTTTTCATTTTCCAAAGCTTTTATGAGATGAAATTTATCATCTCTTAAATGCAACTCCTAGCATCTCCATAGTAGGCTACATAACACACATATGTCAGCTCATATGTGCATGGGCACACATGCCCACACACATATAAACATAACATACACACAAGAGTAGGAAGCGCGATCTTTGTCTAAAAATCCATGTTTTTACTAGTTGGCCCCATACTGATACCACAAATCCTATATTACTTTGATTTCCTGTTGAAGAATGAGAAAAGTACATCTTTCACCTCTCTGAATGTCACCCCTCAAAGAGGAATTAATTCTAACCCATTTGGCTAGAAATAAAAGGAATAAAAGGATAACCATTCATCTTCCACCTGGAGTAACTTGGGCAGAATCTAGGACAAAACCCCAGCATAAATAATTTTGAACTCCTTCCAATTATTATAAGGCTTCTGTATGGTTATTAAAACAATTTCTCAACAAGAGCTCACAGCAATTCCTGCCACCCCTTAAAACTGAGTACAGCAAAGGAAGGAGTCCCAAAGCCCACACCAGACTTGTGTCCCTTCCTGCTGAATACACTGGAAGAATCAGTAAAAATTATAAATCTACACCACTGCTTTCTTGGGTTAGAAATTCCAAATTACTTTTAAAGCCTCCTCATTAATGTGTCCCTCTATCACCCCAACTCTTATTATTGTCCTGAAATCCAGTGTCCTTAGAGCTTGATGAAAAAGGATAAAACTTAGGAGTCAGTCCTGGTGTAAGTGAGGTGAAATAACCCCAGACATTTATCCCCAGATCCTTGTGCTTCTCCAAGTCAGTCCCTACAGTGCTGTCTCTGTATTTCTGGATGGATTCTAATAATCCTAATTCATGGGCACAATTTATTTTAGGTATTTAAGTTGTCATTGGTGTGTAGCATATACAAACAGAAAATTACACAAATCATCATTGTACAAATTGATGCATTTTCACAAAGTAAACTTTCCTGCATAACCAGCACCCAAAGAAACACAGCACTGCCACAGTTCCTAAAGCCCCCTCGTATTCTGTTCAAGTTACCTTGCCAAAGTAACTATTACAACAAATATGCTGACTTCTAACATCATACATTAGTTTTGCCTCTTTTTTTTTTGAAACTGTATACAAATAGAATCACAGAGACTGACTTGTAAATTTCTAAGATTCATCTATACAGTTCTATGTCACAGAAGCTTGTTCACTCTCATTGACTTCCTTGTCTATTTTACTGCTGATGCAATTCCCCATTTATTTGCAATTTGCCCATTATATACTGGTCTATAAACGCACATCTGAAATCACTGTATCTGAAGTTCCTAGCAATGCTCTAATGACCCTCTAACAGTAACCACAGAGCTGTCTTGTCACCCCTTGTCCAAGCCAGTAATTCCTGAATTCCATTTCTTGGGTTCAATATACCACCTACCCATGTGTGAAACAGGAAACTCATATTTCCTGGGAACAATACAACCTTGCTATATTTGTACATATTCTGTTACTGCCTTAGAAATTATTTTTGAAAACACGATATTCTATCTGTTTCAGTTCTAGTCAACAAGTTTTACTAGAGTTCCTTCTATATGTCAAGCACTGTGCTGCCCACTGGGCTACAAAATAAGATATAGTCCCTAATTTGGGGGAGCTTCGGGTCTACTGGTAAGAAACATGATGTTATGTATGTGGCCCCTGGAAGTATATGTGCTGTTCAAATCCCTCACCAATGCAGTTCTACCTCCAGGAAATTATAAACTCATAACCCTGGGAGTGGGAGCTCTTGAGAAAGTCTTCAATAGTTCATCCCAAATGTGAAATGTCCTTGAAATACTGTGTATCAGTAAAAGGTATGCTTAATAATATGATCATGCCTGTGTTAATATAAAAAAAAACACCTCCCTTCATAACTGTCTGTTAAAATAGACACTCCAGGACCATGTGCCCTGTTTGACACTTGAATTTTAGCACTCCTGTAAACCACTAATATATTAAACCACTGAAGATATTGGCACTGATGTTTGAAAAGGACAAATCCAAACAACCTGTAAAAATTTACCACATAATAAAAGGAGATGAGGCACCTCTATCAATCTTGTAGATGATCCACAAAAACCTGGCCATATTGTGTTTTGATATATACTAATTGATTTGATCTGCTTTTCCCAGAGGATAAATAATTCTTCCGGTATTTTACCCACCTTAAATAGCCATGCATATCATATTGTATCTGAGGCTTTAAATCACAAACCTCAGTAAAACACAACCTGAAATCCTAGTGTCACTCACACATTTAATAACTGAAAAAGTAATACTCATGATTTTCCTGTTTGAAAGTAGAAATTGACTCCTAGGAAGGCAGTGAAGCCAATTTGCAATGAGCAGCTTTCATTTCCTACTCTTAATTCAAATCTTCATGAAATTGTTTGAAGTCACAGCAGAAGTAGTGGCATTCCAATGTAACCCATAAGGGGTTCTTTGGTGAGAGACATTTATATGTAAAATACACTCTGCTTATCGACCAAAAGAGTCAGTGGACTTTGAGTCCTAAAAAGGGACATCTTTGGGCACCTGGGTTCAGTCAGTTCAGCATCCGAATCTCTCTCTATTTCAGCTCAGGTTATGATCTCATGGTTCATGGGATCCAGCCGGGCATCAGGCTGTGTGGACAGTGCAGAGCCTGCTTGGGATTCACTCTCTCCATGTCTCTCTCCCCCTCCCCTACTCATGCTTTCTCTCTCTCTCTCTCTCTAACTAAACATTTTAAAAATAAATAAATAAATAAATAAATAAATAAATAAATAAATAAATAAATAATAAAAAGGGACATCTTTCTAACCACAGAGAAAAAGAGTCATGATGGTGGCACAAGATGATCAGAAGTAAAAGTGAGAATCCTCAGGCACTCTTGTTTGAGCTTGCTGTGTCTTTTCTGTACAAGGGGAGACATGATATCACATTGATACACACATCCTGGAAGTCAGGAAGGCCAAGGGTATGTACAACTAGAAGCCCTCAGCATACAGTTGGGAATTAAATTTTTTTTAACATTTTTTTATTTATTTTTGAGACAGAGAGAGCATGAACGGGGGAGGGGCAGAGAGAGAGTGAGACACAGAACTGGAAGCAGGCTCCAGGCTCTGAGCCATCAGCCCAGAGCCCGACGCGGGGCTCGAACTCACGGACCCTGAGATCGTGACCTGAGCTGAAGTCGGACGCTTAACTGACTGAGCCACCCAGGCACCCCTACAGTTGGGAATTAAACCCTTGGAACTGAGTGACACCGTCTAGGCTACAGAAGAGAAGAAAAGATGTATGAGGTCTGAGCCCTAATCTGATCCAACACAGAGGTAGCAAAAAGGAGGACAAACTCAAGGGGGCATTAAAAGAAGCAACTTACAATGTAGAAGGAAAAACAGGAGTGTGGGTATCTTCAAATTATGTGGGAGGGAAAATGTTTCAACAAGGTGGAGATAATCAGCCATTTCAAACCTTCTGAAACGCCAAGTTAAATGAATTTTGAGAAGTGTCCACAATCAGTAAGCTAAAGGCACCAGCGACCATGACAAGTATAGTTTCAGGGGTCGGGGGGAGCACCAGTGGACTGAAGGGAGTATGTACAGTGATGATTAAGTAAATAGACAGTAGCAAACTGTAAAGAAAAATGCACAAAACTGACAGTATCTAGAGCAGGACTTTTTTTTTTTTTACCTCCTTATTTTTATTTTTTATTTTTTTTATTTATTTTTTTTTTATTTTTTATTTTTTAATATATGAAATTTACTGTCAAATTGGTTTCCATACAACACCCAGTGAAGAGCAGGACTTTTTAAAGAGGAGATACATTAGGCCATGTGTTTATGCTGATGAGGAAAATCTAGCAAAACGAGGAAAATTGATGATACAGAAGAGAAAGGGATGGATACAGGCTTGACGTTCTGAAGCAGATTACAGGTATGAGATCAAGTTTAACAAGGGGCATGAGGAGGGGAAATAAGGTAAGAGCTAGACATTTCCTCCTCCATGAAAGGGAGATCAGCAGCAGAAGGTGCCAGCATTTGGCAGATTTGTCAGGGGGATGCTGGGACAATTTTCTAAAGATTGCTTCAGTTTGTTTCAATGAAATAAAAGGGGAGGTCGTAAGCTAAAAGTAAAAAGAGTTGTTGAAAATTTGCAGATAAAAAGAGATAGATTTAATCATTTAGATAACCTGGGTTTCAATCTAAACCCTGCTTACTCCAAGCTATGTGCCTTAAACCATTAAGTTAACTGCTCTGGGGGGTGCCTGGCTAGCTTAGTCGGTAGAGCATGTGACTCTTGATCTCAGGGCTCTGAGTTCAAGCCCCACATTGGACGTGGAGCCTGCTTTAAAACATAAATAATTAATTAATTTTAAAAAATAAAAAAGTTAACCCCTCCGATCCCCAGCTTCTTCATCTATAAAACAAGGATAATGACACTTACATCATAGGATTAATCCAGCACCTCAGAGTGATTTTTATTTTGCTCAGGTTTCTTTCCTGTAAAAGTAACCATCATGGATCTTCCTAAGTGGCATTATAAAACCAATTGTCACATCAGCTTATATTTAATAAGAACATATACATACATAGAATTAATGGCATAAAAAGGACTCTGGGACACACCCACAACAACTAGTCTTGGATTTAGACTGATGCAAAATATTCCACAACTAATATATGCCACTTAACCTTTCTGTGCAGATATTTCCAATCTGTAAAATGAAGTCCTAGGATGTAACAGTCTGTTTTTTCTAACTCTAAAATTCTGTAAGCACACCAATTATTCCATTTATACACAGCTGCCCCTTGTCTACACCAAGTATGGTTTTAAAGTGTTTATATTTATAGCCAGATCCCCTCTTTCTATAAACACTGCTATCACACTATCTGCCTAACTATACTTAATCTTTAAGGTAAATGTTAGATATTTTAATAAATTAAAATTTTAAGTGAGTGTATCATTTGTATTCCAATAAACAGCAAATTTTATCAAGACATTATATCCTAAATAAACATTGTAGGGTCCTAGGGGAATACTCAAATATATTTTGGGGCAAAAGACTTAAAATAAATATATAATCCTTAAAAAATCAGTGTTTGGGTCACCTGGGTGGCTCAGTCAGTTAAGCATCCGAGTCTTGATTTCAGCTCAGGTCATGATCTCTCGACTGAGATCCAATTTGGGCTTAGCACTGGGTGTGGAGCCTGCTTAAGATTCTTTCTCCCCTTTTCTCCCTCCACCCCCTCACCCCCCCTCTCCCCAGCTCATGCTCTTTCTTTTGCAAAAATAAATAATAAGCATAAAAATAAAAAAATCAGTGTTAAGTATGACTTTGCAAAGATAAATAATGAGGAAATGTGATTTTTACCATCTAATTAATTGTACGGAAAATTATTAATATATCCTTCAATGACAAGTTCACAAGTTAAAAAAAAAGAACATGAATACCTAATTTTTTTAATGGCACAAATATGTATATAGTTGTGTATAGTCACATGGTTCTAGTTATCTGGAATGAGTCTTGAATCCAGTAAGCCCAGTGATAAGACAGGCACTACTACGGCTGCTTCTGTCCCTTAGAATGCACTCTCAATTATAGGATTTGTATAATAATAAAAATAATGGTAAATGTGTCCATTTCCAAGCCCCTTCAATTGTCCATATAGTAATCAAAGCATTGCTGTTTTCATTTAAGCCATTGTTCTAACCCTCTCACACGATAGGAAAAAAGACATTCAATAATACTCTCACAAATGCACAGCAATGGAGAAGAGGTGCAGTGAGAAAAATATGTGTCATGAGAGAGTAATCCAAGGGAACCTCTACCTGGGAGTGTAGTTGGGTGCAAAGAAGCCAGAGAAGGTCTCTCTGATTCTGAGACCTGGAGTCTCAAAAAGCACTGAAGGCAGAGGAGGGAAATCTGGCAGGTTCAGTGGACTGGAGAAAGCCAGTGTGGGTAGAACATGTGAGCGAGGTGACAGGGCAGGAAATGACTCTGTAGAAATAGGTGGAGGTCACACCATGTGGGGGTCTTCTGAGTCATGTTCAGGACCTGGGGTTTTGTTTTAATGGTATGAAGAAGCCCTTGGAGGCCTTTCAGGAGTGTGGCGACATGAACAAAACTGCCTATTAAAATGCTTTATCCAGCTGCTGTGCAGAAAATGACACAGGAGGGAGAAATAGTACAATTGAGAAGAACGGGCTATTGAAGTAGAGGAGGCATGAAATGAGTCTTTAACTAGTATGGTGATAGTGAGGTAGAGAAATCTTTTGGAACTAGAAATGACCGAATTTGTCATTGGATAGAGGTAAGGAGTGAAAGAAAGAAATGTCAGATGACTTATTAGAGTAGGTCACTAGGGTAAAGAGGCAATCTACTTTGGGCCTTTTTGAATTTGAAATGCTTTATGTCACATTTACCCTCACACCTAACCCCAGCCCCCTGTATTGCCATCAATGTGAATCTGAAATAAAAAGACTGGAGTCATGAGCACTTGTTTGTGGGACTAAAGTATTCTACGTTCAGAAATGTTTCACTTCATTGCCCAAATGCAAATGCAGAGGAAGCGTTACTTACCTAAGACAGAACCTAAGGAACCAAAGAAGCACTGAGATTTGAAAGAAGGTACAGCAGTATTGCTCACAAAACGCCAGCAAACTATCATTGAAGAGATGTGTCTCCACTAAATGGAGACAAAGATTCAGATAAAGGAAGTCTTCATATTTATCGACTTTCTTCTTGACAATTTGACAAGACAAGATACAAAGAGTTTGCTTTTGTAGCTAACTCCATTTTAAGAACAGCAACCAGCAATCTGGCTGACTGGCTAAAGCTTCTAGCTAAACATACTCAACATGAGTTTTCCACCTCATCCTCAGCACTTCCTGTCAAATTAACTGTATGAACATTCACATACATTGTGCAGCATTTGTGACCTCGTTTGAGTCTACATTGGAAAGTTTGAGAAAGAAAAGGGAGTTAAATTCTTTTACATTTTTCCTTTCACATATATTCTGAGACAGAATGATAACCCCATCTAGAGTTCATCATAGGAAATTTTTCAACAACTGGAGGATTATATGAAAATGAGCTTTAGACAGAAATCGTTGAAAAATAGGACCAGGATCCATTGACGTGATTTCCACGTGTTGTTGGTACAACGTGGTGTGGTATAAAAAGACCCTACTGATAGATACTTATGTACTTGGATATACATGTAGATATCTGGGCAGAGTTTTGTAAAACTATGTCCATTATGAAATGAACAAAGTGCTTCTTATTATTCTTGTACAGCACACTAAGGCACACTGTGCTTTTTTTAACATAACTGCCCCACATGGAAACATTTAAAAACTCTAATAGTACATCTGCTAATGTCTTCATAGAGAGCAGCATGTTCAGTCTGTTCTTTGAAATGAAAAGTGTCAACCATCATGCAATTCTTAGAACTCAGATGTTAAAAATCTGTAGTGTCAAGAATGGGCTCATTGTGGGCTGCTTATAGTACAGACTCCTACAAATGTTCCATTGTACTTCTGAGCCATGCTAATGATCCGTGCCTAATGGACCATGAAGAGCATTTTGAAGCCACCTTTTCCCTGAACATCACCAACTCTCAATACCTTGTCAAAAAGCACCAGTGGTTGTCACAATGATATCCCCCAAGTGTGCCTTTCCCAATGCAACCATCAAATGCATTTGAAAGCTTTGAGAAATAGGCAGCAAAATTCAAGGGGAGTTCAACAGTGCATATCTGAGCTTTAAAAAAAATTAAACCTGAAGTAATATTTGAGAAATGGGCTTTTCACAGTGGAAAAACTAAGCTATTATGATATGGGAATTCCATTTTTATCCAATTGTGATAAAATAATAGCGACTAATTATACAGCACTTTTTAAGTTATATGTTTTGCATTGTCACCTACCTTATTTACCATTACAACTTTCCTATGAGTACCATTATCATTTGCATTAACAGATAGCCCTCAGAAATGTCAAGAGACATTCTTAAAAGAGATTCTTCATTAAGTGGTAAAATAGTAATTCAAACCCACATCTCTCTGATTCCAGAGTGTGAGCTAAGCACCCTCCAACGTCCCCAATTCTTGCTATAATATGGAAATCTTAGAACTCAGCAAATTTTCCAAAAGTCCAGTAGAAATCATATATTTACTCATACAGAGACTCCCAAGTTTACTCAACTTTTGCAGGGAGAGGGGCCTTATAAGGTAGAACTAAGAAAAGAGAATATTTGAGGTTGAAAGAATTAGGTTCACATCCCAGCTCTGTCATCTGTGCCCCCATGTAAAATCGGACAAGTTACTGAACACAACAGTGTTCCTATGAGAAACTCAGTGGGGTGAATGATACCATACCCATTTTTCAGATGAACATACTGATTAAATTCAACCCTGAATATGACTATACCCAAAGATTGTTGTTGTCTTTATTTAGAGAGACTGACAAAAATGTGGTGCCAAACTGTACTTAGCCTGCTCTAGATCACAAGGTGGAATAAGCCAGACTTTGGGGACTATACTGATAGCAGTTTATTGTATAATTGCTTTGGAAGGATCCCAGGTCCAGACCACGCCCCCACAAGTGAGAGCTGAGTTTTCCTGAAGTAAAATGGTATTTTGACTATCAGCCATCCTGGAAAGAGATCCTTCTGGGGCAATAAAGAAGACTCAGAAGAGCCCCATGATAGAGGGGAAACTACTTCTCTTTCGTTGAGGCATAAAGACCCAGGTGAGTTTATCAGATGTTTGGCCACATTGACCCAGTTCCAGAAAAAAAAACAAGAAGCCAATGTGATGATCTGAGGCTGTGCCATTGCTGTAAACTGCTTCATGTCATACTTCACTTTCCTTATTATTGACCTTCAGTAAAATCTCTGCTATGATCTAAGACAAAGGTCCATAAACATTTTCTGTAAAGGGCCAGAGAGTAGATATTTTAGGTTTTGTGGGCCACGCTGTCTCTGTCACAACCACTTAACTCTGATATTATAGCACATGGGCAGCCATAAGTACATAAATAAGCATGGCTGTGTTCCAATAAAACTTTATTTATGTGTGCCAAAATTCTAATTTAATATAATTTTCACACAGCATGAGATATTATTCTTTTTTTTCAACCACGTATATATGTAAAATCCATTCTTAGCTCACGGTCCACACAAAATCAGGCAGCAGGCCAGATTTGAACCATGGATTGGAGTTTGTCCATTGCTCTAGGAAATTAAAGACGAGAGCGCATCCTTCCAGGAGTAAGGCAGTAAGAGAGAAAGAAGAGTGTTGGAAACTAACAAGAGTCCCCATCAGAAGACAGCTGTATTCCATGGAATGCTGAACTACCTCCCACTTAAGCCCAATAAATTTTAGGATGTCAATATAAAGACAACATTGTCCTCTAAACTTCTGGAAATTAGTTATTATAGATGTAAATCACCAGTGATGGGCCTGGTGCACAGAACATACTTTGACAATACTTAATTCCTTCCCTCTTTCCATCCTTTTGCTAATTTTAGCTTCGGTGTAACTATATGTTTAATTCATACCTAAACTGTTGGGTTTTTTTCTAATTCTGACTAATAGAAAAAAGGAAAGCCATATCCTTATTATCTAAAATACAGTTATTATTAAATTTAGTATTGTTATTTTTTGAGATATTAAACTTTTCAAGACCTGTAGACAAGGGACAAAAATTTATTTTTTTTTATTTTTCTGTATTTTTATTCATTTTTGAGAGACAGAGCACTAGTGGGATGAGGGGCAGAGAGAGGGAGACACAGAATCTAAAGTAGAGCCCAAGCCCTGAGGTGTCAGCACAGAGCGCAAGGTGGGGCTTGAACCCACAAACCATGAGAGCATGACCTGAGCCAAAGTTGGACACTTAACTGACTGAGCCACCCAGGCACCCCAATAAGGGACAAAAATTTAAATAAGACTATATACAAAAGACTCTTTGATGGTGGTCTCCGCCACTCCACCCACATAAAAATTGCATCATGTGTGTCTTTTTCTCCACATCCCATGTATGCTTCTGTGTGTGCATGCACACACTCACACATATGTGTGCCTTTCTCCAACTTTTATATTTATGCATACTTTCAAATAAAAATTTTCATTAAATTCATTCATCTTTTGGATTAGCCAAAGAAGAGCCTTGTAGACATTAATCTAGCATAGAAAATCAATACATCACAATTAGTAAAAGGCAATTAGAAAGCCTCCTGGCTTCTTTTTTAACTCACATTTAGTTTGTTCGAACATAGAATAGTTTTGTTACTCATTCCATCAGCCAGAATTCTTGAACCAATGAAGCCAATGGACACTAATGAAAAGGCATTTTTCATGTCCATTACATTTGACTCAACACCAGGTTGCTTAATGAATTACATTTGGGTTTCACCTTAGAGTTAATTAAATATTTAACATTTGGAACAAAAATATAGCTACATTTGGTAGGTTAAGGGTGAGCCACAAAATGGCTTCTAACAAGCATTCTAGAAGAAGTACATTATCGGAAACACTACTAAAAATTATCTAACCTAATAAACCAATATTTTAGGCTAGAAAACTGTGGCCCAAGAGATCCAGTGGCATGCCTAAGGTCATCCAACTAGACTGTGATCTGGCACTCCTTTTAGCTGAATATTAGACTCATTTGGAGAACCAGAAAACGGGACTTGTTTCTTTGACGATGGTCAAATTCTAGTTTTCAAAGACTGGCCCTCTTTCTGAACAGGTGTAGACTGCACCTGACTTCAGGGAGCACGTGTTTCTGACAATTCCAATAAAGTTTCTGCTCTAAGGAAAAGATCTGAATTTTAGCTGCCACCCGCAGGTGGTGCAGGGTTAAGTGCCAATATGTCTGAGCACAGGATTTATCCTTGAAGGTGCCAGCTTTAGCTAATTGCAGATGTAAAAGATAAGACACCAATTTCAAAAAGAACAATTCATTGCAACAAGACCATAAAATGTGTCCATTGTGTTTCTTCCCTATCTAAAGACAACTGACCACACTAGAAAAGTCAGACTGATAAAATTTAATGGTCTTTCCAAAAAAAAAAAAAAAAAGGTTCTAATTTAAATGTATTTTAGGAGAATTAATACTTGGTCCTGATTCACAAGTTGTTTGGGGTAGCTAACTTGTAAAGCTCCTCAGAGAAAGAGCTATTTGAATTCAATTTCAATTAATAAACTGATTTTTGTAGCATTATGAGGTATAATTAATACAATAAACAGCACATATATGTTTAAGGGATAAACCTGACACATACACTCATGAAATCATCATCACAATCAACATAATAAACATTTCCATAATGCCCAAAAGCTTCCTAGGCCTGCTTGTAATCCACTCTCGAACTCTGTTCCTAGCCAAACAATAATCTTTTTCATTTGCTTGCTTTTGTTTAGGGGGAGGAGAAGCTGGTTTGGGGGAGGTTTCTTTACTGGCTTTCAAATGTTGGACATTCACCTGCACCACTGCTGATGTTATCTATGATGTCATGATGATGGAGGCCATCAGAGTTTGCAGCCCACAGACTGGGCAGTCCCGACAACGTCTTTAATATCTCCAGAGAGTTCTCTGGCTAAAGATCATCACCACATCTGTTGGGCAGTGATGACCATCTCATCAACAGTGTTATTTCCACTGTGCTGATGTTTTCTGATTCTTTTCTGTTTCTGGGTGGTTCCTTGAAAGCTTTGATGTTCAGGACAAAGGCAGAAGTTACCACCTCAATCTGAGCCTATTTTGAATGGTCAGGTCATCTGTAATTCTTAGACCCACACAGTTACCCATTGCCTTGGCCATGTCTCCACCAAACTTCTTTTGGCCAGATTTTAGCAGTCAGGGCAGATGTGGCACTGATTTCCCCACTGAGGCACCTTGGGTACACAACTTTGTTGTTGTTAAGGTTGAACTTCAGCAATATGTTAAAGGCAGCGGGTATCAAATGAACCTAAACACTAGAAGACCAAAGAAAGTTGCAACCCGGCCTCCACTGAAACAAAAACTGAGAACTGCTATTTGTTACTACAGAGTTGTCTGCACTTTCTAGAATCTTCTAGAAATGAGATTATATAGTAGGTAACCTTTTTTGTCTGAGTTATGTGATTGAACATAAATGATTTTGAGATTCATCCATGTTGTGGCATGTATCAATAGTTTGTTCCCTTTTTTCCTGAGTATATTGTAAGAATATAAAAAATTTATGGGGCACCTAGGTGGCTCAGTCAGTTAAGCATCCAACTCTTAATACCAGCTCAGGTCATGATCCCAGGGTCCTGAGATCCTGCACTGACAGCATGGAGCCTGCATGGGATTCCCTCTCTCTGTCTCTCTTTCTGTCCCTCCCCTGCTAGTTCTCTCTCTCCCTCAAAATACATAAATAAACATTTAGGGGCAACTGGGTGGCTCAGTCAGTTAAGCATCCGGCTCTTGATTTCAACTCAGGTCATGATCTCATGGTTCATGGGTTCAACCCCCATGTTGGGCTCTGGGTTGACAGCGTGTAACCTGCTTAAGATTCTCTCTCTGCCCCTCCCCGCCCCTTGCCCACATGCATGCTCTCTCTCAAAATAAACATGTTTTAAATAAATAGATAAATTATAAATAAATAAACCTTTTTTTAAAAAAAGAATATAGAAAATTTAACTTGAATTGGACCATAGGCCTAAATGTTAACCTATAAAATTTCTAAAAGAAAATAAAGAAAAAAAATCACAGTGGCCTTGGCTTAGGACAAGATATATAATACAGGACAACCAAAGTATGAACTATTTTTAAAAATCAATAAATTAGAGGCACCTAGGTGGTTCACTCAGCTGAGCATCCAACCCTTGATTTTGGTTCAGATCGTGATCCCAGGGTCTTGGGATCAAGCCCCGTGTTGGGTTCTGAACTGAGCATGAGCCTGCTTGAGATTCCCTCCCTCTCTCTCTTTCTTTTTCTCTCTCCCTCCCTCCCTCCTTCCTCTGTCCCTCTCTCCTACTCGTGCCCTCTCTAAAAAAAAAAAAATTCCATAAATTAGACTTGCATTGGATTTTCCTTGTCCTCTATGTCTTTCTCCACACTCTCTCATTCCCGCTTCCTGATGTCACATCTCAAACTACTCACCCAGGTGCATGTCTAAGCCTCTGTCAGGGGAATTTGAACCAAGGAATGGCCCCTGCCAAATGCCAGGCTCAGTTCCAAGAAACAACATGTATTTTCAAAAGACAATGTCATATGTGTCACCCATATTAATTCAGTTGAAATGCTGATTAGGTCAAAAAGGGATTCATGGGTCTATATGATGGTTCTGGAGAGGAATTTAGAGAAAGACTGAAGAGGAAGAACTAATATTTTTATTTGCTTTTAACAAACTTTAATAGGCACAATTTCAATGCTTGAAAAGTTGGTTCTCACCCCTTGATTCAGCACTCATAACAAGTTATAGTTCTTGTCCTGGAAGATGGGGCTGCTGTGTTCCAACTGTAATCGCAGTGAGGGTTTATGACCCTTTGGCATTTAGACTTGAGAATTCCCTGGGAAAACAGTCCACCTCCTTGCAAATACTGTAGGGCCTAATATTTGGGAGTGCTGATTTATTCAATTTGCTGATTTATGCAGTATCCGGAATTAGAACGAGATATTCACAGATTTTTCTGGATTTTGTTTTTATTTTGCTTTATTTCTAATACATTCATGCCTTTGCTCTTTTCAGGATTTGCAGAAAATGAAATGCCCTTCTTTCTTCTCTCTGCACCAGGAGCTCAGAAGAAAAGAGAACATCATGAAGATCTTAATACCCTGGATTCCTGAGGACACGTTACCTCCTTCTCATTCACATTTTAGCAAAATAGAGGAAAGGTCTTTGAAGGGGTAGGAAATACAGATCTAGACACAGAAGTCTAATCCATTTTCCAAGGCTCCACACAGACACTGCCCTCATGTAAAACTTTCTTAGATCTCCCCTTGACAATCTCAGCGCTCTCGTCTGACTTTTAGAACCAGCTCTTTCACTTCCAAAAAAAGAGCAAGGCCAAGCCTGGTAGAAGAGTTTTGATTTCACTGCTTCCTGCAATCTCAGTTTATTAAAACCTTTTCCATGAGCTCGGGAGATATTTTTAATCAGAAATCTTCTTTTCTGAGATTCAGACACCTGAGTTCCAGATCTGTCTTTGACATTCACTTAAAGTGTGACTTTTCCTCCTCTGGATATGTGAAACAAATCCCCTTCCAGATATTATGGTCCACGTCCACAGTCCTGAGGGCAACATGGGCTTTTACCACACTAGCGCATCACAGGGCATATATCCCAATAATGAGTTTATTTCGAGATTCATAATCAGTACACTTTAACAAAGTATTTTTCTAAGTAGTCCCCTGAGCAAGACACCAACAGTCTCTCTGTCTCAGTGTCTCTCTATAAAGTGGACATGATAGAACATGATGAGGTTGAAATGTGAACAGCATTTCTCCAAACAAACCAGCTACCCAGTGATGTCAAATTATCTACACCAACTGTTTGAAGACACTCCTAAGAAGTCAATTAAGGCAATGTTCAGAGACAGAAATTCTAAAAATAGTGACACTTTGCTAGAGAAGATATCTTTAGCAAAAAAAATAAAAAATAAAAACGAGGAATGCTTGTCACATCTGTGAATGTTGGCATGTATTTCAAGCTTTTGCATATTTAGTAATTGTTTTTTAGGATTACTGCTGTTGTAGATTATTAAAAGGAGTGTAAGCATTTAAACAAGGGGCAAAATGATGTCAGCATTATATTCCACAATTGCTAAAAGTTCTAGTATTTTGGAGGTCCTTTAAAAAAAAACACTGGAGAGTTACTTATGACTGCCCCCAGGCTTATTCTATTTTTCTACCAACACTCCAAAACACTCCCTCACTATAATCCAGAGTCACAGTGAGTACAGATATAAAGCCAAAATTTACATCTCAGACTTTGATCACTAAGTAAATTTTTCATCATTCAATTCTCTGTTAAATATTGCACCATTAATTATATTCTGAAGTGTCATAGTTCACTAGTTTTTTGTTTTTTTTTTTTTTTGAGGGACAGTGAAAACTCCTATATTTGAAAAGAAGAAAAGGAAAGAAATATTTGTGCATATTTGTGTATGACTCTAAATAACTGGAATCACCTGAGATATTCCAGATGCTATTATAACTCTAGAAGAAATAATTATGCCTAAAACAATCCAGGTTCAATCACACAAACACACACTCTTAATATATCTAAATCAATGAAGCAAATGGATGAAGAGGAAGGAGGGTAGACTTTAAAATGGAGCAGACCTTGGGGCGCCTGGGTGGCTCGGTCGGTTGAGCAGCCGGCTTCGGCTCAGGTCATGATCTCACAGTCCTTGAGTTCGAGCCCCGCGTCGGGCTCTGGGCTGACCGCTCAGAGCCTGGAGCCTGCTTCCGATTCTGTGTTTCCCTCTCTCTGACCCTCCCCTGTTCATGCTCTGTCTCTCTCTGTCTCAAAAATAAATAAACGTTAAAAAAAAAAAAAATTTAAAAATGGAGCAGACCTTAACTGGAATTCTGACCTGCCACCCACTTAATATGACTAAAAGTCCTGTTTCTAGCATAATGCTGCCTACATTTAAATCTTTATTCTGTTATTTGTAAGCTATTCTGCTATTTATGACTTTGGACAAATTATTCTACCTCTCTCTGTCTTCTAGCACCCCATCATAAAATAGGGGCAAAAATAGTGCCTATCTCACAAGGCTATTCTGAGACTCAAGATACAACATATGCAAAGAGCTTGGGAGGGAGGGGGTGCCTTACATATAATTAGAACTCAATTAAATACTAGTTAGTATAATCATTATTTTTGTCACCATTATTATTAACTAGTTACATGACCCTATGCAAGTTACTACTCTCCCTATGCCTCAGTTTTTCCCTCTCTAAAATAGGTATAATGATATTGCTATAAGAATTAAATGAGGGGCACCTGGGTGGCTCAGTCAGTTGGGCATCCAACTTTGGCTCAGGTCATGATCTCGCAGTTTGTGGGTTCGAGCCCCGTGTCAGGCTCTGTGCTAACAGCTCAGAGCCAGGATCCTGCTTCGGATTCTGTGTCTCCCTCTCTCTCTGCCACTCCCCCGCTCACACTGGGGGTCTCTCTCTCTCTCTCTCTCTGTCTCTGTCTCTGTCTCTCTCTGTCTCTCTCAAAAATAAATAAACATTAAAAAAAATTAGGAATTAAATGAGACAGTGGATGGGAAGTCATTTGGGACAATATCCAGATAAGGAGGCCCTAGTTCAGTCATGAGGTAAAATGTTAGCTGAGTGTCCCAAGTTTAATGGTCACTAGTCAAGAAATGCCACACACTTTGAAGCAGCCAAAGGTGGCAAGGCCTGGGGTGGTAGCCAGTTTTATTTATTGTCAAGGTCAGCACATTCATCAACTCTCCTCATTAAAATTTGCCAATTAATGAGTAGTGGCATACTCCTTAGCAAAGGTCAGCAGCAACCTAAGCAAACTTATCAAAAATTCAAAGAGGTACAGAGTTTGGGAAAAGTTCATTCTTCCCTTAATTAACGGATCTAATTACAATCCTGACATAACAAAATGCAAAATGCGCTCTTCAAAAGACACCGAGTCAAAGGTTTAACAGCCCAGATAACCTTCTCCTTTGGTACAGGCTGACCCAAATGTAGGGGAGGGAGGAGGAGGAAATCTTAGCATACAGTCAACAGGGTTGATGAAACGGCTTTTCAAGAAAATTAAAGCTTAGTAGCACATCAGAATCCCCAGAGCAACAAAGGAATTGGAAGGAAATAAAAATGCTCCACATCCTAGGATGTGGGCGAACATAGAGTTAAGGTTTTCACTAATCTCTCTTCTTAGCAGACGTCAAAGCATTTATTTGGTGACCTTTCCTGACTAGTTATGAACAGCACTTTTAGCAGCCCAGAAAGTCTGGGTCTGTAATTGTTGCCTCATTTAGATAAAATCTAAAGTACAATAAGATAGAATGGATATGCTGTACTTACTAAATTGTTTCTGAAAGAGCAGGTCCAGAATTTTAAACCAGCTGCCATTAACCAATGGCCTAGAGGAAAGGGAGCCTGACCTCCAGCTCATCCACTCAGAGAACCACAGTCCTAGAGGGTAAGCTCCGTCTGTCACAAGACAGGCGATCAGCTTCATAGGACACTTCAAAAACTGGCAACTTCAAGTTGCAAATCTTTGCATGAAGATGGATAGGAGCCATAAGTTTTAGTGCTTCTCAACAGTTTCAAGGGTGTTGAAAACGTTTAGACAGGAAGAGGGTTTTCCACTCATAGTGACTCAAAAAAAACTCTTCAGGAGTTTTTGAGTGAGAAGCACACATCATAGAATATTTAGTAATCTGGAAGGAGACACTGATGCCAAAGAAGAGAAATGTGACTTGTCTAAGCTCAACAGAAAGATGATAGTAGAGAAGTCTGCAGCCCACCCTTGGCAGGGTCAGATGTGGTATTTCCACTCATTTAATCTTTTCTTTATCCAACAAATATTTATTAAGCATCTTTCATCTGTTGGGTCTTGCTTGGTCACCACGATATGGTTGAGTATCCAAAGCAGACGTGACCTTATCCCTCATGAAGCTCGTATGCTAGTAGAGGAAGACAGACAATGAACCAATAAGTTGGAGTGCCTGGGTGGCTCAATCAGTTGAGCCAGGTCATGATCTCGTGGTCTGTGAGTTCGAGCCCCACGTCGGGCTCTGTGCTGAGAGCTCAGAGCCTGGAGCCTGTTTCAGATTCTATGTCTCTCTCTCTGCCCCTCCCTCACTCATGCTCTGTCTCTCTCTCTCTCTCTCTCTCTCTCTCTGTCAAGAATAAATACATAAAAAAAATTTTTTAATAAACCAATAAGTAAATAAGCAAGAAAAATGCTTCTAGTACTAGAGGGACAGAGAATTAAAATAGAGGGACATGAGAGTGACTGGGTGGCTATTTGGTTGAAATGGCCAGAGAAGCTCTCGCTCAGAGGGGACATTTCAGCTAAGACCTGAGTAACACAGAGGCCCATCTAAGTAAAGACGAAAGACAAGAGGATAAAAGCAGGAGAGAATAATTGTTACAAAGGCCCAAGAGTGCTTAAAAACATCAAGAAGACCAACGTGTCTAGAACCAAGAGAATGAGGAGGAGAGTGGTATTAGATGACACAGGGCAGCAGGCCATGGGTAGGTAATATAGAACTTTGCATGTCCATGATAGGGTGTGTGAATTTTGTTACAAGTGCAATAGAATCCACTGGAAGGTTTTAAGCAGAGAAATGCTCTGAACTCCCTTAAAAAAGATCATCCCAGTATACATGTACAGACTGAATTAAGGGGGCAGGGGGCAATGCAGGGTCCAGCAAAAAGGTTACAGAAGGTGACGAGGTAAGGGATGGGGGGGGGGGGGGGCGGGTGGTGTCAGTGGATACCGAGGCAGGGTCAATGGAACTTGCGTAGGAATTCATTAAAGGTGGGAAGAGGTGAGACAAGAGAGGAGAGGAGCACCACTGGTGCGTTTGGGGCAAGAGCAATGGCTAGAGTGGTGATTGATGGTTGTTATTGGGTGAGTAAAACAGGCCATGGGAAAGAAGGAAAGGGCATGTGAAGATTAGAAATAGTTCTTTTTGGCTAAGTGAAATTAGTCACAGAAAGACAAATATATGATTTCACTCATACGAGGACTTTAAGATACAAAACAGATGAACATAAGGGAAGGGAAGCAAAAATAATATAAAAACAGGGAGGGGGACAAAACATAAGAGACTCTTAAATATAAAGAACAGAGGGTTACTGGAGGGGTTGGGGGGGGATGGGCTAGATGGGTAAGGGGCATTAAGGAATATACTCCTGAAATTATTGTTGCACTATATGCTAACTTGGATGTAAATTTTAAAAAAATAAATTAAATTTTAAAAAATTTTTAAAAGGAAATAGTTCTTTTTGGGGGCACTCAGTGGCTCAGTCAGTTAAGCATCCCACTTCAGCTCAGGTCATGATCTCGCAGTTGGTGAGTTCAAGCCCCACATCGAGCTCTGTGCTGACAGCTCAGAGCCTAGAGCCTGCTTTGGATTCTGTGTCTCCCTCTCTCTCTACCCCTTGCGCTCTCTCTCTCTCTCTCTCTTCTGTGTCTCCCTCTCTCTCTACCCCTTGCTCGCTCACTCTCTCTCTCAAAAATAAACATTAAAAAAAAAGAAAGAAAGAAATAGTTCTTTTTGAAAATGCCTATTGGACACCCATGTGAGATATCGACTTGATAACTAGATACAGAAATATACAAACCTGGGATTCTGGGAAGATGTTTAGGATTGAGGCATTAAATTGGCCGACCTTCCTTAGAAATGCTACTAAAAGTCACAAGACTGGATGAGGTCACCCAGGCAAAAGGAGGACTTTTTCCAAAGGAGCAGTCTACCTGGCTCCTTTCCAGGAGGAGCTCTGGGCTTCCCTCTCTCACAGCAGCTCTTTGAGGGTCCTTGAAAACAACAAAGGAAGGGAGGCAACTCTCAGCATCCTTGGACGCATCATGTTTGGAGCTGGTGCCTCTTCCCTGTAATCAAAAGGCCCTCAGAGGTGAGATACGAAGACGCACACTTTCTGTGATGTGCTGCAGAGTGAACCCTGGTCCCTCACTCAAGTCCTTCATAAAGAAAAAGAAAAAAAATCAATCCGCTTGCACAAAACTGTTGAGTTTTACTTACTGTGCACATAAGGAGGAAAAAAGCAGCAGCAGCAGCCGCAGCGATCAGAGGCACTCTCCTCTGAGAGCCTGGTGTGAGGCTGCCCCCTCGTGTCCACCAACGCTTATCAGCTACTCAGCAACCCAAAATCAATTTCTTAAAGCTGCAGCACACACGGATGCCTTTATCTCCTTTTAACTTTGTTTCTTAAATAAGCACCATGTCCTAGAAATCAATCCCATGAGTCCCCATTACAGGAACATATATAAGGAAATGAGAAAGCTCCACATGACTTTAACTATGGAAACATCAAAAGATGGGCTTTTTAAAAACACATCTTTCCCTATTGGACAAGGCATAATTCTCAAGTAATGATATTGATGGCTTAACAGATACAGATGCCTGATGATCCTTTAAGATACCACTAGAGGTGACACGGGGTCTGATTAAATAATGGCTAGATTTGGGTTCCTCTGAAAGCAGAGCCTGAGACAAGAGTTGAGTGCAGATGATTTCAGAGGCAGGAGTACGGAAGGGTGAGAATAAAATAGAGAAGGAGGGAAAAAGAGGGATGGATTATTGAGCTATTTACTTCTGAGTCAACTAGAGCTCAACACCACTGGGGAACTTCTGAGAGCCCCTACTGAAAGCACCTCAGAGTTGTCCACCTGATGGGCAGAAGTCTGGTGCATATTTCAACCAACCCTCACTCCCCATTGGTGAAGGGATTGCTCTCTTGCATCCCTTGGCTGACCCTATAAGAAGGTGACTGTCCCTCACAGGCTTTAGAAAAACTCCTAAGGCTTAAGAAGGGATAGGGACAGGCACAGGAACTGCCAACTTCAGCTGAGCTGAAAAAGATGAGTTGAGGGAAGAAAATGAAAACATGAATTTGAAAAGATACATGCACCCCTATTTCTATTGCAACAATAACTTTAATAGCCAAGATACGAAAGCAACCCAAGTGTCCATCAATAGATGAGTGGATAAAGATGTGGTATATATACATACAATGGAATATTACACTGCCATAAAAAAAGTAAGATCTTGCCATTTGTGACAACATGGATGGACCTAGAGGGTGTAATGCTAAGTGAAATAAGTCAGTCAGAGAAAGACAAATGCCATACGATTTTACTCATATGTGGAATCTAAAAGACAAAACAAATAAGTAAAAAGCAGAAATAGGGGTGCCTGTGTTACTTAGTTAAGCGTCCGACTTCAGCTCAGGTCATGATCTCACAGTTCATGAGTTCAAGCCCTGCACTGGGTTCTCTGCTGTCACCACAGAGTCCACTTCACATCATCTGTCTCCCTCTCTCTCTGCTCCTCCCCAACACATGCACACACTCTCTCCCTCTTTCAAAAATAAACATTAAAAAAATTTTTTTAAGCAGTAGACCCATAAATACAGAAAACAAACTGATGGTTGCCAGAGGGGAGGGGTATGGGGAGGATGGGCAAAATGAGTGAAAGGGATCAGGAGGTACAGGCTTCCAGTTATAAAATGAAAAAGTCACAAGAATAAAAGGCAGTACATGAATATAGTCAATGATATTATAATAGCAATGTATGGTGACAGACGGTAACTACATCTGTGATGAGCACAGCATAAGGTATAGAGAAGTTGAATCACTATGTTGCACACCTGAAATTAACATAACATTGTGTGTCAAATATACTCAAATAAAAAAAAAAATTAATGAGTTGAGGGGATGTGGCCTGGGCACGACAGGGATCTGTGTCATCTAGGAAGAATCTCATCCTGAATAATTTAGAAAAGGCTTGTTCTAGAGAGGACAGGGTACCACATTCACCATTTGTTAGCTGTGTGAACTTTGGCAAACTTCTTTTCCCTCCAAACCTCAATTTCCTCATCCACAAAGTAATCATGATAGTAATAATTAAGTGCTCTTCGAAATAATAAATGTGTTAACACGTGAGGTGCTTGATGCAAGGAGAAAAACACATTAAGTTGCTACAGTATCATTAATAAAATAATAATTAAAAGAGTGATATCTCAATTTGCCTTCTAGGTCTCCAATTTTGGTTCACATTTATTGACCCCATTTAGGTCCTGCTTTTCCTTAGTAGCTTTGGTTTATTCAGACACGAGCTAGCTGCCTCGGCTTGTTTCCTTTCTCCTTCTTCCCGCTTCCTTCCTAGCAAATACTTACTGAACCCTAATTGTGCTTCCAACATTGTGCTCACCTTACTCTATAATTTTGTTTTGTTTCTCAGACTATATGAAGCATTCTTATCTGAAGTAATGGAAATTCACTGTTTGTATAAATACTGCCTGAAAATAACCCATGTCCCACACCATACAAATACTTTAAAGTTTTGCCAGGCCACACAGGAAATAGAACAAATAGACTGAAATTCGCATCTAAATGAGCATTGTTCCTCTGAAAGTAGTTACCTTGCAAAGTTTCACCACCCACCCCTCTCCCTCCTCCACTCTGTGCATGCATTTAGGGAACAATACAGAGTTGGCATATTATTTATAATGTATTAGAGGACAAAAAAATAATTTTTGTTTTGTTTTTAGGCATGTGCAATACAGACAAGTACATAACACTAACGCCCACATTTTATTCTTCTTTTACAACCCCACCCCCAACCTAACCTAGTAACCTTCATGGAGTAAGTATGTTAGCTATTTATTCATCCATTTATCAAATATTTTAAGCACTTACTATAAGCTAATTGATGTATTAAGAGCTGAGGAAGGACACAAAGGTAATTAAAATATGATTTATGATCTCCAGACCACTATGATCTAACAGAGAAGATGATATTAAATGCCTCTACAAAAGGACCTAAGAAGAGTTTTATGGATGAAGTTGAATTGAAAAGTGAGTAGGATTTAATAGACAAAAAAATATGAAAGAAAGAATGTACCGCTTATAGCATAAATAACACAAGCTAAAGCACAGAGTCAAGAAATATTTCTACACATCCTAGAATAAGAATATGCAGTATAATAAAAACGTATAGTATTTATCAGCAAATAACAGAAGAATACATTGGAAAAAACTCAGACCAACTAAATAGCTAATTGTGGACAGGGATCTGCTTATCATCGAGTACAACTGCCAGGGCACTGCTAGAGGAAGATTTACACTTTATTACTTACCAGAGGAAGTTTGCTTTGTCGTAGAGGAGACATTGTCCAGAACAGTGATTTCTAACATTTAGACCACAAGTTCATAAGGAGAGCTGTCTAGACAGTAACATAGTATGTGAATCTTTACTCATAAAATGTAGTCCATAGATTAAATGAATAATGTTTTGCACACATTTTAACAATTAAGATGAGATTTTTAATAAACAAAACAATTCACTTAAAAGTTAATTTTTTTTTCAATTGGTGGAGATATAATACCACCATCTTAGCACTAAAAAGAGATCTAGAGACAGCCAAACAAACAAAAAAAAAATATCTCCCCAGACAAGTAATTGGGGACAAGGGAACTAATGCCTCAAAGTTCCTTTTTATTCAACTTTAACGATAACCACTGTTCTTGGAGAATAAATGGAAGGAATATGAATTGGAAGCTGGGGGACCAGTTAGGTGACTATAACAGTGATTTAGGTAAGAGATAATGAATGTCTGACAATGATACCAGAAAGGGTAAAGAGGAAGCAGATTGAGAGAATATACATTAGTAAAATTTTAAAAGAACTATATGAACAGGATCAATTGAATGAGAAAATTAGTTATAAGTTGAGAGTATCTCCTAAATTTCTAATGTGGACAAGTGAGTGAACTGCATATTTTTCCTGCATGTGTTTGCATGTCCGCATGTATTGAGAGGTAAGGAGTAGTTGTAAATGATGAGTTCAGGTTTCTTGAATTGAGGAGTATTTGGAACATCCAAAAGAAACCAATTTAGTACAATTGACCATCAACAGGTCCTACTGACAGCTGTGATATTTTAGATTCAAGCAGGACCTTTCTAGCACTTGTAAAAACAAAGTTTGAATTTTTAGAAAAGGGAGAGTTGTTTCCCTCCATAAATCTGAGTAAAAAGTTCTCACTATGTCAGTTCACTGAGTTTTACTACCAACTCACTCTCGTCTCCTCGAGGTAGGCACTGTGTCTTACTCATCTCTGTACCATTAGAAGCTAGAATTTGTACCTGGCCTGAAGGAAGCATCCAGGATATATTTTTTTTTTTTAATTTTTTTTTTCAACGTTTTTTTTTTTTTTAATTTATTTTTTTGGGACAGAGAGAGACAGAGCATGAACGGGGGAGGGGCAGAGAGAGAGGGAGACACAGAATCGGAAACAGGCTCCAGTCTCCGAGCCATCAGCCCAGAGCCTGATGCGGGGCTCGAACTCACTGACCGCGAGATCGTGACCTGGCTGAAGTCGGACGCTTAACCGACTGCGCCACCCAGGCGCCCCCAGGATATATTTGTTAAATTAACTAATTAATTAAGGTTTGACTAAATATCTGCCTTATTCCCCAGAGCCTACAGGACTACTGGAAAGAAATTCAAGCCTGTAAATTGAGCTCCTTGGGAGCTCCTTTAACTCCTTGGGAGTTAGTTTTTCTAACTATCTTTTCAATCTCAAAAAAGCAGGTGACGTCTCCAGAAGACAGCCAGTTGTTTCCACCTACACACATTACCTGCCCACTTTACTTCTCATATCGAGTCTTAGACCAAAGATGAGTACTTGCTTTGAAGAGGGAGAAGGAAAGAGAGAAAAACTACCATAGCTCCCACTAGCTTTTGAACTTATTAGTTCCAGGCATTTATGATATCTAATTTTATATTCTTTTACTAGTCTTCCACCATTCTCTGTTTTAATTTAGCCAAGCTTGAAGGGTATTCACTCCTTGAAACCAAATGGTTATTGAATTTAGCACACAGTGGGTGCTTATTTAAAGCCAATAAAAACAAAGGAAGAATGGAAGGAAATGAGGACAGAAAGATCCTTTACAAAGGCTGGCTTTCATTTATGAAACTTTGTAAGCCCAATGAATGTCGGCGTTTTTTCCCCCAAAGCACTCAAGTATTCCACAGAGAAGTTCACTTGGTTCCAAACCTGAAGACCAGCAACAACATTTGAAAAGGTAAAGATGGCCCAAATTTGGGACTGGTGACACATCTGTTCCTAAAGGGTGACCCAGTCACTGGGGAATTAAATCTGATATGAGAAAATGTAAAGGACATGAGCTGGCTACTCAATTCTAGCCACAGCCTAGTGATGTTTGGGGGACATAGAAAAGAAAGATAGTAGAGAGCAAAAACTGAATGCTGAATTAGGTATATAAGGATTTGAAATGAGCCTGCAGAATGAGTAGATTCATATAGTCCATGGAATAGATCACTTGGAACACTCTACTAAGACAATGGTATAACCCCAGAGATATCTAAACATGAGGTTAAAACTCACTTCCCATTTTTACTTCCATTAGTAAAAAATGAAGCTTGAGAATTTGAAAAATATCCATCACCAAAGAATTCTCTGGAGGAGTTGGAAAATCACCTGCCTCCAGCTGGTACTTTGCTCTGTTAATGATTTGTATGTATGTGAACAAAAGGTTCAGTGCTCCTATTAATTATCTAAAAAATGATTAATCTCCTTCTCCACCATAGAATTAAGAAATCAAGAGGTAGATCACCTTAAGCCTTCTCTGTATCACAGATAGCAGTAATAAGTATCATTCCTTGTACATTCACCACTTTTTCTGCTACCATTCTGTACATCCACACATTACAATGAGACGAGATGAAATTTACATTCATCTTGTTTTTGCTCAAATCCTGGAGGTATAAATGGTAGGGCACAAACTTTATAAGGCAGTGCACATGTGCGGGTAACCATACCCTTCATTTCACCATCAGAATGGCCCCTTCTCCCTACCTGCTCCTATATTATTCCCTGAACATACATTTCACCTACATTTGCCATGGAATCTTCAAAGTGTCTACAGCCTTTTTTTAAAATACCATTAGGCTATCTATCTTGCCTGTGGGTGGGGTCTTAACTTTAATAGCCACCAGTCTTGCAATTCATGCTCCTATTTATGACCTCTACTCTAAACTGTAATGTGGGTTTTCCCTATTTTCATTGCCCTGCGCAATATCTCAGCAAATATAACATTGCTCTTGGAGCACTAATATTTCAATTGCCAACATGAAGGGCTCTCTGGAAAGTTTGCCTCACGTTATGTAAGTTGAATAGAATTTAAAACAAATAGGACATTCAATAATATAATTTCTGGGGTGCCTGGGTGGCTCAGTCGGTTAGGCGTCCGACTTCGGCTCAGGTCATGATCTCACGGTTTGTGAGTTCAGACCCCGCATCGGGCCCTGTGCTGACAGCTCAGAGCCTGGAGCCTGCTTTGGATTCTGTGTGTGTCTCTCTCTCTGCCCCTCCCCTGCTCATGCTCTGTCTCTCTCTATCTTTCAATAATGAATAAACGACAAAAATTTTTTAAAAAATAAAAATTAAAAAATAATATAATTTCTGTTGCTCCGAACATTGTTTATGTAAGTCATTGTGTTCAGGACTTATTACATTCAGCACTTGTAATGACTTAGATGGAGATGTAAAAGGAATTCAACCTTGCAAAGGACATGAAAATAGGAAGAAAAAAACTATTGAGTAAAGTACAATAAGCAACTATCTATTAACTATTATTAAGGTGCTTTCTACTTAAATCACACCATTTTATCATAAAACACACATATAGCATAGCTATGGTTATTATCATAGCTGTTTCATAGAGGAAGTATTAAGCCTTATGATATCTAAGGCACAGGTGAAAATCCATTGCCACTGAGGGAAGGGAACAGAAAAAAATCTACTCCTGGAGAAGAAGCAGAGACATATGTTGGACAAAGACCATTAGAGATCACCTCTAGCTGCAGGGGAGGCAGAATTCCTCAAAGACTCCATCCCCAAGACCCAGGACAGAGTGCTCATCTAATACTAAGGCTTACATAGAACAACAGAAAATGTGACCCTTCCTCTGCTCCCACCACCAGGCTAACAAGCATCAAGTAATAATAGTAATCTATTACTGGAGAGAGACAACAGAAAAGACCTAAAGCTGATGGTGGAGCACATATTAAGAAAAACCCTCTGACAAATCAGCCACTATCTTAAATACAAAGAAAAGCTAGAGGAATGTGAAACCTATGATGAGGATGTTACAGGTTGAATTGTTTCCCCCTAAAAATATAAGTCAGAATCCTAAGCCTCAGTACTTCAGAATATACCTTTGTTTGGAGATAGAGCTTTGTTTTAACAGAGCTAGTCAAGTTAAAATCAGGTCCTTAGAGTGAACCCTAATCCAATATGACTAGTGTTCTTATAAAAGGAGAAATCTGGGCACAGAGACAGACATTCATAAAGAAGAAGATGTGATGTGGCACATTAGAGAAGATGGCCATGTACAAGCCGAAGAGAAAGGTCTGAGGCAGAACCTCCCCTCAGAGCCCTCAGGAGGAACCAACACTTACAACACCAGGACTTCTAGCCTCCAGACTTGTGAGACAATAAATTTCTTGCTCAAGCCATGCAGTTTGTGGTACATTGTTATGGTAGCCCTAGCAAATAGAAGGTAACCACAGAAAAAAATAAATCCTAAACCCAACTTAACTCCTGACTAGACTGAATCAATCACTTTACTAAAGATCTAGCAAAAGAAAAGGTAGGTCAATCTCCAAATATGAAAAGTCTTTCCTTAAGTTTCTACAAGTCCTAAAAATGTCTGGCTTTCAGCCAAAAACTACTAGGCATACAAAAAAAAAAAGGATGGAAGGAAAAAAAACACTATCAAGAGACAAAATAATCAGAATCAGACTCATATATGACACTGATGTTAAAACTAAAAGGAAATTTTAAATAATTACAATTAATATGTTAAAAGCTATAGTGGGAAAAGTGGATAGCATGCAAGATCATGATTTCAACAGAAAGACAGAAATTATAAGAAAGAGTTAGATGGAAATGTTAGAAATGAGGATCACAGAAATAGAGATGAAGAATGCCTTCAACAAGCTAATCACTAAATGTGATATAACTAAAGAAAAATGTCAGTGAATTTCAATTAGGTCAATACAAAGAGGAAAAATAGGACTGGAGTACTCAAGAGCTGTGGAACAAAAAATCCCAAATGATCTAATAATACTGTCAATGAAATCCCAGAAAAATATTCCACTTCTTTTCTAGGAGAAGAAAGAAAGAATAGGAAGAAAAAAATACTCAAAGAATTAATGATAAAGAATATTCCAAAATTAATGATGGACACCTCTGGTTTGGCAGAATATATACTAAGCCAAGCACCAAGCATATCTATATATATCATATTCAAACTTCCGAAAAGGAAAGACATAGAGCAAACATTAGAAGGCAGATACAAGGGAAAGACACATTACATAGGGAGGACCAAAAATGAGAATTAGAGCAAACTTCTTGTCAAAAAACAATGTAAGACAGAAGACAATAGAGCAAGATTTTTAAAGGTACTTAGGGAAAACCACCAACCCAGAATTCTACATCCAGTGAAAATATCTTTCAAAAATGAAGGAAAAATAAAGGCTTTCCAAGGGGGAAAAAAAATTATTATCAGCAGATTTGCACAATAAGAAATTTTAAAGGAAGTTACTCAAGCAAAAAGAATATGACACCAGACATAAACTTGGATCTACACAAAGAAATGAAGAGTCCTGGATACTGAATGAATAAAAGTAAATATAAAATTTTTTTTATTTAATTGCTCTAAATGAACACCAACTGCTTAAAGCAAAAATAATAGCAATATATAATAGCATGTCAAAGTAACGTTTGACAACAATAATACAAAGAATGGAAAGAAGGTTTGGGAATATAATACTGAAAGATTTTATACTACACATGAAGCAGTATAATATTACTTAAAAGTGGATTCTGATTAATTAAAGACATCGCACTAGTCTTTTCATTCTGCCAAAACAAAATACCACATAGACCTGTTGGCTTAAACAACAGAAACGTATTTCTCACAGTTCTAGAAGCTCTGAAGTCCAAGATCAAGGTGCTGCCCAATTTGATTTCTGGTGAGGACTCTCTTCCCAGAGTAGATAGTTGCTGTGTTCTCACATGGCAGAGAGAGAAAAATGAGCTCTCTAGTGTCTCTTACTATAAAGACACTAATCTTATCAGATCAGTGCCTCACCCTCTTGGCCTCACCTAACCCTAATTGCCTCCCAAAGGATCCATCTGAGGCTTCAAGATAACAATAGGAGGGAAGGAGAGCACTCAGTCCATAGCATGTACACTGTAGACTCTAGGGCAGTCACTTAAAATTATTTTTAAAGGTATAAACAATACACTAATAGTGTAGACAATTGGAAACAAAAAAATAATTAACCCAAAAGAAGCCAGAAAAGTAAAAGACAAAGAAACAATGAACAGATAGAATAGAAAACTAGCAATATGGTAGATTTTAATCCAACCACATAAGTAACTACATTAAAGTAAACAGTCTAAACTTACTAATTATAAAACAAACCATAATTTGGGATTAAAAAGCAAAAACCAATAATATGCCATGTATAAGAAACCAACTACACATATAAAGATACAGGCAGATTAAATATTTTAAAAAGGATAAAATATATATCATGAAATAATAATCAAAAGAAAGCTTGAGTTTCTATATAAAGATTATACCCTTCAAAACAAAAGATACTCCCAGATATTAAAAGGCCACATAATTGTAAAAGAATCAATTCTGCAAGAAGACCTCACAATGCTGAATGTGTATGCACTTAACACAGCTTCGAAACACATGAAGGAAAATATGACAGAACTAGAAGACAAAAGGAGAAAACTCCACTATTTATAATTGTGCATTTCAATACTCTAGTCTCAGTAATTAAAAGAATAGGTAGACAGCAAATTAATAAATATATAGAAGACCTGCACAATACAATCAACCAACATGATATAATTGACACTTATAGAACACTCCACCCAACCACAGTAGATACACATTCCTTTTAAGTATACATAAAACATTCACAAAGATAAATCATATTCTAGGCCACAAAACAGTATATACTAACAAATTTTAAAGGGTTGATATTATATAAAATATTTTTTCTAACCATAATGTAATGAAAGGCAAATCACTACCAGAAAGATGTTTGGAAAATTCTCCAATGTTGAGAAAATAACACAATCCTAAATAATTTGTGGGTCAAAGAAAAAATTAGAATATATTTTGAGCTAAGTTCAAATTAAAATGCAATACCAGTATTTGTGAGATACAGCTAAAGAAATACTCAGAAGAAAATCTATACCATAGAACACCCATATTCCCAAAAACAAACAAATAAAAAAGTCTCAAATCAATGACTTCAGCTTCCATCTAGCAAGAAAGAAAGAAAGAAAGAAAGAAAGAAAGAAAGAAAGGAAGAAAGAAAGGAAATAAAATTCCAAGCAAACAGAAGAAAGGAAATAACAGAGATTAGATCAAAATTCAAAACTGTTTTTAATTTTTTAATGTTTGTTTATTTATGAGAGAAAGGGAGAGAGGGTGTGCAAGCAGGGAAGGGGCAGGACAGAAAGAGAGAGAACTTCTCTGTCAGCGCAGACCCAGACATGGGGTGTGATCTCATAACTGTGAGACCATGACCTGAGCCAAAATCAACAGCCAGATGCTCAACTGGCTGTGCCACCTTCAAAAAAAATTTTTTACCACTCCAATTCAACACTGTACTGAAAATCCCAGCCAATGTAATAAGACAAGAAAAATTAATAAGACTACAGACTGGAAAGGACAAAATAGAATTCTTTTTCACAGATGACAAAGCTGTTTACATAGATAAGTCCAAGAATTTGTAAAATAAAAAAAAATTAATAGAATAAGTGAATTTATCAGGGTTACATGATACAAAGTCAACATATAAATATTGATTGCATTACTGTATTTTAGCAGTACTGAACATTTAATTTTGCAAAAAAAATCATTTACAATCACAGAAAAGACACTTAAAGATAAAATTTATTAACTAAATATATGCTTAAAAATACAAACCATTGATTAAATAAATCAAAAATATCTGGATAAATGGATACATACACCATGTAAACAGATTGGAAGATTCAATATTGTTAAGAAGTCATCTTTCCCAAACAGATGTATAGATTCAACACAATAAAAATCCAATGAGAAACTTTTATAAAAGCTGATTCTTTAAATTGGATGTAAATACAAAGGTATCAGAATAGCTACAACAATTTTTGAAAATAAGAACAAAGTGGGACTCATATTACTTGGTTTCAAGATCACTGTAAAGCTACAATAGTCAAGACAATGTGATACTGAAGAAAAAGAATAGATACATAGATCAATGGAAAAGAATAAAAAGCCGAGAAATATATTTTGCATATGTAGTCAATTGCTTTTAGACAAAGGTGCAAAGGTAAGTCAATGGAGAAATCATAGTCATTACAACAATTGGTTGATATAAAAAATAGGTATCAATACAAAAAAAAGAACCTAGATCCATTCATTGCTCCTTATACAAAAATTAACTCAAATTGGATCATAGGCCTTAATATAAAGTACAAAACTATAAAATGTCTAGAAAACATAGAAGAAAAATCTTTGTGACCTAGGGTTAAGCAAAGATTTCTTAGATATGATACCAAATGCCCGATCCACAAAAGAACAAATCAATAAATTTTATTTTATCAAAGTTAAGAACTTCTGCTCTTCAACAAGATTAAGGGAGTAAAAAGACCCATAGGCTGGGAGAAAATATTTTCAAATCACATATCTGACAGAGAACTTGTATTCAGAATTCACAAAGAATCTTCCAAATGTAATAAGAAAACAAACAGAACATGAAAAGAAATGGGAAAAAGATTTTAGCAGACACTTCAGCAAAGAAAATGCACAGACCAAATAAAAATCACGTGCAAATATTCTTAACATTATTGATCATTAAATGCAAATCAAAACCATAATAAGATACTACCCTACACCCATTAGAACGGCTAAAAAATAAAAAAATAAAAAAAATTTTAAAAAACTAACAATACCAAGAGTTGGTAAGAATGTATAGCAACTAGAACTGTCATATATTGCTGGCAAAAATTTCAAATGGGACTGCCAGTTTGGAAAACAGTTCAGCAGTTTCTTATAGAGATAGAGATAGAAACAGAGATAGAGAGATACATAGATATGCTATCAGACAACACAGCAATCCCACTTATAGTTATTTACATAAGTGAAATGAAAACCTATGTTCACACAAAAACCTGTACACATTTGCATCAGTTTTCATCATCTCTGCCCAACCCAAATGTCCCTCAACTGAGGAATGGCTGAACAAACTCATATTCCACACAATGACACACTGCTCAGCAATTTTTAAAAAAGAACTGATACATGCAATAATGTGGATTTATCTGAAATGCATTATGCTAAGGGAAAGAAGCCAGAGTCAGATTATTACATACTATAAGATTCCATTTATTTAATATTCTTACAAAAACATTGTAGGGACAGAAAACAGATGAATCGTTGCCAATAGAGAAAGGGATTGACAAAAAGGAGCACAAGGGAATTGGGGGAGGGGGTGATTAAACTGTTTTATATCTTGGTTGTAGTAGTGGTTACAACTATATACATTTGTCAACACAGAACTGTAATACTATAAAAAGTGGATTTTACTGTATGTAAATAGTAACATTTTTTAATGGAAAATGTTATTGTCATGTAGTAACATGATTAAAACAAACCACAGAAATTTTTAAACTCTTGAAACTATAAAGAAAATATCTACAATACATAGAGTACTTACTAGCTGGAAAATGCTCTACAAAATTCTCTCTAATCCGTACAGGAACCCTTCAAATATTTACCATAACCCCTACTACCAGATTAAGAAACTGATCTTCAAAAAAACAGAAGGACCCCCTAGTAAGTTACAGAGAAAAACCCCAAATCCAAATCTTGGTTCAAAATCCAAAATAATTTATTGCATCCAAAAGAAAATGTGCCTCCACTTTCATTATCAAAAGATCAGCTCATATTAACTTCAATTAAGACCTAAAAGTTTTACTTAGCTATAGGCTCATATTGAGCCAACCTTGTGCTGTTGGATAGTAAGCTAGATAAATGAAGTTCTGCACCACTTAGACATCTGGAATACAATGCCCACATCTGGGGGAGTGAAGTACATCCTAAGAGTGATGCCTACTATAGAAAATGATTGAAAAGAAACAAAACGTTTGAACTTGTTGAAAAGAAATATGTCACAGATGATAGTCTCTCTGTTTTCCTTAGTTTTCTGTAGTTTCAGAAACCATAACAAGGATAAGTGGGTGGTGGTTTTAAGAAGCATATTTTGCACTCATGTTGCAATTGCATAATTTTCTCATAAACATGCAATATAGAACAAATTGAGAACAAGGTGACAGTCCCATTTCTCAAGGTATTCAAGAAACGACTGCAAAGGGGCACCTGGGCAGCTCAGTCAGTTAAGCATCTGACTCTTGATTTTGGATCAAGTCATGATCTCATGATTTATGGGATCAAGCCCTGCATCAGTCTCTGCACTGACAGCATGGAGCCTGCTTGGGATTCTATCTACCTCTCTCTTTGCCCACCCCTGCTCTCTCCCTCTCTTTCTCAGAAGAAAGAAGGAAAGAAAGAAAGAGAAAGAAAGAAAGGAAGAAGAAAGAAAAAGAAAGAGAGAGGGAGAGGGAGAGGGAGAGGGAGAAAGAAAGAAAGAAAGAAAGAAAGAAAGAAAGAAAGAAAGAAGAGAAAGAAAGAAAGAAAGAAAAACAGACTGCATGGCCAAAAACCAAACATGCTGGGGAGAAGCCAGATGTCTAAGTTTCAGAAAAGATAGAGCCAGATGACCTCAAGTTTACCTTCCAATTCTAATTTCACTGTTCTTTGGGTAAGTCTCTATACCAGGTTCTAATGTTACTGAGTTTGTGGTGAAACATATTAGTACTTTTTAGAATTCACTCTAAACATATTTTCTCTTAGTAATATTAGAAGATAATTTTAATTCTTATTTAGAAAAAAAAGAGAACTGTATCTAAACAACTTCAAGCAGGAGCCATGTATCCATCTGTAATCTATTTCCAAGAAAAGTGAGTCTTACCATCTCTCAAAAATACTCTCCAGCAGGTTCTAATCATGATGTTCCAAATTTCTTTCCTAGGGTAACCTGAAATGCATCGTGATGTTTCTCATGCATGTGCCTGCTCCTTTGAATTCAGAGGGCTAAAAGAGACTGAAATAGTAGTTCTGAGAACTAAAGCATGACCCCCCAAAAGTTACCCAGGCCTTCTCATCACCAAAGCCTATCAATGTAGAATGAAAGAATTGCCATTGGGTCACATGTCAGAAATCAGGCCAATCAAGTCAACATCAGTGCTTGATAAGAAAATCAGAATTCTATGAAAATCTAAGACCAGGGCCAGCATAAGCTGATGGAGAAGTAAGGTCCTAGGGATCTAGGGAGAAAGAAGAGGCAAAAAAGAAAGAGCCTTAGCAGGCACTGTACTACTATGGGCACTGTTTCTGTTAAACCTTAGAACAAGCATATGAAGTAGGTAATCACATCTCTATTTGACAGATGGCTACTGAGGCCTAAAAGATCAATTAACAATCCTAAAGCCACACAGGTGATAAACAATAGTCACATTTTACCAAGGTCTGCCTGATCCTAAAGCCCAGGCCTCTAGTATGTCAGCTGTTAACTCAGGGTGATTTTGCTTCCCTCTCCCCCACCCAGAGGACATTTAACAATGACTGGAGAAATTTTTGGTTGTCACAACTGGAGGCAGAGAGAATGCTGCTTACATCTAGTGCATGGAGGCACGGGATGCCACTAAACATCCTTCAAGGGGCAGGACAGCCTCCCACAACAGAGAATTATCCAGCACAGAATGTCAACAGTATCAAGCTTAAGCAATCCTGCGTTAGGCCATGGGAGCCATGGCAGAAAAGTTTCAGGCACTTCATTGAGGCCTCTTTCCATAATCTTGGTCTTGGCGTCATGCCTTCCCCACTATTAAAGACATAACCTGGGATCACCATGTGTCTGATTTCTGCCCTTTGGAAAATAGGAGGTTGGGGTGTTACAGAGGAAATTTTTTAAAAACACAGGATAACTGCTGAATTGAAAGAGAGATTTTGGAAAGTCTGACCCCAGTTCAAGGAGACAATACACAGAGCCCATAACTGCTGCATCAAGCAGCATGAAGCCCTGAGTCCCTGGGGCAGGGCAGGCATGGGGATGGGAATTATGTCCCCATTATCCACAAAGTGAACATTTTCCTAACAATAATGCAGTGATTGCAGAAGCAATTTTAAAAATAAGAATCTTTCCCCCAAACTCTGGAGCTTTTCTGATTTTTGTCAGCTACAAAGAATCCAGCTTCCAAAAGCAGGCTGCATCTCTGAATATTAAAACTCCCACCTTGGGAAATTTTTTAAGCCTTCAGACAAACCCCTTTTAAAGTTATAAATGAAAGTCACTCAACAGACTATAGTGCTCATGGGCCCCTTTTATCTACTGAAGAAAGACAACACAGTGAAAACTTAGGAGCCGGAGACCAAATTACTGACCTTGAATCACCTTCCACACCACATCTGGCCCAACCAAGATAGGGGATTAAAAGCTTTAACTAGTAGCAACAGCAAATGATGTAATTTGATGATATAAAGAAATCCATCAAGGGAGAATAAATGGCTAGATGGTATTATTCATAGAGTTTAGAGTTTTAAAAGAGGCTAAATTTGCCTTCAGCTAAGTCCTTTCACACTAAAAATCAACCATTCCACTTTCCCCTCCTGCCCAGAGAACAAGCAATTCCATGACCAAAGAACTGGTCCACTGGAGCTTGGACTGTCTTAATGGGTTTATTATTTATCTGCCTAGAGCTGCATGGGTGAGCCCCTACATCACTCCCCCCCCCCAGCTTTATTGCTCTGATTTCCCTTTTTTATGATGGTTACTATTATGCCACACTGATACCTATTCATCCACATCTTCAGTATGAGTTCCTATGTTCCTCCACCCCAGCTGCATTTCCTATGCAAGCCAACTATGAAACTTTCTGAACTGCAACCAAATCCAAGCTTCAAGGGTCTAATGCCCAAAACTTTGCCACAGCAAAAATGCACCACAGCACTTCGTGGCATTTTCCCTGGGATTCACAAATTGCTATCTTTATGCTCAAATCTCCTTCTCTCTGCCTTACTTTCTCCCTGACCACCAGCATTAATTATCCATTCTCAGGCACTCATGATATACCGGGCACTATACTAGGTGTTTTACAAATACAGTTTTACTCAGTCCTTGCAGCAACCCATGAGATAAGTGTCATTATCTCTTTGTTACAGGTGAAAAAACTAAGGCTGGAGAGTTTTAGTAACTTGCAAAAGGTAACACAAAAAGTAAGTGGCAGGTTTATCCCTAAGGCTATCTGACTCAAAAAAACGTTTTTACTACAGCATACAAGATTTGTGAGTGAAAACACTAAAAAATGTTAATGTTATTTATTGCTAAAATATAAGGTGATGGTTAATTTTATGTCTTTCTTAATTATTGTCTATATTTTTTCAGATTTAAAATTGGGCATAGAAGATACAGTAACAGAGACTGGATTCACTCTTAGATCTAAAAAAACAAATGAAATATATGAACCAAAAGTTCTCAAGACACTGGACACTAGGAAACAAAGGTAGTGGTCCCTGACAGATGAGAAACAATTAAGGTTTGCCTCAGTGCACTCTCTTAAGAGTGTCCAGTCCTTGGCACATGGCAAGGAAACCATGCAGCACATGACAGACTTGCTGAGCTGAAAACACAAATCTAAGAGTTCAGTGAAACCAAAATGCCTGCAGTTCCCAGCATAAAGTACCAGTGAGGAAGGCGGTATACAGAAGGAGAACTCCAGACATCTTTAGAGGGTACTCTTCAAGTATATACTGAACACTGATCAGTGCATATGTGTGAGGAAACTACCTGGATCATGTAAAAAAAACATCTAAAAAATATTAAAGTATCCAGGTTCAAAAAGAGCTGGGAGTACTACCTATTCTTACCAACCAGACTAGAAAACCACATGACTCAAAGGTCATGGGGTAAAGTACAGAGTCTTGCCTCATAATGGAAAATAATTATCCCTGGACAGTTCTGCTCAAGTTCCACCTAATATTTCCTAAAAGCAATACCCAAAAGCATCAAACTACTTCCAAGTAACTTGAATGTGTCCCAGAACAAAGCTCAAAAATATTTATAAGGATACAAAAATATCAATCCCTTGGTAAGGTAAAAATCACAATATCTGGCATCCAATCAGAAAACTAACAGACAGGAGCACCTGGTGGCTCAGTTGGTTGAGTGTCCGACTTTGGCTCAGGTCATGAACTTCGTGTCGGGCTCTGTGTTGACAGCTCAGACCCTGGAGCCTGTTTCAGATTCTGTGTCTCCCTCTCTCTCTGCCCCTCCCCACTCACATTCTGTGTGTATGTCTCTCAAAAATAAACAAATATTAAAAATAAAAATTAAAAAAATTAACATACATGTCAGAATGGCTAAAATTAACAATACAGGAAACAACAAATTCTGGCAAGGATGTGGAAAAAGGGAAACCACCTTACACTGTTGGTAGGAATGCAAACTTGTGCAACCACTCCAGAAAACAGTATGGAAATTCCTCAAAAAGTTAAAAATAGGGGCGCCTGGGTGGCTCAGTCAGTTGAGCGGCCGACTTCGGCTCAGGTCACGATCTTGCGGTCCGTGAGTTCGAGCCCCACGTCAGGCTCTGTGCTGACAGCCTGGAGCCTGTTTCGGATTCTGTGTCTCCCTCTCTCTGACCCTCCCCCGTTCATGCTCTGTCTCTCTCTGTCTCAAAAATAAATAAACGTTAAAAAAAATAAAAAATTAAAAATTAAAAAATTAAAAAATTTTTAAAAAGTTAAAAATAGAACTACCCTATAATCCAGCCACTGCACTACTAGGTATTAACCCAAGAATACAAAAATACAGATTTTAAAAGGCACATACACCCCAATATTTATAGTAGCACTATAAACAATAACCAAAGTATGGAAAGAGCCCAAATGCCCATCGATGGATGAATGGATAAAGAAGATGTGGTGTATACACACACACACACACACACACACACACACACACACACACAATGGAGTATTACTCGGCAATCAAAAAGAATGAAATCTTGCCATTTGCAACTACGTGGATGGAACTGGAGGGTATTATGCTAAGTGAAATTAGTCAGTCAGAGAAAGACAAACATCATATGACTTCACTCATATGAGGATTTTAAGAGACAAGGCAGAAATGGTGTGAAAACAGGAAGGGGGACAAAACATAAGAGACTCATAAATATGGAGAACAAACAGAGGGTTGCTGGAGGGAGTGTGGGGGGGGATGGGCTAGGAGGGTAAGGGGCATTGGGAAATCTACTCCTGAAATCATTGTTATGCTCTATGCTAATTTGGATGTAAATTAAAAAATAAAAATAAAAGTAAAAAGATACAGCACATTAAGGGGTGCCTGGATGGCTCAGTTGGGTAAGCGTCCAACTTTGGCTCATGTCATGATCTCACAGCTCGTGGGTTCAGGCCCCACGTTGGGCTCTGTGCTGACAGTTGAGAGCCTGGAGCCTGCATTGGATTCTATGCCTCCCTCACTCTCTGCTCCTTCCCCACTTATGCTCTGTCTCTCTCAAAAATAAATAAATATTTAAAAACATGTTTTTTTAAGACATAGCATATTAAATATTCAATATATACCACTGAGGGGAAAAAAGAATCCAATATAATTAAAAGAGCAGCCATGATATATGGAACAATTTCAAACAGCCTATATGAGTAGATAGGGTCCTAAAATGAAGAGATAGGGATAAAAAATATTTGAAGAAAATTTTCCAAATGTGATGAAAACTATAAACATACATATCAAAGATCAAATGAATCCCAAGCACAAGAAATAAAAAAAAAAACTATACAAAGGCACACCATAATCAAATTGTTCACACAAGTAGTAAAGGGAAAACCTTCAATTCAGCCAGAAGAAAAAAAGACATGTAGAAAAAAACAAAGATAATAATGACAGATTTTTTGCTGGAAACAATACAAGAGAGAAAATGGAGCAATTCATAAAGTACTGGGGGGAAAAAAACATTGTCATAATAGAATTCTATACCTAGCAAAAATATCTTCCTAAATGAAAGAAAAGCAACATGGATGAGCCTTGCAAACATTATGCTAAGTAAAAGAAGCCAGTGACAAAAGTCCACATATATTAGTTTATTCTATGAAATGTCCAAAACAGGCAAAACTTTACAGACAGTAAATTAATGGGGGCTTAGAGCTGGGGCATGGAGACAGAAGGGAGTAATAAGTAAAGGAATAGGATTTTTTTTTAGGTAATAAAAATATTCTAAAATCAACTATGGTAATGGTTGCACAACTCTGAATGAAACAAAAACCACTGAATTGTACGCTTTAATTGGTACATGTATGTGAATTTCATCTCAATAAGCTGTTTATAAAATGAAAGGAGAAATTTTAAATTTTTCAGGAATATAAAAGCTAAAAAAGTCATCATCTGCAGACCCATACAACATGTTAAAAGAAGTCCTTTAGGTTGAAGGAAAATGATACTACAATTTGGATACTACATTTAGAAATATGAATCTACACAAAGGAATATAAAGAACACCAGAAATGGTAACTGCAAAAGTAATGATTTGTTCTTATTATTTATATAAATCTATCTAAAAGATAAGTGACTACTGAAACAAAATTATTAACAATGTATTATAGATTTATTATACTTACATATACATAAAGTGTATGATAATAAAAATATAAATTCTGGGAGTGGAGAATGGAAATGTACTACTGTAAGGTTCTTACCTTATACTTGAAGTGATGTAATATCATTTGACAGTAAATTGTTTTGGTTTAAGAGAAGCCAAGATGGCGGAATAGCACGGAAGTTTTTTTGCATCTCACATCCATGAAATACAGCCAGATCAACACTAAATTATCCTACACACCTAGAAAACTAATTTGAGGATTAACACAACAATCTGCACAACCTGAACTACAGAACTCAGCAGGTACATGCTGCAAAGAGATGAACAGGGGGAAAGAGAAGCCTCCGAGGGCAGGGAGCTGTTTTTGCTTGCAGAGAAAGAACAGAGACAGGGAGAGAGTACAGGAAAAGCACCCACACACACACAAAGCACCTGGAGAAAAAGTGGAAAAGTGGAAACAGCTGCAGGGACTGAACTAAAAAGGGAGAAAGAAGAAAGGAGAGGGTTTAAATTCCATGAAGACTCTATAAACAGGGGAAGTGCAGAATCTGAACTCTGCAGCTCCATACCTAGTGGTGCTCTGGTGGGAAGGGCAAATCCCCAGGAGCAGAGAGGGAGGGGTCCTCAGCCCACATGGGGAGAGGCAGTTTGCCTGCTGGGAGGACATTTGGTAGAGGTTGTGTGGCCCCTCCACAGGCAAAGGTCTCAGCAGACCCCAAAGAACAAACACATTTGCTGGTGCTGGAACAAGGTTGTTAAGGGTGAAACCTGGTGCCAGATGTGTGTTGTGATTTTCCATAATCCCTGAAACACTGCTGCTACACGATTGTGTGAACATTCTCTGGGGTGTGCTGGCACCCAGCTGCAGTCTCTGGGCATCAGCAGCAGCATGGTCCCAAGAACATTCCTGGGTGCGGCAGCCACCAGGCTGTTGCTTGGTGACACCCTCCCCCAGAAGGTCTGAGCAGGTCAAAGCTGCAGTCTCAGAAGTGAGGGATTGGGAAACGCAGTCACATCTGAGGTAAAACTCAGGAAGGAGGGGCTGCCTGGCACAGCTTGGTCACAGACAGTAAAAGCGGGGAGTGGACGGAAGCCAGAGACAAAGGATGGGTGTGCAAACGCTGATCCAGGAGGACAGAGTTCTGATACTAGAGACTGGGTAGTTGGATGACACCATTTTCAACACTCCCACACATGCGCATACACACCTACAAGCACCACAGTACTCTACCCCAAAAAGCTAAGCAGCACCATCCAGTGGAGAACAGAGCTGTTACACTAAGCCCCACCCAAATGGGCCAACCTGGCTCTTCAAGAACACCACAAGTCTCTCCACCTGCTTAGTTTACAGACTATAAACTGTTTCACAGTTTGACTTCTAGGAGAAAACGATGTAATTTCAATCGTATTTCAGTCTGCTTGCAGGTCCATATATTCAATTTTCTTTTTTTTGTTGTTCCTTTTCTTTTTCTTGAATACAGAAATAGAAAAAATTTATTTTTATTTTCAATTATTATTAAAAATATTTCTTTAATTTTTTCTGATTCTTTTTACTTTTTTGTAAATTTTTCAAATCTATATTACTTCCATCATTTCATTTTATCCTATTTCAATTTATTCATTTTTTTGAATTTTCAAATGTTTTCTTTTTTGATTTTTTCTTTTTTCTTTTTTTTGTTTTATTTTTCTCTAACCAACAAGCTCCTTTCAACAACCAGGTGAAAACACACCTAGGATCTAGCATCATTTATTTAATTCTCTGTGTGTGTGTATATGTTGCTTTTAATTTTTTAATTTTAATTTTTTTACCTTATTAATTCCTATTTTTCCTTCAAAATGATGAAACAAAAGAATTCACCCCAAAAGAAAGAGCAGGAAGAAATGACAGCCAGGGACTTAACCAACACAGATACAAGCAAGATGTCTGAACCAGAATTTAGAATCACGATAATAAGAATACTAGCTGGAGTTGAAAATAGATTAGAATACTTTTCTGTGGAGATACAAGAAGTAAAAGCTAGTCAGGATTAAATAAAAAATGCTATAACTGAGCTGCAATCTCATTGGATGCCATGGCGGCAAGGATGGATGAGGCAGAGCAATGAACCAGTGATACAGAGGACAAACTTATGGAATATAATGAAGCAGGAAAAAAAGAGGGAGACTAAGGCAAAAGAGCACAATTTAAGAATTAGAGAAATCAGTGATTCATTAAAAAGGAACAACATCAGAATCATAGGGGTTCCAAGATGAAGAAAGAGAGAAAGGGGTAGAAGGGTTATGTGAACAAATCACAGTGGAAAACTTTCCTAACCTGGGGAAAGACAAACATCAAAATCCAGGAAGCACAGAGGACTCCCATTAGATTCAATAAAAACCAGGGTGCTGAGTGGCTCAGTCAGTTAAGCGTCCGACTTCAGCTCAGGTCATGATCTTGCAGTCTGTGAGTTCAAGCCCCGTGTCAGGCCCTGTGCTGACAGCTCAGAGCCTAGAGACTGCTTCAGATTCTGTGTATCCCTCTCTCTCTGTCCCTCCCCAGCTCATGCTCTGTCTCTCTCACTCTCAAAAATGAATAAATGTTAAAAAAAAAAAAAAGAAAAAATTTAGATTCAATAAAAACCAACCATCAACAAGGTATATCATAGTCAAATTCACAAAATACTCAGGCAAGGAAAGAATCATGAATGCAGCAAGGGAAAAGAAGTCCTTAACCTACAATAGAAGACAGATCAGGTTTGCAGCAGACCTATCCACAGAAATTTGGCAGGCCAGAAAGGAGTGGCAGGATATAGTCAATGTGCTGAATCGGAAAAATATGCAGCCAAGAATTCTTTATCCAGCAAAGCTGTCATTCAAAATAGAAGGAGAGATTAAAAGATTCCCAGACAAACAAAAATTAAAGGAGTTCATGACCACTAAACCAGCCCTGCAAGAAATTTTAAGGGGAACCCACTGAGAGCAGAAAAGACAAAAAAATATATATATATATCTATATACCTATCTATATATCTATATACATATATATGTATATATATGTATATAGATATATAGATAGGTATATAGATATATATATATATCAAAAGCAACAAAGACTAGAAAGGACCAGAGAACCAGAATAAATTCATATCTTTCAGTACTC